>NC_139512.1:342074318-342674318 GCF_947247035.1 Vipera ursinii | reverse complement strand
ACCAGTTGTACTTTTTGGCATAATCTCAAAAGCAGTACATTAAATAATTTGATCTTGAGGTTACACCAGTGCAGGAATGGCCAAACTAACCATATCCATAAAAAGGCACTGCAGCCTACTTTGAAAGTAAGCGCTTGTGACCATAGGTGATCTGAGCACTCAATAACAATGATGGATCTTGAAGCACCTCCAAACTGAGGGTCTGTTTCTTTAAAGGCAGTGCAATCTCATGCAGAACAGGCAATTCCTCCAGTTCCTCAATCCAGATACACTACAGATAGTCCTTGACTTATGACAGTTCATTTAGTGACTGTTCAAAGTTACAATGGCACTGAAAAAGTGGCTTGTGACCATTTTTCACACTTACAACCGCTGTAGCATTCCCCCTGGTCACATGATCAAAATTCAGATGCTTGGCAACTGGTATGTATTAACGATGGTTGCAGTGTCCAGGGTCCTATGATTCCCTTTTGTGACCTGACAAGCAGAGTTAACGGGGAAGCCAGGTTCACTTAACAACTATGTTACTAACTTATCAACTGCAGGGATTCATTTAACAATTGTGGCAAGAAAGGTTGTAAAATCGGGTAAAACTCATTTAGCAACTGTCTCACTTAGCAACAGAAATTTTGGCCTAAATGGGGCCGTAAGTTGAGGACCATCTGTACTGGGATTCAGCTTCAGCTTATTCACCATCATCCACTCTACCCCTATATTACTTTAGGTTAGCCCATAGGTCGGCAACCCGCGGCTCCGGAGCCGCATGCGGCTCTTTAAGCCGTCTCCTGCGGCTCCCGGTCGCCCAGTGCGCGCACACCTCTCCAAACGGGAGGAGGTGTGTGCGCACCACTCCAAACAGGAGGAGGTGCACGCGCACCACTCCAAACGGGAGGAGGTGCGTGCGCACCACTCCAAACGGGAGGTGTGCGCGCACCACTCCAAAGGATTGGGGAGCTGCGCGTGCACCTCTCGGAACAGGCGTAGGTGCGTGCGCACCACTCCAAATGGGAGGAGGTGCGCGCGCACCACTCCAAAGGTTTGGAGAGCTGCGTGCGCACCTCTCGGAACGGGCAGCGGCAGTACCTGTTTGGAGACCTGCTGGTGCCGGTTTGGAAAGCTGCCGCGGCCCGTTTACAGAGCTACTGCCTTCAGTAGCTCTGTAAACGGGCTGCGGCAGCTTTCTAAACCGGCACGAGCAGGTCTCCAAACTGCACCTCAGCCCGAACACCAGCAGGTCTCCAAAGGTTTTGAGAGCTGAGTGCGCAGGTCTCCAAACGGGGACCGCCGCTGCCCGTTCCGAGAGGTGCGCGCGCAACCTTTGGAGAGGTGCGCGCGCACCTCCAAACGGGTGTTCGGGTGGCAGTTTGGAGGTCCCAGGGGTGGCTCCAGCGGCGCCCGGGCTGAAGGCAGCGCCGCAACCCAGCGCCCGTCACCAGGGAGACCCGTCACCACTGGCGTGCAGGTGCGTCCACATAAAAAAAACTGGAACCGCGTGCGGGTATCCACGCACGCGCATGCGCAAAAAACAAAACTTTTGCGCATGTGCAAAAAACAAAACATTTTGCACATGCACAAAACATTTTGTTTTATGCGCATGCGTGTGCGTGGATGCACGCGCGCGGCTCCCACTTTTTTATGTGTGATGGAACCAGTTCCCAATGGCTCTTTTGCTTTTTCAGGTTGCCGACCCCTGGGTTAGCCTCTCTTGCTTCAAATATTGGGTGGGCTTTATTGAGAATCATAATTTCTTTTCAGTTGAAATTTTGAATTCATACTGTGTTGTCCATGGCCCCTTTATTTATATTTTTGTGGAGTGTGGAGTATTTATTAACAGGTTTTTAAATGATATACTATATATGGTTTATTCAGTTGCCTTCATATATGCACTGAAACATGTATCATCCTTATAAATCTCTTCCTTATACATCTGATTTTTTTCTTTTTTGGGAAGCAGGGGTCCCCTTCCAGTTTTATATACACATATTAAAAAGGTTTAACAAAAATATATCAGAAAAAGAAGCATGGCAGTATTTTAAGTCATTACTTTTTGTAATTCACTAACTTAAAGTTCCCAGGAACCTTCAATCCCAATTTGCTTAGTATCAACTTAAATTGCTAGAACAGGGGTGTCAAACTCAATTTCATTGAGGGCCGCATCAGCATTGCGGTTGCCCTCAGGAGGCCGGGTGGGTATGGCCATGGTGGGCGTGGCCTAGTGGGCGGGCATGGCTAGAGTGTGTATGGCCTACTGGGTAGGCGTGGCCAACTCTACATCGTTCGCATCAAGGGTGCCTATGGGGACCTGGGCAGGAGTGGGACAGATCTGAGGGTCTCTGGCAGAAGGAGGGTCTCTGGGCCAGGGCCAAGGCAGTGGGGACCATTCCCTCACTGTTTCCAGGATGGCTTCGTGGGCCACATGAAACCACTTCGCGGGCCGGATTCAGCCCCCGGGCCTTGTGTTTGACATGTCTGTGCCAGAATATATTGTATTTTTTTCCAAGTCTCAGAGCAATACTTGGAGGAAGGGAAAAGTGCCATATATGGTGTATAAAAGAGAACAAATATGAGAGATGCCACAAGCTGAAAAGTGAAGAATAAACAAGCTACTTCATCAATCACTTCCCAAATCTTTAAAAAGAAACAATCCATTAAGAGGGGGGAGTATGTACACAGACATATTGCTATGCAAGAATATTCATGCCCCCGTCATCTCACAACTGAACTATTGCAATTTGATGTATATAGGGATGTCCCTGAAGGCCTATTAGAAGTTGCAGCCTGGCTCAAAATACAGCAGCATGAGCAATAATAGGAACTTCACACTATGGTTATTTGGCACCACAACTATGCAAGCTGTATTGGCTGCCAGTTAACTTCTGGGTGCAATTCAAAGTGCTGGTTGTTACCTATAAAGCTCTTTATGGCGGGGGTCCTCAACCTTGGCAACTTTAAGACTTGTGGACTTCAACTGAGGAATTCTGGGAGTTGAAGTCCACAAGTCTTAAAGTTGCCAAGGTTGAGGACCCCTGCTTTATGGCATAGAGCTTGGTTATCTGAGGGATCATCCACCTCCAACTGTTTCTGCCCACCTGTATATTTGGACAGTCAGTGCATCCCAGGTCCCTCAACTGAAGTCTGTCATTCTATGGGACCAAAGAGCATGTATTTTCTGTCACAGTATCATCCCAGAGATATGGATGGTGCCCACTTTTTTGGGATTCCAGAAAACACTTAAGACCTGACTCTTTTCCGAAGTCTGACAATGTACTTATGGGGGGCCCTGTGATATTTTTATTGTTAAGGTTGTTTTTGGTCAGGGCTGTCAGATTCTGTTTTATTGTTTATGCTTTTAGCTGTTTAAATGGTGTATTATGATTTTGTAAGCTGCCCAGAGTCAACTGGAGGAGACAGCCATAACAAATTCAAGTTCATTCATAAACAAGGAATGCAAGGAATGCAAACAACAAAATAAGAAAAAAATTCAATAGAAGCACCGCTGAAAGCCAATTTGGTCTAGCGGTTAAGGCACCAGGTTAGAAACCAGGAGATTGTGAATTCTAGTCCTGCCTTAGCATGAGAGCCAGCTGGATGTCTTTGTGTCAATTACTCTCTTGCAACCCAACCCAACTCACAGGGCTATTGTTGTGGGGAAAATAAAAGGAAGGAGTACTGTGTGTGTTTTCTGCCTTGAGTTATTTATAAAAATAATAAAGGTGGGATATAAATAAATAAATGGTATGCGTAAATCTGGGAAATGGCTGGAATATTTTGCTTTCCTCTACCAGTAGCCACTGCGTAATGAAAAAGAGTCATATTCCACAGGAGAGTTCTTGCTTTGCACATTTAGCTTAATGCTCCTACAGTAAGGATTTCAAGTAGCAAAGCTTAAGAAAACATCTGCTTTATACTTTGGAGTCCTACTAGTATTGCAACAGATATCACTGGGCTAAATGCATCAAATAGTCTGTTCACAAATACATTATCTCAGGTTATTGTAACAAGTGGGAAAGTCCAGGTTTTACATGCAGAAGATCCCAGGTGGCCCACACTAGATATGCCAATGGAAATTATTTAGCTCTGCAATGTTTGTAATTCACTTTTGCCAGAAATAGTCTGGAGAGCACCTAGTCAATATTGCACTTGATGGATCCATAATCTGATTCAGTATATATAATTACATAGATACAAGGAAGATGTATTTGAAAGTAATCAACAATTATTTGATCATCATAGGAATGAGTCAGGGGGAGCCCTGAGCTCGTATATTCTCTAGTCTCCTTTCCTCCTTCCATGTCGCTGCAAAGGAGGTGACCGAACAATTTTGCTTGCAACTTAGGAATTTGCTTTGCTTCGTTTCATTTTGCTCTTGAGAGCTACAGTCATCTTTTCTCCCAACAGATAGCAGACTGTTTAATCTTTTCCAACCTGATGACCTCCAGATGGATTAGTACTACAGCCCCAGAATTTCTAGCAAGCATGATCAAATGCTAATGGGAAATTCCAGATGTTGTCTGGAAAGTACCTGGATGGAGAAGGCTTGTATATACTGGAGTCTCTGTGATTTTCTGAAAAAAGCTAGCCTTATCAACCAGGTTAAGATTCGGATTCAACATTAAATTACTAACAAGGGAGGCTATCCTATCTGAGTCATATATTTCAAACAAGCTATATAAAGGTAGTCCTCGACTTACAACAGTAACAACGGCACTGAAAAATGTAACTTATGACCTTTTTTTCACAGTTTTGATCTTTGCAATAT
This sequence comes from Vipera ursinii, assembly GCF_947247035.1. NCBI lineage: Eukaryota > Metazoa > Chordata > Lepidosauria > Squamata > Viperidae > Vipera > Vipera ursinii. Next base: position 342,669,559 of record NC_139512.1, on the reverse strand, counting down.
CCCCTGATCATGTGATCAAAATTCAGATGCTTGGCAATTGATTCATGTTTATGACCACTGCTGTATCCCAAGGTCATGTGTTCACTTTTGCCACCTGACAAACCAAGTCAATGGGGAAGGCAAATTCACTTAACAACCACGTTACTAACTTAACAATTGCAGTGATTCACTTAAAACAACTATGGCAAGAAAGGTCATAAAATGGGGCAGAATTCATTTAACAAATGAGTTACAACAACAGAAATTTTGGGCTCAATTGTGGTGGTAAGCCACCTGTACAACTGTGGTGAAGAATGAGAATAAAGCAGATTCAGAACTGCTACAGAGAAACCGAGGGGGGGAAAAATAACCACCCCTCCATTTTATCATGAAAGAAGTATTCAGCTATCGTCCACGATCTGCACAAAGTGTCCATATGGCTCACAAAAAAGAAAAAAAGTCAACATTAATCATCTCATGAAGCTCAAGACCTCTCAGGTTGCACTCTGCACTATTTTTGAACATTGACATCTGGAAGAGCTGCACGCCAAAGCAGCTTGAGAAGGAAGCATCTGACACAGCACTTGCTAATTTCACGGACAACAAACTGGAAGCTGCCAAGACTATATGGGGCTCCAAAAAGCAAAGTCTGGCATTATCTATCCCAGAATAGTCAAGTCATCCAAGAATCTTACAGGTGCTGAAATAATGAACAACTCAATTATGAGTGCTCAGATGGAGATATAAGATATAGAGTTACTGAAATGGGAGTAGCTACCATATCATCTGACCACATATATCAGGACCTACTTAATTTTAAATATGGAAATAGCAAAACATTTCCCCACAATCTATTTTTTTTAAGCATGGAAGGAAGAAAAACAAGTAGCCAACGTTGCGCCCACATGTTAATATTATATTACAACTCTTATTTTGTAATTTTGTACTTAACTTAGCAGGTGGTTCTCAACTTACAATCATTCGTTTAATGACAGCTTGAAGTTAAAACAGCTATGAAAAAAACGACTTATGATTGTTTTTCACATTTACGACTGTTGCAGCATCCCCATGGTCATGTGATCATAATTCAGACCTTTAGCAACTGGGTCATATTTATGACGGTTGCAGTATCCTGGTGTCATGGTAAAATTGTAAAGATTCACATTACTAAGTTAACAGCTGCAGTGATTCACTGTACAGGAAAGGTGATAACATGGAGCAAAACTCACTTAACTGTCTTGCTTAGCAATGGAAAATTTGGGCTTGGTTGTGGTTGTAAGTCAAGGACTGCCTATATTAGGTAGCAGGAACATACTGGATGTTGGGATACTTTCGAAAAGTTATCCAAAGGGATAAACAATTCGGAACATGTCCCCCAGATGTCGAGCCAGTGTCTCTAAGGTCATAAATGTCATGTAACAGTATATGTCACATCTGTATAACCATAATGTGAGATTCTTTGCCACAGTTCTCGATTTAGGTATGAACAAGTCCTACAAATGCTGAAACAGTGATTTATATTCCTGCAAACACCAGATAAAAAGGAGCACCTGAATTTCACTTGTAAACGGAACTTGACCACATGAAGCAGAGTTTGAATCTCCTCTACCTTTTAATCTGCAGGCTTCTCTATGGCTACCAGCAAACAAATGAATTATTAGGAAAAACTGCATGCAAAACATCAGTAATGAAGTCTGGTTACCTTGGGAGGAACGTAGAACTCTAGAAGGAACCTTTCCCCCTCTATCTTTACTGCTTTCCTTAGCAGCAAACGGCATTTTTGCCACTGAGAGCTGCCCACACAGTTTGTGTCATCAGCAACCATGTAGCGAAGAGTTCCCTCTCTCTGAATGTCCAATAAATCCACTTTAGAAGATTGCCCCTTTGAAAGCCAGAGTTTGTGGGTCCATTTCTCTCTGGATTCGCTTTGTTCTTTGCTACCAGGAGGACAATGTTCCCGCTCAGACTGTTTGCTTTGCATGGCTTCTGCGCCTGGCTCTGGAGAAGACCGCCGATGCCACATCTCCTTCATGCCATCCACCACGCACAAGCTCATGTTCCTCAGAGAAAAACCTTTCTTGAATTTTGTCTTAGAAGAACTGTGCACAGAGACATCTTCTGAGCTTCGGGACTGGCCATAGGAAGAGACTTTTCTTGCCTGAGCCTGTTGGGTTTGGCTTAAGTACCTGCTGGAGGTAAGCGTGTGGTCCATGCTATCTAGAGACTCCACAGAAGTCTGCTCTTTCCTTGGCAAGAGATCCCGTCCATAAGGCATGTGGCAGTTCTGAAGGCCCACAAATGGGACAATGTTATATTTCGTAGGGGAATTGGACACAAACACCCTGTTGACCTCCAGGCTGAAGATGTCCAAGAAATTTGCTGCAAAATGATGAGAGAAGGAAGTCTCGGCTCCAGGGGTGTCGTAGTGGGGATTTTCCTTCAGAAACTGGCAGAATTTCTGAGCAAAGTCCACTGCAGCAGCCTGGGCATGGAGCTCGCAGAATTCCCGCCAGTCAGGAAGCTGGGAGGGAGGTTCTTGACAAAGAGCATCACCATTCATGACTGTTCCATTCCACCTACAATCAAGAGAAAGATGGTGAGAGAGAGAGAGAGAGAGGGAGAGAGAGGCTCTAACTACCTACCTGTTCTCAAATACAATTAGTCCTTGACTTACAACCATTTATTTAGTGACCATTTAAAAATTAAAACAGCACTGAGAAAGTGACTTATGACTGTTTTTCACACTTATGACTGTTGCAGTATCCTCACGGTCACATGATTAAAATTTGGGTGCTTGGCAACTGGCATGTACGAGGGCAATTCAGAAATAAACCTCCATTTGGTTATCAATGACAGATACTCACAGATACAGATCTTTTATTATACACATTAGAAAACTACTACATTACTTTTCAACATAATCACCATTCAAATTGAGGCACTTGTCATAAAGTCTTACAAGGTTTGAAATTCCTTAGTAGTAGTCGCTGAGCGCCAAATCTGGGCTACGGGGGAGCGATCAAAAACATCCCAACGGAACTGCTTCAAAAGTTCTTGGGTGCGTCTAGCGGTGTGCGGGCGAGCATTATCATGAACCAACACCACACCGGAATGGTGCCATAGAAAATCCCACCAAATGTGAAGATGCTAAAGGAGTACTGCTAGTGAAGTTCATGGAGTGTGGTTTGACCATCAATTCAGAAGTCTACTGTGAAATGTTATGAAAACTTAAGACAAGCCATCCACAACAAGCGTCAGGGCATGCTGACTTCCGATGTGGTGTTGGTTGACAATAATGTGAGATGCACCCAAGAACTTTTGAAGCAGTTCCATTGGGATGTTTTGGATCACCTCCCATAGCCCAGATTTGGCACCGAGCGACTACTAAGGAATTTCAAACCTTGTAAGACATTATGACAAGTGCCTCAATTTGAATGGCAATTATGTCAAAAAGCAATGTAATGTTGTAGTTTTTTAATGTGCATAATAAAAGTTCTGTATCTACGAGTGTCTGCCATTGATAACCAAATGGAGGTTTGTTTCCGAATTGCCCTCATATTTATGACAGTTGCAGAGTCCCGGGGACATGTGATCACCATTTGTAACCTTTCCAGCCGGCTTCTGACAAGCAAAGTCAATGGGGGAAGCCAGATTCGCTTAATGATCATATGATTCACTTAATAACTACAGTGATTCGCTTAACAACTGTGACAAAAAGATCATAAAATGGGACAAAACTCACTTAACTCTCTTGCTTAGCAATGGAAATTTTGGGCTCAATTAGGGTCGTAAGTCAAGGATTGATTTGCTTGAACTGGACTATTTCAGAAGAGGTGGGACCTGAAGGAGAAAGAGGAGCCCTAACATTCGTAGTGATTAAACCTCTCAACAAATTCAGAAAAAAGTTGCTTTCATGATGTCTAAGATCCATTGCATGGCAAACACCCCCATTCTCTCACAATTTTTAAAATGATATTGGGTTTCAAAATCTTACCTTTTCAGTTTATTTATCCAACCGCTCCGTAAATTGCAAATTGATATAACCAAAGGAAAGGGATGGGGAGATGCATCTCACTGCTCATGTATGTTGGGAGACGTAGGGTCTGCAAAATGGCACCTATCTTAAAATTTGTGTCCTCCAAGATCACACTGCTAAAACCTAACCACAAACTCCTGTACTCAACTGCCCAATTTAAAACAGGAAATCAAATAGGTAATAGGTAAACAGCTGCACAGACCTACAAATATTAAAAATATTACTCCCAACTTCTGGGGAAAAAAAGCATGAAAATCTAAGCCAAGCATTCTGATCTGTTGCCATGGCAATATTGCTACCTTGTCTCCACGTACGTCTTTCACATAAAAAAGTGATTTTAAAAAGGGTGCCCGAACACTGCCTGCCTTTGATGCATGCACAGAATAATGCACTAACATGAACATTAGATCACCAACTATGCTTTCCTAATGTGGCTTTTATAACCGAAGCACAATGTTGAGAGAGAAGAAAACCTTCTCATCCTTTCAAAGACATTCACACCTAAATTCCCCTCCCTTTCCTGGCTCTGGGGTGGCCTATTTCCTGTGTATTCCTGGAGTACGTGTGCTTCACATGGAGCTTCTATCGCCAAGGCAGGCTGAAGCTGGATCGAGATGACCAATTTCTGCCAAGGCTGTTGGGGCAAAACACAACGTCTCCTGGAAGCCTTTTCTCCTCAGATCATGGAAATATTGATTGTGTGAAACACAAGTCCATCTTCCCATAGGAAACTCCCTTGCCTTCTCCACTTCATTATTCTGCCTGCCCATCAGTCTTTCTCCCTTCCAGTAATGCGGAAATCAAACATAGGTAGTCCTTGATTTATGACCACAACTGAGCCCAAAATTTCTGTTGCTAAGCAAGACAGTTGTTAAGTGAGTTTTGCCCCATTTTACAGCCTTTCTTGCCATAATTGTTAAGTGAATCATTATGGCTGTTAAATTAGTAACAAGATTGTTAAGTGAATCTGGCTTCCCCATTGACTTTTCTTGTCAAAAGGTTGCAAAAGGTGATGCTGCAAAGGTCGTAAGTGTGAATAATGGTCATAAGTCACTTTCTTCAGTCCTGTTGCAACTGTCACTAAAATGGTTGTAAGTCGAGGACTACCTGTAGGGCCCCTTCCATTTTGGAGGAAGACAGAACATCCTTGGGGCTGTGTATATTCACCAATCATTTGTTTATTTATTTAATAAATAAATAAATAAATAATAAATAAATAAATAAATAAATAATAATAAATAAAGCCACCCATCTCACGTACTTGACTGGGTGACTAAAAATTAAAAACAGAGTAAAAATGGTACAAAAACACAACCAAAATTGTAAATAACATAAAACTGCAGCCAAAAACACCCACAACATCCCATAATCATTATAACCAAGTTTGCTAGCAGTTTGGCAGATCTTAACACAGGTCATAATGATTAGACCAATGACAATACAGTATCAACAGTATCAAAGGGGCTAGTGATGCAACTTCATTTCAAACAGTACAGAGCTCTTCTTTGATTCAAGAAGGAAGAATGCTCTGAAGGTCACACAGCCCTCGTTTCTGGGAATGGAATGGTAGTTTTAGAGAAATGCAATTTCCCCTTTTCCTTCCATGGATTCATGGGCATTGGGCCTCTGGGTGTTTCATTGATGTGGATGAATGTGCTAATATTTGCCTTTAGGAATGAGACTTAACTGTTTGGCCTGTCATTTGCCTGGTTGGGGTTAGCACAGGGGTTGTTAACTATGGCAACTTTACAACTTGTGGACTTCAACTCCCAGAATTCCTTAGCCAGCCATGCTAAGAAATTGAAGTTGAAGTCCACATGGTGTAAATTTGCCATTGTTGCCCACTTAAGTGGGATTGTGGTTTATTGCCCCTGGTTTATTTGCACTCCATGCAAACCATGGATGAAGTCAGCCAATCTTGAAGCAAGCATTAAACGGACACAGAAGTCATTAAGCAAGCCCATTTTAGCTAATGGGTGATTTTTGCTGGAAATCAGAAATAAATGCCGGTTTCTAGCAAAAAAAAATCACAAATTATAATCACATATCAACTTGGAAGATGAACTCGTTCCAGGCATGTCTGGAGGGGAGTTAATGGCTCCAAACAGCTGTCTGACAGGGATTTGGTTCAAGCACAGCTGCAGCAGGACAGCCTTAGGCTTCAGGTGAAGAAAGCATGCAGCTGCAACCAGTCAGTGATGAGGAAGAGGAACTGCCTTCTGCACTTGATCCAAGAACAAGTAGGGCAGAGCAAAGGCAGGAGCAGAGAAGGTCAGCCAGATTACTCACAAGGAGAAAGCCTCACCCTTCTTGATGGGCTGCACTGGAATCTGGCTATTTAGCACAACAGACAGATGGAAGCGATGCTGGAAAATGTGCTCGTTTCCTAGCTGTGTGTTTTCTGGTCATTGTGATTCTTCCTTGCTTTGAACTGACACCGTGCCTTGATTTGGATTGTGCCTTGTGAACTCTGGACTTTTCTTGCCTTGTGAACCCTCTTGTACTGTGGATTTAATTTGCCTGGTGGGTTTATTTTGATTGGGAAACCTTCAAGTGCCTTGTAGACTCACTGGCCATTGTTCCGTGGACTAGCATTGGTCTGGTGTGTGTGTGTGTGTGTGTACGGGACAGCACATGTGTTCAATAAACCATTGTTTAAAAAATTTAGCTCTATCACTGTGAATGTCTCCAATCGCATCTTATTTTTATGTCTACATGTGTAATATATGTTGATAGACTATTATCTACATCCCAAGAATTTGTATTATTCACACAAACTATTGAATATAATTCCTATAGAAATACAATCATTCAAGCTAAAGTTTGGAAAAAAAGTTGGCCAAGAATTTCTGAAGAACTTTTTTTAAATTTTTTTAAATTTTTTGTAGTTGATATGACACCCATTTCAGTGTTGGAGTGACTCTGGGAGACTTACAGAATGATAAAAGCATAATAAAAACAAAATTAGCAAGAATTAAATAGAGACTAATAAGAAGGTGAATGGTATGGGGGTGGAGCCCTCTCTCTTACCCCATCAATAATTATGGATTCTCATTACCGAGCAGGAGATAAATTAACTGATATACATGCATGATTGTATTACAGAGAGGGACAATCAATCTTCCACTCGCCAGCATTTGTCGTATTTGCATATTTATTGCTGGGCTCTAAATTTTAGCTTCTCTTTTTTTTTTTAAAAAAAAAGCCACTGCCGCTTTGCCTATTACATGGAACAAAAGTTGTGAACAGAATAACATTTAAGGTGTCGACTGTTTTGATGAATTATAGGGGTAGCAGGACCAACCAAATGCCAAGCTTGCAACCCGAGAATTGAATTTGCACAAGGTTTGACTACTTTAATTGAAATGAAATTGGGCTTATTAGCATTACTATACTTGCTATTTTACACATAGTACATAGTTTAACGTGGTTTAAACTTTGCATTCTCCCCCCCTCCCCCGCCCCCAACCCAACAAGCAGAAATGACCCTTTCGTGTCAGATATGAAAGTAAGATTCAGAAGGAAGGGAGGAGATGATCAGCTACTGGCGGTTGAAGGGAGATCTGCATACTCCCTCTTTCTTTTGGGGACAATGCTACCTCAAGCATTACAACAACCTACTTTCAGTAGCAGCTTCTTATTGCATGGAATTGTTCAGAAACCTTTTAAACTGCAAAGCTCAACAGGGTCCGGGTGCCAGAGAAGTATTTGTGGTCTGACCGAGGATAACCTTCCAAGCTGACAAGGCATAAAGGTTTATAGAGAAGCTACAAGATGTAAACTGAGGTTAGAGGATGCAGCAGGAAGAGGAGGAGGAGGAGGAGGAGGAGGAGGGGAAAGAGGGAAAGCTTCCATTTAGAGCTTAAGAGGCCCAGCCAAATAGTGGAATCCACCAATATATTGCTGGCACAAGCAACAATCGAGAAGCCGTCGCTACCTTTTTTTAGCTGGCTGGCTCCACCACTCAGACATGTTTGTCAAGTTGCCCAGCCACATTTACGCAACTGTGAAAAAAGGATCCTGGCTTTGACTAGCTCAGACAAGCCACAGATTTCTATCTGTTTAATTTTTGGATTTCAGTGGGATCCCACAACCCTGCCTGCTGTTGGGCTTCCAGACTGGTATCCAGAGCAGAGCTACCTCCAAGGCAGCCCGGCCCTCTATTTCACTATGATGACTGATTTGCCCATCTCCAGTCCTTGCTGGCCTAGCCAATTATTCAAAGGCCCTTTTGTTTTACTGCTTATTGGATGACATTATTCTCATCTCCTGTCTTTGTGTTCTTTCTTCTCTAACTCTAGCAGCCGTTATGAAGTTAGAACACAAAAGGGGACCTTTATATCTTGGGTTCTCACTGTGCTTTCCTTCGGCACCTGTCACCCACTGGATATTTTTTTATTAAAACAAAAGTCTCTAATGCAAAAAATAAGGGTGTAAAAAGTGCTAGCCTTTCAATTTGATTATTTCCAAGAATGGAAACTGAACGGCTCTTGTAAGCTCTTTTTTAGAAAGTAAATATGAATTGCTCTCCCCTACTGCTTCCTTTAGAAGTATGCTTTCCTAGCAAGAAAAAGAATAAAAGCAAACGGAGCTAGCAGAGAAACCTTCAGATGAAGTGAGGTATTGGTATTCAGGTAAAATGAATGTTTTACAACAGATGGAGGCCTCATGATAACCATTCTATGAAGAGATTTTCCCATAAGCCATTTTGCACAACTCCCTACAGTCCTGTATAGCCCGCAACAGTCTCCAAGCATGCATACCAGCTCATCAAATTTGGGGACCAATGAATCCGTCTGCCTAATAAATGCATGAAGCATCAAAACATCAGCCTCTTCCTGAATCTATCCAGGGACCAGAACTTTTCTAGGTAATCAGAACACCCTGACAACTAAATTCAGCTAGGATCTCCCTTCCAAAAACACAAAATCTCTGTTTCGTGTTCCACTGATCATCAATGAGAAAACCAGTAATGGCAGAAGAGCTCCATCCTGATTACATACATCCACAGCTCCAAGCATAGTCTTAGCTCAAGGATAATGGAATCCAGTCACGTGGTCTGCAGCACATCCATGGACATGTTCCAAAGTCTTCACTTTCAATGGGTGATAAATTTTATTCCTGAGATGCTGGGGTCTGAATAGAGGACCTTTTGCATGCCAAGCATATTCAGTTCCATCACGCTATGGCATCTGACATCTATTCCAGAATACAGTTACAGCTATGACTGGAAATACCTACAACGGAGATGGATACTGCTTATTTCTATAGTGAACCACAGAGTTGACCTTGAAGAAGGAATGCAAAGACCACCAGCAAAACATGAATTAGCCCCAGAAGACAAGACAGCAGGAGAAAGAAACTTAAGGCTGCCCCACCCTGGCCCTCTTTGGTTTAAGAGGGAAGGAAGGGGACACACTATCAGCTTTCAAAATTGTTATTACAGCCTATATCAGGGGTAGGCAACCTTGGCTCTTTTATGACTTGTGGACTTCAACTCCCAGAATTCCTGAGCCAGCATGGCTCAGCATGGAAACCTCTCCCTTTCTCCTCAGCATGGCTGGCTCAGGAATTCTGGGAGTTGAAGTCCACGAGTCATAAAAGAGCCAAGGTTGCCTACCTCTGGCCTATATCAATAAAGTTCCAACAATGAGTCCTGGTGGCGCAATGGTTAGAATGCAGTGTTGCGGGTGAACTCTGCCCACAACCTGGAGTTCGATCGTAATGCGGCTCAAGGTTGACTCAGTCTTCCATCCTTCCGAGGTCGGTAAAATGAGGAGCCAGATAGTTGGGGGCAATATGCTAACTCTGTAAACCACTTAGAGACGGCTGTAAAGCCCTGTGAAGTGATATGTAAACTCTTTAAGTTCTATTGCTATTGCTGTTTCACATGGAGTCTGTTGCCTGACATGGCCTTCCTCAAAGGACTGACATCGGTTTTGAATGTCTCGCTAACAACCTTGCCTTTGGCTGTAGTGATGCCAGCTCCCTTCCTTCTCCAAGATAGTCTCTGTGGATTCTTTACCATTTTCTTTCTTTGATACAATGAACGATTAATCAGACTTTTTGGGCGTTGTTTTCTTTTTTAAAAAAAATCTTTAGGACGCTACGTGTGAATCCTGCTTGTTTACTTACAGTCTGACATTTTGGGAAAACATAGAAAATAGGTGAGCTCAATGACTCCAAGTAGTCCTTGACTTATGACCGTAATGGAGTTTGCTCACCATAAGACAGGTCGGTGATGATTAAAGCAGCACAGGGTTACAAAATAGGGCATAAATAAATTATTACATCCATAGTCTGCCCTCTCTCTGAGATAGCACAGGACTTTCCTAACTCTATATGAGATTGGTTGAGCTAAGAGACAGAGTTACTTCATGAGTGTGTACCCTACACGAGTCTTCCCCCCGCCATAATAATAAAAATAGACCCAGCTTCCATCACTGAGTCCATAAGTATATACTTCATCTTCCATTGCTGAACTACCTCCCTCACATGCTCCTATCTTTTATTCCCCCTCCCCCTCCCACGTTTGCCGGAACTAAATAAGAATGACAGCCAAACTCTTCCTTGTCATATTTATTCTCCATCAGATAAGACACAGCTAACTGACCGGGTCATAGGGCTTTGGAAATCCACTGCCTCTTCCAGTGTAATATTGAATATCTTTCCATCCTTCACTGGGTTTTCCCTTCATATCATACAAGAGGAACAGGTTTCCTTGACGGATGGCTTCATCTACTTGAAACTCATCACTCGGATGACTGATCATAGAGCCATGGACTGAAGCATTAAACATATTGTATAGCCATCCACTTCCTGCATGTAAAGAACCAATGCTTTTAGCAAGTCACTATTCCTGCAGGCCGCTTTTAAATAGAACTCTAATAAAGGAGAATATTTGTAGCTGAGAGTTGACATGAGGAGGTCCTTGGTGCTCTCCGAGCTTGCTTGTTTTCTTGCAGAGGTTTCATTACCCAAACTAGGTAACATCACCAGTGCTGGTTAAGGAGTCCAGTTAGCTGTCAGTTTACATTCTGGTGGCTTGCTTTGTCGGTTTTGGTGGGGATGGTCTTAAAGAGATTTTTTGGTTGGGCTGTTTACTGTTGGCTTCTGTGGCAGTTTCTTGATTGGGGTATTGTTTACTTGACTGTTGCTCTGATGTTAATCTTGGAGTTAATCTATGCTGATCTGTGGGCTGATTGCTGGTGGAGAGGTGCTTGGGTCGTTTCCTTCCTTTTTGGGTTGGGCGATTGTCTCTTTTGCATTGTCTACAGCTGTTGTTGATGTCTATGTGTCTATCAATGGCTAATTTGGTGGAGTGCCAGACTTCTAGAAATCCCCTGGCATTTTTGGACTTGGCTTGGTCTAGGATGGCCACATTTTCCCAATTCAAACTATGGTTAAATCTGTCTATATGTTGTGAAATTAAAATAAAATTAAATAGAACTGTGTATTTTGAAGGCGGGGCAATATAAACAAGAATCAACATTTCTCATAGAGAAAATACACCAGGGTGTGCAGGGAAAGCAGCCTCCTGTGGAAGAGGCAAACTAGTATAGGTAGTCCACAACTTATGGCTGTTATGGAACCTGCCCATTTCAGTCGTAAATCATTATGGTTGCAAAGCAGGTCACCACATGACCAGACATGATTCAACAGGTCGCTGTTAAGGACATGCGGCAGCCATTAAATATATCCATTGTTTGCGATGGGGTATTTCCCGCCAAAATCATTAGCAAACACCTATTTTGAGCAAAAATTTATAAATTCATGGTCATGTAACTACGGGACCACGCAAACAGCAGTAAATGCAGGCCGGCTTCTGAGCACCCAAAATGCTCAGCTGTCGGAACTTAGGAACCAGGTTGAAAGTAACATTTGTGGGGATCCATCATAACCTGAACCGGTTGTTAGCAACCGGTCGCTATATTGCCAATGAGAATTTTTGCTGACTTAGCTTTTGAGATTTTCCCCGTGTATTTTTATTCCAGTCAAGAACCATAAGGACTAGAATTCAGTTTAGGAAGTTTTGATTTATTTTGCTTTGCACGACAAATTCACAAAAGTTGAACCTGACTACAAATTCTTGAAGAGTTAGCATGTCTGGGAAATGGATAGAAAAATTATCTCAAGGGGGAAATGGACGCACATAAGAGTTTTTTTAATTGATCAAAGCAGTGAGTGATCTTCCACATTTTATTAAAAATATGAAAATAATTTAAGATCTGCACTTGCATATTAGTGTTCTTCCCTCAAGCTCTGGTGTGCTAATACCCTGCAAAAAAAAATCACAACTGATTATAGTGGGATACACCATCCAACTCCATCTCCAAAAACTTAAACTGGGAAGAGGAAACACAGATCACAGGTAATATGTGAGACACCCCTGATCCAAACAAACATGAATCCTAACCAGCAACCCATTTTTGGCTAGGAAAATTACAAAGAGAGCAAGTTCATGAGAAGCAAGAATTGCCAGGAGAAAGGTTTTTCAATTTTCAAGAACATCATTTAATTGAGATAATGACATATCTCTTCCCCCAAAGGAAGATTTCAGTTTTTACATAAAAATGGAGGAATGACAAACAATGAAGAGTCACAATTGGGTTGCTTTTCATTCATGAGTAAGTCAAGGTTTTGTTTCTTTTGAAAGCCAATAAAAGGGAATTGTTGAGACTCAGAGCCTGCCAGTTTACAACTCAGCATTCAGGGAATTTCACAAGAGTTTCAACTATTAAACAGCAGAGAGATACAAGGCGGCACCAAACGGCACCACAAGAAGGTTGGCTCGCGCGCTTCGGTGCAAAGCAGTGCCAGAGAGAAAACTCTAGTGTGAATTTTGTCATTTTTTCCAGCAGTTCTTCAAATACACACCAAGACTGTAGACAATCCATTTCAATAAAAGTCAGAACGCAAGGACTAGCTGAAAGCTTAGCCTTATCTCCTTTTCATTCTGTGGAGTATAAATGTTGCAAAAATTCAGGGCTAAAGTCTCTCTTTCTTCAGGTATAGTTTGGACATTTAGACGAGCAGAATTCTGCTATCTCTGGCTAAATCCCACCTCAGTTTAAGCTTCTGCTTCTGTGTGGACAACTAAAGGGGAAAATGAAGCCTAATTCACCACTCTGCAGTCCCGACTAGCAAGACTGATAAAGGAGAATATTTGTACCTCAGGTTGTGTCAAAGGTGCTTTTTCAAAAGACAAATGGACTATGTTTTTCCCTCCAGGAAAAAGAAGACGTTTCGCTTCTCATCCAAGAAGCTTCATCAATTCTGGTTGAATGGTGGTGCTGGTGATGGGAACGAAAGAATTAGTTCTGAGCTGTCAGAACTAACCCTTCCATCCCTCTCACCATAAGGCAGGGGTAGGCAACCTTGGCTCTGGCTCAGGAATTCTGGGAGTTGAAGTCCACGAGTCATAAAAGAGCCAAGGTTGCCTACCCCTGCCATAAGGCAAAAACAAAGCACAGGGGTCATGCTCAGTAGCTTTTTTGTTCATCTGTATTATAAATACTTGCTTTTTATTTTGTTCTGCATGGTTACAAGAAGTCAAAAATGACTCGATAGTACAGGGGTCTTCAAACTTGGCCCTTTTATGAATTGTGGACTTCAGCTCCCAGAATTCCTCAGCCAGGCACACTGGCTGAGGAATTCTGGGAGTTGAAGTCCACAATTCATAAAAGGGCCAAGTTTGAAGACCCCTGCGACAGTACATACAATAATCATCATTACTTTCTTCTTTTGCTGTATCAAATCCCAGAACTAATTCAATAGCCACAGTATTGAAAGTCTTCTTGGATGCCAGGTGAAAATTTAGCTGGAAAAATCAAAAGTAAAAAGCCATCAATGAAAAATCAAGTCGTCCTATTTGAACCCATGCCTGTAATTTTGCACTTTGCAAGACATCAGAATGTATTCACAATGCGTCAAGAACTCTCTCAGAATCTAGAAAGAACAATTCTCAGAGAGTACAAGTTTTTAAGCAAACGTACTTGAGAAACATAAGAGCATCATGTCTTAGTCCATTTAAAAGACTCAACCACTCTCAATGTTTCCAAAACTATTTTGGCACAACCTGTGGCATTGGATTTCCCAGATTGTCATGGGAAAAAAAATTGTTTTTCTGTGTTCAAATCTGCTAATTTTAACAGATGACTCAGACCATAATGAGAGAGCAAGTAGATCTTTTTTCAATCAAATGTTGATACCAAACATCACTGTGTGAATTCTTAGCATGTCTCGTACTTTTCTTTGCCTTTTCTCTAAAATAAATTGAAATATAGAAAAATGGTGGCAGAAAAAAAACTAGTGGTCCATCACATCTGCCCTTTGAGTAGGTTGATTGCTTTCTTTTTAATTTATTCAATATATTTAATTATTATTTTTATATTTTATTTATTTTAATTTTAATTTTTGTTGGATGAGGGACATGAGTTTATTCCAAGCATGTTTAAACTCACTGAAGATTGACCACTACTTTCACTGAAAGTTAGTTTGAAGCTTCCATTACTTTTCTGTGAAGTCATACTTTCTAACATTAATTTTGAACTTCCTGCTTGTCAGATGAGGTTATTTATTTATTTATTTATTTTATTTGTTGAATTTATATACCGCCCTATTCCCGAAGGACTCAGGGCGGTTCACAGGGCAATTAAAAACAGTACAAAAAGAATAAAATAGAATTAAATTAGTAAAGCCCACAATTCCTAATAACAATAAAATTAAAATTTTAAAATTAATATAATTTAATTAAATACTTTAAAATTTAAAATCCCTCAGTCCAGGCCAGACAGTTCGAACAACCAGGTTTTTAAGTCCCGGTGAAAAGAGCGAAGGTCGGGGGCAGTCCGAAGCTCCATCAGCAGCTCGTTCCAAAGGCCAGGCGCACTCAACAGAGAACGCCCTCCCCCTGGGAATCACCCGCCGGCAATCTCTAACTGGCGGAACCCTAAGGAGGCCCTCCCTGTGGGCGCGCACAGGACGATGGGAAACTGATGCTGGTAGCAGGTGCTCCCTAAGATATGCCCCCGTGTTCTTGATTTTTGCTTAATATTGAAATAGCCTTTCCGTATTGCAATTTTAAAGGTAAAGGTTCCCCCGCACATGCGTGCTAGTCGTTTCCGACTCTAGGGGCCGGTGCTCATCTCCGTTTCAAAGCCGAAGAGCCAGCGCTTGTCCGAGGACGTCTCTGTGGTCATGTGGCCGGCATGACTAGATACCAAAGGCGCACAGAACGCTGTTACCTTCCCACCGTAGTGGTCCCTATTTTTCTACTTGCATTTTTACGTGCTTTCGAACTGCTAGGTGGGCAGAAGCTGGGACGAGTAACAGGCGCTCACTCTGCTACGCGGCACTCGGGATTCGACCCGCCAAACTGCCGACGTTCTGATCGAAGCTCAGTGGGTTAGGACACTGAGCTTGTCGATCAGAAGATAGGCAGTTTGGCGGGTCAAATCCCGAGTGCCGCGTAACAGAGTGAGTGCCTGTTACTCGTCCCAGCTTCTGCCAACCTAGCAGTTCGAAAGCATGTAAAAAATGCAAGTAGAAAAATAGGAACCACTACGGTGGGAAGGTAACAGCGTTCCGTGCGCCTTTGGCGTCTAGTCATGCCGGCCACATGACCACGGAGACGTCCTCGGACAAGCGCTGGCTCTTCGGTTTGAAACAGAGATGAGCACCGGCCCCTAGAGTCGGAAACGACTAGCACGCATGTGCGGGGGAACCTTTACCTTTACCTTTTTTATTGCAATTTTGCCTTGTGTGGAGATTCCAATCCGTAGATGGTTGTGTGTTCCTTTATTTATTTTATTTTATTTTATTTTTAATCCCATTTATATCCCGCCCTTCTCCGAAGACTCAGGGCGGCTTACAATTTAAGCACAAACCAATGTGCTTAGCAATATCATCTGCTTGCCAAGTTAAGGAAGAAAAACAACTGAAGAGTGAAAAAGAAAACAGAGACAGCAGTGAAGAATTGGGCAAAAAGAATATGAGCTACTAGTGCCTTTCTTAGTAGCCATTTTGGCTGAAGTAAGGGTGGTTACATTATATTTACATTAGTTTTCAAAGAAATTTGCAATATCTGTCTTTTTCCACTTTAATCTTCTTCTAGACTATCTCTTTACCAAACTGGCATTTCACTTATTAAGTAGATGGGCAGTACCTTTACTGTAATACTTCTCAATGTGGCCTCCTAAAAGAATTATGGCCTTCTGTCACAAAAAGATCCACCAAACTCAATGGGGAGAACAGATTCATTTAAAAACCATGTTACTAACTTAACAACTGCAGTGATTCACTTAAGTCTGGCAAGAAAGGTTATAAAATGAGGCAAAACTCACTTAGCAATGGAAATTTTGGGCTCAATTATGGTTGTAAGTCAAGGACTACTTGTATTGGTTTGATTTAAACTAGCATTTGGATTACAGAAACTGTTCTCTCTGATGCATTCTTTTTAACCTCAAGATTGTTTTTAACATCACTGTGCACATGAGAAGATATATAATCTTCAGAGAAAAAGACAATTAAACAAAATAAAGCCTATATAGATGGAAGGGGAGCGGGAACCATATATATAAAGGTAACTTCAGAGGGGAGAACATTTATCATAATACTGAATAGGGGATTAAAATCACTAAACATTCAGTGTAATAATATAGTCCAATGTTTCTCAACCTTGGCTACTTGGAAGATGAGTGGACTTCAACTCACAGAATTCTGGGAGTTGAAGTCCACACATCTTCAAGTGGCCAAGGTTGAGAAACACTGATCTAGTTTATTGCCTATCTCAAACATAGTAAGATATGGCAATAAACAAATAATAATAAAAGGTAACACAGGTTTGTTTGATAAGCCTATAATATTAATGCTACCTATATATTGTGGATTTTATTGTCAAAAGCTGCACCAGGTATTGCTGGTATAAATACTTTAAGTGAACCCTTAATATCTGTTCTAATTTTTAATAGTAATAATTACTCTTCATAGAATGCAGTTTCTAGTTCTTTGAATGTCCTCACTGGCCACCCCTTCATTTAATCCAATTTTTCTGAATCTTTATTCAAGTATGGTAACCAGAACTGGATATAAAAATCAGACTAGGAAATGTTATTAAGAAGAAATTGAAATAGGGTTTAAATTGCATCTTGGGGAAAAAGAACTGAAGATAGCATTTGACTTTTAATTTTAAAAAATGTTAGTCTCAACCTGGCTCAGAAACAGTAACTTAAGAGTCCTAGTGGATGATCATTTACACATGAGCTAGCAGTGTGCAGCAGCAGCCAAAAAAGCTAATACAATCCTTGGTTGTATAAACAGAGGCATAGAATCAAGATCACATGAAGTATTAGTACTGCTTTATAAAACCCTAGTAAGAACACATCTACAGCCAATTTGGGTCACCATATCACAAAAAAGATGTTGAGAGTTTGAAAAAAATTCAGAGAAGAGCAACTAAGATAATCAAAGGCCTGGAGACTAAAACATATGAAGAACAGCTATGGGACTTGGGTCTGGCTAGTCCAGGGGTAGGCAACCCCTGGACTAGCTATGCCAGGGGTCAGCAACCTGAAACAGTGAAAGAGCCACTCGGAACCGGTTCCCTCACAAAAGGAAAAACTGGGAGCCGCAAAAAAATATGTGTGCATGCGCGTACATGCATGCATGCATGCGCAGAACAGGGTTTGACTGAAGAGTGGAGCCAAGGCGAGATATGCACCTACCCTGCATATTTGAATTGATTGGTTGAACTTTTTTAGTCCCACTTTTTTTTTTGGACTGCACGTGGTGGCAGAGGACCGGGAGCCGCAAGAAACGGCTGAAAGAGCCGCATGCGGCTCCAGAGCCGCGGGTTGCAGACCTGTGAGCTATGCTGACAAGTTATGCTGACTCAGTAATTCTGGGAGTTGAAGTCCATGAATCATAAAAGAGCCAAGGTTGCCTACCCCTGGGCTAGTCTAAAGAAAAGAAGAAATAGGAGAGACATGATAGCAATGTTCCAATATCTGAGGGGCTGCCACAAATCAGAGGGGGCCAGGTTGTTCACCAGAGCACCAGAGGGAAGGACGAGAAACAATGGTTGGAAACTGGTCAAGGAGAGAAACAACCTGGAATTAAGGAGAAACTTCCTGACAGTGAGGACAATTAACATTCACAAGCTGTGAATGCTCCATCACTGGAGGTTTTTAAAGAAGAGACTGGAATGGTCTGAAATGGTATAGGTTCTCCTGCTTGAGCAGGGGGCTGGACTAGAAGTCCTCCAAGGTCCCTTCCACCTCTGTTCTATTCTAATCAAGGGGAAAAGCAACCTGGAATTAAGGGGAAACTTCCAAACAGTGAGGACAATTAAACAGTGGAATATCTTGCCTTCGGAAGTTGTGGGTGCTTCAAAACTAGAGACTGGACAGCCACCTATCTGAAATAGAAGACCTCCAAGGTCCTGTCCTGTCCTGTTCTATCTTATCTTACCCTACCCTATTCTAAACAGGAGCTACCAGATACTTCAGATTTTCTTCTTTTGCTGGAGATCAGTAACAAAATTCTTCCCATTGCCAGGCACAGGAACAGTCTTCAGGCATAATTGTAGGTGTACAGCTACTACTTTACCAAATCACATCACTTAAACTTGTCTCTTTTTATACCATCCTCACCTTCAAATTTACTATTTTTCAACATTTCATAATAGAGGTAGTCCCCGACTTATGATCACAATTGAGCTCAAAATTTCTGTTGCTAAGTGAGAGATTAGGTGAATTTTGCCCCATTTTCCGACCTTGCCACATTTGTTAAGTGAATCACTGCATTTGTTAAGTTAGGAACATGGTTGTTAAGTGAATCTGGCTTCCCCATTGACTTTGCTTGTCACAAGGTCGCATAAGGAGATCACATGGCCCCAGGATTAATTGTAACTATCATAAATATGCATCAGTTGCCAAGCATTTGAATACTGATAACATGACCATGGAGATTTTTCAATGGTTATAAGTGTGAAAAATCGTCATCACTTTTTTTAGTGCCACTGTAAGTTCAAATGGTTACTAAACAAACTTTGTAAGTTGAGGACTAACTGTATTTATGGCTTTCTTTTTATACACTTTGTCAGCGTTAACATATATATTGTTCCATTCAATTCCACTCTCTCACATCTTGTTTCCTTAAAAATTATGCCTCCCAGCATTCTCTCACTTATTTCATTATTTTCATTCCATTTGCTCTGCTAGAGGTTTTTTGTTTATTGTCTTCACCCACTTCCCAAATTATCTCTTGTTGCTATGAAAATCACTCTCTATTTTCTATCTTTTAATCTTAATTATGCCTTATTCTTTGACTACATTGTTTGCCAATCTATTTTTCCATACACACATTATACATCAACTTCCCTTCATTTTCATTTTTTTCAACCAATTATTCTTCAATGTACAATTTATTCCCCCCCCCCGCCATCGTCAGCTTCTTTCATTTCACAATTAGATGAGGTGCACATTTGCATGCCTCCTACTACAATTCCAAATATTTCTGTGGGCTCTGTAACATAATGCATTCCACTCTATTCCAAGCAACTTCCACATCCTCCACCTTCACGTCCACTTTCTGCTCATTTTGTTAAGTGAGGAATCAATTTTCCAACATTCTTTTCTAGGACTCATACCATCTCTTCCTACAGTTGTTCTACTCTCAATATAGTTTAACCACCAAATCGGATTTGTTAGTATGATCAAGGATTAATGTAAGAAAGAAGATCAAACCAGAATGATAAAATAAAATGAACCCAGATTGGCAAATTTGTTACATTTGCACGAATTGTTGCCATGTTTTCACTGCAGCCACCCAGGATAATAAATAACAATAGCAGCAACAGCAGCAATAATAATAATGTTGGAAGGGACCTTGGAGGTCATCTAGTCCAACCCCCTCCTCAGGTAGGAAACCCTATACCACTTCAGACAAATGGCTGTCCAGTCTCTTCTTAAAATTTCCAGAGCATTTACAGCTACAGGAGGCAAGTTTTTTCTACTGATTAATTGTTCTGTCAGGAAATTTCTCCTTAGTAGGATTTGAGTCCTGGGTTGGTGGTGATAGTATATATGGCTAAATTATAAAAGTAAGATTAATGTAATGCATCTTCCTTAGGAGATGTGGAGCTTTCCCTATAAAATAAGTAACAAAATAATGCTTGTTGAATCATTTCTTTTTTCACAAAGTCTCATGAGGAGATGCATTCTGTTAGTGGGGTTTACGTAAAGTAGTAATGTTAACGGAAGCACAATGTGTCTGGCTCTAAAAAAAATCCTTCCCCAACCAGGGGAAGGATAATAGGTAGACAATTTACAAATTGCCAAGTGCCTTTCACTATGAAACACTCTGCTGTGTCATGAGAGGGCACCAAAGTTAATTTGATAGTCTTCACTTATTGAAAGCCTCATTTAATGGCCATTCTAATTTACAATGATGTAAAAAAAATAATCTAGTTGTATGGCCAATCCTCGTATTTACAGCCACCACCGTGTCTGATGGTCAGATAATCTCCACGGGCACTTCATAATTGACTTCTGACAAGCAGAGACAATAGAGAAGCCAGCAATAAAATTGTTAAGTTGTGGTCACATGATGTCTCGCTTAATGACATGATTTGCTTAATGATCAAATGGGAAGTGATGTTGTATGCCAATCAGACAATCAATCAGAATAGAGCTGGAAGGGACCTCTTCTAGTCCAGCCCCCTACTCAAGCGGGAGATCCTGTACCATCGTGTTCATGTGATTCTCCACTTAGTAACTATAGAGTTTAATGATCCACTTGCCAGTCTCTTTTTCTTTTTTTTCATGTCTATATCTTTCCCAGGATCCACTCTGTGAAATTTCACGTTCAGAATTTCTCATTAGCCTCCTATCAATCCTAAATTCTTTCTGCCTTTCATTATAAACAATCAGATCAATCACACTTTTCAATTAATTCCTTTTCCATGCAGATATACCAGAAATAAACCATTTTTTTTCTGAGAGTTATTCATCAAACCATCACTATTTAGGAAGTCCTACTGTAGGCATTTTTTAAAAAAATAATAATTTTCATGCACTTTCTTAACACTGTACATTAATATAGAAATTAGACAAAATGGATGAAAAGTGAAGTGGTCAGAAGTTGAAAATACTGTAAGAGAGATGGAACTAGGGACTCGATCTTGATAACCATCGGAAAATAAGAAAGATTTCTTTTGATTTTCTTTGTTTCCATCTAATGGTCATCCAGATTTTTATCATGCAGATGTGGTAAACCTAGACCAGGGTTCCCAACTGGGGGTGCGAGACGATATTCCAGAGGGTGCAAAAACTTGCATTTTTAAAATTATAGTGTATATGCATAATTCGTTGCTGTTATTTCAAACTTTTGTAACTTTTGCAAGAATATATCAGAAGCGTTCTAGGGGCGCGGGGTATAGAAAAGGTTGGGAGCCACTGGCCTAGACACTGTAAGAAGCCATAATTATTTAATAAACCAACATTGCTTGAACTAGAATAGTATATCGTAAGGCAGATCTGGGCAACCCATAGTCTGCTTTCTCCTCTCCACCACCTCCTTTTTAGCCTGCTGATCACCTTTAGATATGGCAGATTCTGGGTGGGGGAGGGGGAATTAGTATATATAAGAGGATTAAAGGGCAAAGTTCATGGCTTAAAACATGCATTTCATCGCACAGAAAATCCCAACTTACAAAAAATTCTTGTATATTGTGCTTAGGATTTTAACAGAAAAGCAGTGCTTTAAATTTCAACCGCAGATAGGAAATTCTTCTCTGCCATTTGAGGGGTAACTAAGCCCAGGCCCCCAGAAGATGCTGGGTGGCCAAAAAAAAATCAAAATGTGATCCCTGAGTACAAAAAAAATCTACCTATACCTGCCCTACTTAAGACAGGTAGTCCTTGACTTACAACCACAATTGAGCCCAAAATTTCTGTTGCTAAGCGTGACAGTTGAGTTTTGCTCCATTTTACAACCTTTCTTGTCATAGTTAAGTGACTCACTGCAGTTGTTAAGAACATGGTTGTTAAATGAATCTGGCTTCCCCACTGACTTTGCTTGTCAGAAAGTTGCAAAAGGGGATTACACGACCCAGGAGAGTGCAACCGTCATAAATATGAGTCAGCATCTGAATTCTGACCACGCAACCATAGGGATGCCGCAACAGTCACAAGGGTGAATAATGGTCATAAGTCATTTTTTTTCAGTGCCCTTGTAACTGAGAACAGTCACTCAATGAACTATTGTAAGTCAAGGACTACCTGTACCCAAATTGCATCAAGTATGGAGAAGTATTCTCTATTGTCCTGTATGGTCTCTGGAATTTTCTTCATTCTAGTATTCATATGGTGCCTGTTTGTACAAATGTGGGACTCATCCTAAGATTTAGCCATTTAACCATGTCTGCTCTCTGTAAATATTATGGGCCTTTCCCCTTCTCATGCATGGGTGTTTACAGTATATAGGTCATTTGACATTTATTTTAATGCCATTGTTGTACTTTATTTTCATTTTGTAATCAGCTTTGAAACAATTACCTGGAAAGTATCACAACAATATATGAAATGAATAAACCATAACCTGCAAACCACAAAGGCAGTCCATACAACCACTCAGCCCAAACCACATTACTTCAACCTTCCTAACTTGTGTGAGATCAGCCCCAAGCACTGGACTACACTCCAGCCTCCCAATTTGTGCTTAGTCTCAGCTTATGTTGTAAAAAACACCAAGCATGCTAAGTGATCTTTATTAATAGCCACTTACTTGGATGGTCACCAGCCTTACTACAGCAGGTTTGATTTCCAAGCATTTATGCTTTGAACTTCAGGTTGAGCAGAATTAAAAATACAAGCGACATTTATCTCTGGCCATGCCATGCCGGATCCTCACATCTCCTTGTTGAGACATAGCTTTAGAAAGAAAAACAAGAAATACGCCTAAGAAACAATTCATAGAATGTAACATAAGCAGGGCATCAGCCTGTTCATATTTATTTGCGTTAAAGGCAGTTAGTTGTTAAGCTCCTGATTTTTCATTCTAGCTTCTTTCACCAAATACACCCCACTGCTTAATGCGAGTATTATGACTTCCCATTCAATTGCTTGCTCCCCCATCTACCCATTAAAATCAAGTTTTGACTTCCTGCCCAGACTGGCTAAAAGGTCCGTCTGTCATTCAAGGTTTAGAAAACATTTGTCCAGAGAAGCAATAAAACCTTCTCAGATTGTTTCTCCACTGCCCTATTAGGAATGGGTCCAGCCACCTAGTAAATAATAATTGTCCCCAAACCAGATAATTTTCTCCTCTTCCTCCCCCCCCCCAATTAATTTTCCCCCCGAGCAGGAGAAAAACGAAAAGCAGCAAAAACTGGAAATTTGCATCCAGCACACACCATCAAACACAATCTGACTTCTGAACAAGAGTATGCAAATTTATTTATAGATGACCATGTTGTTAATGGACTTTCACAGGGCCTAGAAATGTGAAATTTGATACAAAAGAAGCTACAGTGAGATCACCAAACCACGCTAAAAATAAGACCATTTCCCATTTTTGTTCTCCTGGGCTTTTCAAGTCTTCGTTTTTATCCCACTGTTGTTGCCTTTCCGGTGCATTTTAGTTTATTTATGTTGATGCTACAGCTATTTATTTTATCAGAGTGAGCTGTTCAGAAAATAGGTTCCTCTGGATGTCCAATATAAATGCTGTGAAGAAATGTCTAATTTTGTTAGAGAAAAGAGAAGATGTAAACACTCAAACAGATTTTACACTCTCAGCCCACCAAAATGCTAAAGATCACAACATGCATAGACTGAAAATCAATTACAAGAAACAGGCAGACGTTAAGCATGACATTTATCTTCTAACAGGACTGGACTCAGCAGAACAAATTACAACAAAGTCCTTTGTAGGACTGCAGATCTTTTAGGGCTTTGGGAACATTTCATGCAGAAGGGGCAGTCTGATTCAACCAATAGAGAGGAACAGGTAATGAATGTTTTACTTCCTGGCAGCTAATATTGTTACATTTTAAAAAAAAGTTTTTAAACTTTCTAAAGTTCCACTCCCTTATAACTACATCAATTATAACACTACCTGGTAGTCCTTGACTTACTTGAGTAATTGAGTCTGGAATTACAGTCGTAAGTCATGTTTGTCATTAAGCGGGCCATCACGTGATTGTGCCTGATTTTATGACAATTTTGTGGTAGTCGTTAAGTGAACATGGTAGTTACTAAGTGAACCCGTTGTCCACAATGGGTGTTTTTTTGCAGGAAACCAGAAGTAAACTGATGGTTTTTGACAAAGCAAAGTCATAAATCATGATCACATGACTATGGGACGCTGCAAACAGCTGTAAATGCAGGCCGGTGGCTGAGTGTCCAAAATGCAATCGTTTGACCGTGGAGGTAAGGGGCAGCCATTGCAACTTTGAATCCAGGTTGTGAGTAGCCATGGGGAGGTCCACCCAATCTTTGAATGGTTGCTAAGTGACCAGTTGTAAATTGAGGATTACCTGTAATTTAGTTGCATCAGTGCTTGAGGAATTGAATCCATTTGCCCTTTCCTTCAAAACTTAAGGGATAGCCTTACAAAGCCCTGGGTGGGAATACTAGAGATATTTCACCAACACATCTTTCTGAGATAAATGCATCATTTTTGCACAAAACCAGCTTTGCAAGACAGCTTGCAAGGGGGTTTTCTCAGGAACTAGCTACTCTTCAAATTTGAATTGCGTTACCTTGTTGTTTCACAAAGTCTACATATCTTCTAAGATCAATGAAGTACATTTTCTTTTATTCAAATCAGCTTTAGACCCAAGAGAACGTACAGGTGTCTATGGAAGTTGATCCAATTAAATCCACAATAAGGCTAGACCTCCAGTCAAAGAAGTCTAATAAAACCAGTATTTAGCAGCACAGCAAATGTAAGTCTATCACCCTGCAGAAAGCATAGCTGGTATCTCCTGTTCAGTCCCCACTGTGGGCAGAAACACAAGGGAGAAAGGATCTATGCAACAATGAGAAACTTTAGGCAAATATAATCCTGCTATTGCATCATGTTACGGCACTGCCTTAATGTAGGAAATTCAGTTACATTAAGCATATAAGAAGCAAGATTGCCATCATTAGTAGCAATATAACAAACAGCAAATTAAACAAGCACATTGTAGGACTTTGAAATATCTCACAGAGCATGCATTTCCAGGGGTATCCCTATTGCAACAATTCACCGATTTAACGCCAACACTGCTCTCCAGTTTGGAAGCTCTTGCAGTAGTTTCTGAAGCATCGTCCCCTTGTGTTATCTTGTCCCTGTTATGAGCTACAAGGCAACCAATAAGATTTTGTTTTCTGAGTGTTCAAAGCAAGGGTGCAAACCTTTGCTCCCTCCAGTAGCTTGCAGATGTTGTCTCTTTGAGGTATTGCTTAATGAGCTGGCAGAGGGAAATTACGAGGTGTATTTAAGTCCCTGGTATTTAATTTTAATTACATGCATACTTCAATTTTTGCACTGCTGACTTCAGACCTCAGCACGTCAATCAAAGTGTGGCTTTGGGTCCCACTGAAGGCTGTTCCAAGATTAAAGGATTCAACATGACATTTAGAATTGATAAATGCATGTGGGTAGTTTGCATCAGTGGTGGAATCCAGCCAGTTTGCACCACTTCGGCAGAATTGGTAGCTAATATTTTGTTGCCCAGGCCCAGAAGGGACATCCGGAAGCAGCATCCACACAGAAAACCGGTTGTTCACATATTTGAATCCCACCACTGGTTTGCATGCATTTCCCCCAGATTCATTTTTGCACCCCCCTTAAATCCTCCAGTATTGTGCTGCTGAAATCTAGGGACATAAGTGTCCCTATTTGGGGTTAGTCTCCTGCTATAACCATACTACTGCCCCATATGCCGTAACTGTTACAGGGTCAGTTTTTAAAATGCTGCTGTACAAAGTTGCATCTAAATGTACTATAATTTTATGACAGGTGTTTTTAAACCATAGGTTTTAATAGGTTTGAATAAGGTTTAGGTTTTAGGTTTTATTTAATTTGTATACCGCCCTTCTCCCTAGGGACTCAGGGCGGTTCACAGGGCATATATAAATAACAATACAAAAGTTAAAAAAGATTAAATCAATGCCCAGTTAAAAACAATAATACAATTCTAAACAACAATTTAAAACCCATAATCCCCCGTCAGGCCAGACCAGCTAATTCAAATAAGTGGGTCTTCAGGCCACGACGGAAAGTTCGGAGGTCTGATGCCATCCGGAGCTCCACCGGCAGTTGGTTCCATAATGCCGGAGCGCCCACAGAGAAGGCTCTCCCCCTGGGGGCCGCCAGTCGACATTCCCTGACTGGAGGCACCCTGAGGAGGCCCTCTCTGTGGGAACGCACAGGGCGGAGGGGAGTTGACGCCGGCAGCAGGTGGTCCCCGAGGTAACCCGGACCCATGCCATGTAAGGACTTAAAGATCATAACCAAGACCTTGAACCTCACCCGGAAGACAACTGGTAACCAATGCAGCTCGCGGAGCAAAGGTGTAACATGGGAGTACCGGGAAACTCCCAAGACAACTCTCGCGGCCGCATTCTGTACCAGTTGGAGCCTCCGAGTGGTCTTCAAGGGAAGCCCCATGTAGAGAGCATTACAGTAGTCGAGGCGAGAGGTCACGAGTGCATGAGTGACCGTACACAAGGCATCCCGGTCCAGATAGGGCCGCAACTGGCGCACCAGGCGAACCTGGGCGAAAGCCCCCCTAGTCACGGCCACTATATGATCTTCCAGGGTAAGCCGTGAATCTAGGAGGACTCCCAAGTTGCGAGCCCTATCCACGGGGGGTAAGAGCTCACCCCCCATAGAAAGAGATGGAACATTTTGAATGTCCCGGGATGCTGGAATGTACAGCCACTCAGTCTTGTCAGGGTTGAGTTGAAGTCTGTTCCTCCCCATCCAGACCCGAACCGCCTCCAGGCAACGGGACATCACAGCGAGGGCATCACTGGGGTGGTTTGGGGTCGAAAAGAAAAGTTGGGTATCATCGGCATATTGATACCCAACTCCAAAACCACGAATGATCTCACCCAGCGGTTTCATATAGATGTTGAACAGGAGAGGCGAGAGAACCGACCCCTGAGGAACTCCACAAACGAGAGACCTAGGGGCCGATCTCTGCCCCCCTGCCAACACCGACTGCGAGCGTCCCAGGAGATAGGAGGAGAACCACTGAAGAACTGTGCCTCCCACTCCCAATCCCCTGAGACGCCACAGCAAGATACCATGGTCGATGGTATCGAAAGCCGCCGAGAGGTCTAATAGGACTAGGACAGAGGAATATCCCCTGTCCCGAGCCCTCCAGAGATCATTCACCAGAGCGACCAATGCCGTCTCCGTGCTGTACCCGGGCCTGAAACCCGATTGGTAGGGGTCCAGATAAGGTTCAGAGGGCTGGTTGACAGATACCATTAAGCTTTAATGGGAAGTATTCATATATCATATCATATCATACTAAGCCCATCACATTATGGCTTAGTGTAATAAGCCAATTAGAAATAATCTGCAGTTCAAAGGATATCCTACCAAGGGATAGGATTTTTTTCATGTACTAAGAGGTGGTCTCCCACAGAAGAGATCACCTTTTGCTACTAGTGGTTGTCAGTATCTTCATAGGACTCCAAAAAAACATTATTATCTGCGTTCACAAAGGAAAATAATCCATGCTAATCAGTTCCTATCAAACAATTGCTATTAGTGCCTCCAATGTAGTCTGGACCACCAGCTCAAAAAAGACCATTGTGCAGCACCAGCAGCATTGATGTATTTCAGAAGACCTTAGCCTTATTTGGCTTAACACAAAAAGTGACCTCTGAATGAATGATATCAAATCATGGTTAGCCTGTGATTCTGTGTTACGTAGTGCTATCTCCAGATCTTTAAGAAATTTGCACATTTTGGATCCCTTCCCTATCACCAATGGAAGCACTCTGTTTCCTACTTGATAGAACCTACTACTAAATTAATAACCCATTCTGAATTACAACCCAAGGTAAGGTTGGTGACTCAGCCTATGCCTGTACGACTTGAGCTGCATAAATCCTTTGAAAATGGGGGCTTCAGAATGTCAGGAAATGTATCTCTCTTGGGACTTCATGGCTGCTCCAGAAGTGATTTCTTGATGTCCGCACAGGTGATCTGCATTTGTAGAGATACCATGAAGCAGCTACTGAAATAGTTTTAATTATTTTATTAAACAAGTTAGTTTAGTTTTAATTATTTTATTAAACCTTTAAAACTATTATGCTTTAATTATTTGAAAGCAGGTGCTTAAATGCACTTTTAAAGAAGCTAAAATTGACAAGTGGTACACATATGTGTCTTAGAAAATGCCTTGGAAGCTAGTTACTCTCCTAAAAATCTTGTGAGGTGCAACTGTCTTGTCTTTAAGCAGTTGATGGAAAGACCAGATCTCACAGAGATCCAGGGAATTGCTTTGTAATAAATGGCATATAAATTTAATAAATAAAATAATAATTTCAACAGTTAAAGTCGCTGATGACAAAACTAAGTCTGTGTTCAGTTTGATCTTGTTTTTAAAAATGAAATTGACCATTTCTGACTTCCCTCTTCTAGAGCATATTTTGGACCAAAACAAATAGTTAAGAGGTCAGGCTAAGATTCAGGGGATCCTGATTAAAATCCCCATATAGTGATCAGATTCTGACACCATTACTGTCATCCTTCCCTAAAGGCATAATAGGAATTACCCACCCTCTCCAAGCTTCTTGGAAGGAGGAATCACAGATGGGTAACAACATTAAAATGAGTATCAGAAGAATCCTGACACAGAAGTACATAGAATTAAGATCCTTGTATTCATGCAGTCATGAAGAGATCTAGTTAGTTGAGGACTATGACTATGTTGTTTCTTCTGTTATTTTTTTCTTTCTTCTGAATGTTCCCCAATGTAATCTAAAATTCTAGACCACTTAACTATCTCTGCTTTTGTTGCTGGCACTGCCAAATCATTAGACTGGTCTAGTATTAATTTAGTGGAAGATTCTATCAAGTAGGAAACAGAAGTCTGCTTCCAGCAATGGTAGGGAAGGGATCCAAATGAGCAAATTTCTTAAAAGTTCTGGAGAGAGCCAGTTTGGTCTAGAGCAGGGGTATCAAACTGCTGGCCCACGGGCTGGACGCGTCACGTGGAAGCCACCCCCACCCCATTGCAGTCAATGGCAAAACAGTCCCGATACGTCGCGTGATGTCACATGATGTCACGAGTTTGACATGTCTGGTCCGGAGGTTAAGGCACCAGGCTAAAAAGTGGGAGACTGTGAGTTCAAATCCCACGTTAGCTACGAAAGCCAGCAGGGTGAAATTGGGCCTGTCACTGTCTCTTAGCCCAACCCACCTCCCAGGACTGTTGTGAAAAAAATAAGAGGAAGGAGTTGTGTTAGATATGCATGTTGCATGTGTTCGCTGCTTTCAAAGGTTGCTTTTTACAAATAAAGGTGGGATACCAAATAAATAAATAAACATAAAATCATCTACTCATTATATGAAGGTAGAAAAGGGGATTTGCCTGATCTGCATTACAGTACCAATGTTTATCCGAGGATGTAGGAACTCTTCCAGCTGCATCAACCTGACACAATGTACAGCAGCCAGGCAGACTCAAGTCCCAAGGAAGTAGCCAGCGATGGCTAACCCTAGCGTCACCCATAGTGGTTCAGGAATTCTGGGGATTGCAGTCTTAATATATGGGGGGAGGGCAGTCTGTGGGGGAAGACTGTGTGGTCTTTTCAATGGTGACACCCTAATTGAGAAACTGGGACAACTAGGGTAAATATTTATGGGGATTCTCGATCATTCCGGTCACGGTTGTCCCCAAGGTGCTTTTTCTAAGAGGCAACTGGACTTTCTTGGCTTTTTCTCTGAAAATGTTTTGCTTCTCATCCAAGAAGCTTCCTCAGTTCTAGTAGGTTTTCAAAGGAAAAAGAAAAAATCCAAGGAAGTCCAGTTGCCTTTTGGAAAAAGCAGCTTTGGGACAACTACACTGTGCATGTTGCAGACCAAGTGAAAACTATTATTGGATTACTGCATTATCTAGTTCAGGGGTAGGCAACCTTGGCTCTTTTATGACTCGTGGACTTCAACTCCCAGAATTCCTGAGCCAGCCATGCTGGCTCAGGAATTCTGGGAGTTGAAGTCCACGAGTCATAAAAGAGCCAAGGTTGCCTACCCCTGATCTAGTTAGTTATAAAGCCTACATTAGCTCTCTTTGTTGCTGCAGGAAATCTAAAGCAGGTTAAGCCCTCAAGTTTTTAGAAAACATGGGTTTTCTTGCGTGCTGCTATCCTTTTTTGTTTCTCACTTTAAGAACGGATGTCATATATAATGTAACTGTTTAATTGATTTATTAAACAAATTTATATAGCCACCCAACTCACATGTAGGTGACTTTATGAGTTTACTGCCATCCTATGAATCACTTTGAGTGCTTTGGCATTACAGACATGCAATTACAGATAATCCTCAACTTACAACCATTCATTTAGTGACTGTTCAAAATGACAAAGGCACTGAAAAAAGTAACTTATGGCCAGTTTTTCACACTTACAACCGTTCCAGCTTCCCCGTGGTGACGTGATGAAAATTCAAGCACCTGGCATGTATTTGTGATAGTTGCCCTGTTCTGGGGTCACATGATCACCACTTGTCACCTTTCCAGACAGCTTCCAACAAGCAAAGTCAAATGGGAGGGAAGTCAGGTTCACTTAATGTGACCAAACGGTTCACTTAACTGTGGTGTGGCAAGAAAGGTCATAAAACAGGGCAAAAATAACTTATCTTGCTTAGCACCTGAAATTAGGGCTCGAGTTTGGTCTTTTAAGTTGAGGATTACCTGTAATACATTAATAGAACGCGCACACATCTTTTCCAAATTCTGTTTGGCCCTTTTCTTCCTTTTAAATGTAATACAAAAGGCAAAACCGCTTGCCAACAGGAGTCAATATTTTCTCAAATGATGATCGATGATTCATCCACAATATGCAACATTGATCCTGAAGTCCAATTTTTTTCCCACCAGGCAATCCCCAGGCTACTATAATTCAGAAAGAGGAGGGCAAGCTGCCCATTCTTAACTTCCCATTGCTGACCCACTGTCTCTCCAGGTTTAAGGGATGGAAAATCCTGGTTTTCTTTCTTTTTTTACACAGAG
Organism: Vipera ursinii; assembly: GCF_947247035.1. Taxonomy (NCBI): domain Eukaryota; kingdom Metazoa; phylum Chordata; class Lepidosauria; order Squamata; family Viperidae; genus Vipera; species Vipera ursinii. The sequence goes on along the minus strand of NC_139512.1, from coordinate 342,638,297 downwards.
CAATAAGCGTCTTTCCCTTGAGCAAAAAGGAATTCCCAAATGAAGGATTTATTAAGATATCATATTTAGAAAACACCATCTCCCTCACGGAGTGAATACTGTACTTATACCCCACCTCAAGGCAATGAACATACCTAATATTCCTTCCTCCTCCTACTTTTCCTGACAACAACAACCCTCTGAGGTAAGTTGGGCTGAGAGAGAGTGAGTGGCTCAAGTTCACCCAGCCAGTGTTCATGCCTAAGACAGAACTAGAACTCACGGTCCCAAAAGACAACAGATCTGGGAATCCATCAACAAGATCTAACTCAGTTCTTAAAGCATCTAATTTTACCCCATCCAAGCAGAATCCCTAAATTTTTGTATTTTTGTAGTTTTAAGATATGCCCTGTTCACCGCCCTGAGTCCTTCGGGAGAAGGGCGGTATAAAAATTTAAATAATAATAATAATAATAATAATAATAATAATAATAATAATAATAATAATAATAATAATAATAATAATAATAAATGTGCCTTTTTGTCCTTTAAAAGGGAATCAATATTCATGATTCCTTACTGAGGAGGAAAAGAAATCTCTGTGCACGGAATCAGGATTCCAGCAAAAAGCCAGTGACTTCTACCTTTCATGGGGGATGTTTGCATGCAGAGCACAAAGGAGACACACACACAGACACAGACACACACACAAGGTCTCTATGTCTTGCATAGATCAGCCCATGATATTGACAGCCCTTTTGCTAGTAAATAAATAATGCAGCAAGATGTGGGTTGAAAAGCAGGGAGGTGGGAAGACGAAGCAAAAGATCAGGGGATGCTGTAGTCTCTGAATAAAGGGGTTCCCTGCATCAGATCAGAGCACAAAACACTCCCCGCACAGCATTTACCGTGTACAATGAGAGGGCCAAGCCATTTTGCTGTTTCAGGCAGAGAAATGAATATTGTCTGTTCCGTAGACAAGATGCAAGGGAGATTATTTTAGCCCCTGAGGCAGAAAAATCCCAGAAGCAACTCCCCGGCAATTAAAATAATCCAATAAAATCAGATGATCCACAGTCTGGTGTCCCTTCGTGACACCCATTACCAGTTGTCTGAAGCAGCCAGCTCACTCCATCTAACCACACCAGCCACAATGTCAGCAGCACAGCACGTGGCTTTGGCGAGTCATTAATAAGGAAGCCCATTGATTAAAAACCTAAGGCGGGTGGAAATGTGGCAGCCCATCCGGAACCATTTACAACCTTCACGCAGCCAAAACAATCATCAAATCAAGTCAGGCAGCCACCGGGATGGGAGAAATGCAATTCCTGAAGCCTGGTTCGCATCCAATGCCAGCCCTTGGCACAGGTGTAAGGCAGAGAGAAAGGTCAAAGGGAGATCCCCCCCCTCCCTTGAATCTTCGGATATAATTGTGAATGGATAAAGGTATCGCAGGGATCCCTGGTATCATCAAGACAGAGCTTCTCTTGGGAATTGCCCGATGTACAGAACATGGAAAATTATTGGTCTTCTCACCAAGAAGATGGGAAAAGATTGATCTAGCTCACTGTTCACGCATCCCCAGGTCTGCGCAAGGAATCCTGACGCTGCACGAAAAGGAGGGGGTGCGCATCTTTCTCTCCCCCTCCCCCTCACGGAGGTAGACCCTTGCTATCCAAAAGCATAAAGGGATGGGGGGGGGGGAGAGGAACTAGCGACAAATCCAAATATGAAAGACCGTATCTTCTCCTCCCCCCCTCCCCTCCCCTCCCCTCCCCAATATCCGGCTTAACTACCACCTACACTCACCAGATCCTCAAGAAAGGAAGAGAAGGCGGCAAATCGGCAAACCGAAAGGAGGGGAGGAACGTGGAGGCTGTGTGTGTGTGTGTGTGTGTGTTGGGGGGGGTGGAGCGTGGGACGCACCCCCCGCTTCAATACCTCCACAAACCAGCCACGCAACAACACCCCCCATGTGTGTCCCACGCAACAACCCCCCCTCCCATGTGTGTCCCACGCAACAACAACCCCCCTCCCATGTGTGTCCCACGCAACAACCCCCCCTCCCATGTGTGTCCCACGCAACAACCCCCCCCCATGTGTGTCCCACGCAACAACAACCCCCCTCCCATGTGTGTCCCACGCAACAACCCCCCTCCCATGTGTGTCCCACGCAACAACCCCCCCTCCCATGTGTGTCCCACGCAACAACCCCCCCTCCCATGTGTGTCCCACGCAGCAACAACCCCCCTCCCATGTGTGTCCCACGCAACAACAACCCCCCTCCCATGTGTGTCCCACGCAACAACAACCCCCCTCCCATGTGTGTCCCACGCAACAACAACCCCCCCTCCCATGTGTGTCCCACGCAACAACAACCCCCCTCCCATGTGTGTCCCACGCAACAACCCCCCCTCCCATGTGTGTCCCACGCAGCAACAACCCCCCCTCCCATGTGTGTCCCACGCAACAACAACCCCCCCTCCCATGTGTGTCCCACGCAACAACCCCCCCTCCCATGTGTGTCCCACGCAACAACAACCCCCCCTCCCATGTGTGTCCCACGCAACAACAACCCCCCCTCCCATGTGTGTCGGGGAAGGAAGGCTACGAGGTTTAAAGCCAGGGCGGGAGCGATGCCCCCGTCAGCTCTTCCTCGGGCGGAAAGCTTTCACTACGGACGTCGCAATTGAAAAACACAGCTCAGCGGGGGAAAAGACAGACCGGGGTGGGGTGGGGTGGGGTGGGGGAACCCGCTGCTTTCCCAAGTCCGGACACGCGCCCTCGACCACCCCCCCTCCTTTTTGCAAAACGCGAACTCGAGGCCAAAACAGAGCGGGATCCTGTCGCTGCCCCAAAGGACGGTGTGTGTGTGTGGGGGGGTCGCGGGTTGGAGAGAGAAAACGCGGGGCTGGAGAAGGACGGGGCGCAGCGCTTACCAGGCTCCGAGAGGCATGGAGCGTGGGCTGGGGGGGCTCCCGGCTCGGTCCTCCCCCCCAGCGGAGTCAGGAACGGAAGGAACGGAGGAGAGGCGGCCGGAGAGACTGGCGGAGCAGCCGCGCAAATGGGGGCACCCCGGCCGCCTTCCAGCCTCCCCCTCCGTCTCCTCCCACTCGCTCGGGAGAAAGAGGGTTTAAAAGGGACCGGCGGGCGGGCGAAAGAGAAAGAGATCACGTGACGAGGCCGCGGCAGCTCCCGCTCGGGCCGCCGCGTGCCTCCTCCGTGCAAGCGGGTCCTGTGAACGTCTACACTCAGGCAGAGGGTCTTCAAACTTGGCCCTTTTATGACTTGTGGACTTCAACTCCCAGAATTCCTCAGCCAGCTTTGCTGGCTGAGGAATTCTGGGAGTTGAAGTCCACAAGTCATAAAAGGGCCAAGTTTGAAGACCCCTGATTTAAGGGGATGGAGGTGCTGCACTAAATCTTGGCGATGCAGATCGCTGTATCTTTCCCCCCCCCTCTGTGTTGTATTCCCCCCCTTGCCCTCTGGTGGTTGTCCGGATTTTTGCAGCCTCGATCCGGTAACTTTTATGCATACTGCCTCAAAAATCCTGGAGGAAGGGTTTATATAGGAGTCTTGACAAATAAATGCGTGTACGATTGCAGGCAAATGGTTTGATTCCCCCAGTGTGAATTGGAGCGTTGTTTTATTTCCGGAGGCAACGTGAAAGTTTTAACTCAACCCTCTTAACTGCTTTAGGCCGCAACGGTTGTCTTGGCTTCTTGGAAATGGGCCGGTGCTGCTGTTTCGGGACATCAAGAAGACTCTCCATTGATCCAGAGGATCCTCGGTTTCGCCTCTCTGTTTCACATTTATCATCATTTCTGACGATTCCTTCCAGCGCCCTTGCTGACAATTTGAGGAAACCTGATCTACTCTGTTTTAGGAGGCGGAAGTGACCGAGAAAAAGCCAGTCTTGTCCGACAGATGGTTTGCTTCCTACACCCACACGTAGGTCGATATGCCATTTTTTGTGACACGGAGATAATTCCCGAAGACATAATAAAGAGGGCTGCCAACGGTTGGCCGCGCATCGGCCAACAAATTAAATGTACTAGCTTAGTACCTTACGTGAGTGCAGATGCAAATGTCATGGACCTGGTTGAGCAAACCTGTGTGAACACAGGTGTTAGCTCTCTCCCAGGAACTTAGGTGTGTTGGTTGTACTGCCTTGGGAAGAAATGTGTTGTAGCTTCTTGTTTTGTGATTCATGCTCATGATGCAGACCCTGCTTGGCCAACCTAGTTTGTCCCAAATGTATTGGATGTCAATTCCTAACAGCAAAACTGACCATGATGGCTAGATATTGGGGCAGTTAAATCTAATACAGATAGTCCTTGATTTTGGGACCACGGTTGGGACCAGAATTTCCATTGCTAAGCAATGCACTTGTTAAGTGAGTTGTGCCTAATTTTGCAACCTTTTTCCTACAATTGTTAAAGCGAATGGCTGCAGTTAAGTCAACTACACAATCGTTATATGGATCCAACTTTCCCCATTGACTTTGCTTATTGGATGCTGGCTGGGAGCCCAGGATGCTGCAACCATCATTGTGGTCATGTGACTGGGGACGGTGCGATGGTTGTAAGTACAAGGAGTGGTCATATGTAATTTTTTCAATGCCATTGTAACTTCAAATGGTTGCTAAATGAATGGTTGTAAGTCAAGCCTGTACATTTGGAGAGCACCATATTATGGAAGACTGATTTAGAGGTGCCCAACCCTGTCCCAAAGGATAATAGTGGAATAATAGGATAGACCGGCATAACTGTATGTAAAATAAAAGAATAGATAACTCCAAATTACTTGTAAAAACAATTTTTTCCTAAAATTTAAATGCGTAATTACAATTTTAACAGTTGCAACTTCTTTAGCAGGACTGCAACAGCGAAGAGCAGCTGATCATAGTGTAGAAGGGTAGAAATCAGGAAGGGGATGGGAAACTGCATTAAAAGCTCTGGTGGAGGATGAAACCTGGGCACTAAAGAGGAATGGACAAGGCAGGCCTTTTGAAAATATCTGGGAGGACCACAGCAGGTTAAGTTAATGGACTAGTGAGGTTATACAAGTGGAGTGCAATACTCAAGGGAAACATTTTGAGAAAGTGGGGGTTGGATTTCCTCTCATTAAAAGCATTGAGTTTTGACAGCACAATGTTGGGGTCAAGGGTTACAATATAATGGTTTGTTGTCCATATTCATCTGATGAGCTCTGGCTTGTTCTACCCCAGGAGCATCCAACCTTAGCCAATTGTTAAGACCTATGCTATGCTGGCTGGGGAATTCTGGAAGTTGAAGTCTACAAGTCTTGAGGTTGCCAAGGTAGAATAGAATAGAGCTGGAAGGGACCTTGGAGGTCTTCTAGTCCAGCCCCCCGTTTAAGCAGGAGAACCTATACCATCTCAGACAAGCAACTGTCTAGCCTCTTCTTAAAGATCTCCAGTGATGGAGCGCCCATGATTTCTGGAGGCCAGCTGTTCCACTGGTTAATTGTCCTCACTGTCAGGAAGTTTCTCCTTAATTCTAGGTTGCTTCTTTCTGTGTTCAGTTTCCAACCATTGCTTCTTGTCCTGCCCTCTGGTGCTTTGGAGAATAACGTGATACCCTCATCTTTGTGGCAGCCCCTCAAATACTGGAATACTGCTATCATGTCTCCCCTGTTTGTTCTTTTCTTTAAACTTACTAGCCAAACCCAAGTCCTGCAGCCATTCTTCGTATGTTTTAGTCTCCAGGCCTTTGATCATCTTAGTTGCTCTTCTCTGATTTTTTTCCACTCTCAACATCTATTTTGTGATGTGTTGACCAAAATTGGCTGCAGTATTCCACGTTGGACACCCATGCTCTACCCTCTACCCTACACATTGACTGTGTTCAAGCGATATGCTTAACAAGGTGAGGGTGATCTGAGCCACCCAGGCTGCAATTAAACACCTACATGCTGAGATTGCCTCTGCCTCTGCCTCTTTAGGATTTTATTAGCATATATTTAGTGCTAAACTACTATTCCAAACAAGCAAGGAACACTTTAATTGGAAATCAGGAGGCAGAGAAATCAGGAGACATTTTTATATCTGAATCACTTTACAGTTTTTTTTAATGTCTGAAGAACATGCTACCTTTCTGGAAGAGATATAAATTAGACTTTTTTTGCCAAAAGGAATCATGATATTGTCTCTGCAGAAAACAAACATTTGTCATGTTTTATCCTGCATATTTTGGACCACTTAATCCAAGAGAATCTGGAATTGCTTCCATTTTATGGAAATGCTAGTAATGTAATCTAATGCAGGGGTTTTCAACCTTTTCACCCATTGTACCACTTTTAGGATATGGCAACATTCAAGTACCACCTGTCACCTAGCAAGGTGTCAAAAACTTGATGACCAAAAAAAAAAGGAAAAAAGTGATGAAGTACAGGTAGTCCTCAACTTACAACAGTTTGCTTGGTGACTGTTTGAGGTTACAATGGCACTGAAAAAAGTGCCCCCTGAGCCACAGCCGAGCAAGACACCTGCCTACCTGCCCGGCAGCGCTCTTCTTCCTGTCCGAGGTTTTCATTCTTGTGAGCATTTCTTTTGAGGATTGGCAGCGGGGGTGGTGTGTGTGTGTGTGTTTGGTTTTTATTCCCCCCCCATCTTCTGGATGGGTGCAGCAGGTTTTGGTCACTTCACATGACCCTGGGACACTGTGACCATCATAAATATGAATCAGTTGCCAAGCATCTGAATGTAAATCACAAGACCCTGGAGATGCTGCAACATTCCAGATGATTGGTGGTGCTTCTGGGCTCAGGTGAGGCTCCAGGATCAGTGCCGAGCTCCAGCTGGAGCCTGGCGCTGATCCTGGCGCTTCCGCCAAGCCCTGACAGCCTTGAAGCTCTGATCCTGGCGCTTCCGCTGAGCCCTGACAGCCCTGCAGCTCCAGCCATCTCTTGCTCAGGCTTGTGCGGTGCTGCCACCGGTTCAGCTCATTCCCCTCCCCCACTACCACTTTTCTAGGATGGCCGCGTACCACCTGCCAGATGCCAATGTACCACAGGTGGTACCCGTACCACTGGTTGAAAAGCCCTGATCTAATGTAATCTAGTTTTGTCTGTTCTGACCTTTCTGCAGAATCTAAAGCAGAGCATTTTCTCTTTTTGATTCCTGTTTCTTTTAACTTGGAGGAACCAAGGATTAGAAGCCAGATCATCCTTACAAATTAGGGATATGAGCAGGGCTTTTTTTGTCATAGAACGCCCAGAATGGAGTTCTGGCACCTTTTTTGGATGGAACCTTGTAGGGTAGGCAAAGCGGGTTGTATGACGTGTGTGAGTTCTGGCACCTTTTTTTTTCTCCCCCAAAAAAGCACTGGATATGAGTATAGTTAGTCCTCCCTTAACAGTGGAAATTGGGATCAGGAGCTCCATTGCTAAGCAATGTGGTCATCAAAAGCAATATGTGAACACACTGACTTAACAATGGCAGTTGCATCAGCTTCAGTTGCCATTGTTAAGCAAATCTCGTGTGGTTGCAGTGTCCCACACTTAGGTGATAATCTTTTGTGACCTCTTATGGGTTTCCTCAGGGACTTCTCATTTAAGCCACCAGTGCAGATTGTAAATGATGATCACGTGACCGCAAGGCCTGTGACATCATGACTGTGCGCCAGTTGCCAAACTGCAACTACTGTATGAGGAATGGGTCATAAGCCACCTTGTTCTGGACTGTTGCAGTTTTGAATGATCACTGAACAAGTGGTTGCTAAACCAGGATTACCTGTTCCTTGAACCTGAATGCTGGACCCTAAGCCCTAAATTTGCTTTTCAGAGTTCATAGTCTGATGGTTAGAATTGGTTAGGCAAGAATGTAGATAACCTGGAACAGGTGCTGGTTGTGAATTGTGAGAACTAACCCTAACCCTAACTTTTCTAATTGTTGTAATAGATAAATAGTCATCACCTGAACCAATCAAATCCTTTGTGTAGGTAGTTCTAGATTTACGATCACAATCAAATCCTTTGTATAGGTAGTCTTCAATTTACAACCATAATTCAATTAACTTAGTCGTTAAGTGAAGTAGCTGCTAACTGAAACATCATGATTTTATGATCTTACTTCAGCTTTCCTTTGCTTTACCAAACCACAAAGGTCATAGATGTAGGTAGGCAGTTGCTAAATGAAGCAGTCGCTAATTGAGGATTATCTGTATTTCGTGTTTTTATTTCAGAGATATATTTTAGGGATACTCCCACAAATACAATTGTTAGTCTTCTGGGGAATATATTGTTAAAAATTTGCAATATTTGGCATATCAATCCTATATGTCACTTTTTCTGTGCCCTTGTAACTATTAACGGTTGCTAAATGAATGGATGTAAGTTGAGGACTACGTGTATATTACTTTCAATAAGATTCACCATGGGAGTAAAAAAACAAGGTAGCAGTCATGATTGTGAGATCAAAGCCCTGCCTTTTTTGAACACACAAAAGAATAGGAACTTTGATTGTACAGTTGTTGGGTGCCATCTTTACTTTTTTGACCCATTCTGCCCATTCCCCAATTATTTTCCAAAATGGTTGAGTTTTTTCACATAATCACGTGATAAAAAGTTCCAGTTCTCATTTATATGCAGCAGAAAATGGAGGAAGGATCCTAAGATAAACTGGTGCAAAGAGCAAGCAAATGCGGGCTGCAGAATATTAGCTTCCTGAATTTATCAGACTTCAGTGCTTTCCACGGCCCCACAGAAAGGCAATCAATACAAGGGCAGAAAAATCCTTAATGAAATCTCAGGCTAAGAGCCTATTGATCGCTCAGCTCTTCTCTTTAAAAATGTATATGAATGGGAAAGGAATTCTTGCATGTGGAGGGAGGGAGAAGAGGGCGGTAACTGAGCAGGGAAATTTTGATCAATGGCTCAGCGCAGACAGTACTTTGCTGAGAGGAAGACGCATGATTCAGCAAAATGCGCTCTGTAATAAGGAAAAGCAAAAGCAAAAAGCCATCTAGAATTGTTGCAATAGGCAAACGTGCAAATGTTGGCAAATGAATAAATACAGCCGTGGAATTCCATCACCTTGAACTGTTGTCCTTTTGCAGCAGTTTGAGGTAACTGAAAACGTGAGTACTGGATATCAATCATTTGGAAGTGCATTTGATAGACAGAGTGAGCAAGTGCTGCAACCCGTGTTTGCCTTCTAACAGGGCTATTCCTTGTCTAGACTTTCAGGTATCCTGTAGGTACTAATCATGTTTAGACATCCCTCATAAGCTTTGCTAATATATAGGTAAAACCTCCAATAATGTGGAGCACCCACAAATTCTGGAGGCAAGCCGTTCCACTGATTAGTTGTTCTCACTAGCAGGAAATTTCTCCTTAGTTCTAATTTGGACCTCTCTTTAATGATCTTCCACCTGCTACTTCTTGTCCTGCCCTCTGGTGCTTTAGCAAATAGGTTGACCTTCTCTTCTCTGTGACATATTAAATATATTGTTATCTTTGCAGCAGGAAGATAGTGAATTGATGTCTTTGATGTTAAAATGGGGCCATGGGTCAGTTCAGTATTTCAATACTTGCCTCCAGAAGTTGTGAATGCTCCAACACTGGAAGTTTTTAAGAAGAAATTAGACAACCATTTGTCTGAAATGGTATAGGGTTTCCTGCCTGAGCAGGGGGTTGGACTAGAAAACTCTACTCTACTCTACTCTACTCTACTCTACTCTACTCTACTCTACTCTATTCTAAATATGTCTCCTTCTTTGGTTACAGAGCTGGACTACCAATTCCTAGAAGCTGGAATACTACTTGGAGGTATTTTCTGCTCTCCAAAAATTTACAAATTGGTCACCCTCTCCACCAAGGATACTAGCTGAATATTTCAGGAACCTAGTAGCCACGAGGCTCTAAATTGTTGTTTTAATGCCAACAGATTCACACAGATACCTCCTGACTCACCCATTTTTGGGGGTGGGGGAGAGAACAGGCACACAGAGAGTAATGGTTGCAGGAATCAGGAGAAACGGGGAAGCAAGGTTTTGCGTCAGTGGGGAAAAAAAGCCACCCACAAATGCAGTAGAGTTGCAGCAGAGAACAACTTTGTTCAGTTTCAGATGACCTGCCATGGACTAAAAGAAAAAAAAATACTTATGAAAACTGGATGAGGTCATAAGATCATATCAATCTGGAGCTGGTTCTGGATCAGAATGAACCACTCCAGCTTCTGTTTCTAAGAGTTGAAACTTCTATGAATGAACAAATTTGTTTCTGAGTGGATGAAGCTAATTTCATTCCACACTGAAAGAGTTAACTAAAAAAAAAAGAAGATCTAAAAGGGAAGAACATACTTTCAACATCTATGCAGGATAGTTTTTAAATTACCAAAATCTCACAAAAGAGCAAGCAGACTTTTGAATGCTCTCAAATCAGCTAAGGTGTTTAAAAAGGCTGACGCTGTCCAGATGTTTTTGACTATGATGATTGCCTTTTAAAGTCAGTCCTACATGGGACAAAAGAAATAATGGCTGACTTCTCTCCATTTCTGAAAAAAAAAACAAAAGCTGCTTGTCCTTAACAATTTCTCCTATGAGAAAAACCTACAGACTCGCTTACTTGTTTACTAGTTTATGTCCTTTAACCCATTTTTTTTCCTAATTTCCTTCCTGTTTCTCTGGCCAGGAAACTTTCATGATGGACTAGTAATAGTTTCAGCCTCAAGCACCTTTCTGCTTTCCTCCAAATTGCAATTTGCAAAACCAAATTGTCAGGCATATTATTGTAAGCAATCTTATGCAAACTGTCCTGCATTTGTAAAACTGAAACAGCAAATGCTCCAGTTTGCTTGTCTAAAACGGGTAGGGAACCTTGGATCTTTTATGACTTGTGGACTTCAATACCCAGAATTCCTGAATCAGCCAGGCTGATTCAGGAATTCTGGGAGTTGAAGTCCACAAAGCATAAAAGAGCCAAGGTACCCCTGGTCTAAAACACTTTTTTTTCCTTTCCTTCTTTCCTTTCCTTTCCTTTCCTTTCCTTTCCTTTCCTTTCCTTTCCTTTCCTTTCCTTTCCTTTCCTTTCCTTTCCTTTCCTTTCCTTTCCTTTCCTTTCCTTCCCTTCCCTTCCCTTCCCTTCCCTTCCCTTCCCTTCCCTTCCCTTCCCTTCCCTTCCCTTTCCTTTCCTTTCCTTTCCTTTCCTTTCCTTTCCTTTCCTTTTTTGGCATAATGCATTCTAATACCTTAGAAATACCAAAAGATAGAGTTCAACAACTCTACAAAAGGAGTTGTAGTCAATCTAACTGGAGAACATCAAGGCTAGAAACACCAGCTAGTCCTTGACTTACAACCAGTCATTTTTGTGGCTATTCGAAGTTATGATGGACACACACACACCCAAAGCCTACTTATGGTCTGAACGTCGGATGGCTGAACCACTCCCACAGTCACATAATCACATTTCGAGCGCTTAGCAACTGGCCTGCATTTATGGCCATTTGCAGTTTCCCATAATCGTGATTTACAACATTTTTATGGGAAAATGGCATTTACTTCCAGTTTCCAGGAAAAAAATGCCCATAGCTAACAATGATTTTAAAATGTTTTTTTAATTTTTAACTCCAATTTTAATTTATTCTATTGGGGCTGTTAATTTAATTCTTTTTAACTTTTGTATTGTTGTATTTTATTGTTGTTAGCCGCCCTGAGTCCTTCGGAAGATAGGGTGGCATATAAGTCCAAATGATAAATAAATAAATAAATGAGTGTGCTTTATGACCACTGCAAAAAAGGTAATAAAAATGGGTCTGATCATGTGGTGACCTGTTTTACAACCATCCCAACTGACAGCCATAATTGCCAGGCTTAATTACAGTCATAAGTCATACCTGTACTCTGAGGAAGCAGCTGAATGCTGAACACAATGTTAGGTAAACATAGGATCAAAACTCCAAAAGGAAAATATAGGGACCAAACCAAGGGTGGAGAGTAGACAGGAGAATCCTTTATAAATTGGTACAGATGCCTATATCAGAATTTGCCAATATTCTGACTCCAAACAAGGAGCCCTTTGCAGGCCTGCTCACTGCAAAGCTCAGTGGTGTCTGATAATCAAGGCTGAACTGTAGATAATTATGGTTTAGTGCGTTACCAGACTGGGAGGAAAGAGCTTTTGCCAAATGTACCCAAATGTCTCACACTCGCCAAGCAGCACAAAGCATGAGGTATATGAGGTATTTCTCAATTTCCGCTTACAAAAGTAAACAGTTTGACATGATCTCGCTGCTCTTTTTTTCCCCTTTCCTTTCTTCTTCCTTTTTTTTTTTGGCAAACACACAAGATTTAGATTTCAGCTGGGTCACTGTCCCACCCATGATTGTCCTAGGGCAGGGGTAGGCAACCTCGGCTCTTTTATGACTCATGGACTTCTGGGAGTTGAAGTCCATGAGTCATAAAAGAGCCGAGGTTGCCTACCCCTGTCCTAGGGAAAGTTTAGCCACTAGCCAGCTTCTTGCCTAAACTCTGCACTAGATGGGCATTTAACCCTTAACAGCAAAGCCATCACCTCATGTAGATAAAGGCAAAGAAAGAAAGATGAAAGCTGGGACTGAATTACTGGTGGATCTGTGTGCGTTATTGTAGAAGCAGACTTACTCCTTTTTCCTTCCTGATAGAGATGGTGCTTAGTTTTCTGAAACAATCCTCTCTCCTCCCGTAATTTGAACAAAGAGGCAAAGACCAGTCATTTTGATCCAATAGGTTACAACAGCAATTGGGGCTGGAATTTTCATCATTAAGCAATATGATCATAAAGTACAACATCATGGGACCATGTTGTTTGGCAGTGGAAATTCCAGCAGCGCCAGTTGCTGTCATTAAGCAAGGACTGTGTTAGTTGTTAAAGGAGGAGCTCACATGATCTTGCCAGCTTCTCCCTTGACTTTGCTTGTGGGAAGGCTACAGGGCATGTCTGCAGTTGTGATCCTGTGATTGTGGGGGTATTGTGAGGAGCCATCATAAGTAGCTTTTGTTCAGTGCAGTTGTAACTTTGAACAGTCACTGAACAAATGGTGTAAATCTAGGACTACCTATATACATTTTTGTAGATAATCTTTTTATATTTGGAGAAGAACTAGATGTAGTAGACCACTACATATACCTTGGCCAATGGATCTCAATGGAAGGTGATACAATAAAGGAAATTGAACAGGGTGTTAAACGTGGTTGGCAAGCATTCGGCAAGCTAAGCATAATTTTCAAGAACAACCTCTTCCTATAACTGAAGAGAAAAGTTTTCAATCAGTGTGTGCTACCTCCTCTTAATGTATGACGGTGAAACATGGACACTAGCCTCACAATCGATACAAAAGGTACGGGTGGCGCAAAGAAGCAGGGAAAGATACGTGCTTGGTATTACGAGACCAGATGGAAAAACCTGCATGTGGATTACAGAACAAAAGAAAGTATATAATATCAAGAGAGTAAAAGAATGGAAATGGAAATGGGCTGGTTACGTAGCAAGAGGATCTGATGGCAGGTGGACCAAGGCAGTCATAGAACGGATCCCACTTGATAAAAAGCATCCACAAAGGAGGCTTAAAACAAGATGGCTCAATGACATCAGCAAGTATTGCGGGCCCAATTGGCAAACGAAAGCTCAGGACCGTATTGGTTGGAGACATGCGGAAGAGGGCCTCATCCTGCAGTGGGTAGGCAATGGCTAAAATGCTGCTGATGAGATAATCTAGAGAGAATTACAACAAAAAAGTGCAACACTGAGAGAAATATGGCAAAAGAAAGGCACTCAAAATCCTACAGAGGCCTACATATGTTGTCAACTGGCCCAATAAAAGAAGAAGAAGCAGTTTGGGAAATATTTTTTATCTGCTAAAATTGATTAGTAGAGATATTTTAGGCACCGTAACTGTTTCCAGGAGTCTAACTTACTTTAAGGGGACTTAATTTTATTACAGCTTGATAATGATGATTTATTTCTGCCCAGAAAACTGAAGTTAAGGGTGAAAGAACAAGGTCCATTTGCAAACTTGGCTAGCCTGGATATTGATTTCAATGTGATTTATCTGAATCACTTCTTTCAGCTGGACCAGTTTCAGCAGGCTTAGTAAACTGCCACCTAACATAACTATAGTGAAGAAAAACAGACTTTGCAATGATTCTCATCCTAGTGTCTTCCTGATGTCTTTGGCTGACAGTTGCAAATAATGTTATAGGCTTTGCTAAGACAATGTTTAGCATGATAGATGTTAGAATACAGGTCAAGTTTTATTTCTGGCTCCATTCATTCAAGCCAACCACAGCTTTTCCTGCAGATTTTTGCTTGGACAAATAAGCTTAACTCAATTGTAATTGTTATCAGAAAGCAGCTCAATTGTAATTGTTATCAGAAAGCAGGTCCAAAATGGTAGGGTTTCCTTCCTGAGCAGGGGGTTGGACTAGAAGACCTCCAAGGTCCCTTCCAACTCCTATTATTATTATTATTATTATTATTATTATTATTATTATTATTATTATCAGCATCATCAGCATCATCAGCATCATCATCAGCATCTTGCAAATACTTTAGATACAAGCTTACAATGGGCATTATTTCATTTTTCATTTTCTAAGTCTATACAATTGAAACTCTCAGACTGAACTTTAACTGCATTGAATATCTGCCTTTTTAAAAGATCCAGGCTTTATTACAGTTATTTATTCTCTTTTCCTTGTTCCTTTTGCCTATGTCTTGTGCAATTTTTTTTTTACTTCTTTGCTTGTTCACTGTCTTGCTTTCTGCGTTACAGTAACAGCAGACAGACCTCTATGCTTTTGACACCAAATCAATCAAAACAAATCTGATTTGGAAGGTGTCTCCTTAAGATTGCAATGTGCAGAAGTGATTGCTTTGGAGCTGAGTATCAGCATAACAGAGGCGTGCAGAGTTTGGAAACAGAATGAAAAGGTAATGGCTCAACCGCCAGTTGGCTATAACTATAACTCCAATGGAACAAATGAATAGAAAGTTGCCCAAGGATCTACTTGAGTATGTGGAACATGGGACCTACTAGATATCTTGACCTACAATTGCTATCATCCCCAACCCCCAATAGTAGTTATAGTCCAATATGTACAGCAGATTTACTGACTTTGGAGCTCCTTATAATGAGGCATAGTTTGTACTCTACACTTTTCTTCAAGTGAGGAGCAGGATAATCAAATGGCAAAACTTTTATTGGATTCTTCCATGCAACTGGAGGAATTATTTACATATTCCCCAGTAGAGAAACACACACACTTACAGACACATACTACTGCAGGAAAGTTCCTTCTGTAACTAGGGGAAAATGCAGCATCTCTTCTTTTTCTGTTATGAACATTGTTTTTTCCAGG
Source organism: Vipera ursinii (assembly GCF_947247035.1). Lineage (NCBI taxonomy): Eukaryota > Metazoa > Chordata > Lepidosauria > Squamata > Viperidae > Vipera > Vipera ursinii. Next base: position 342,622,959 of record NC_139512.1, on the reverse strand, counting down.
AAACCCAGAGCAAGGCCCAAAGATGTGGAATTGTAGAAAGAAATGTAGAAAGCTGCTTTATAACCCATCATCATGTTTCATCACTGATTTCAGGATTGTCTCTTCGATTATCAATGATGCTCCAAAATCTAGGTACAGTAGATAGCATCCTTTCTACCATCTTAGATTTATTATCTGAGATCGTTTCATCTGATATCCCAGTACTAAAGGTAGTCTTCCACTTATGACCACAATTGAGCCCAAGATTTCTGTTGCTAAACGAGACAGATTAAATGAGTTTTGCTCATTTTTATGACTTTCTTGCCATAGTTAAGTGAATTATAATTAAGTTAAGTGAAATATTAATAATATGGTGCTTTAGTGAATCTGGCTTCCTCATTGACTTTGCTTGTCAGAAGGTCGTAAAAAGGGATCACATGACCCCGGGACACTGCAACCGTCATAAAAGTGAGCCAGTTGCTAAGTATCTGAATTTTGATTACGTGACTGTGAGGGTGCTGAAACGTTCATAAGTGTGAAAAAAATGGTCAAGTCACTTTTTTTCAGTGACTATAACTTTGGTCACTAAACAAATGATTGTAAGTCGAGGACTACCTGTACCGTGAAGTGTTGTGACTCAGCTGTGTATTTGAAGCCTACAACCTTTGGATTCTCTAAAGACCAAAAAGGCAAGTAGGTCAGCCTTATGCAACCTTTATTCCAACCCACGATACATACATCAAAAGTCTGATTAACCCTTTTTCGGCTAGGATCAGGGTCGTATTCTTGTTCTTTTGCCATCTCCACTGCATCAGCTGATCGATTTGTGACAATTCTTTAACTGCCATAGGATCATTGTTGTGACCCAGGCTGTTCCCCATGGTCTAAAAAGCCCCTCATGCTGATTTCTGATACCCAATTGTGATGAAGTTTTAGATCACTCTTTTTTACCTCATAAAGCAGTGTTTCTTTAACTTTTTTCCCCTCAGGAACCCTTCCCTCTTTTAAAAAGTATGGAGGACCACAAGAGAGCTTTTGTCTGTTTGGGCTATGTTTATCAACTGTTGCCGTATCAAAAATTAAAATGGACATATTCACTGCTGCTACTTCCTTTCATGATCATTCCATGGAATTTTAGTATTGTATAATTTTTAAACATAGTTTGGCAAATAATTTGGATTTCTCAGATCCCTACGAGGGTCTTGGGAGACCCCTCAGGGGTCCTGAGACGACACTCGGAAACCCGATTATAAAGCACCAAGCTTTGTTGCTCTTTTAGGAGAGTAACAAAGCAGTTTCCTACACTCAGGCTTGTCATCCAGGCCGCAACAATGTAGACTGGGAGGTGTAAAACTCCACTGAGAATTATTCCCAGGGCCAATCTGGATGTCTTCCCTTAATTAAAAGGGTCACTTGTATGGCAAATGACAGTTGCATATAATTGGCTGGCAGTGTTAATGGGAAGCTGGCAAAACAGCCCCCTCCAATCTGGGAGGGAGAATCAGAAAGAAGGGGAAAAGACAAATGCACAACAACCCCCAATAGGGAAATATGAGCCGCTGGAACAGTCTACAGATCAATAGCTGCAAATTCTCCTCAATGATACCACCAGATAATTTCGCCTGCTAGCCCTCTTTCAGCAACTGAATAACCAAGACAGCTGATTCTTGCCTGTTATTGTCTGAGCAAGTAAAGCACGTGGCAAGCTGGTAGAGGGGATAGGGTTCAAGCAGCCTCCTTCCCCCTCCCAAGCGGCAAGACTTTCCAGAAGTGCTTCGCCATTTGCCTCCTTCCTAGGATTGAGAGAAAGTGGCTGACCATAGTTCACCCAGGTAGCTTTGTGCCCAAGGTGGAACTAGAACTCACAGTCTCCCAGCTTCTAGCCTGATGCCTTAACTGCTACATCAGACTGCCTCTCTGCACAGCGACCTCAAGCAAAAAGTCAGCTGTTCACCACCAAGTTACAATTTATGCAGACTTTCTCTGGCCCTTATTGTTGTTGGTTGTCAAGCACCTGCCATTGCGGCTCCTCCTTGCCACAACTGCACTGAGGTCTCCTACTGTCATGCCGCCATCTTTCTGCGGCCTGTGTGTGGTTTGCTCTGGCTGGCAGGAGTGTGTTTATGGGAACGTAAGAGTTCCAGTTTCCACACTATGTGGTTCGTTTACTCTTAACCGCCTTTACTAGAACAGATTTTTGGGAGCAGCGAAGGAGCTGGGAGAATGGTTCAGTCCTCGCCAAGTTGAAAAATCTGCCAGATCCATCTCCAGGGAAACCTAGTAAATAACAAGCAGAGAAAAACGGTTCCATATGGCAAAGCAGCTTTGACTTTCTGCTTGCCATCCAATGTCAAACCCAACAGGGAAGATGTTATTTTTATGCAGGGAATGCCAGTGGGTGCTTTCCAGGACGGTAGCACATCCTTCCAATTACAGGCCAAACACAATTTGTTGTAAGGGAATTTTTCCAGACTTTTATTTTTCCCCTTCACAGTTGAGAAGCAGTCCAGAAATCCTATAATTTAAAGTAACTGAGCAAAATTCCCACTTGATATATTCTGTTACGGGCCAGTTGTATGCACACGCTTGTGACAAATTACTGCACTGCAGAAAGTTCTGGGCCAGCCAAGGTATTCTTTCTGTTTGCCTGTCTTTGGTCCACTCTCACTCACCATTAGTCAGCAGATCATACCATTGTGTAAAATCCATTGGTTGTTAGTTCAGCCTAATTCGTTTTTGCAGCAAGAGATTAACATGACTATCCTTCTGAAACCTGGAGGCTTCAGGCATCCCATTCTTTAAATCTGGGGAAAACCTTCTGCAAACTTTGGGGACTTTTATCACCCTTCTTTTACTTGTCTTGGGCATGGCAGTAAGTAGTTTCTTAGACTAGGGAAATTGAAAAAGAATGAGATCCTGATATTCATAGAAATTATAGTCAGTCCAAATTTTTCTAAGCAAGTGATGAACCATGGAACTCTTAAGTCATCATTCAACCGTAGCCTTTCTGGAACCAGCTGAGTTGCTCCTTACATCCTGCATCTGGGAATACTTCACCACCATTTTGATACCATTCTGAGAGCTGAACGCCACCATCTTATTTCATCCCTGAGGATTCCTTTCACTCAGTGCTTACATGTAGTCCCCGATTCACAATGGTAATGGAGCCTGCCTATTATGGTCACAAATTATGATAGTTAAGTGAAGCATCTACATGATTGCCTCCTTTAATGACCCCCACCTTTGCTCTTCCCGATGTGGTCTTTAAGCAACATGCAGAGCATTAATTGGACCATGGGATACCTCAGAGGTGGGGGAGGCCATGAGAGGCTTAGTGCAGGCTCAGGCCTGCCTGACCCAGGTCTCCCAAGTCCTGCTCCATCCCCTTCTTTTTCCGAAAGATTTGCAGCCTCTCCTTATATAAAATAATAGATTATTTCTAAACCTTGACAAGTTTAAGACGTGTGGACTTCACCTTGAATTCAAGTTGAATTCTGGGAGTTGAAGTCTACATGTCTTAACTTTGCCAAGGCTGAGAAACTCTGCATTATAATCATTATATAAGAGGGAGAAGGAGAAAAGTTTTTTTTCCTTCTTTCCCCTTGACGTCTATTCCATACTATGATTGTGTCAATAGTAATTGCAATTGACAAGAAAAACTGTCTATATATGTAGTTGCTAAGAGTCAACCTCGACTTGATGGCACATAATCCAAACAAAAAAATTCAGTTGAACTATAATCAAATTTGGAAACAGGACCTTTTAGGATTTCCCCAAATCTCATTAACAAAATTAACTGTCTACAGCAGGGATCTTCAAACCTGGACCGTTTATGACTTGTGGGCTTCAACTCCCAGAATTCCTCAGCCAGCGTGCCTGAGGAAGTCCACAAGTCATAAAAGGGCCAAGTTTGAAGACCCCTGGTCTACAGGCCATTGCCCTTTCTCTTCCCTGTTCCTCAAGCGATGCTGGCTAACATAGCTAAACGGCATTTGGAACACCATAGTCCCCTAATGATTAATCCAGGGTTTTTCAACCTTTTCACCCATTGTACCACTTTTAGGATATGGCAATATCCGAGTACCACCAGTCGCCTAACAAGGTGTCAAAAACTTGATGACCAAAAAAAGAAAAGAGGAAAAAAGTGATAATATATGAAGTCATCAAGTTTTTGACACCTTGCTAGGCAATTGGGGGTACTCAGATATTTTAGGATATTGCTATATCCTAAAAGTGGGTACAACCTACAGTTTGTTTAGTGACTGTTGTAAGCACCAGGATTAGCACCAGGCTCCAGCTGATCGGTGATTCTGCGGGGCTCAGCAGAAGTGCCAGGATCAGCACCGGGCTCCAGATGATTGGTGCTTCTGTGGGGCTCAGCAGAAGCGCAAAGATCAGCGCCGGGCTCCAGCTGATCCGAAGCACCAGGATCAGCTGGAGCCCGGCACTTATCCTGGTGCTTCTGCTGAGCCCTGACAGCCCTGCAGCTCTAGCCATCTCTCTCTCTCAGGCTTGTGCGGTACTGCCGCCACTTCAGCTCATTCCCCTCCCCCACTACTTCTCTAGGACGATCACGTATCACCTGCCAGGTGGCAATGTAACACCGGTGGTACGCGTACCACTGGTTGAAAAGCCCTGCGCCTAATCCATTGGCCTTCATTAATTATCTTCTCCCAGGGATCAGACCAGAAAAAACAGGATGTACAGATAGTCCTCAACTTATGATCACAATTGGAATCAGAATTTCCATTGCTAAAAAAGGCGGTTGTTAAGTGAGTTGCACTCAGTTTTATGTCTGTTTTTGCCCCAGTTGTTAGTGAATCATTTGGTCTTTAAGTGAATCTGGCTTCCCCCATTGATTTTGCTTGTTAGAAAAAAAGCTGGGAAAATCTTCAAAGGCCAATTATGTGACTCTGGAATGCTGCAACTATTATAAATGTATGCTGGTTGCTAAGCCCTGAATTTTGATCCTGGGGATGCTGCAATAATTGTAAGTGTGACTTTTAGTGCTGTTGTGACTTTGAATGATCACTAAACAAATGGTTGCATGTTGAGAATTGTCTGCAATGGCTGGAATGCGAATGTGATCATGGTTTAGCCTCATTTATGCTGTATTTTTGTTGCTGTTTTTATGTTTGTTGGTTCCTTTTGTTTTTTTGTTTTAAGTCTATGTTAACTGCCTAGAGTCAGAATTTGGTATCTATGGAAATTGCACAAATAGATAAATATATACATTCTTTTCTAGGGGCATCATGGTGCTAGTGGTTTAAAATTTAGCTGGGTCTTTAACACTTTGCCCCAAAGGTAAAAGGAATCTTCCAATAAACAGAAGAAAAGGGGCAGTCAGTTTTAAAGTTTTAAAAACCTCTTACTGTTCTTCTTGGAATCTAAATGAGATTAATCTGTTAATTCATTAATCTAGTTCATTGCCTTCCAATGAAGGACTCTTCAGTCTTAGCTGTGCAGAGAGGAAGATCTGGAGGTGAGGAACAGCCCTCCCCCGTTGAATTGTCCATTTTGAGTTGTCCTGCAACAACCTTGTGGCAGTGAGTTGGCAGAGGCTAGGGGGCTGCCTCCAGCTAGCTGCACCAAACTTGTCCCGTTCCAGGCCTTTCCTGAGGTCCCCTGTTTCCTTTGGACAACAACCAATTCCAGGGTGCCTTAGCTAGACGAGAGAAGAAACAGCACAGACCCCCTTAATGCAAATGAATTAGGTCCAGTAAAGAACCAACAAGAAACCTGAAATGAAATAATTCAACACTGCTAAACCATTCTCTGGTATGGCTGCTTGTGATTTAGGTTTTGTATAATTCTACCCAACTATGTTTCCTTCAGTAAAAGTTGGTTAAAGAACCATTGAGATATCTGGGTGCATTTTGTCAGCCTTCTAATATTGAACTATATCTCCTAACATCCCTCTCTATTGACCTTTCTAGCTAGGGTGCTGGGAGTTGTAGTTCAGCAACAATTGGAATGTAGATGAAGTGCACACAGCCTTCATCTGGCTCTTTTCTGGCAGGCACAGTGAGACAAAAAGAGTTAAATTCAAGGGCAAAGAATTGGCTGAACCATTACTGCCACTTGTGCTTGACCAAAGCTAGAAGTCAGAAAATGGGAAGCTGTTCCTTCATGGAGAAATAAGTAAATCCAAGGAAGTCAGAGGCAAGCTATGTCCACTCAATGAGAATAAATTATTAGATATGATGTCAATGGAAGAAACATATAAGTTGTGCTCAGTTACGGGTGAAAAGCAAGGAAATGGGAAAGAAAAAACAGCTATTAAAGAATTTCATTCTGAGCTGACCAAGGATGGATTTCTAGAAACCAAATATGCTATACTCAGATATAGTTCACCCAACACATGAAATTATAATATGATTTCTTTGGTTTTAATAAAATATTGTATAAATCCCAACAATTCAGGTTTAGAAACCCTGAGTAAATTAGAAAAACTTGAGAAACTAGCTAGTTATAGTTTTTGGTCTTAAACCATGATGAAGCAAACCACAATTTATTGCCTTATGTCAGTGGTGGGATTCAGCTGGTTCACACCATTTCGGCAGAAATTGTAGCTAATTTTTTGTTACCCTGGCCCGGAATGGACTTCCGGAAACGGCATCCACACCGAGAACTGGTTGTTCACATATTTGAATCCTACCATTGCCTTATGTGACCCTAGTCCCATTCTCCCCATATGGGACTTGGTAACTTGTGGGCTGCTTCGGAGTGGAATAAAGGAATAAAGGTAACTTTTTTTTGGCTGATAACAAGAACAAAATGATGTCTTAAACGAGTGTATTGAATATGCATGATGATATCACATTCTTGGAAGAAAACATTAGAACAACCTTATCAGGTCTGGTTGGAGAACAATTTCATCTAGCACTTTGTTTCTATGTGACTGTCCACTCTCTCCTACAGACTGCCCTTACATATTCAGACAGTTTGCTAAAACACACTACATCATATTAAGCTCTGGATCATGATTTATAATGGATATAAACATTATATGATTTAGAATACATCTAAATAATTTTCAAATTGCACTTGTAAGTTTATATAATACATTATGCCTTCATACGTTCCCATGACTGAACCCAGTTTTTCAGCATTTCTGGCTGCCGTTGTTAAGCAAATGCTGTGATCGTTAAGCCAATCAGTTTTACCCAATGGACATTTTTGCTGGAAAACCGAAAGTAAACACGGGAAAGCAGCCAAAAAGTCAAGACTCAGCGTTATGTCACTACAGGGATGCTGCAAATGGCCATAGAGTTGAGCCAGTTGCCAAGCACCCAAAATACGATGATGTGACTGCAGGTATGTGTGTATGTGTGTGGCTATAAAAACTTCAAAATCAGATCATAAATAGCTTTCAGTGGGTCTGTCATAACTCTGTCATAACATTTGGCCCTTTGATGTCCCTGTCTGGCCAGCAGTTGTGTTGGTGTTGGCGGCAACAGATGGGCAGTGGCCCTCAACAAGAGTCCCAGTTTCTCATCTGGCACCTTGGGAAAATTAATTGACCACTCCTGGGTTAGACAGAGCAGCCTTCTTTCACTTGTGAAGCTTGGAAAGCATGGATTGTGCTTCTCCCAGACCCATCAGAAAAACCTCAGACTTTGGTGTCAAAAGACAAGAGGACACACACACAAAAAGGGTTCATTGCTCCTGGGGGATTTTGAAGGAACTCTTCCCCACCCTCAACCTACAATGAGCACCGGAGTGGTGCCATGATTAAAATAGCCCCAGGGCTGGCTGAATGTACAGGCTTACTCTCCCCACCCCTCCCTCCTCTGAAAAAATGCAGCACAAGTCAGAGTTTTAAATGGGCTCCTAAAGCCACAAATGGATCCACCCGCCAGTCTCAAGGAACTGGAGCGATCAATGGCATTCAACCATAGCTGAATGATACCAGGAGAAGCACTTAAAAAGAGGAGGGCAAAGTCACTTCCACACTGCTGACACTTGCCCGGAAAGACTCTCGACATAAATAGCAGCATCCCAATTGCCAAGGGGGAACAAAAGTCCACCTTTTGAAAGAGATTTATTTGGAGCATCAGGTTGCCTCTTGCTGGTTTGCAGGAACATATTTCTGCAAACCTGAAGCATTTGAGAAGCTGTTTTCCTCCTGTCATCTCTTCCCCTTTTTTTATTTTATTTGCAACTCGCTCTGGGTGTCTGACACTGAATTAAAACTGAAGAACAGCAAAACAAATCAAATTAATTAAAAGAAGAAGAAATGGCAACTGGAATCAATATAACATCTGCCAAGGTCCAGATTAATCCTCCCATCTTACAATCAATAATGAACACCAAATAGACAAATCAGCCAATAAAGCTCACCTAATCTCTCTCCTCCCCCACCCTCTTGACCAAAATGCCCATCTAGGTCTTTAGCACTTTGCAAAGGGCCAGCAGGATCAAAGCCATCTGGATCTTTGCCACAGGACAAGGGCTGCAACGTACAACACAGAGCAAGCCTCTGGATCTTACATGCACGCTCAAGGTGACACTTAAAATAGATGCATGCAGCACAAGTGGCATTTCTTTTCTATCCAGGTAATATGAGCTGACACCTGCAGTCTTGTTTTTATGGTCAGTGAAAACAGTGCCTCACTGAGCTTCCAAACAGGAGGGCAGAGGCAATTCTTCTGGTTACAGGAGAGCACTGACCAAAGATTTTGTCATTTAAAATTAACCCGGTGAATTAGATCAGTTCACTCAGATTGCCGAGTGTTCATTTGACGCATCGCTCTGTTGGGTTTTGGAGGCCATCTATGACCTCAAGTCACTCTTTGAGGAACACTTTGTCCAGAGTCACATCTGAAATTTGGTTGATAGCCATCCTGCTGGTAGCTGGAATTAGTCCCACGGAGCATCAAATTGTGCCTGGGCCTGACCCACTGTCAGAAGCGGTAGTTTCTCAACTTCGGCAGCTTTAAGATGTGTGGACTTCAACTACCAGAATTCCCCAGCCAGCATGCTGGGAACATTGATTTGAATATTGGAAAATGAAGCATGGTAGCTAGAATACTTTCCTGCCAGTTGATGGGACTAGTCTGGGGAACCGTGGTATTTGTTAACCCATCTGAAGCAGCTATTCTTGCTGAAATTTTGGATGAGGCTGATTGGAAAATGTCTGGCCGTAACCAGTCTGATATTGGTTGTGTTGCTTTGGAGTTTCTGGCTTACTGACAGGAGGAACAGGTGAATTCATAGTCAATACCACCTGCATAGCCTGGACTGGAGGTGCGTTAACATTAATTTTGCTGCTATGCAAGATCCCGAAGTATCTGAGGCTGAGATGCTGCTGGAAGTGGCAATAATGTTCATCCCTGAACATCGCTTACCCTATGGTTATTGAAGCCTGTGAAACTTACATGTCCTTTGCCTTCTGTGGGCTGATATGTGTCTTATTTGACTATTGCATAACAGCTGCTGCGTTAACAACCACAGTGTTTGCTTCATAATTAACACAAAATCAGGTCCGGTCACAGGGTGACTCGCTTTACAACATGTAACTGTAGTTGCGGGCTAAATTATGGTTGAGGATTACCTATACAATGTCCTCTTCCAATGATGTCCTTTGTTAACTAAGAAGTCCTTCCAATGAGGAACTTTTCTGTGATTATTCAAGAGCAAATCCTTCATTACATTGACATTTAATGCCAGACCCCAATCAGCAAGACGAATTTATTTACATTTTCAAGACAGCATAGAATTGAGAATGGGTACACTCCACAATTCAACATGAGATGGGAGGGAGGGAGGGAGGGAGGAAGGGAGGGAGGTTTCTAATGCTCCATGCCAGCTTCCCATAAGGAAACTCAATGGGGAAATCAGCAGAAAGTCCGAAGACCAACTGCTTTCTTGCCAACCCATGTGGGGCATAGATTGTCTAGGTAAAAATAAAAAGGCAGGGAGTGATCTGAAACAGCTTCATTGTGGTCTTCAAGTAAAATAGGAGACAAACAATAGATGTTTTGTAGGAAACCACCAGGATCAGGAGCCTCCATCAGTTTTATAGTTTTAATTGCTGTGACAATTTCTTGAAATGGAAGACGGGAAGTAAATTTATTTAGTTACAGAGTTCATTTTGCTCTTTTGCCAGCTTTGACTGTCCTTTGTTTTTAAGACCAATGTTTGTATGCTTTAATTCTGCTGGTTTTACTAGAGTGCCCATCTTTGCACCAGCAATTTATTTTATATGGTTTCTTGGCTCTTCACTTTGCAACCTTATTAAAAGACAGAACTACTAAACCTCTGGCTGAACACAGGACAGTCCAGGGATTCAAGTTCCATCCTTTGAGAAGGGCAAATCCCTTTTTCAGAGTTTTGTTTTTCAATCCTTAAGGACTAAATAACCATAAACATCATAATCACCTGTACAGGAATAATATCACTGAAAAAAGATCATTTTTGCTTGGTAAAAATGGAAAGTCAGCTCCAAGTTCCCAATCAATACGTTTATCAAAAAGTTAGAAATGCTAGTTGCAGTTTAAATCTTCCTAAGGCAAAGTGCCTAACTAAAGCGTAACAACCCTAGCTAGCTAAACGTATCAGAACTTTAATCTTTTATTTGTCCTTACTGAGGTTTTCTTGGGGCTGCCCAGCGTGCTCCTATCTTTACTCTTTGTATCCTTCTGAAGACAAAGCAGGTTAGTGGGGTTTCTGGGTGTGAATGTAAGCTTCCAAGAAGGAACATTTAAACTCAGAGAGCACCAAGGACCCCACATTTCAACCCTGAGCTACAAATATTCTTCATTGGTAACATTTAAACTGACCAGCCAATCTCTTCGATGTGATAGGTCAGGGGTCTTCAAACTTGGCTCTTTTATGACTTGTGGACTTCAACTCCCAGAATTCCTCAGCCAGGCACACTGGCTGAGGAATTCTGGGAGTTCAAGTCCACAAGTTATAAAAGGGCCAAGTTTGAAGACCCCTGTGATAGGTGCTGATTTGCTTAGCATAAAACTGAGTCGTTGGAATATCAGCTTTGAATGTATGTAGATTCAAATAGGATGCGGTGTAAACATGATTAGATATGGCTGACTAGGTCAGTTGTCCAGAAGTTTAGCCTAACACAGTGTTCCTTAACCTTGACAACTTTAAGATGTGTAGGCTGGAAGTTGAAATCCACATGTCTTAAAGTTGGCAGGGTTGCGAAACACTGGTCCAACAAGTATAGTGTGGTTTCTGGATCTGTCACTGAGGCATAGGAGGCTCCAGTAGCAGGAGATAAATAGTGAGGGCTGGAGAATCCATAAATCTGGCTCTGTCACGTAAATAGATCTAAGGAAACTCCTGATCTGCTGATTCATCACAGCTGGAGATAATCGCAATAAGGTTATGCTATTTGGAGTGTGGGTTCCAGGACTGTAAAATGTACTTGGGGAATAAGAATTCCAGTTTCAAGGGCAGCATCTACCCAAAAGGCTGGTTCCAGATGAGGTTGTATTTGGTGTGGGAAGATTAGCTTAGTAGTTTGAAAGTTTAAGGTAAGACCAACTGTTATCAAAAATCAACTATAATACCAAGGATGCAAAAAGCATTTATCAGTGAATTTGGAGATGGGCTTCTAGTCTTATTCAGTGCTTTTTTTTTGTCATAGAATGCACCGTAACAGAGTTCCGGCACCTTTTTTTGACAGATTTTTCAAGTTTTAAAAATAGCTTTTGAAAAATTGATATTTGGTCCACGTGGACTTGAACTGCCCTGTCGAGCATAGCAGGTCAGCAGCAAAATCATTAAAATGGTGCATGCAGGCTGCTTGTGTGTTGAGTCCGATGCGTGCGTACTTCATCCACGCTAGTTGTGATGGTGCTGCTCGGCTTGTGATTGGGCGTGTGGTCGCATGCTGAGTGCTTACTGGAGGCAGTGGCTGTTACATTTCATTACACAACTGACGTGTGTGGGTGTGTATACAGTGACTATGTGCGAAAGGTAAATAATTTATTTTAAAAAATCGTTGGTGAATTGAAAATCTTTTTTTAATTTTTAGTGTAAAAGTGTGACCCCCAAATTTAAAAATGAAAAGAAATTACTAATTACTTCTCAACCACCGGTCCTAAGAACTGAATATATAATTTTTTAAATAAAAGATTAACAAGATGTGAGTTCCGGCACCATTTTTCTTACAAAAAAGCAGTGGTCTTATTTATATAGGATGGCTGGGCATTCTGAATATGAAGAGCAGCACTTGGAAGGCCCTTGGTTGGAAAAAAAACTGGTCTACATAATTTGGGGTTCAGGTAAATATACAGAAATTTCATAAGCACTACTAGACTGTAGGTGTAGGGCAGGGGGTCTTCAAACTTGGCCCTTTTGTGACTTGTGGACTTCAACTCCCAGAATTCCTTGGCCAGAGTGCCTGGCTGAGGAATTCTGGGAGTTGATGTCCACAAGTCATAAAAGGGCCAAGTTTGAAGACCCCTGGTGTAGGAGATGCCAGAAGTTGCAAATGATAACGATTTGCATGATTTCCTCTCCTCTTCAAGTATCTTTTAGAGATGGTATCCATCTAATTTCCTGGCTGGCACCAAAATGTTGCTTCTGAAAACAATGGAAGGTTTTGTGCATGGCATCAGACCATGGGGGACCAGAAGGACTAAAATTAGCTTTCATGTTTATCTTAAGACTAGCCACTTCCTGAAGATTACAAAAAGAAGCTCCTGCAAAGACAGCTGACTTCCTATGATGTTGATAGGATCCCAGATTTGGTCTCCAACACTGAACTGACAGTTGAACTCCTAACTAATGCAAACGTTGCAGCACTAACTTCTCCAAATAAATTGTGCATACCGTGTGTTGGATTTCCCCCCAATTCTGACCCGCTGGTAATTTAGAAGAATAATCATATACATTTGTTTTGTTTTAGGCTGGGTAAGAGAGTTGCAGCTTTTGAACAATAATCCGTTCCTTGAAATTACTCTTCTTTAGTCATTCATTTGTTGACGATGGATAGCTGGTCCTTGACGTACGACCACAATTGGGATCAGAATTTCCATTGCTAAGCAAGGTGGTGATTAAGGGAGTCACGCCTGATTTCACAACTTTTTTTGCCACAAGTGTTAAGCAAGTCACTTCAGTTGTTAAGTGAATCATGTTGCTGTTAAGCAAATCTGGCTTCACTTATCAGACGCCAGCTGGTGATCAGAGGACCCCGGAATGCTAAACCATCGTAAATACATGCTGGTTCCCAAGTGCCCAAATTTTGATCAAGTGATTGTGAAGATGGTCCATAGTTGTGATGATGTTCATGTGAGTGTTGGTCATAAGTCACTTTCTTTCAATGCGACTGAGCTTTGAACAGTTGCTAAATGAATTTAAGTTAAGGACTACCTGTATATTTTATTATATGCAATCCCGTTTTTGGAGACATGTTGGAGTAGAAGAAAGTGGCAGAATGAAATAAGGGACACACACACACACACAGAGAGAGAGAGAGAGAGAGAGAGAGAGAGAGAGAGAGAGAGAGAGAGAGAGAGAGAGAGAGAGAGAGAGAACAAAGAAAAGGGTATCAACAATAAAAGCAGTATTGGAAAGGGAAGAAAAGTTTCAACCCATTGTTTTCATGCACCTCACTTGTTCTTTGCTTAGTCTCTGTCCGTTCAATGTCCAATTTGAGAGGCATAAACTATTGGATGCAGACTAATTACCAGCACATCAATTTTATTAATTCCTTCTTATTTTGAGTAGAGAATCACCTATATATTGCTATTTTTAAAAATGCTCAGGAAAAAAAGGCATGGAAAACCACAATCAAACCAGCCTCCAGTAAGAATCATCAAGATTATAATACCAGACTTGCAAAATAGGATTATTTTTTTAAAAAAAATCTTAGAAAGGATGGCTTTTACAGTACTGAGCAGATCTACAATAACAGTTGCTGGATAATTTTGAGCAGTTGGAATTTAGCTTCCAGCTGTTGGAGAAAAGCCACAGAAATGAGTTATAGTGTGTGGCAGTCAGAGGTCAGCTTCATAAAATTCATTTTATAGTAGCAAAACGTATATATGCCATTGAGTTCACTCTAGCTGGCCATTATCAGAAGTCCAGTTTGCTAAAAGGCATTTCATTTTTCTCCAAAATCTTGTAACACTTTTGGGCCAGTTTAACGTCACTGAAGATGTTTAAGAAGTGGTATGGACAGTCATTTGTCCAGAATGGTATAGGCAGGGGTAGGCAACCTTGGCTCTTTTATGACTCGTGGACTTCAACTCCCAGAATTCCTGAGCCAGCATGGCTCAGCTTGCAAACCACTCTCTTTCCCCTCAGCATGGCTGGCTCAGGAATTCTGGGAGTTGAAGTCCTCGAGTCATAAAAAAGCCAAGGTTGCCCACCCCTGGTATAGGGTCTCCTGCTCAAGCAGAGGGTTGGTCTAGAAGACCTCCAAGTCCCTTCCAATGATGTTATTCTGTATTCTGTAATGCTTAAAGGCTTGGAGAATCCCTCATGGTTAAGAGACAGGACTTGGATCAGGATAGCAGAGCTGAAGACCCCCCACAAATTTGGAGCTCACAAGATGACTTTCAGCTAGTCACTCCTCTTAGCCTAGCTTACCTTCAGGGTCATTATTGGGAGGATAAAATTAGACCTTTCCTCCCTTGAAGCTGCTTTGTGCTCTCACGACAGAAAAAAACAACCCCAGGATATAAACACAATAAATATAATAAAAAGTTAATAAAACAGAAAGCCACAGCTCAGACGCTTATTTCCGATAGCCATCTAACGGCTGAGAGACTTGTTGAAAGATTATGCAGAAAGAGGAAACGGGAAGATAAGATGTTTCAGTTAAGAGGAAGATCTTCCCTGGCAATCAATAGCCTGCCTTCTGCTCTGGCATCATCAAGTTTCCAGTCCTGCAGAGACCAGCGCCATTCCTGGGACTGTTTTGCGTCAGTGTAGCTGCTCAAATACGTAATTCCATTTCAAGCAGCTCTTCCAAACCGCGCTAACTTTTGGCTTGCAAGAGGAAGAGCCACAGAGACTTCCCTGTCATTTTTTTTTAAAGGTTTATTTTGGAGGCTGGCCCAAAGTTTGATTTTTGCAGGAGGAGAAGGCACACCAGGAGGTGTAAGGAGGGTTTTGCAGTGCAGCCTCCTCATAGTGCGAGTAGTCCTCAACTTACAACAGTCATCTAGTGACCATTCAAAGTTACACTGAAAAAAGCGACTTATGACCAGATTTCACACTTATGACAGTGGGAGCATTGCTAAGGTCACATGATCAAAATTCGGGCGCTTGGCAACTGGCACGTATATATGACAGTTGCCTTGACCCAAGGTCATGTGATCATCCTTTGTAACCTTCCCAGCCGGCTTCCAACAACTCAGTGGGGGAAGCCAGACTCAATAACTGCATGATTCGCCTAACAGCAGCAGTGATTCGCTTAACAACTGTGGCAAAACAGGTTGTAAAATGGAGCGCCACTCATTTAACACTTAAATGGGTGTCTGTCTGTTTCTCTCTCACACTCAAACTATATTGCTGCTTCCTAATCTGTGCAATTCTGGGCAGCAAACAAAACATAAAACCAGACTAGAGGTAGAACTCAACGTTATGACCGTAACTGAGTACAGAATTATGGTGGTGAGTTGTGCTGGTCATTAAATGTATCACCATGTGACCACACCCGACTTTAAGACCCTTTTTTGGCAGCAGTTGCCAAGCAAACCCATTGTCTGCATTGTCTGGTCCTAGCCCAGAAGGACATCATGACTGGTATTAAAAGCTGCTGAAAGATTAAGCAGCTTGATTACTTTGTCATCTCCAAGCTTAAGCAATGCTGTCTCAGTTTTATAAACCAGCCTTTATATCTGTTTTTCTATTGCCATGAAGAAGCGTTTGTTTTTTTTGCTTCAAAGTTAATTTCCCCAGCGGTAAATAATATCTGCTTAGATCAGGTGTGGGGAACCTTGGCTCTTTTATGACTTGAGGACTTCAACTCCCAGAATTCTTGAGCCAGCCATGGCTGCCTGAGGAATTCTGGGAGTTGAAGTCCTCAAGTCATAAAAGAGCCAAGGTTCCCCACCCCCGACCTAGATATATGAATGGAACGAGATCCAAGCTGCAAGACTTCAGATGACTGATTGATGGCAGTTAGGAGTTTAAAATATCAGCCTCTCATTCCTGCCATCTTCTGGAATGGTGTTTTCCAGGCTTAGCAACTTTAAGCTGGATGGACTTTAACTCCCAGAATTCCCCAACCAGGCATGGAAGAAATTCTGGGAGCTGAAGTCCATCTTAAAGTTGCTGAGATTTAGAAACATTGTTCTCAAGAAATCACTTGCTGGAGCAAAAAAAAAATAAAAAAAAAATATGCCAGGTTGTTTAACCAGTCCTGTCAATGTTTTGTTTCAATTCTGTCCAAAATGTGGCTGGATTTACACCACCCATTTGAATCTAACCTGGGGATAAAATCTTAACTGCTTCAGCCACAGGCTTACCTATCAATCCAGCTTCTTTACATTGCCTTGCATTCATAAATGATTCAGATATTACAAACCACAGACAAAAAAAATCAATTTTTCTTTTCAGTTTTTTTCTTTCTTTTGGGGACTGGAAAGAGATTTGCTCTGGAGGAAAAAAAATCACATTGCATTAAATGCAGGTGAAGCAGTTTATTCATCATTGGAAGAGAAGAGAAAATCAGAGTCTTTTCCAATCAGCACTAAACCCGTCCCCCTTCCCCTTGATTGCAAAATTATTAAACACTAACTGTGAACATTCAGAAATCCCTGGATTATTTTTTTTTAGAAGACCAAACATTCGGTGCATCTGGAAACAGACGGCATATCTTAATTCTGCCCAGTGCATTGCTACATTGCCCCACCCTACTGAGTAAGGAAGAGGAAAAGCATTCTGCAACAGAAATTTCCTGCCTCCAAGCAAAAGGAAGAATATTTACTATACCGCTTCCAAAGCTGATAAGCCGTCTTTTCTCAATGTTTGTTTTTCCACTTCAGCTGGAGCCTTAAACAAAATGAGTTGTTGTTTTACAGACGCCGCCAGTAGCGAGCGGTGGAGTCACCCAGCTTAGCCCCTTGCTTTTTCTGCGGGTGATTAATGGTTGCATTATTCAGTCCCAAACCGGCCAGAGAGACTGGCTGGGGCTTCCCTAATTGTTCACAATGCGGGGAATCTATAAATTACAACAGAATTAACAAAGAATTGACATGAAGGTTGTACGCTTTTCTGGAGAGCGTTTTCTTCTCTGGTTAAGCAGAAAGCGCCTCCACAGTGGCTCCTTTCATTAGAAGAGATTTCTTTATTTAGCAATGCTGGTCGTGGGTGAGGATATTTATTTCAGAATGGCAGAATTTTACACCGGCAGTCAAAGGCGGGAGGAAGCTGTGAAATCTGTTGGAAGAAACTTAGCATATAACAGTGGCCCTGTGTTTTCTGATCTCCTATGCCATCATGAGAAGATGGGGAAAAAAGAGCTGTTCCGAGGCATCCACAGGGGGTCAAATAAGTCAAGATGGAGGCTATGACCTCACGATCAAAGTCCTGCATCTTGAAATAGGGAGAGGGTTTGATCATGCCGTCTTGACTTTTTCAATACATCCCTGGAGCCCTGCGCACATGCAATTTTTCTTCTCATGTCATATGTCTGGATGATTACAAGATTTCCTTGCTGGATAAAATCCTTTAAAAAAAAAGGCAGACAGGATGATTTGCACAATAAGCACAAAGCTGGCTATACTCCAGAAGCTTGCCTGGTTCAGAGAAGTCATGCAAACCACGATTTATTTGGGCGCCACAGGGATGGGATTTAGGAAACAGAAACCTGTTCCTTCAAACTGGAAGATCAGGGAGAAGAGAAATGGCAAGAATATTCACAGGTACAATTTGTTCCTACCTTTGAAATAACGATTTAAAGCAGTGTTTCTCAATCTTGGCAACTTTAAGGCGTGTGGACTTCAACTCCCAGAATTCCCCAGCCAGCTGGCTGAGGAATTCTGGGAGTTGAAGTCCACATGTCTTAAAGCTGTCAAGATTGAGAAACACTGAGTGAAAGAATTAGAAATCAAGTTGAATCAATGACATTGCAGGAGATTTGATTATTTTGACAATCTTAGGAAAAATGCCCTGATGGACAAGTTTTAAGAGATAATTCAGCTTCCCCATTTGAGACAAGCCAAACTCCAACCCCCTGGGTTTTACTCCAATTGGTCACCCTCACAAGTAAATATAATAAGTCTCCCAGGTGATCTAGATACCATTTTCCTCAAGGAGCGCCTGCAGCTGTTCATGTGGGCAATCTGGAAGGTCACAGTTGTGATTGCCGGGTGAAACAAATGTAGTCTCCGAGGCTGAGGTAAAAATCTACCGGGATGTGTGAATCTGTCAGTTGCCCCCCTCTCTCTAAATTATGGGTGGGCAGCTTTATCAGCCAAATATCACGATCCACCCCTAGAGAACAGCAGGGAATGTGGGGGCAACATTGCTAAAAATGTGTGCATTTAACATTTTCTTCATTCAAATGTATGTCCTCAGTTGGCCAGATATTTAATGCTATTTTGGCTAGGCTAGTGTTTCTCAGCCTTGGTGACTTTAAGATCTGTGGACTGTGCTGGCTGGGGAATTCTGGGAGTTTAGATCCACAGATCTTAAAGTCACCAAGGTTGCGAAACACTGGCCGGGAGGACAAAACATGTGACCACTGAAAAATGAGCAATGCTCTGTCAAATGGTGGTGCCTGCTTGGAAAATACTCGGAGGAAGGGGGCAAGCATGGATTTTAGGGGCCATGGGAAGCAAAGGATTTAGCTCTAGTCTAGTTATTCAATAGTTTTGATTCTATCAACATTTTTGCAGGGGAAGAAGAAGAGGAGGACGAGGGTGAAAGCAGAGCAGCTCTGGGATGGGAACAGGCTTGGTCCAGTCGTGCATGGCTCCATCTTCACTTCCAGATGTTCCCGTTGTCTCCATTCTCATGGAACTTGTGCAGGTGGTCGGCGTACCTGGAAGAAACAGGTTCAAATTTGCATCAGCACATTTAGTCCATCGTGTCAGTAAGATTTACAGCATGTTTTCATGGATCCAAGGGAATTAATTCACCCAACTAAGTAACTACGGAGAAGACGGCAAACATGATGCTAACTTGGTACTGCCTTGGGTCCATGGTTCAGGGTTGCTCCGGGGGTGGGGGGGGTTGTCATGACCTCCCTGCACCCTGAGATCCCATAGATCCAAAGCAGAACCCAAGAATAAAGCAGTCTTAGCTTCTGATATTTAGGCTTTATGCCATAAAGGAGGAAACGTAAAAATAAAGAAATTAAGAATGAGAAAGCATCATGCCTGTTAACGGGTCAAGGCTGTGTAGGAAAATAGCAATAGCACTTAGACATATACTGCCTCATAGTGCTTTACAGCCCCTCTCTAAGCAGTTTACAGAGTCAGCATACTGCCCCCAACAATCTGGGCCCTCATTTTATCGACTTTGGAAGGATGGAAGGCTGAGTCAACCTTGAGCTCCTTCAAGATCAAGGAGCAGCCTGCGTGGCTGGCCGACTCAGTGAGGTGCAAGATTGTGGGGAGTTCAGAAAAGCAATTGGGGCATTTGCTCCTTACAAAGTGCCCAGTTAAACTGTGGCACCCCCTTTTTCAAAAGAAAAAGCAGCTTTGGTCAAAGCAGCTGGCTTTAAAAATGTACGCTGTGTGCAGGCTCCAGTTTGCCTGGGACGATTCTTCTGGCACCTACTTTTTAGCACAGTAGGCCGAACAGTCTCTTTCCATGCTCTCGCTCCAAGCTATCTTGTAGAGAACCTGGAGAAGCAAAAGCAGTCCATTAATTGTTTTTGTGATGACTGGGCGTTTTGTGGTTTTCTCATTGGTGCTAATTTAAATGCTGAATTCACTGGGTCTGCATTGCCATGTTAGAACAATATGCCTTTAGTGTCCTCGGCGGCCTTTCCTGGTTGCTGGAGAGAACCTTGTACTTCAGTACTTGGATTAGGAAAAAATAAAAGCAAACTAGTCAAGAATGAAGAAGCAGCATGCACACTTGGACAGCAGCCTTTTAGAAAATGAACCAATTTGGGTATTGTAGATTGCACATCTGTCTACATTTCTTAAATATATAATCTGTCTTTCCTTTGTAACACTTTCTCCTATATAATCCTCAACTTATAATTTAACTGTAATTTGCAGTTGCAGTAGCACTGGAAAAACTAACTTCATGTTTAGAATTCAGGATTAGATGAGCAGAGGTCTTATAACTCGTCATTGCACTTACAATTGTCACACCATCCACACAGTCACATGATCAAAATTAGGTTGCTTGGCAACTGTCCATGTATTTATGATGGCTGCAGCGTCCCGAGGTCATGTGAAAGCCATTTGCAAGCTTCCCAGCCAGTTTCCAACAAGCAAAGTGAATGGCGGAACCAGATAGATTTAATGACTGCATGATTCGCTTAACAACTGCAGTGATTCATTTAACAACTGTGGCAAAAAATATCACATGTGACTCATTTAACAACTACCTTGCTAGCAATGGAGTCAAGGACTACCTGTAGTTCTCTCTTGGTAATGGTCTTGTGAGATAGGTTGTGCTGAGAGCCTGCCTACCTAAGGGTAGACCCAAGCATTTCATCGCTGCAGCACATGGCTTTAACTGGTCGTCTATAAATGGGCAAACAGGAATGTCTCAGGTTTAATGTCCCACATTAAAAAGAAATACCCTCTGCAACAGTTCTTCTAGTAGGCTCATATTTTCCAAAACGGCAGTTTATGTCCCACATCAACCACTCTAGACAACCCATGGGGTGAATTTCCTCTGGCTTGTGCCCTTCATGTGCTAGGTAGGGATGGGAGGTGTAGTCTGGCCGGGATAAAAGAGCTTGACAGCTGGGAGGATGGGAGGCCTCACTTTAGTGTAAAGAAAGATGAAATAAAAGAAGAGAGGGTCAACCCTGGCCTTCAAAATCAGTACAAACAGGTGGTAAAACTGGGTGTAACGTAGCCAGAAAGCCAAATCTCATAATCTCTGTGTCTGCACATGAGATTTTGGCCACGTTTGTTTCTTCAGTTTTATAATATTTCTAATTTTTGTAAAAAAATACTTTTGGGTTCTCAGAATGTAATATTTATTTGACTTTTTTTTCCCTCTAGGAGCTGAAGGGGGCTTAATGAAGATTTTCCTTCATTTTGAGTTGAGCTGAGAGTGCCTAGTCCAAAAGGTTTCGTGGCTAGGGATGGTCCTGAATCTGTCCTAGATGAACTTCATAATTGCTAGACTTCCTGGATCCTTCTATCAAGTGGTTTGCCCCAGAGAGACTGTAGTGCACTACTTTAAGACCAGCAGGACCACATTCAAAGGTGGCCAAATATTTTGAACCAGCAGTCACTGCCTTTCACTGAATTGTTGGGAGGATAAAGTTGAGGAGAAGGGAGAGGAGAAGGGGAAGAAAATCAAGTACAGTGCCCTGAATTCCTATTTGAAGAAGAAAAAGATAAAAGTGAAAAGACACCAACATTAATACAGAATCAGCAATAAAAAGAAAAATAACCGAGACCAAATCAAACCCAAACAAACTCTTGCAAAGGAGGTCTCATGCCTTATAAGATCCAATGCAACCCTAGGCTGCATTAACGGAGGGATAGAATCAAGATCACGTGAAGTGTTAATACCACTTTACTAAGCCTTGATAAGGCCACGCTTGAAATATTGCATTCAATTTTGGTTGCCATAAGTTTAAAAAAAAAGATGTTGAGACTAGAAAGAGTGCAGAGAAGAGCAACCAAGTTGATTAGGGGACTGGAGGATAAAACATACAAAGAACAGTCGCAGGAATTGGGTATGCCTAGCTTAATGAAAAGAAGAACTAGGAGTGATACCGTAGCAGTGTTCCAATATATAGGGGGCTGCCACAAAGAAGAGGGGGTCCAGAGCATCTGAAGGCAGGACAAGAAGCAATGGATGGAAACTCAAGGAAATTCAAGGTGCTGGTGATGACATACAAAGCCCTACATGGCATGGGTCCGGATTACCTACGGGAGCACCTACTGCCGGCGTCAACGTCCCTCCGTCCTGTACGCTCCCACAGAGAGGGCCTCCTCAGGGTACCACCGGTCAGAGAATGTCGGCTGGTGACCCCCAGGGGGAGAGCATTCTCGGTGGGTGCACCAATCCTCAGGAACCGCTTACCGGCTGAACTCCAGATGGCCCCTGACCTTCGTTCCTTCCCGCGTGATCTAAAAACTTATCTATTCGAACAAGCCGACCTGGCCTGATGGATTTGGGTTTTAAAATTATTTAACTAATGTATTCTTATTTTATTGCCCTGTACACCGCCCTGAGTCCCCCAGGAGAAGGGCAGTATATAAATCAAACAAACAAACAAACAAACAAACAAACTAATCAAGAAGTGAACCAACCTAGAACTAAGGAGAAATTTCCCAACAGAACAATCCATCAGCGGAACAGCTTGCCTTCAGAAATTGGGGTGCTCTAGTACTGGAGTTTTTTAAGAAGAGGTTGGGCAACCACTTGTCTGAAATGGTAAAGGTCTATAGGATTTCCTGCTTGAGCAGGGGGTTGGACTAGAAGAGCTCCAAGGTCCCTTCCAACTCTTGTTATTCTGTTAACGTTTCATGATCCTTTTACACTTTGGACTCTGGCCCGTAAACTGTCTGGATCACTTAAGAAGACTGTAATATTCAGGGACATCCACCACGTGGCTGAAGAAGACTCTGTCCAAAGTGATGGCAAGTGGTAGAAAGCCAGCTCTTTGAACTGAACTCTGAAACTGGCCAGCTGCCCACCTGCGCATGGGAAGTGATCTGTTCAACCGTTCAGTCGTTTTCACTGAGCAGTCTGGTTCCTGTTACCGGTATTTAGCCTCGAGGAATGTTTCTATCTTGTAGGGAAGCTCAGCCTTTCCTGGACTGCAAAACAGGGAGAAGGGTCGATTCCTGCAAAATTTGAGGGGCTCTACAAAGATGAGGGAGGTCAAACTATTTTCCAAAGCACAAAAGGCAAGACAAGAAGCCATGATTGGAGAGAAGCAGCCTAAGAACTAAGGAGAAATTTCCTAACAGTGAGAGCAATTAACCCGTGGGAATAGCTTGCCTTCAGAAGTTGTGGGTGCCCCATCATCACTGGAGGCTTTTAAAAAGAGACTGGACAACCATTTGTCTGAAATGACATGGGGTCTCCTGCTTGAGCAGGGGTTTGGACTAGGTGACTACCAAGGTGCCCTCCATCTCTCTTGTTCTATGTTCTCTGTTCTAAATCGGGCATGACCACAAAAGACTCTGTGTGGCATGCAGTCTCTTAAAAGAGGTATTCCCCCTCTTCTAAGACAGAAGCTGTTGCAAAGCAAATATACTCCTAAAAACAAATGGAAGAATGCTTCTTGTGTCTGCAATTGGAACAGGAGAAGGAAGCTCAAGGGAAGCCGGTGGAGACAACAGTATTTTGTTCAACAGCCAAAAACAGAACAGCTCAGGAGAGACGGTGTCTGATATTTTTATCAAGTTACCACTTTGGCAATTGCAGGGATTGATACTGTGCAAATCTTAAAGCCTGGGAGTTTATAGCAGCATTTCTCAACCTCAGCAATTTAAAGATGTATGGACTTCAACCCCCAGAATTTGGCAGCTAGCACACTGGCTGGGGAATTCTGGAGGCTGAAGTCCACAAATCTTAAAGTTGCCAAGATTGAAAAACACTGAACGAAACAGCCCTTCGTGGCCCAGGGCTGTCTGATTCCTATAATTCTGCCTCCTTTTCCAGATCTGACAGAGCAGGCAGGTTCCCATTCCCCTCCATCAATAATGCCAGCCGACAGCCCTTCTTTGGGTGGGCGGAACAAAAATCTAGATAGCCCCAACCTTCTCCAACCCAGCCTGTTGCCTGAGGAATTCTGGGAGTTGAAATCCACAGATCTTAAAGTGGTTGTGGTTCAGAAATATTGGTTTAGATCGGGTAGGCAACCTTGGCTCTTTTATGACTCATGGACTTCAACTCCCAGAATTCCTGAGCCAGCATGGCTCAGCTTGGAAACCTCTCCCTTTCCCCTCAGCATGGCTGGCTCAGGAATTCTGGGCATTGAAGTCCAGGAGTCATAAAAGAGCCAAGGTTGCCTACCCCTGGTTTAGAGGACCAGGTATCCCCCTTAAGTAAACCCCAACATTAGTTCCTTTCCTATTGTTAAATATGGTGCCCTTGGAGCAGCAGGAGCAGCTGTGGGGGCGGTAGCCACTATGGTTAATCCTCAACTTACAACCGCTTACTTAGTAACCATTCAGTTCAGTTCTGAAGTTACTTCGGAGCTCACATGATTGTACTGGGCACTTGACAAACGGCCTACATTTATGGCTGTTTGCAATATGCTATGGTCTCATGACCACAATTTACAACTTTTTTTTCCAGAAACCATCATACACATCTGGTCTCGGGGGGGGGGGGAAACAAACCCATAGTCAACAATTGGTTTGCCTAACAACTGCTGCAAAAAAAGTCATAAAGTCAGGTCTGGTCACCCAAAGACTGATTTTACAACTCTCAAAACTTATGATCGTAATTGCCAGGCTCAATTACAGTCATAAGTCAAGAACTACATGTACCTCAAAAAGGCACTGTTAATGTGTGCGTTTTGTCAAGATTGATCACTGGAGGAAGAGACACACTTACCAGAAAAACAAGGCAATGCAAAAAGAGTGTGTAGAAGAAAGCAATAGTACGAGCCATCTTGTTGGAAAGGACAAGTCTTCCCTGCAGGGACAATAAAAAACATGACAGGAGATTTTAGGGTTATGAATGTCTAGGACCTTTGGAAAAAAACACAAATTCTGCACCAGTTCACTTCCCCATCAATTTATGATGCCCTTGTTAAATCTGGGATTTGTTCTAAGTTTGCTAATGGAGAGAAGTCCTGAATCTTGACTGCCAGTTATTGGGGAAAAAAGAATCTTCCTCTAACCCTTCTGAGATTTCTGGAGATATGAAAGCTTCATAACAACAACAACATCTGGATCACATTTGATTTGTGCTTAGATTGTAAGCCGCCCTGAGTCTTCGGAGAAGGGCGGGATATAAATGGGATTAAAATAAAAATAAAATAAAAATAAATCACCACTTGAACACCCTGGGTGTTGACAAAATGACTATCGGTCAATTGCAAAAGGCAGTTTCACTTAGAAAGCTTAAAAACTGCGATACCTTTCACAGTATCAAACAGGTGTTTGGGAAGTACTAGATAGGTGAACATAAATGCCAAATCCAGTTTAACATTTGACTGACTCTGGGGTCAACCGTAATAATTTATTAAATGCATAGGCCATTCAACTCCCAGCAACTCTGGCAGTTTACAATTGTAAAAAAAATAAATAAAGAACAATACATAAAGCACAAAAACAGCACAAAACAAAGGGACAACAATGACAGAGGCAATCTGATATGCAAAGTGGATTTAGTGAATTAATGATGGGGATCGGATGCAGGAAGATCTGGCTGAAAGACCAGGGATCCAATTCTAGCAAAGACAGCGATAGAAAAGGTGTACTCGCTGACACTTAGTCCAAACTTCCTGGAGCATCTCTTTCTCCCTTTCCTTCATCTTTCTTGCTCAGAAAGGGATCCTGCTTTGGGGATCTATGAGGCAAGATCTCCCTGAGAAGCATATTTGATCTGCTGGTCCCCTACACTGTGTGCATACTTGCTCTCCTTCACATGCCTGTGAGCACTGCAACTGCTAAGATGCTAACCAGGACCTTCCAGTCTTGACTGGGTGAGACTGGACAGGTTTTCCCTTTTGTGTGATGAATTTATGGTTGCTTGCAGCCACTACTGAATGCCCTTGTATGCATCCATAGGTGGTACTAAAGTAGATCAAACCTTGGCTGCCCTTTTTCAAAAGGTATGAAGGAGATTCACCCAAGCAACCAAGTAAAGAAAGCTTTCCTTGTGGAAAAGGTTGAACTGGGAGTACACACAATGGCAAATTATTATTGCTCTTTAAATGCATTCTACCAAATAGTTCTGAATGGATTTGGTATTTTTGACCACTGAATTCTTCCCAAGGATGTAACAAAGCTAAAGATGTTGCAATATATGCACTGTTCCAAGCAAGGTAGCTGCAGCTCCCACTGTGAAGATTGACTAATTCCAGCAACTAGATTTCAGCAGTTGGATTTACCAGGCTAAGGGTGGCTTTATCCCATGGACTGAGACTTTGGTACTTCCTTTGACGTTCCTGAAAATGAAATAAAAAAGTCACATAGCAGAGATAAGACCACTGGTTCTCCCAACGGAGGAGCAGAAAAATCAACAACCCCCAGCTAGTGAATTAATTCTAGTTTTAATCTCTTTAGTGCTGAAATGCAAAAAGATGCCAGTTCAATTCCCTACTAGGCCTATTTCTTTAAATTAATTAATTAAATTAAAAGAGACTCCCATCTAGTTGCAATGAAATGCAGGATATCTCAGCCTAAAATACCCATGTAGGTAGTAACATTTCATTTTAAAAATTTAAATCATCTTTGTACTTAGTGGCACTAGATCATATCTACAGTCTCAGTTTGCCAACGGTAAAACGAGAAAGTTATTGCCTTCTTTCACAGGATTACTAGTGAAGGCAATAAAGATTATTTTATCAAAGGGACCAAGTCCCACTGAAGAAACAGCTCAAATAAAACACCATGCCATGAAAAATGCTAAAATTATCATTTTAATATGTAGGCCTGCTAGAAGCCATGTTTGGCAATTTCTGGCTGAATCTGGCAGAACCATTTGAGAACAGTGAAGATAAGTCTTTGCTACTACATAAAGCTGGAGAATTATTATTATGATTTTCATCCTACTAAAAATGTCCCTCCCCCCCTTTGAAAAGGTCTCCAGAGATCCCTACCTTTCGACTGAAAGAGGTGAATGGATCCAGGCGTTCCTCATATTGGGAAGAGTAACGCGATTCGGTGTCATCACTGCCAGATCCCTGGAAGAGAAACCGTTGGGTTTGTAAGTGATGCTCAGTCTCTGATGACTTGCACAGATGAAAATAGTTCAGAAGTAACACCAAAGGGATTGTCCCCCTTCAAACGTGCTATAAAAGTAACAGTGGAGGGAAGATTAAGGTATAATGAAGGAGGGGCTAATGAAAAGATTTAGCAAGGCAGCCAACTTCTTCCCCTTAACTCTGTGCCCTTTCTGGAAAAGCAAACCACAAATTAGGGAGAGTTGAGCCTGCATGAAAAAAGGATCCTAAGCACATCCTCAAAGAGCACCTGTGAAGATACCAGGCCAAAGAAAGAACAAAACTGTTGTACTGAATCACAAAATTCACGACAAAACCGTTGGGTTTGTAAGTGATGCTCAGTCTCCGATGACTTGCACAGATGAAAATAGTCAGTTCAGAAGTAACACCAAAGTGATTTAATTTAATTTAATTTAATTTAATTTAATTATATTTGTATACCGCCCTTCTCCCGAAGGACTCAGGGCGGTGAACAGGGCACATATAAAATACAAAGTACAAAAGTTAAAAGAGAATTAAATAGAAGCCCGAGCTAAAATAATAAATAATAGTGTAAAAAACCCGCAATAAAAACCCCAACACATCCCCCATCATGCCAGGCCGGCTTGTTCAAATCAGTAGGTCTTCAGATCGCGTCGGAAGGAGCGAAGGTCAGGCGCCGTCCGAAGCTCAACCGGCAACCGATTCCATAAATCCGGGGTGCCCAGAGAGAAGGACCTCCCCCTGGGGGCCACCAGACGACATTCTCTGACCGGTGGCACCCTGAGGAGGCCCTCTCTGTGGGAACGCACAGTGCGGAGGGAAGTTGACGCCGGCAGCAGGTGATTGTCCCCCTTCAAATGTGAAAGTTCAGCACGGGATAAGTGGCGTTGCTCATGTCGCCAAAATGGACTAAGTGGATGTCAAGATGAAGCCGAGACTCAACAATGGAATCCATAGAGCTCATTTTGGTTATTGAGTCTAAGCTCCTTTGCATTTGTTGTTAGCTGCGAAGTCGTGTCCGACTCATCGCGACCCTATGGACAACATTCCTCCAGGCCTTCCTGTCTTCTACCATCTTCTGGAGTCCACTTAAGCTCACGCCTACTGCTTCAGTGACTCCATCCAGCCACCTCATTCTCTGTCGTCCCCTTCTTCTATTGCCCTCGATCTTTCCCAGCATTAGGCTCTTCTCCAGTGAGTCCTTCCTTCTCATTAGGTGGCCAAAGTATTTGAGTTTTAGCTTCAGGATCTGGCCTTCTAAAGAGCAGTCAGGATTGATCTCCTCTAGGACTGACCGGTTTGATCGCCTTGCAGTCCAAGGGACTCGCAGGAGTCTTCTCCAGCACCATAGTTCAAAGGACTCAATTCTTTGGCGCTCAGCCTTTCTTATGGTCCAACTTTCACTGCCATACATTGCAACTGGGAAGACCATAGCCTTGACTATACGCACTTTTGTTGACAGGGTGATGTCTCTGCTTTTTAGTGTGCTGTCTAGATTTGCCATGGCTTTCCTTCCCAGGAGCAAGCGTCTTTTAATTTCTTGGCTACAGTCCCCATCTGCAGTGATCTTGGAGCCCAGGAAAACAAAATCTGTCACTACCTCCATTTCTTCCCCATCTATTTGCCAGGAATTGAGAGGGCCAGATGCCATGATCTTAGTTTTCTTAATGTTAAGTTTCAACCCAAGTTTTGCACTCTCCTTCTTCACCCGCAGCAAGAGGCTCTTTAGTTCTTCTTCACTTTCTGCCATTAGAGTGGTATCATCTGCGTATCTTAGGTTGTTGATATTTCTTCCGGCAATCTTAATTCTAACTTTTGATTCATCTAGCCCTGCCTTTCTCATGATGTGCTCTGCATATAAGTTAAATAGGCAGGGCGACAGTATACAGCCTTGCCGGACTCCTTTCCCAATTTTGAACCAATCAGTGGTTCCGTGTCCAGTTCTCACTGTTGCTTCTTGACCCGCATATAGGTTTCTCAAGAGACAAATAAGATGGTCTGGTACTCCCATCTCTTTAAGAACTTGCCACAGTTTGTTATGATCCACACAATCAAAGGCTTTAGCATAGTCAATGAAGCAGAAGTAGATGTTTTTCTGGAACTCCCTAGCTTTCTCCATGATCCAGCGTATGTTAGCAATTTGATCTCTAGTTCCTCTGCCTCTTCGAAATCCTGCCTGTACTTCTGGTAGTTCTCGATCCACATACTGCTGAAGTCTAGCTTGTAGGATTTTAAGCATGACTTTACTAGCATGAGAAATGAGTGCAATGGTGCGATAGTTTGAACATTCTTTGGCACTGCCTTTCTTTGGAATTGGAATGTAAACTGATCTTTTCCAATCCTGTGGCCACTGTTGAGTTTTCCAAATTTGCTGGCAAATTGAGTGTAGCACTTTTACTGCACTGTCTTTTAAGATTTTGAATAGCTCAGCTGGAATACTGTCACCTCCACTAGCTTTGTTGTTGCTCAGCTTTTCTAAGGCCCACTTCACTTCACATTCTAGGATGTTTGGCTCGAGGTCAGTGACCACCTCATTGTGATTATCAGGGACGTTAAGCTCATTCTTGTATAGTTCTTCTGTGTAATTTTGCCGCCTCTTCTTAATCTCTTCTGCCTCTGTTAGGTCCCTGCCATTTTGGTTCTTTATCATGCCCATTTTTGCATGAAACGTTCCCTTCATCTCTCCAATTTTCTTGAAAAGATCTCTGGTCCTCCCTATTCTATTGTTTTCTTCTATTTCTTTGCACTGTTCATTTAAGAAGGCATCTCTTCTAGCTATTCTCTGGAATTCTGCATTCAATTGGGCGTATCTTTCTTTTTCTCCCTTGCCTTTCGCTTCCCTCCTTTCCTCAGCTATCTGCAAAGCTTTCTCAGACAGCCATTTTGCTTTCTTGCATTTCTTTTTCTTTGGGATGGTTTTGGTTGCTACCTCTTGTACAATGTTGCGAACCTCTGTCCATAGTTCTTCAGGCACTCTGTCTATCAGATCTAATTCCTTAAATCTATTTGTCACCTCTACTGTATATTCAACAGGGATATGATTTAATTCATACCTGAGTGGCCTAGTGCTTTTCCCTACTTTCTTCAGTTTAAGCCTAAACTTTGCAAGGAGAAGCTCATGGTCTGAGCCACAGTCAGCTCCTGGTCTTGTTTTTACCGACTGTATAGAGCTTCTCCATCTTTGGCTGCAGAGCATATAGTCAATCTGATTTCTGTGTTGACCGTCTGGTGATGTCCATGTGTAGAGCCGTCTCTTGGGTTGTTGGAAAAGAGTGTTTGCTATGACCATCGTATTCTCTTGACAAAATTCTATCAGCCTGTGCCCTGCTTCATTTTGTACTCCAAGGCCAAACTTGCCTGTTATTCCAGTTATCTTTTGGCTTCCTACTTTAGCATTCCAATCCCCCATGATGATAAGGACATCATTTTTTGGTGTTACTTCTATAAGGTGCTGTAGGGCTTCATAGAACCGGTCAATTTCATCCTCTTCAGCACTGGTGGTTGGGGCATAGACTTGGACTACTGTGATATTGAATGGTTTCCCTTGGATTCGAACTGAGATCATTCTGTCATTTTGAGGATTGTATCCCAGTATTGATTTTCCTACTCTTTTATTGACTATGAAGGCTACTCCATTTCTTCTGAGGGATTCTTGCCCGCAGTAGTATACCTGATGGTCATCTGAATTAAATTCACCCATTCCTGTCCATTTTAGTTCGCTGATACCTAAGATGTCGATGTTCAGTCTTATCATCTCTTGTTTGACCACGTCCAGCTTTCCTTGATTCATGGATCTTACATTCCAGGTTCCTATGGAGAAAAAATCTTTACAGCATCGGACTTTCCTTTCACCACCAGACACATCCACAGCTGAGCGTCCTTTCGGCTTTGGCCCAGTCGCTTCATTCTTTCTGGC
Organism: Vipera ursinii; assembly: GCF_947247035.1. Taxonomy (NCBI): domain Eukaryota; kingdom Metazoa; phylum Chordata; class Lepidosauria; order Squamata; family Viperidae; genus Vipera; species Vipera ursinii. Next base: position 342,592,099 of record NC_139512.1, on the reverse strand, counting down.
GCTACTAGTACTAGCCTTCTGCTCTTCCCCAGTAGCATATTGGACGCCTTCCGACCTGAGGGGCTCATCTTCCAGCGTCATATCGTTTTGCCTTTTGGTACTGTCCATAGGGTTTTCATGGCAAAGATACTGGAGTGGGTTGCCATTTCCTTCTCCAGTGGATCACGTTTTGTCAGAACTCTCAGCTATGACCTGTCTGTCTTGGGTGGCCCTGCACGGCATAGCTCATAGCTTCATTGAATTACGCAAGCCCCTTCGCCACGACAAGGCAGTAATCCATGAAGGGGTCCTTTGCATTACAGGAATCCAAATGAAGCATCCCTCACAGGTTGACTATTTAGCCTGGATACGGCCGGTGAAGGTAAGTCCATCACTTCTGTGGACAGTTGGCTGCACCTCTGAATTTATCTCTGGAAGCACTCACTCTCCCAGCAGCAGCATGGGCTCGATTACCATCCTGACCTGTTGGATAGGACACAAGTCAGATTGGCATAAGGAAAACCCCGGTGGGAGTTCTAAGTGGATGATTGGACAAGTAAAAGGTGCTGTGGGACAAGTAGGTAATAAAAGACTTCTCCAGGAACAGCCTTGCAGGCAGGAAAAAGAAATAGGAAGGAGCTACTTAACCTTTTTCAATTTAATTGGTCTGTGTGTGCAGAGAGAAGTGATACCGTATAACTGGACTGAATAGGATCAAATTAGTGCTAGTTGGTCAAACCTTTTGCAGACTGAATGTACTCATCAAACATTCCCCCTGGGGGGAAAAACCAGCCAATTTTGCACCTTAGAGGTTGCACAAATCATTTTCCCCGGTCTTCTCCAAGGGACATGAAAACTCAGAGTAGCCTTGGTCCATTACTTTGGCCAAGAGGACACTGACACTCATTCCTGAAACCAACTATCCCAGTATGTCATTCAGAAGATACTTCTCTTCAAAAAAATATATTGGGGGAAAAGCAGATCAGCAAGCTGTTGATGTAATGCAGGTAATTCCGGAGGAAAGCATTTTGCTCTCTTCTTTCTTTCTCAGCTGCTCTCTTGACAAGAGATTCTTGGATTTTTACAGCCCACCAGAGTACTTGGGAAGGAGAAGAGCTCTCTCTTCTGGAGGCAAGGGGGACATACAGGAGAGAAGGGAGGTCAAAGACACAGCAGGAGAGTCGGGCTTTATGGGAAATCAAGCTTGCTTTTTGAGACAAATGAATGATTTTGATTCAGACTTACACACCGTCTTCTCTCAGAGGTCCAGGGTTAAATAACAGATCAAAAATGAAATCAGTGTCAAAGAAAATGCTTCCAAGTTGCCTTAATCTACTGATCTCCAGATATATTCTGATTCAGAGATTCTAAGGCCAACACATCTGGAGGGACTTGATGGGAGGAGGATGTGTGTATGGATGTACATATAGCTTTTGGAAATGGGCTTTCACTAGATCCTCTTCACTGGAATTCTTCAAAGAGAGGTTGGCTGTCCAAAGTGTTTATAGAGAGTTTGGATTAGATGATTTATGAAGTTATCTTCCAGTTCTACAGCTTTTTGAATCTAGTGGTCAGGCCAATGTTAAAATGAAAGGAAAAATTATCCCGTACTGAATATTTCTGGAAAACACAGAAACAGGATGTGAAGGCCAAACGCCAACCTTCCATATGATGGTTGACTTTCAGACGTATGATTTGAAAGCCCTTATATCTAGAGGGTACCAAAAACATGGAAGGCTATTATAGATGGCCCACATGGTTTGTCCCCAGTAACTGTATTCAGAATTGTACAACCTATAAATTGGGAAGTTCTCTTTGTAGTGGCAGTTAACAATTGTTCAAGATAGAAGAGAAAAGGGTGATTGCCTTTCTCTCACTCTCATTTTGCAAAGCATTTAAACAATAAATTGAGCAATGTCAAAAACACATTCCCATAAATGATGGGGAGAAGGGAAAGAAAACAACTCTAAACCAAACTATCCATCCAGCAACTACACAAGGAAAACTGAGTGATGAAAGAGAGAACTTCAGCGGGGGTCTAAAGCAGTGCTTCTCAACCACAGCAACTTTAAGATGCGTGACTTCAACTCCCAGAAGTCCCCAATCAGCACAGGTCTAAAGGGAGTCACAGCAGGATGCTTGCAAATTTCAAGAGGGAGCGAACTCCAGAGCATGAATTCCACCCCAGAGAAGGCCTCCCCATTGCTAATCCCCAGATGGCACTCTGCCAACCCTGGAACAGGAACAAGTCCACCCTGGTATCACATCCATAACAGCAAAAGTGGCTCAACAGGCACTGTGGCCATTGTTAGGCCTTTCTTTGCCAAAAGCAAGAGATGAGGGACAGCCAGGCAGCTGCTTCAACAGAGACATGTTCAGCAACCGATGACTGCACCCTGCAAGGCCTGCCTCCACAGAAAACAGTAGCTAATCTTCTTTATTCTATCAAAACAGGTCATGGGGATGGAGAGGCAAATCGAAATAGAAGCGTAAACCTACTAAAGTGGACTACACGTATCACATTTTATAGCACATGGAATAATACACAGTGTTCTATAGGGAGTCCACCATTTATGGTGGAACCCCCCCCTCCAAAAAAAGGTACTTATGACCCAGATTTGAAGTGCTGATGGCCACCCCCACCCCATCGTTATATGTAAAATTGTTCATGTGATGACCTGCTTAATGACTGGCACCATTTTCAACTATAATTCAGGTCTCAATTATGCTCATAAGTCGAACTGAACATGGCAAAAAATGAAGGTGGACTGGATCGTTTTGCAAACACAGACCCAGGTTTCTGCTACCAGGTCTTGAAATGGGCAGCCTGCTGTGCTGTCCTTCGGCCTTGTAGACTCACCCGGCCTGGGTAGCTTTGCAAAAACTTAATTTTTTCATAAAGTTTAATGTTGTCGGCTCGCAGGTTGTCCAGCTCGCTCTGCAGTGCTTGCATTGTGTGCTGCATCAGACGGTTCTCCTGATGTAAAAGAGGATAAAGGGATAAAATCAAAGCTGGATGCTCAAAACAGGGCACAGAGGCAGAGCTCCTAATCAAAACATAGGCATTCCATAAAAATCATAGGGAAGAAAAAATATTACAGCAGTAATTTATATAAGGTTTCTTAATGTTCACTCTGCCTAAATGTTTACAGCCCAACTATCTCGTTTGAAGGCATTTGGCAAGTTCATAGCAACGTTTAGATTTGAATTAAGAACTTTCTTAGCCATTTCACCCTACAAACTTCATTTATGGTCTTCTCCAATTTAAAGGGGGGAAGGTAGCAGGACTTCGAGGCAGATTCAGTGGCCTCTAATTGATAAACCAGTACTGATCTGACTCAAGTTAAGAGGGCCTCTCTTATTCATTTTACAGATGAGTAGAATCCAGGATGAAGACAAAATTAAAAGGAAGAACTGGGGCTGGCTTATATCAAGGAAGGTACAAGAGAGATTCCTAGCTTATGACAAGTTGCTGCTTGTATGTGGTATCTAATAAAATTGAATCTTTGACCATCTTAATGTTACTATGAATGAATGAACCTTTATTGCCAAAGTACAACCATTGTATACATTGAGATTGGCTGAGCCTCTAGTTTAATATATTACAGTTGACATCTGCAATTTATTAAGGAAATTTTAACTATAGCTAAATACTATAACTTAGTACATGAATGAACGGGCCAGCATGTTTGTATGAAAAATGACATATAAAAAAAGAATGAATTTGTTGATTCTGGCTTCTGGCGCTTGGATGGGCATCTTATCAAATCTCCCCATTCAGATTTAGGTGGGAGAAAACTCCACTGTGTCTTACCGTTTCCAGATCACGGTTCCGGGCCCGGAAACGCTCCCTCTGGCTAGACATGATAGACAGCAGAGAATCTACTTGACCTTCTGGAAGCTGGGTGCTTGCTGAGGATGGCTGGCCTGGGAAATAGACTGTGGTTAGAGATGGAGAAGATGGAGGTGGGAAAGAAGGGCAGACCCATGGAGTGCTGTAAAAAAATGTTCTGCCTGCAAGATGTATTACAAACCCCGTGGGGTTCAGAGAAGGACTGCGGCAGATGAAGGTGGATGCTGCCACTTCTCTTTCTGATATTAAATGGTTAAATGTTCTCCAACAATGTGCTTGAGAAGAATTGGAAATAGACGTTTACCATAGAAAAGTGCTGATGCTTCTTTTATGGGCTGAGGAACAGTCTCCAAGTTTTGAATGGCAGCACCCTTTGGAAAACAGAAGAAGGAAAAAAAATGAAGGAGCAGGTAAAGCATTCCTTCTTTGCGGTAAGCTCTCATCACTGCATTGGTGACCAGAAGTTGCAGCTAGTTATCTTTTTCGTTCCTGACTGCTCCGCTAAGCTTTTCTTTTCCCTCTGGCTTTGAAGTGGGTATGACCATCTGCTAGGTCCATCAAGGGAAAGGCTGACGTTCTTGCCAAACAAAGTCTTTCCCCCAGACAAAAATGAAAGGTATTTTGATAAAGAATGGGGCAAACCAAGCAGCGAATTTGGATCATTATAGATTATTTTGAAAAAAGCCACTCCCACGCCATTTTACAGATGGCGTCTCATCTACATGGTCCCTTGCTGACTGTCTTTGCTGTCAACCAGCAGGATTTCCTTCAGGGACTCACCTCAGCATCTGGGCGATGCATTGCAGACAGGGACTGGATGGTGCTGAGATCGTGCTCCAGCTTGGCAATCAGATCTTTCTGCTCGGCAACTGCAGAGACGGCTTCAGTGAACTGGATCTGCAAATCGGTACAGCGGCCTGTCGGGGAAGAACGAAATACTTTTATTGTTGCAAATCACCCCAGAGAAGTATTGGAGAACATTCCATCTTTTGTTGGCATTTCTGGGCTTCCAAGGGGTAAAACCAGATAAGGCAAGAAGAGGAAGAAAAGTTAAACAAACCTGATAAAATTGACCTCTTGAGACATTACCTTGCTTCCCCCAAAATGGGCAGAGAACCAGAAGTGCTGAATAACCTGACCAACAAACTATTTGTATATATAAACATACTATAGAGTAAGAATGCAAGGGAAGGGACTGGTCCTTTCAAAATGTTCTCTCTGCAATATAAACTTGTTTTAAAATTTGAAGAGAGCATTAAAAAAAAACATGTAATTCCTCACCGCAGCAGGAACTGGTATTATCCAGGAGTTGTCTACTCTGACTTCAGTGCTATTACAATTTTGTGTATATACCCTCAACTCAGTCTTGACTCTTGCCAACTGTCTTGAGCTACAGCGACCGACGGGGGTTTCCTTTTGGCAAGATTTCAGAAGTGATTAACCTTTATCTTCTTTCTAGGGCCGAGAGAGAATGACTGGAATTGGGTATGTCTAGTTTAATGAAAAGAAGGACTAGGAGTGACATGATAGCAGTCCAATCTCAGGGGCTGCCACAAGAAGAGGGGGGTCAACCTTTTCTCCAAAGCACCTGAAGGCAGGACAAGAAGCAATGGATGGAAAATAATCAAGGAGAGAAACAACCTAGAACTAAGGTGAAATTTCCTGACAGTTAGAACCAGGGCTTTTTTTCTCATAGAACGCTCAGAACGGAGTTCCGGCACCTTTTTTGGATGGAACCTTGTAGGGTAGGCAAGGCGAGTTGTATGACATGTGTGAGTTCTGGCACCTTTTTCTTTTACAAAAAAAGCACTGGTTAGAACAATAAATCAGTGGAACAACCTGCCTCCAGAAGTTGTGGATGCTCTAACCCTGGAAGTTTTTAAGAAGAGATTGGACAACCATTTGTTTGAAATGGTATAGGGTTTCCTGCATAAGGAGGGGGTTGGACTAGAAGACCTCCAAGGTCCCTTCCAAGTCTGTTATTGTGTTAGTCTGGCTCAAGGTCATCCAGTTGGCTTCATGCCTAAGGCAGGACTAGAACTCACGGTCTCCCAGTTGTTAACCTAGACTTAACCTCTACACTAAGCTGGCTCTCATTATTAGGAAACAGATACATGCATTATTTAACAGCAAGCATTCTGCTGGAATCTTATTTTTATCTATTGCTTATCTTTATTCATTGCTATCATGTCCCTGATACAATCAGAAGTGAGAAATCTACTCTAAAATATGCTATAAAAGTAACAGTGGAGGGAAGATTAAGGTGTAATGAAGGAGGGGCTAATAAAAAGATTCAGCAAGGCAGCCAACTTCTTCCCCTTAACTCTGTGCCCTTTCTGGAAAAGCAAACAACAAATTAGGGAGAGTTGAGCCTGCATGAAAAAAGAATGAAAGGATCCTAAGCACATCCTCAAAGAGCACGTGTGAAGATACCAGGCCAAAGAAAGAACAAAACTGTTGTATTGAATCACAAAATTCACGACAAAACTTAAACACAAAGCATCACACAACAAACAGATGAATAGATCAGAAATACATGCAAGCAGTATATGACTGGAAATTTTCCAGACTTACAACCCAGGATTGGCCAAGATGGGTCTTAAAATTAAGAGAAAATTAGACTCTTCATGTTATTAAGATGATGTTTATTCATGGGAAATACATATTTAAGAAAAAGCTGAGGGAAATTCTGGTGAGTGTTGCATGATGCACGTCTGTGGAGGTTGCCACCAACCCTGGTTAGGGAAGCACGAGCCTAACAGACAGAGGGGTTCTCTGTCTGAGCACATGCGCAGTACCTTCCCTTTAAGACTGAGCAATTTCAAATGAACTTCAGATTGCATGGCTTTCAGATGATCAGAGATGCAATACAGGTAGTCCTCAACTTACAACCATTCTTTTAGTAATGGTTTTTACGGCGGCACTGAAAAATTGACTTATGACCTTCCTTGTACTTAAACCATTGCAGCAATCCCAGCTGATCAGAATTCAGATGCTTGGTAACTGGCACGTACTCAACAATGGTTGCAGCATCGTAAGGTCATGTGATGACCATTTGCAACCTTCCCAGTTGACTTCTAACAAGCAATATTAATGGGGGAAGCTGGATTTTCTTAACAGTCATGTGATTGACTTAACAAATGCAAAATTGTGGCTTCCGGTTCCGGATTTTCAGTGCTCCCAGACACGCGAGGGAATTGCTCCTCGTGTCGCCTGGGATTTCTTCATCGAGGGGCCCCTGTAAAGGGGTCGAAAGTCACCCTCGAAGAGCGATGAGTGGGGAAGAGGTCTCTCCAGTTGGCGGTAGAAGGGCGGTGGCCCTCCCATCGGCTTGGAGCTACTCTCCAAACTGAAGAAGAAAGGATTGGCCACTCCCATGGCCCATCATTTAGCCCAGACATGTCAAACACAAGGCCCGGGGGCCGGATCCGGCCCGCAAAGTGGTTTCAGGTGGCCCGCGAAGCCATCCTGGAAACAGTGAGGGAACGGCCCCCACTGCCTTGGCCCTGGCCCAGAGACCCTCCTTCTGCCAGAGACCCTCAGATCTGTCCCACTCCTGCCCAGGCCCCCATAGGCACCCTTGATGTGAACGATGTAGAGCTGGCCACGCCCACCCAGTAGGCCATACGCACTCTAGCCACGCCCACCCAGTAGGCCACACCCACCCTGGCCATACCCACCCGTCCCCCTGAGGGCAACCGCAATGCTGATGCGGCCCTCAATGAAATTGAGTTTGACACCCCTGATTTAGCCATTTCCTACCGAAGCCAAAAGCACAACAAAGCACTTGAAAACTGGGTGAGAATTGCCTTCTTGTTTTCCTAATTGTCTACTTTCCCTGCCAAAAGCTTCTCGAATTTGCTTCCCCCTGTGAGGAGAGAGGGAAGGGATTTTTTCCCCCACCCTCCTTAAGAGTGGCCTTTGTCTACATTGGGAGAGAATGATTTATTGGACTTACTGCCTTTCTACTTTTGGCCCAAAGTTCCTATATTTACAGAAATGGACTATTCTACTTAGTAGTCTAAAAAGGGGACAAAAATATATAAATAAATAAAAAGATACTGTCTGAAAAGGTTTTGAAGTACTCTGGGGATATCTAGTGAATACTATTGGCAAACAAGCTTGCTTACATTTTGGACTGACCTTGGCATTAAGATAAAAACTTGAAACAGCTGGAGATGAATTTGGCTTAGACTTGTAGAGGTGGACTCTTACTGATTTTTGTTTGAAAAATAGCCTCCACCAAGGACTATTTATAATTATTACAAAATGGAGAAGGATCAGCCACAAACCTCGCTTGACTATAACCTTATACTTGAAACAATCTACAGAGTCACTGGGATGTCTATCTCCAGATTTAACAACTTACATGCCAACCTTAAGTCACAAATGGAAATCCAGACTGCAACTAAAGAATCTACACTTCAGAATATAACAAAATTGGAAGATATTATTATTGAGACAGAGGAATATAAGCAACAACTATACAAAGAACTGACAACTTTAAAAGTACAAGGAACTATCACTATGGCAAATAACCTTAAGGACTAAGAACAAACTATGGGAAAATTTAATACTCAACTTTTGACTCCATCAAAAGAGCCTATAACTTTAGAAGTGTACTATGTGCAAGATAGTGATGCTAACAAAGAGGACGTGGAAGATCAACAAAGACAAGTTTCCTGAAAGCCTGGATAGCCAAACATTAATTACAAAATTGGATAAGACTCTCTATTTAAAGCAGATTAACCCAGACGGAAGAGGAACCCAGACCGAACTGAAGATAAAGTTTTTAGAGCAAATACAGAGACTAGAACTAACAGGGCAATAACATAATGATTACAAATGGTTTGGTTTTTCTGGACCACTGATGGCTAGATGGCCTCCTTCGATTCAAATAATATGTATTGGAGCGAAGGGAGACCTATCTGGCAATTCAAAGGCCTTGGTCTGGAAAGCTGTTTGGTAAAAAAAAAGCCAGAGTTAGATTTAAAAAGTGAGTTCTTAGAGAACCATTAAAGGCTATCCTTTTAGTAATCAGTGACCTAGCAGGATCTAAAATAGAAAATGTTTATGAGATAGAACTAGAATGTGTTTATGTATCTATTAGGCTTATTTTAGACATTATAATTTGTGCACTGACATAATGGAAATTTGGTTTATAGATCCCACGTTTGATGTTAAAAGGCATTTGATTATTCTACTTAAGAATTAAGAATTAGCTAAAATTTAAAACAGAATCTGGTTGTATATAAATAGTTGTAGATTGATAAACGTAGGCTATGGTCCTGTCAGTAACGTGATGTATTAGGATGTGAAACAGACAATGTTTATTAGGTAGAACATAGCTACTCAGCCACTGTGTACATATTAGATGCTATAGTTTTTGCTGAAATAAGGGAAATTTGGGTTGTGAATATTATTTGGGATGTTAAAGGCTAAATTTGAATAATAAAATTACAATTAAAATTAGGTAAAATTAGGGAGGGCCTTCTCAGGGTGCCGCCGGTAAAAGATTGCTGGCGGATAACACCCAGGGGGAGGGCCTTCTCTGGAACCAGCTCCCCGTGGAGCTTAGGACTGCCCCCAACCTTCGTTCATTTCACCGGGACCTGAAGACCTGGCTCTTCGAGCTTTCCGGCCCAGGCTGAGGGTTTTAATTGGGGTTTTTATATTTCTTCAGGGATTTAATTTAATCTTTTTAATTGTTTTAATTTTTGTATCTTTGTTTTAAGTACCCTGTAAACTGCCCTGAGTCCTACGGGAAAGGGCGGTATATAAATTCAATAAAATTCAAATTCAAATTCAAAATAACAGGACATAGATATATCTCAATGAAATTGAATTGACAAATTTTTCAACTGAGCATGCTAATTCTAGAAATTTATTAGTTTAAACTGGTTGTATGAAATGTTAAGGGAAATTGAGAAGGATGTTTTGATAATGTAACCTGAATTATGTACTGAAAACTCTGTTACTGAATCTCTGATTACCTAGTCATCATGATGCTTTCTAAATATGTAGATTTTAACTGAAAAACCAATAAAACTTGTTTTTTAAAAAAACAATTGCAAAGTTGTAATTGACTTAAGGTGGCAAAAAATGTGAAATTGGGTTTGACTTACTGAACAACCCGCCTTGCTTTGCAATGGAAATTCTGGTTCCAGCTGTGGTTGTATATTGAAGGCTACCTGTATTCATTTCTCTCTTAGCTTTTCCAGAATTTAAGCAATGCCTCTATGCAAAACACATGGAGAACTGAATTTGCAGCTGTGATCCTTTGGACAGCTAAAACTTCTTCCCCACCACCACATTCCCGAGAGTCCAAGACACAATCTGAGGCCTTGTAGTATTCATGTGGAAGAAATGGCAATGAGATACAGTGGCGTGATCCACTTTTCTCTGGTACCTTAAAAAGTCTTATTCTATACCATCCCATATTGTATTATTTGATTTCCTTTGCATTCCATATTTCTTTTTATTATCCTCTAATAGCCTTGTCTCCTACTGACCTTGATGCTCAGGCACCTGCTGTCCTAGACTTACATTGTTTATCTCAACTTTATTGGTGTAATGAATAGATGTATAACTGTCAAAAGGGAGGATGAGTTGACAGATGCCAAAAAAGACACCTCCTCTGGAATGTTCTTAGCAAGCATGTCCAGATGTTAAATTAGATCACCCTCCTCCACTTATGAAAAACTATTTAAGCCAAGAGAAGTCTGAGTGAGATTGGATGCCATATTCCAGCTGGCACAAGATAGTGGTTTGTCCATAGTTTCTTTGGAGTTCCTGACCACCGAAAAGGCATTTGGTATACTTTTCTCTGGTAATTAATATCAGCTCAGAGAACATTTGGGCTCTTTATTCTATGAGTGTGTTTATTGTCCTTAATCCTACTGGCACCCAACTAGCTCTTTAAGTGACAGAACAAGTTTACATATAAGCGTGTGGTTCAGTATAGAATCAAACCACTAGTGGCCTCTGGTTTATAAAAAATACAACGATGACTGTGGGCTTTTGTTCATGGGACCCTTTCTAGAGCATCTTAACCACTGATTTTCCAACCTACATTATCATTTGATACAGGACATTAGTCAGACTTATAGGTTTTCCCTGCGAGCCTTGAAATGTATGTTGTAGGCCTTCCCCTATTGTGACAGTGCGTCACAGGGATAACTTGAGCCCAGGGGTCTCTTGGCCTGCTGCTCTTCTCTCCTTCTTGGTACAGAGTAGTCATCTCTCTTCTAGTTTTCAACTCACGGAAAGAATAGTTCCATTCGGTATTCTACCTTAAGCGCTGCATTTTCTTCTGGTACTCCATATTAAAAAAATAAAATAAGAGAAACTGGGACAGATCAAAAGAAGCGCAAGGACAATGGAATCTAACTCTTATGAGAGAAGACTGGGAAACTGCATGTCATCAGACAGAAAGAACAAGTACAATGTGGAGTTACATTTGAGTAGTACCTTTATTGTTAGTTGCCTACAAACAGAATCTTGCCAGACTAAGCAATTATCTGCAATAACTATAGGTATACTCTGTGAATTATTAGGGAGGGTCCAACTTTGCTCTCTTCCTGCCTCTCAGACATTCCAAGCTTCACTGTCTCTTTGTCCTCTGGGAACCTGTGCCAGACTGCATTCCACCACAATGTTTAATAATTACCATAAACAGAAAAAAACCATGGAGGAACCTGATGGCACTTTTCAAATCCATGAAGGGTTGTTACAAAGAAAAGAGTAAAGGCGTGTTTTTCTATAGTCCTAGATAGCATGGCAATAAAGAATATTCTTCGGTTTACAGGAAGGTTTTAAACTGAACGTTATAGGAAAACACAAATTGAAAGTAAGAACTGAGGGAGATAGTGAGCTACATGGGATGTTTTCACAACTGGATTTGTCATCTATCTTTCAAAGATGTTTTAATTTGGATTCTTGCTCTGCTCTTCGTGGCCTAGGACTGGTAGCCCTTTCCATCTCTAGGATTCTATGATGCGAGCAGGGACCAAAATGAGAGAGACAGCAGTGCCTTGCCTTTGCCCTCCACAAGCCCTCCACGGATTGATTGGGTTTATAGTAGAAGGTCTACTCAACCAGGGACTCCAAGGCCACCTGTAGCTCCTAAAAGTGTCCTGTAGGAAACTCCAAAGTTGTTGCAATCAAAATGGTCATATTTAATGTGAAGAAAGACAGAAATAATTAAATGCATGACCAAAGCATTCCATGTTAATGTACAGTATTCAATGCTTTTTATTTGTTTTTAATTTGAATTACATTTAAAATATAATAGAAGTCAAATCAGTTTTTTTGTCCCTGCCCTGCTTTGAAGCACACCTTGTGTGACATGCTAGGAGTGGAGGAGTGGAGGTCTCAGCCAGGAAAACACTCAGTTCTGTCCTAGAGGAAGAAGGCAAGGGGACAAGCAGGGAGCCTTAGAAGAAATGATAATAGCCCAGGGGTCTTCAAACTTGGCCCTTTTATGACTGGTGGACTTCAACTCCCAGAATTCCTCAGCTAGTGTGCTTGGCTGAGGAATTCTGGGAGTTGAAGTCCACCAGTCATAAAAGGGCCAAGTTTGAAGACCCCTGGGCTAGCCTGAGGGCTCCTGAACTTGGACTTGTCCCATGGAGACATTTCTGAACAGCTTCAAGCTGTGGCAAGTTCTTTTGAGATGGAGCTTGAAAGCAAGCGAGCTAGGAAAAGACTCAAATGGCAGTCCAGTGCCACCCAATGCTTTCTCTTTGTTGCCTTGAGATGCTTCAACCTTGAAATGCCTTCTCCCTTCTCACTTTGGGGAGGATTGTTGAGTAAGGGGAAGGGGGGGGAACTTAACCACACTGGTTGAGATGGGGATGGGGTGAGGGGAACTCATTGCACCATTTGCTGAGGTGGATGGCTTCTAGCCATATGAGGTTGTCACCACAATGGAAGGGTTAAACTTTTTGGTCTGGTTTTTTTTTAAAAAAAAAACTTCCAATTTTCGAAGGTAATTTATTGCACGCGTTTTGCTCTTCTGTAAGAATTCATGGCATTTTGCTGCTAGATTTTAATGGCATGGTCTGGAAATGTTCTGGACTGCAAAAATAAGGCCAGGAAGACATGTGATACCCATAGCTTGTTTAACCCAATCCTACCATTTCCCCCTTCTTTTTCTATGTGACCCACTCTATTTGAAGAATAGTCTGGTCTAAACCTGATTAAAAAAAATTCAACCATAAGAAGAGAAGCAATGAAGATAATTAAAATTGCCTTCTGTTCTACAATGGTGACACGTATTATCATTCCATTTTACTTGCAGCCATTGTTCCTTCATTTGTATCTTTGCACCTAAATTGCAACTTTTAGGAAAATCGTCTTTTTAACAACAACTGAGCAGCTATAAAATCAGCCCTATTGTCAGCATTTAGCAACAGATGTGAGATTTTGCAAAAGGACTGCTAATCTTTTACAGGCTAGGAAGGGAACATTACTGTATGTTTTGTTTCAGTTATTCAAATAGGTACCAACATTATAATTTGGGAGAGTGACAAACCGCGAGGTACTGGGGAGCATCCTGTTAATGTAGCCTATGTTAGTATTGCATTTGGGGGCTTTCCCTTGGATAACGGACATCCATCTTATTGACTATCTACCACATTTATACATCTTACAGACAAGCAACTGCCCTTAGCATGTGTCAGGCCTCAAGAACAACATGTGAAGTTACTTCTGGGTAATTTCCTTTATTGTTCTTCACATATAGACAGAATCTTTAAAGACTAAAGCAACAATTTGCATAACTGCAGAAATACTCAGGCAACTGCTAAGGAGAAGCCATTCTAATCCTCTTTCTGCTGACCAGACTTTCAAGCTTTGCCACTTCTTGGCCCTCTGGAAAGCAGCCCCTCCCTCCTAGGAATTCAGACTGCATTCCACCACAACATCTGTGGACAGGGCAGTCTATGATAATGCTACAGTGGTCATGATGGGTTGTCAGATAATAGGCCAAAGCAAGGATTCTCCCCATTTTCCCAACTTAGATATGTATGACGGTGGCCATTTCTTATGAAACTTTATGATTTTTCGGTTTCCTACTCAAAATTGCTAAGCACATTGAGTTGTGCTTTAGATTGTAAGCCGCCCTGAGTCTTCGGAGAAGGGCGGGATATAAATGGGATTTTTTAAAAAATGGCAGGTACGTGAGCTCTCAAAGTTCAACAGTTATGGTAAGGATTGTGCAGCAAAAGAAGTTTGGGGCTTTGAGACTCAAGTTGCCCACCCCTTCCTGAAGTTCCCTCCTATCAAGTCTCAAGGGAGGGGGACTTCCTCTTGTCTGATCAAACTGCCAGATGTTCAGCTGTGCGGTGCAACTTCCCTGCTTCTCTTCCAGATAACATACATGAAGTGCATGAGTTTTGAGGCAGGGCGCGATGCCAAAAAGCGAAGTGGCCTTGCAATGGCCTTACAATCCAGACATCTTTTCTGTTTGCTTTCAAGACATTCCTGAATATTAATATTAATTTAAGGTTTTATAAGATTGGGCTGCATTTTCACCTATTTTTTAACCCAACTGCTGCTTTTAAATCTCTGTGTGTGAGTGCGTGTCATATTTTGAATTATACTGTTAGGAAGAGACAGGAATGGTGTAGAGTCTCTTTTCTTGAGCAAGGGGTTGGACTAAAAGATTTCCAAGGTCCCTTCCAACTCTGTTGTTCTGTTATTCTATTAAATTTGATGGCTACACACGGTCTGGCACTGTAACATAAAAGTGTTTCCAAGCATATTTTTAAAAATAGAAAGATGGAATGCCACTTAAATAAACAATTTCCGTTTTGCAGGTCTTGGAAGTTGGAAAATAAGGGTGATAAGAAAATATGTATATTTCCCATCCTGGTTTACATATTTAATTCTGTTCTTTGATGGATTACCCTTTCCTGAATGACGTAGACATGATAAACCTGGCCAATCCTTGTAATAAAGAATAACGGCTGCTTTAGACAAGCAACAAAGGAATGCTATTGTTTTCACAGCCTTCTCGTGATCTCATGGAGACATTAGGAAAGTGTGGCTCAGTACAGAAGAATGAATGAAATAATGAAATCTAGTTTTAACCTACATTTAATATCGGTGTCCAAAAATCTTGTTAAATTTAACAAGATCTTTTGAGCAGGTAGGGTGTGGAAGAGCTTTTCTCAGCTATAGCTCTGGTTATGATCCCTATAAATAAATAAAGGGTTTTGCTTCATTTGTGTCTATGGATTTTATTATACTAATGGACCAGAAAGGAAGAAATAATAGGAATTCCGAGAGAACTGTCTCCCCAATCCAGAAGAAAGTTAGTAGGGCATGGGTTCCCTAAGGAAAAAAAATGCAGGGGAACATGGGTCCTTCTTTGGATTAGCTGATCACATAGGCATCATCTTGAGCAAAGTCTGGTCTAGAAAAGCGATTTTTAGGTTTTTATTAGCACTCCCACCGAATTAAAATAAAGATTAGTTTATTGTAAGATACACAGCAAAACCAGCCATTCTGAAGGGAAAAACACTTACGGTTTTCTGATGTATCTCTTGCATATCATCAGTTATCATCTTATAAATGCTCACAGCAGTAATTCTCTTAGGAAAAAGACACACTCTTTACTTCAAACCTAGAAATTAATTTGTATCATGGGTTTAAGCCCATGAGAAGGAAAGAGGGGCTAGGCAGCACTTCAGAGAACCCAGGAGAGGGCAGGCAGTGATACTCAGCAATTTCCAGATCAAATGGGTCCTGGAAGGGCCTCCCTGTGCACTGCAAAAGCAGCTTTTCCCTGTTTAATCCAAAGTGCTATCCAGTCCTACAAATATACAGGTAGTCCTCGATTTACAATCATTCATTTCAGTGACAGTTTGAAGTTACAATGGCGCTGAAAAAAGTGACTTATGACCAATCACTGTGACTTATGATCACAGTGATCATTGTCACAGCTTTCCCAAGATCACATGATCAAAATGATCACATGATCAAAATACAAGATCACATGTATTTACAATGGGTGCAGTGACCCAGGGTCATGCAATTGCCATTTGTAAGCTCCTGAGCCAAGCAAAGTCAGCGGGGGAATCTGACTTAACAATCATATGATTCATAAGCCAATGCAGTGATTAGCTGAACAACTGGGGTGAAACAGGTCGTAAAATCAGCGATTCTAAACCACCTTGCTTAGCAACAGAAATTCTGGTCCCAACTGTGATTGTAAGTCGAGAGCTCTTTGTATTGAGTCAATAGTTTGTCAGGCATCTGCACAGGTAATGAAATTACAGTTAGGGGCTATTTTGGGAAGTTGTCATCTACAGTATTTTCTTTGCAATCATGGCAAATCCTTGGGAAAAACTAGTAGAAAAGATGGACTGCATGCAGTGAGAAATCTTTGGGATTTATTGGGACACAGATTGAGTTTGATCATGAGACTCATAAATATTTAGTTCTTTTGAAAAATTCCTCTTTAAGAATTGGTGTTGAATTGTTCTACTACAAGTTTGACCGGAAGTTGTGATCAGGACTTTAAATCAAGTGTTATGTAAGTGATGGCGGCTTCCAGGATTTCTCCCGATTTCAAACTGAATTTGGTCTTCACAATGGAGCTTCAATTTAAGCAGGTGGCAATGTGTCATGGAGAACACGCTTTTGGTCACCTCAGGCAGCCAAATTGCTCTCTTACCTGATAGTATCCGTGACAGAATTAAAACATATAAAATATCTCTTATCAAAAGTCTAAGAACATTTTTAAAGTAGACATTTCTGGGATATTTCAAACAAGGACTAAAGCACTTGAATGAAGCTTCATCAGTGGTTCATGTCCTTAACAATACTAAAATTGTATCAACAGACCCAAGATTAAAGTTGGTTCTTGAAAATTAAATTAAATTTATAAATTAAAATTCTATTTAGGATGAGCAGAGCTCCCCAGATACGGTATTTAAAAAGATGGACTTTTTATATTGAAGATGAAAAAAAAGTTGAGGATTCACTGATCCATATGATGTGGTCAGATGAACATTGTATTTATTCATACCCTGCCTTCATTATTTTTATAAATAACTCAAGGCAGAGAACATATCTAATACTTCTTCCTCCTTTTCCCCCCACAACAGCAGCCCTGTGAGGTGGGTTGGGGTGAGAGAGTAACTGGCCCAAAGTCATCCAGCCAGCTTTCATAACTAAGGCGGGACTAGAACTGACAGTCTCCGGGTTTCTAGCGTGGTGCCTTAAACACTAGACTATCCTGGCTCTCTAGTGTCTTTTTGAGATACTGTATTAATGTATACAGATAATCTTTGATTTATGACAACTGAAACCAGAATTTCTATTGCTTAGCAAGGTGACTGTTAATGAAGCCAGGCCTGATTTTACAACCTTTTTTTTTTGCCAGAGTTAAATGAATCACAGCAGTTGTTAAGTGCATCATGCAGTCATTGAGTGAGTCTGGCTTCTCCCATTGACCTTGATTGTTGAAAGCCAGCAGGAAAAGTCACAAATGTCGATCACAGGACCCCATAATGTGCTGCAACTATTGTAAATGCCTGCCAGCTGCCAAGTGCCTGAATTTTGATCATGTGACCATGGGGATGTTGTGACGATTCGTTAAGTGTGAAGATCACTCATAAATCACTTACTTTAGTTCTGTTGTAACTGTGAACAATGGTTAAATGAATGGTTATAAGTTGAGGACTACCTATATAAGCAGTTTAATGGGAAAATCTTTAAATGAGGAAGACGTTAATGTGATTTTAAACTATATACTAATGCTTTCAAATCTGTTTATCAGGAATTATGACTGTATTGAATATGCATGACAGCTAAAAGAATAATATTGTGAAATTGGAAATGTGATATTATTCCAGAGGTCAAGGAATGGTTGTTGGGAATGTGTAATCTGTTTTGGAAAAGGGAGCATTTTCTACTGCTGCAAAGCAACAGAATGAAGATACCACAACACGTGTTATTATGGCACAGATTTTGTGACATTTTCCAGTAATATTTGATACTGTAATTATATTACAGTAGTGCATTTATTAGTCAACCAGTGACTATTGGTAAGGATAAAATACAAGGCAATTTTTTCTTTCTTTTCTTTCTTATTTTGCATTTTTAGTTGGCTTGGGGTTGTCTCTGTTCTAATCTTTGTTTTTGTTTACAGATGTTTTTGTGGATTGTGTGTATGATGTACACACACACACACACACATATATTAGAAAAAAAAGAAAATAAATATTATCTTCATATATATATATACAATAAAGCCAATTAATTTAACATCCAAACATGTTGATGTTCCAAATATTGCACACCAAAGTTCCCAGGAAGAGCATTAGGCAGCGCACAGCATCAAACATCTGAATTAGACTGCAAAACTCTACAAAATTATGAAATCATGGAATTACAATGCGAGCCAGCCCACTGAAGAAATGTTTGCTGCTTTTGAATTCAGCCTGTCCCAAGGAAGACAACCCAGACATCACTGTGTTTGTATAAAAGATATTTACTTCAATTATCACACCTAGGGTGCTAGTGAATAATAATAATAATAATTATAATAATACATCATGTGAGTTTCGTACAGTGATATTGCTTCTCCATATCATATAGGGACTGTTGTACAGTGCTGAGAACATACATTGGCTAACCCAGGTTGGGAAGAAAATACCCCGTCCCACCAAGGGAAGGAGTCTCCTCCTGCTCTGTCACTGCCAGCCATATAAAACTTTTCTCTCTCTCTTTTTTTTTAATAAACTTTTGAACAAGAAATAAAATGTTACAAAATATGAAATCACAGCAACACAACAGGGCAGCTTCTCTCAAAGCTACGTGTACAAAAAAAAGAAAAGAAAGAAAAGAAAGAAGGAAAAAAAGGCTTTTTTTGGTCAACTGGGTCTTTGTGAGGGTATTTCATTAAAATTGGTGATTCTGAATATAAGAAACGAGCTTCTAAAAACACCTAAGACTTAGTGCGTTACAGGAAAAAAATAATATATATATCTATTTATATATTTATATATATATTTATAAAATACTGCTAAAAATGTTGGACACCACAAGTACACGGGGATAAAATGGAGCTTATCAATATCTTTTTTTTTTTTAAAAGAAAATATTCTCAGGAAAAAAAATACACCTTTTTTTGTGTTTCGAAGTTCATTTTTTTGTGCTGTGTTAGTAGTCAGGGCAAGTCCAAAGATTAGCCCAGTAAAATGGCAAGTAGTTATTGCACAAATGCAAAATAAAAAATAAAAAACAAAATAAAATAAAAACAAATTCTTCAGAGCATAACTAAGTGGCAAAATCTTAGGCACCACCCTCCCCCAATTCAATAGGGTTGGAATATGCAAGACCTTCCAACTGGATTGTGTGTGTCTATGCGTCAAAAAAAAAATGAGCAAGGCTGCCATTTACTTTGGAATTAAAGGTCCAAATCTGCAGATATGACATTCCTCAGAGGTTTGTTCCGAATAGATTACACAGTGCCTGAATTTTTTGGGGGGGAGGACGGGGGAGGACGGGGGTTGGGGGGAAAGATCAGCAGAAAACGGCTTTTAAAATTGGAAATGCATAGACTATTCAGAGAGAAATTTTAAAAAATCTTTCACCATAAAATCTTTCTTTCGTAAAAAGCTTCTTTCCTCCATCCCTCATCATTTTCTCCAGGTTCCAACTGCCGGACAGGATGTGGGTGGGGATGATGGGTGAGTGGGTGGGTTTTCCTGTTGGAGAAATGGGAGTGCCAGCATGCCAGAAACGGCGGCCTAGAGCAGAAGCTCCAGGGCGATCTTGTCCCGAAGACCGAGCACCATTTTATATCTCACTTTCAGAGCCCTGCCCCCTCAGAGCATGGCGGCATCTTAAACAGATCTTTATTATTTATTTATTTATTTTAAAAAAACAAGGACTTTTCAACTTTTGTCTTCTATTTTTCCATAAGCTGCTGCCTCTCTTCAGTACATATAGTCCTCGACTTAACAACCACAATTGAGACCAAAATTTATGTGGCTAAGTGAGAACGTGTTAAGTGAATTTTGCCACCACTCTACGACTTTCCTTGCCACAGTTGTTAGGTGAATCATTGCAATTGTTAAGTTAATGATAAGGTCGTTAAGTGGCTTCTCCATTGACTTGGCTTGTCAGAAGGTTGCAAAAAATAATCACATGACCCCAGGATACTGCAAGCGTCATAAATGTGAGTCAGTTGCCAAGCATTTGAATTTTGACCACATGATCATGGGGATGCTGCAAGGGTCGTAAACCGTCAGTTACTTTTTTCGGTGCTGTTGTAACCAGTCACTAAACAAACTGTTGTAAGTTGAGGACTATCTGTATTACCCTCACGCAAAAGAGTTCCACACTGTTCCTTTTCCCCATATGCTGATCAACAATTCATTCTCTTTTCCTTCCAAAAAGTTCTCACCTTCCTCAATCACATCACTGTAAGTGTGCAAAGGATCTTTATGGCCAGCTAATCATTAGGCAGAGTGGTGTACCTAATAACCATTAAAGGGTGAAGCATGAAGCTACCATGGTGGGAAGAAAGACATACAAATGGTTGCTTTGAGATCCATTATTATGTCTATTTTTGCTTCTAAGGTTTAAGTCCCGCTACCCTCTCTGACTGCCCCTTTTCTAACAAATCCCAAAACAGGATTAAGATGCAGCCTTGAAGAACATTCAGTCGGCACCTCAGGTCACCTTGGGGACTACGTTGAACATTGCCATGCACAAGGATAGGCAACCACATGCCCTCCTGATGCTCTGGATTTCGATACCCATCAGCCCCGATAGCATAAGCAATGGCAAGCTACTGTGGGAACCGTAACCTCCAACCCTGGAGAACCCTAGATGGCTTGCCATTGCTGTACCACAGAATCCAGCTCAGCGTCAACTAACAGTGAATGCACTACTCTTAAAACAAAGAGAAGAAAACCAGTAGGAGAGGTCACTCAATGAACACCACTAATGTACGGTAGTATGGTCCATGCTGCCAAGACAACCCCATAGTTAGCATCATGGGGATTCTCAAAAGTCATGCAAAAAAAGACAACTCGCAAACTCAGGGTGGAAACCACACAGAGGTTTAAGACTAATCTTGGTAGAGGAAAGCTGTCTTTCAGAGGGGAAGGGTTTTTTTTTCTTTTCTTCCCAATCTCAATACATTTTGGGAACGGGGAAAATGCCTGTTCATGGATTCACTCCCTAGGCTCAAGGAGGCTGAGAGCCCTTCAAATGTCTCATAAGTCTGCCTTGGATTCTCATGCGTTCGTGCTTCCATTTTCTTATCCTTTGAAACTTTTCAGCCCAAAATATCTTTAAATAATTTTTGTTTTTAAAAATACATATTTACAAACAACCCAGATATACAAGAGTCTATGGGTCTTGACTGAAGCTCATATCCATAGTTCATTTGTGATTTATGCAGATGAACTCATTCAGATGAGAGTGTCTGCAGACGGTCTGCAGCCAAGAATATTACGGCAAAACAACTTCATGGTCATTATGCTTTACATAGACACATGCTTGTGAGACAGTTGAATAAAAATCAAACCACTTGTAAGTGCTAAATGGGACAGGAAATCCGAGGCATTTGTTTTATTTGAAGAAGTCCCAGTTAAACTGGAATGAGCTTCTCTTGAGTGCTCCAATATGAAAGACCCAGGAGTTGAAGTTAATGCTTTGGTAGACAGAGGTTACTCTCTGGATGTGGATGATTATTAGACTGCTGCCATTGTGTTTTTCTAGCAATACTATTGCAGGATTATCAGGAAAAGGAATTCTGCAATGAGGTACTCCAAAGTGTTTATGTGAGTGGATGAGGGCTAGCAAATTATAATTTGATCACCACCACTCTAAGTGCCTCTCTTGTTTATTGATTGGAGCTCTGTGAAGAGCTTTTCATCCAGAAGTGAAAGAGAATGTATAAAGGTGATTTAGGGAGTGGAAATGAAGTTCTGAGGGGAAAGTAAGCAAGAAGAAAACCCTTCTGGTTTTGTCAAGAATGTCTAACAAAAAAATGTAACATGGAACAGAATGAAACTTGAGGAAGATGTGACAAGCTGAAGGGACAAAAGGAGAAGAGCATAAGAGAGAAACTTTGTGGCAATTGTAAAGCAAAGCATCCTTGCCTCAGAGGTGGACTTGGACATGTGCCCTGACCCAGGTTTTTAATTGTACAGGGCCATATTACACCCTGATGGAAATCAATGCCCAATTTCTAGGAAGCAAAGTCTAAAGCAAAGACCTATGAACACATCATTTTGTCTTAAGGAAACCAATGCTAAGTGGTTATGGCACAATCCTTCCTTTGGCCACCATGTGCCAAACAACAGATGGTTTACACTTTAGCATGCTCAGAATTAACAGTTATTCTCCCTTACCTTTGAAGAACAAGGGGACAAGTTCATTCAATTAACATTTATTCACTTTATAGGCATTTCTATCATTTAAAGTTTTGCAGGTATGAAAACAAGGGATGCTGATTCCAGCTCAGCTCTTCTCGAGTTACACAGAGGACGTAGGATGTATCTTGGCTCTTAATGCTCAATTTAGCCAAAGCAAGCCTTTGATCTCTGGAAAATACAGATTCTTTTCTTTTGAGAGAGAAAGGGATGATCTAGGCTCCTGGTTGCATTACTCTTTTACAAGCAATAAAAGGATAGATGATCTGAGGAATAGGAACAGCTCTTTGGACTCCAATCTTCATCAAGCCCAAAGAACATGACTGAGATAGAATGCTGAATGATGATGGGCAGCGAGGTACAATATCTGAACAAGGTTCAATTAATATTCCTGCAGTTTTTCTACTGATTATCTAGTATGTCGAATCACCAATAAGTTGTAAGTGTAATTAGAATTATCTAGAACAGCCGTCCAATATCTTTCTGGTTGAAGACTATGGGTGCTCAGCAGAGCAATAGGCTGCTAACATAAGGGAGGTCTAGGAACCAGCAAGACAAACTCACAAAAACATGTGGCTACTTTAAGGGATTACAGAGTGGTCCTGTACTGTGCCCGGAATACATTTCTGCTTTTGAATTCAAGAGCTGCACAGTCAAAAAGAACATTAAAGATTGTCATTGTTCTATCAGATCCTTGAACGTGTTTTTTTAAGGATAAAGGAAGAGTAGTATCTTTTGATTTAGTCAATATATTAATTTATTACTTAGCACAAGTTATCAATTTATCACATTCTGCCTAAAGTATTAGCTACGTTCAGTGCATTTGGGGAGGTTTTTTTTTTTTTAAAGATTCCAGAACACTTTTGTGGACTACTAGGCTCACTGAGGGCTGAAGAATCAATGCTTTGCCAGGTGCTCTGATCACAAGCTTTCAAATGAACACTTTTGCAGTCTTAAGGTTGATATTGTCGTCTTATTTATGGTTACTTATTAGTTAGCCCTTCTGGTTTCAATGGGGTTTACTCTTGGATAAGTGACACAGCATGATACCTTTAGGTTCCCTTATCCAGATTCTCACCATGGCCAACCAGGTGTGTCCATCCACATGCTAAATGGATCTGCAGTTTATAGGTCTTTACAGCATAGCAAGACCAATAAAGATGTCATGCAAACAAGTAATATACAAAAATCATCTATGATGCAAACAAAAAAACCAAAAATAAATTCCTGTATTAAGACACCCACACCTAGTCCTTTTATAGTGTATCATCATAAACCAAACCTATTTCCACTGGAGTGAAAATCAAGCTATTGATAAATCTTTTGAAGCTAATTTGCATCCTATTTACAGAGAGACCTCCTGATGCTGTAGATACCATTCCCCCCACCCACCCCCCAAAAGAAAATGAGGCCACAGTCAATCTGTGTCGAGGACCTTATTTTCCCTGGACCTTCTTTGCATTTTGCTTGTGACAAAGAATTGTGGGTTCTCAGAAGAGAGGCAATTTTCAGATGGTTTATTAATTAATCACCAATTAACTGCATGAAAGAGCCTTAGTACCCAGGAATTGTCTCAAAAAGCTTATTGTCATTAAAAAAAAGTGGGTGAGATTTTCAAAATTCACTCTGCCTTACTTCAGGAGATTGTTCCACGCATCTTTTTTTTTTAATTTAAAAAAAAACCAGAACAAGGGATTAGTGATGGATGCACTACAAAGCAGCAGAAAGAGAGGAAATTGTGAAAAAGAAGAGAAAAACTAATAATAGAAAGAGTTACACTATTCTGCTAGTATAGCAGATAAGAGAGGTAGTCCAAGGAAGCAATCTGCTCCTGATTGGGGCAATTGCTACAATCCAGCTCTGCCAGATATTCAATGCACCTGAGCTTGGGCAACCTCTCACATCCTGAAGCCCTTCAACTTGTGCTGGGATGATCCCTCCTGATGCTTAGAATTGTAGTCCTCAGGCACCATACAGGAACTGCAGGAACGCCAAGTTGGAAAAGGCTGATCTAGGAGCATTCAATAAAGCCTAATGGAACAGAGGGCTCATTTCACAGTCTGAGAAAGTGAAGAGGAAGAAAAAGAATAGCATCTATCTAAAAATGCCTACACTTCAATAATTCAAAGGTTGTAACAGATTTCATGTCCTTGCTTGTTGGAGATTGCTTCTATAAACATTTCACTTTTGAATTTTTCTATTTATAGTGCTCTGTTGTAAAATACAGAATATCTGTTTTGTTAATGGAAGACTCCTTTCTACATGGCTCCAACTCAATATGGTTGGCTTTGCTATCTGGAGGAATAGGGCTGAAATATATTCTAGTTTAAAAGATAATTCTCATACCTGGAAGTGTACAATTGAGGAAGGTGGATTCAGACTAAAACAAGTAGGCATGTACAGTGGTACCTTGGTACTCAACAGCTTTCAAATTTGGTACTCGATGCATTTTGACATGATTTCCCCCCCCCCAGTACTCCGTTTGCTTGGTACTCAACACACAAGCTAGAATGTTGTTGGTGTCAGCTGCCTTGTGATTCACTATATAATTCCTTATGGGAAAAATTTGTTTGGTACTCATTGTTTTTGGTACACATACCTCCCAGAATCAATTAACAATGAGTACCGAAGTACCACTGTATGTGTGGAAATCCCATTTTGAAAAAAAAAGATGCTTCCATGGCAATGTTTCATAAAGAACCTGAACACAAACAGTCCAGTCCTGAATGAATCTGGCCCCTCTTTGGCCCCTCCCCCACAGAAGTGACCCTAGATTGTAATCCAACATTAATCATCATTGCCCGCAGCAGGAGCCAAATGTTTAAAACAAGTCTTTAAAAACTTAAACAACTTCAAGAGTTTTTGTAAGGATTTAA
This sequence comes from Vipera ursinii, assembly GCF_947247035.1. Lineage (NCBI taxonomy): Eukaryota > Metazoa > Chordata > Lepidosauria > Squamata > Viperidae > Vipera > Vipera ursinii. The sequence goes on along the minus strand of NC_139512.1, from coordinate 342,566,987 downwards.
GACCCATCTCTCTGATTTTGAAAATGACTGGTACATAAGGGAAAGCAAAACCTACTCATTTAAGCAGCCTTCTCCAAAGTGGTATCTTCCAGATAGGTTGGAATTGCAGTTATCAGTCCGAACACATCTGGAAGACGCCAAGTTGGAAAATGCTGATCTTAAGTAGCCGAGGCACTTTAACTATGGTATCTGAATTTCTGTTCCTAGAACTGTTTTTCTATGTGGCTTTCTCAGTTCTTATTTGGAGCTGCACATTTAAGGATTAATTTTAAACTATTCTTACATCCACACACACCACAATGTTTAAAATAACAGTGCTCTGCTACCTGTCAAAACCACAAATTATTGCTTTATTTTAAATGGCAGCATTTCTACATACTGAAATAGCAAACTGAAATTTAATATCAGTAGTTTCTTTTGTAAAAGTTCTTTAACTTGGATGACACTGTGGCATCATTGGCTTTTCAGTCACAGACTAGAAAAGCATAGTTAACTGGACATTTTATACTAAGGCTTCCACACACGGACCACAAAAATCCAGATGACCTCCAGATGGCAGCAGAGATACAAAAGTTCTTATTTATTTTCTAAAGTCACCAATGGCTTCTGTTGTTATCTAGTGGTTGTCTGGAGATTTTGCAGCCAGATTTAATAGTCATAGCTTGTAAGTGAGAATTCCCAACTTAATTTATTTGGATAATTCTGTACAAATAAGATTCCAGCTTTCCAACACTATCCTTCTAGTTCCCCATGATCAAAAATAGGCCGTGCCTGCCCAACATTTACCATAATGCGTGTTTTACAGGATTAATTCAGTTTTGGAGGGTTGCATAACACAGAGAACTATAAATCAAATCCATGGAGTGTTTTCATCAAAATGTGGTTGGCAACTTTCTGCTTCAATGTATCATGAGAACAAAGTCATTGTACGTAATTGTTCTCCTCTGCTAAGCTTAATGATTGAAAGATCAAGCTGAAGTGTCTCCTTGTGAGTCAGTAAGTCAGTCTGGCTTCTCAAGACTGCAAGCTAATTTCCTTCCCTCTTCAGATAAATGCATTTACGTCAACTACTCTCCGACACCAGAGACTATAGGAAGAACTCAAATGATCCCAAGAGGGGCGCTGATACTCCTGTGCCAATTTAATTGTAACTTCAATTCAATGCAGGTTGCAATTTTCCTATTTCAAATAAACTCTAAGAAATCCAAAGCTGCTGCTGTGTTGGTTGGAAGGCTGCATTACAATAATCCCTCCTCAAAGGGAAACAGAGCAATGTGGAAATAAAGGAGTTCCTTTCCACAGTACCTATCTCGGTGACAGTGTTGAGAGGAAGGTTGCTCAGTCATTCTCCTTGTTACTTGAAGGCTGAAAGGCAACTGAAAAAAAATCTCTTTGGAAGAGAAAAGCTGGGGTCCCCTGGCTACTCCGACTGGTGACTGCTCTTCCCCCTTGTAGGCAAATTGAAAGATGTACCATCTACTGACAACTGACTGAAACCTTGTGGCTAAATGGGGCTTCAAAAGAGGGCTGTGAAATTAATATAAATCTCTAAAGTGAAATGCGATGAGCAAAGCTCACGAGAAGCAGTTTCCAAACTATCTGTGGCAGAAATACTACTGCACGTCAACCAGCCATGGAATGACAGCATGTTGCTGAGGATTTTGGCTATTTTCTTGGACAGAGCACTGGTTTAAGCTGGGGTGCTAGGCAGGGCTACAGCTTTTACTGAATGGAGCATATATGCACTGAAGGAGAGGTAGATGGGATGAGCTGCTTTTTCAAAGAAAACTGCCTAGCGTTACAGATATTCTCATCACAGTCCTCAGTAAAAGAACAGTTTTCTGGATCAATCTGAAAAACCCTATTTCTTGAGTGTCTGGAAGATAGATGGATACACACCAAGAGCCTTCAAAAACACAGAAAGAGATTGTACATTATGCTATGCTGTGGGCTGTTTCAAAATGGTTTAATCTATTAAATCTTTAATTTAATAAATCTAATCAACCATCACTGGCTGGGTCTGCACAAAATAAGTCCAAAACAAACAACCCTGTCCCAACTAACCAATCAACATCATAACTTGTGATCCAGGCTGCAGAAAGTCTAGTTAGAAATGCAGTCACCCTATCCACTAGTTGCAAAAATGTGTATACATGTGGAAGTGAGGAGTGATTTAACTTACAAGTGGACTAACGTGTCAGTCTTCACAGTGTACTGTGGACCAAATGGGCAGTGGGGCTGCAGCGGGCAACAGAGCATGCACACAAGCCCAAATCCTTCTAACAAGAGAAGACTGAGAAGGGTCTGGCTGATTGCTTTAGGTGGAGTAAATCTTCACCCAATTATTTTAACTGTACTTGTACAATTTAAGGGACAGAATTAGAAAATATACATTTATAGAATGTTGCTCTCTTCTTCATTATAGTTCTCTTGTTCTAGGCATCAAATAGCCTCCCACCATCCAGTGTACTTCAAGAACTCACAGAATTGCCAGCCAATAGCTGAAGACCACCAGGATCAGGAGCTAAATCTTTTCAGAGAGACTCAAAGAAAACTCCCAAATGGCACCCTCCTCCTAAACCTCAGTCAGAAAGCACAGCATCAGGCAAGCTACCACAACTCGTCGTTCACTCTGTAGGGCAGAAATCTCCAATAGAGCTAAATCTACCCATAGAAAGTAGAGTCCTACCATACTAGGCCTAGAGGGTAGTCAAACTATTAAGACCAACACTGGGATAACTAACGGCATCCTCGTTTATAAGATAATGGATTTTTGAGAAACGTTGGCCACCCTGATTCTCTCAATTACCGCCTCTCCTTTCAAAACTGAGGACAGAAATGATCAAGAGAACCCAAATATTATTAAAGTGCCAAATTAATTAAATCTCCAGAAACTTCCTGAATCGAATGTGCAGCTATGGGCAGAGCAGTGCCACCTTTTCACTTATCTAGCTGGCTTAAACTCTGCAACCATTACTGGTTGCAATAAGCTGCACGTTCTAGAGCAGGCTTTTCCCTTGGGGAAGAATGAAACGACGCCCCTCTGCTTTTGGCAGGAAGTACTGCCCCAAATTGAAAAGAAAGGGTAAATCTGAATTTGTCATTTCTTTGCTAAAATCCAAGCATATCTGGTTGGGAAATCACATGAAAGACAGGAGAATATTTCTTTTTCCCAAGGCACTTAAATATTGCTTATTAGGGCAAATGGCAGAACCTCAAGTGCTAGGCTGCCCTGTGTCACGTTAGTGATAGCTCTCCATGGGTTATGGAGAAGAGGCACCCAGTATATTGATAGAATGAAACTGAGGGAAGAGGGAGGTCTTCACTTCAATGGCTAACTGAACTGAACAGACTGAAAAGTACTGAAGAGGAAGACAATAAACCAGAATGGGATAGTGCTCCGTTGCCTAAAGAAATATACAGACACTGGAAGGCTAAAAACAAATCCTTTGCCTGCTGGGAAGCTAAAGTCTAACGGAAGTGAAGAAAGGCAAGTGTTTTTTAAATGTTGTCAGAGAATGAAGAGCTGCTTCCGGTTTTGCAAAGGAAGTGGGAATTTCTCATGGTACGTGGAAGGCAGGCCTTTAGTTGGAAGCCATGTCACATGCTCTAACTGACTGTACTGGGACCTGATGGGTGGCAGCTGTCGCAAGCATTCTAAAGTCAATTTTCTAGGAAGATCCTGCCAAAGCCCAAAAGAAACACCCTCAGCAGCAGGCCTTAAGATCTCAAGGTGCTCCAAAACAGTGTTTGTTTCTCAAGCTTGGCGACTTGCAGATGTGTGGACTTCAACTCCCAGAATTCCTTAGCCAGTATGCTGACTGGAGAATTCTGGGAGCTGAAGTCCACGTGTCTTCAAGTTGCCAAGCTTGAGACAAACTGTTCTTAAAGGGAAAGTGTGGCTGTCCCATTATTGATTCTCAAGCCAGAATCTGTCCCTAATCTTGCTTATATTTGTGCAGATTTGCACCTTCAAGTCATAATAAGAGCTCTTTGTGCATCTGAAAGATAATATTTCATATCCCCCAAACAGCCAAGAAACTATAAAATTAATAGCAAAAAGTGGGGAAAAACGAACCTGCCTTCAAGCCTCCTGGAGCTTTTGTTCTGGACCATGAAAAGGCATTTTTTTGTTGTTGCTGTTGTTAAAGCTACCGAACTCTTAATTTTGTGAAGACTTGAACTAAGTGCTGCTGTTGCATATTGAAGACATGGTAAAAACCTAATTTGTTTTTTTTTAAATAAAGAAAAAGAATACACAGGGAAGGTGATTTCACATTTTACAGCACTGTCCCCTCCCCAAAACAGACTTAGTGACCAATTAATACAACTACATTGAGGTGTAATATTGGGAATATATCTTTTAAAGTCAGAATGTCTCTTCCCCATCCCCTCCCACAATATCATAAAAGTAAATATTAATTAGAACATAAGTCATGAATGCACCATTAAAGTGTCATCAAAAGATGTTGACCTAAGCAGTTTTCCATGATACACAATACGGCCCTCCCAAAAAAAAAATCTGTCAATAATATACAGTTTGACAACTACATCTTGTAAATTAAACCCAATACTGCCGGCAGTCTATCCCTCTAAAGAATATTTGCCCCTTTCGGCCTTTCCTAGTAATCAGATAATAAAATACAGCACCTATAAATAAGCCAAAAATAATATAATTATATGCATGTATGAGTGTGTGTATGTGTATATATATATATACATATACATATACATATACACACACATGCATATTCATACCCATACATACACACCAAAATCATCTATTGTTAGTTTTAAAGATATGGCAATAAAGGAATCTAAATCAGCGAATTTGTAGAAGCCATAACTGATAAAACAGCTTATTGAAAAAAGGTGGCAGTAATGCACTCTAAGCGTGCACAAGTACGTAAGAAAATACCAACGTATAAAATTGCACACATGCACACACACATACGCACACTCATTCCTCCATACACTTCTATGCTCACGCATATACACATAGACAACAGGAGGAGCTGGAGACAATTTGGAAAATCGATGCTGTACTTTGATCGGCTCTGTGGCTGTCATAAAACAACAGGAAGAGCTAAATTTTGGGAGAGGAGAACAGTTCCTGTTGTGTGCTTTGGTTAGCCATTCTGTAGTTTGACACTGTGATAATCGAGGGCTACGTACCCTTCCTCTAGGCCCGCTACTCTCTTTTACTAACCAGTATATGCCATGGGACCATGGATAATCATTTAGGAGTGCTTAACGGTACTCCAAAGAGGCTGAAACGGTTACCCTTATTTTCTGGAGTGAGACCAGAATAGCAGAATGGCTGATGAAATACCAGGCAAGCCCCAGATCGTAATCAGCCCCAGTAATGTTGTCCTGTGAACTATTGCCAGCTTTGGAGGATGGAAACTCATCTGGTTGGGTAAGGCTTCTCAATGCACCACCACACTCTTTTTGAAACTGATGCCAGGTGAACACATTCATCTTTCTTGCCAACCAATCCCCTCTCCGTCAAAAAACCCCCACACAGTGTATTTTGTTTAGCACATTATCCTTATGTCACCCACCTGATTGCCTGGGGTGTGTTAAGGACTGCTTCCAGATGCCCATGTAATTTATTTTTTCTTTCAAAAAGTTGGTGGTTTTTCCCCCCACTTCCAGATCACATAGGTCAATGATTAATGTGGCATGTGCAATCAGATGGGTTGAGGACTAGTAACTTATATGGACTTGTTGGCAAGGCTGGCATAATGCAAATTAATCTGAACCGATCAAGTACATCCCTCTTCCAAGCTGTCTCCCACACCTCCCAGAATGAGGTCTGATCCGCGTGCTCTGTGGTTAGAGGTTAAAAAGCAGATTATAAAATACCTAGATTTCAGATTTTTTCTTCTTTTTTCTGTCCTGATTTGGCCTAAAATGGAGTGTATTAAACAAATTCCAGCCAACAAAGAGACTAGAATCAGTTAAAGCTATGAAACAATGTGCACTACAAGTCAATTTTCTATTCCACTTAACAAGAAAAACACTGAAGTCAGCTACCACAAATTAAGATGTTTTCCTGATGTGTCTATTTTTTTGTCTGTTTAAAAAATACATGGAGTAAATGCGTTTTCTTTTAAACCCCAAGTTTCGAACAATACTCTTTCTTGAAAATATTTAGGAATTCAAACTAGTGTGTTTAGAGTCGGGTTGACTGTGCAATCTCTTAGTGGCAACTGAAGAGCTACAAAACAACTTTTTTTTTTAATCTCAAAAAATCTCCCCTCCCATCTTTTTGTTTTCCTGGTTAAAGAAGATAATAGTGTATTATTATCGCTCTGTTTAGCCATTAGATGGCTGATAAAAAGCCCCCCTTTTAAATATGTGGGTTTAATTTTTTTTTCTTGTTTGTATATATATTTTTGTTTTAAAGCCCACACCAAAGAGGAGGGCAGAAGGCAAAAGCTGTATGAGTTTTTTTTCTTCCTCAGAAACTGTGGAAATCACTTTAGGGCAATTAATAGAAACACTTCAGGGTACAAAAAGCTGGACAAGTTTCAGTTTTCTTCCTTGAAAACACAAACATAAAACTGGGCTTAAACACTCCTTTTTGTTCTCTATATGCACCTTGGCCTATGGCATTTTTTGCCCCGTGGCCTGCAGGGCGGTAAGTGCGGGACACAATAGAAACCGACAAGAGGTCCAAGTTTTAACTTCCCCAGCCCTGTGGAGCTGGGTGAGCTTAATCTCAAAACTCCCATTCAACGGGCTCCTCTCGACTTGCAGCCTTCTCCAAACGGTGGATTATACTGTTCAAATTTGCTGCCTTCTTTTTCCTCAAGGTGTTGTCCCGTGTGTTCTTGGAGCACGCTGCCTCAGAAAAACTGAACAAGCTCTTGAGTGAGTTGGATTTCTGAGAGCTGGCGGTGGCCAGCGTGGAACTGGTACTTGGCACAATGGGCACTTTCTCCACACTTTCTCCCCTGGGCTTGCAGGAGCTCTGCCCTGCAAGGACTGAGGTAGAGGCATCCTCTTCTGGAGCACAGTTGGGCCTGGCCTCCAGAGTTTCTCCTGAATGTTGAGAGCTCAGGGGAGAACCCCGACGTGGTGCTTTGAGCCTTCCCTCGTCATCCGTGTCTTCCAAGCTCTCCATTCCCAACTGGAATGTCTCCGTTTTCTCCGAAGATCCGGCGTCTCGCAGTGCCTCTTCCCTTGCTTCGAAAGCTGACGCTGCTCGCCCTCCCTGAGACTTCATGGTTGCATTGCTGTACTCATCTGCTTCCAGGCTGCCTTGTTTTGTATCAGATGGGCCTTCTGTGTCCACCCCATCACAACTGTCTCCTTCAGAGCTGTGAACTGCCCGGCTGCTTCTAGCTGAAGGAGAGTCACTCGACCCAGCCTGGCTCTGGCCTCCAGCTTGGATTTCTTCAATAAACAGCTCTCGACGAATACGTGACCTGAAAGAAACAGGTGAGAAAGGAGTGTCACCCACTGGTTGCACCTGGCACTTCCCCCAAGGACATCAAATGGGTGTATCTGGGACAATTCCACCATCAGGCTGAGAGGAAGACAGGCAACCTTTCTGGGTGAGGGGGACACAAAAGCTTTTGGGGTAAAGTCAGGATAAAAGCGAAATTGGCATTAACTGGAACTGAATTTATTTAATACAGTTAATAATGTATCTTCTCCGTGTATTCAGTAACTCCCTGATTCTGCCATATTAACATTTACAGTTCAACAGGGGCTACCCGTGCAATCTTGAGGGCAACAAGGCTGTATAGGTAGTCCTCGACGTACGACTTCAATTGAGCCCAAAACGTCTTTTGCTAATTGAGACATTTTTAAGTGAGTTTTGCCTCATTTTACAACCTTGCTTACCACAGTTGTTAAGTGAATCTGGCTTCCCCACTGACTCTGCTTGTCAGAAGGTCACAAAACGTGATCACAGGACTCTGGGACGCTGCAACCATCATAAATATGAGACAGTTGCCAAGCGTCTGAATTTTGATCACCTGACTGTGGGGATGCTGCAACGGTCATTGAGTGTGAAAAATAGTTATAAGTCACTTTTTTTTAGTGCCATTGTAACTTTGAATGGTCACTAAATAAACTGTTATAAGTTGGGGACTACCTGTACATCCTGAAGGCAAGAGACTGAATTAAGCAAGACTCCATCCTTGGAGATTCATGCCTTAGTAGAGAATCTGAAATAAAATTTCACTAAGGAAACTTTAGTCCAGAGTTAAATTAATACAGATCATTTATAGAGCAATTTGCCATTCACCTTGGAACATCCAATGTAAGATGTTACAAGGCTATGAAAAATTCAGCATCCTATTCCCTATTCCAAGAATAGGAAAGACATGCTTCAGAGTAGCTTAAGAGAGCACAACGAGCAGTCATTAAGCGGCGCAGTCAATAAATGAGGCATCATGTGACTATACCTGATTTTACCACCTTTTTTTACTATGGTTATTAAATGAATTGCTGCAGTCATTAAGTGAGACATCACATGACCACAACCTGTGACCTTCCTAGCCGGCTTCCCCATTGATTTGGCTTGTCAGAAGCCAGCTGGAAAGGTTGCAAATGGGCATCAGGTGATGTTGGGACTATCATAAATGTGCAACAAGCACCCAAATCGTGATTGTGTTAATTGTTGGGACGCTGCAGCGGTCCTATCCGTGCAGGCCGGTCATAAATCACTTTTTTCAGCACCGTCATAACTTTTGGCTGCTAAATGCAGGGCTTTTTTCCTCATAGAACGCTCAGAACGGAATTCCGGCACCTTTTTTGAATGGAACCTTGTAGGGTAGGCAAGGAGGGTTGTATGACCTGTGTGAGTTCCGGCACCTTTTTCTTTTACAAAAAAAAAAAAGCACTGGCTAAATGAGTAATCATCAGTCAAGGGCTACCTGTATTCACTGTCTCTCCTGGAATGTGTCTATCCTCCTTCTACCTAATCATTATTCCCCTTTTCCGAGGGTCTCTTGTTGGAAAAACGTGCCTAGAAGTTTGGTTGGAGGGAAAGAAGAGGATTTCCTGTGATCAGTTTTTCCCCTCCAAAGTCCAATCTTGCTCTCCTTCTGATCGCAGAAGGGAGACTTCCAAACTGTCCTATCGTCTTGGCGAGAGCGTCCCAAATACCTGAGTTTTCTGCAGCCTAAGTAAGCATGTTGAGATTTAAATTGCATTTTCTCAGATACAGTCTACCTAATTCATAAATGGCGTATGAGAAAAAAAAAGACCACCTTCTTCAAAGAGGAAATGGTATATAGGGTTTCCTGCCTGAGCAGGAGGTTGGACCAAAAGACCTCCAAGGTCTCTTGCGGCTCTGTTACTCTTAAACTTTATTTTGGTGATTTCAGCTGCAGTGCAATTAGTTAGAAAGAGATGTTTCTTTCTAACTCGGCAGGACATGCCTCTTCTAGAGGAAGCATTTGCTAGTTGTAGATTTTATAAGTATGCTTTTTCAAACTAAACCTTATTAACTGGGTGCACAAAGCGATTAAGACATTAATTTGATACAGCTATCTAACAGTGAAGTCCTATTATGTACATCGCTACACAGGTAATCCCTGACTTACAATAGCAATTGGGACCAGAATTTCCATCACTAAGCGATGCAGCTGTAAAGTAAAACTGCATCACTTGGTGACAGCAACCCTGCAGTCCCATTTGCCATCATTAACTGAATCTCACGGTCGTTAGGCGAGGCACTTTGCTGCTGGCTTCCCACGACCGGTCAGTTGGGATGCAGCAAGTTGCAAGTCCCAGGCCCAAAGGAAGGGAAGTGGGTGGGGGACGTGAGAGGCACAGCAAGGGTCAGGTGCACGAGGGTGCGTTAAAGGCACGGTGTGTGTTGTGTGTGTGGTGATAGGTGTGGTGTGGATTGGGTGCCTGAGAGGCCTGGAGTAGGTCACAGAGGGCGCAAGGGGATGATCCAAGAGGTGTGATGCGGTATCGACTGGGTGTATGAGGTTGTGCACAAGAGGCACTAGGCAGGTCAGGGAGGGTGTACAAGGGAGTGCCTGAGGTGTGGCACAGGGACAATCAGGGAGAGCCTCCAAGCAGTCAGTATAGGTCAGGGGTAGGCAACCTTGGCTCTTTTATGACTTGTGGACTTCAACTCCCAGAATTCCTGAGCTAGCATGGCTCAGCTTGGAAACCTCTCCCTTCCCCCTCAGCATGGCTGGCTTAGGAATTTTGGGAGTTGAAGTCCATGAGTCATAAAAGAGCCAAGGTTGCCTACCCCGACCTATACTGACTGCTTGGAGGCCCTCCCTGATCCTCCCTGTGCCACACCTCAATTGGGCTCAATTGTGGTCGTAAGTCAAGGACTCCCTGTAAAGGGTGATGTCAGAGGAGCTGGGGGAAGAGTGTGAGGGTGGAGGAGAGTTACCCCAGCAAGCTGCAACCTTCCCTGCCATTTTCCTCACTGATTTTTCTGGGTAAGCTGGCAGAGAAGGTTACAAATGGTGATTACGTGATTGTGGGATGCTTGGCAAATGGTTGTAAGTGTGAATGGGTTGCCACAATCACATGACCATGGGAATGCTGTGTTGGTCTGAACTCTGAGGACTGATTATAATCACCATTCATTCTTGGGATGGTCTCTGACTGAATGGTCATAAACTGAGGACGACCTGTACACTGCTTCTCTTGGACACAGGCCGAACTACAAAGCTGAAACTGGTCTGTAATAAAGCAATTGTGAGGAAAAGGGCACAAAGACTGCTGGTTCTGCAGTAGAACAGAAACCTGGAAAAACTTGGAGCTACCTACCTATAATTGTGGAACCAATTAATGACTGTGCTGGTCTTCAAGTTGAGCTGTGTGGCAAGTTCCTCGATAGTTTTTGGTGATGGGTATGGCTTTTGCTGATAGGCTCGTTTCAGAGCTTCTTTCTCTTCTGGAGCCAAGACAACCCGTGGCTTCTTGAGCTGATGCTGTGGTTGTGGGCTGGCCCCCTGGCTGTAATCTATTCCAGTGGAAGATGATTCTGAAGGCTGGCTGTCACTGACTGAGCTGTGCCGCCGTTTCATGTATGCTGGAAAACAAAGGAAGCCATGCTGTCAGCTAGAGACAAAAGCAACGAATGGGAAAGCTGGTTCTTAATGAGAAGGTGCTGCAACTCTGTGGGGCATATGAAATCTACTTAAAATTGCTTTACTTAGCCAAGACACATCTATTAAGATTGACAGTCTCTTCTCATGTTTCATGCACAAGATGTTTCTAGCCATCCTGTAGGGTACTGTGTGGAGTTGGAAATGCGCTCAGAAGCTGATAAACGGGATTGTATCTCATAGATCAGGCATGTCCAAAGTCCGGCCCGCGGGCCATTTGCGGCCCGCGGGGCGGTTTAATACGGCCCGCAACAGCCCTCCCTGCTGTATGTAAATACGGCCCTCCCACGGCCCTCCCTTCTGATTGAGGGCTGCCCCTTCGGGAGCTGCTCTCGCCTCCCCCGCCGAGGGGCCGCCCCAAGAAGCGCAGGCCAGCCCAGCTGCCGCCCCCACCCTGCCAACCAGGCTCCGGGGCTCCACGCGGCTTCCTCCGCCTCCTCCTCCTCCTCCACCAGGCCTGCTCGGGGCCCGGGGTGGCTCCAGTGTGCAGGGGAAGCACGCAGAGAGCGGATCGCGCCCTCATCCTGGCCGGAGCACAGCCCAGAGGAGGAGCCGCTGGGCCGGGCATGCCCTGAGCGGCCGGGGGTCTCCGGTCGGGCCATGCGGCACTGTGGGTGAGGCGGGGGTGGCCGGCGGGGGTCTCAGCCTGCCCGCCCATCCCGCTGAGCACCTTCCCTGCACGCCGCGGCTGCCCATGGTGGCGGCTCCGGCTCCGGCGGTGCTGGGGCTCCCGGGCGCGGGGGCTCCGGCGGTGCCGGGCTGGCCGCTCTGGTACCACAAGAACCTGAGCCGGGCAGCGGCCGAGGAGGTGCTGGCGTGGGCCGGGCGGGCCGGCAGCTTCTTGGTGCGCGACAGCGAGAGCGTGGCCGGCGCCTTCGCCCTCTGCATGCTGTGAGTCCGGGGACCCGCGGGCGCCACCTTGGGGATGGGCCACGGGAGGGAGGGAGGGGAGGGGAGGGGGCCAGGGTGCGCCTGCAGAAGATTCCCCCCCCGAGGCTGGGCATTCCGTGGTGGCGGCCCCGGAGCCTGGAGCGGGGTCTGTCCAAGCCTCCGATTTCTTTCTTTCTTTCTTTCTTTCTTTCTTTCTTTCTTTCTTTCTTTCTTTCTTTCTTTCTTTCTTTCTTTCTTTCTTTCTTTCTTTCTTTCTTTCTTTCTTTCTCTCTCTCTCTCTCTCTCTCTCTCTTTTCTCTTTCTTCTTCCTCTCTCCTGCCTCCATTCTCTCTTCTTCCTTCCTTCCTTCCTTCCTTCTCTCTTTCTCCTTCCCTCCCTACCCCCATTCATCCTTTCTCCTCCCTGTCTCCTTCCCTCCCTTTCTCCCACCCTCCCCCTCTCAGCCCTGCCTGGCGCTGGAGTCCCGGGGGTGACCTTCCGCCATGGAATCCGACGACTTTTTCAGCTGCAGAAATGTCAGCCTCCCGGGACGGGCTGGGCGACCCCCCCGGCGGGGAGAGGTGACTCCCCTCCCCCTTCTAGTGGCTTTCCTGACTCCGGCCGCGCCGATCTGCCGCTCCTCCGGTGGGTTGAAGGGCCGGCTGCCTGGCCGAACCGCCGTGCTCCTTCCCCTCGCCCTGGGCTTGGCGCGGCGTCTGTGCCGGTGCAGCGAGGCTGATGGTGCGCGCCTGGCCTGGCTGAGCGCGTGGCGGTTCGGCCAGGCAGGAAAAGGTGCAGGAAGTGGCCGCCGCCTGGTAACGGCGCCCGGGCTCACAACATGGAGGCGGTGAGCAAGCGTGCGCTCAGGGCGGGGCGGCCGCGGTCCAGTGAGGGAAGAGCGCCGAGGGAGTGGCCGGCCGGGCTGCGCTGCTGCCGAGCGAAGCTCGGCCGGGGCGCCCGCTCTGCTCTGCCTGGCGCCAGCTCAGAGACTCCGCCTGCCAGGCCCTTCTCCCACTCAGCCAGGCCAGGCGCGCACCGTCAGCCTCGCTACACCGCCTCCACGTTGTGAGCCCGGGCACCATTACCAGGCGGCGGTCGCTTCCCGCACCTTTTCCTGCCTGGCCGAACTGCCACGCTCCTCCCCCCCCGCCCCAGGCTTGGCGCAGCGTCTGTGCCGGTGCAGCGAGGCTGACGGTGCGCGCCTGGCCTGGCTGAGCGGGAGAAGGGCCTGGTGGGCAGAGTCTCTGAGCTGGCGCCAGGCAGAGCAGAGCGGGCACCCCGGCCGAGCTTTGCTCGGCAGCAGCGCAGCCCGGCCAGCACACACCCTCGGCGGTCTTCCCTCACCGGACTGCGGCCGCCTCGCCCTGAGCGCACGCTTGCTCGCCGCCTCCACGTTGTGAGCCCGGGTGCCGTTACCAGGCGGCGGCTGCTTCCCGCACCTTTTCCTGTCTGGCCGAACCGCCACGCTCCTCCCCCCGCCGCGGGCTTGGCGCGGCGTCTGTGCCGGTGCAGCGAGGGCGCGCCTTCTTTGCCGCCGGAGCTGCCCCGGCTTCGAAGCCCTCTGGCTCCCCTGGGCGAAGGCGACATCCAGGGAAAGGCGGGTGTGTGTGTGTGTGTGTGTGTGTGTGTGTGTGTGTGTGTGCATGTGCGCGCATTCTGTGTTTCACAGCCATTTTATGGGCTGGGATGTGGGGAGCTGGACAGGGGTAGGTAGGGCCCTGGCCTAGCAGAATTTGTGAAGTGGTGGAAGTGTGTGAGCTGTTACCAGAGAGTCTGACCTTGTCAAAGTAAGTTTGACAAGGTCAGACTCTCTGGTAACAGCTCACACAGTAAGTTTTTTTTTAAATTTATTTAAAATACATTGTGAAAACTCAGCTGTCAGTTGATTTTATGTTATAAAATGAAAAGTATGCCATTTGCAATTAACTTGGCATAAAATAATTCATTTGCATTTAATTGTAATTGTTCAAAGAATGTTCGGAAAAATGTTCGGCCCTCCAGCATGTTCACTTCATCCAATCTGGCCCTCTTTGAAAAAAGTTTGGACACCCCTGTCATAGATCAAATCAGATGGTAGGTGAGGACCTCCAGGAAAATCTTTTGGTGAATGGCAAAAGACAGCTGTCCCCTAACAGTTTAACACTTGCATTAATACTCCTCTCTTTCCGCATTTAAGTATTGAAACACTGCTTGGCTTAATCAATCCGTACAAAGGGGCTTTGTTTGATTTTTGTTTTAATTAAGGTAAAGGTAAAGGTTCCCCCGCACATGCGTGCTAGTCGTTTCCGACTCTACGGGCCGGTGCTCATCTCTGTTTCAAAGCCGAAGAGCCAGCGCTTGTCCGAGGACGTCTCCGTGGTCATGTGGCCGGCATGACTAGACGCCAAAGGCGCACGGAACGCTGTTACCTTCCCACCGTAGTGGTCCCTATTTTTCTACTTGCATTTTTACGTGCTTTCGAACTGCTAGGTTGGCAGAAGCTGGGACGAGTAACAGGCGCTCACTCTGCTACGCGGCACTCGGGATTCGACCCGCCAAACTGCCGACCTTCTGATCGACAAGCTCAGCATCCTAACCCACTGAGCCACCGCGTCCCTTTGTTTTAATTACAAACCTTAAAATAAATTTTTGAGTTTAGAATTTGGTACCTATAAGTGCTTATCTTTTGCCTAGGTTTTCAGCAGGGACATATTCCATATTCAGTAATAATATTAACAATCAGTGAACCACCTAGTTAATTGCTGAAAGAAGACTGCACAGACTGAGTACAAACAATAGTATAACAAAATAGCCACAATAGTACAATGGAATATCTGCAAGAAATATCATTGCCGGCAAATAAGAACTGGTGGGACCACAAAATAGACAAAATAATAGAGAATGAAAACCTAAGGGGCTCTGGGACTTTTATTTATTTAAAACATTTATACAGTATAGCTGCCCATCTTATAACCAGCCCTGGGCAGCTTCTAATCTTCAGAATTCAAACAAACACCTGCCACTAACACCCCAGACTTAAGAACTGTTGAAAAGAAAGACAAAAAAAATGTCTGGAGAGTGGACACTGGAGTACTTAAAGACAGCAGAATAGAAGAGAAAGAACTGGGAGAAAATTACAAAATACTAAGTTCTGAAAACAGAAGTCGCAAAAGAAAGCAAAGACAGCGCCAATAGTAATAGGCGCCTTTGGTTCCAAAATATCTGGAGTGCCACCTGAACGCCATTGGCACCTACAAAATCACCATCAGACAATTGTAAAAGGCAGCTTTACTTGGAACAGCCTGCATCCTGTGACAATACCTTTAACACCATCAAAGAAAAATATCTCAGGGGCTGCCACAAGGAAGAGGGAGTCAAGCTATTCTCCAAAGCGCCCGAAGGCAGGACAAGATGCAACGCATGGAAACTAATCAAGGAGAGAAGAAACCTAGAACTAAGGAGAAACTTCCTGACAGTTAAGAACAATTAATCAGTGGAACAACCTGCCTCCAGAAGTGGTGAATGCTCCAACACTGGAAGTTTTTAAGAATAGACTACTGGACAGCTATTTGTCTGAAATGGTATAGGCCGGTTTCTTGCCCAAGCAGGGGGTTGGACTAGATGACCTCCTCCTCCCCCTCCCCATCATCATCATCATCAATAACATCTGCCTATTCCAGGACTCTATAGGCGGATAAAAATACCAAATCCAGTCTAAACAACGGTGTGATGAACTACAATACAAACCTCACCATTCTGAAGTCTGCCTATCTCTGGCTTAGCTCCACAGCAGGCCAGGCAAGTTAACTTTTGACATTTAATGTCTTGACTACTGTGTGAGTTACTGTGTGAGTGATTTCTATACTGAGATTCCAGTCTGAGAGAGCCAACAGCTCATCTGGCATGTCTTAACAGAAATCAGGACACACCAGCCTCCATGAAAATCTTTGTAACTGAACCAGACTTATCTACCTAATGCTTCTGCTTCCTGATTGATGCTTCAGCTTGCAATCCGTAGAGATGCCTCTATCTTTTAATGTCTGCTCCTACCTATTTCAGTCCTGTTTTGTTACTTTGGAGCTCAGCCTTCACTTGATGTAAATATGGGGTTGGCTCCTGGACCTTTGTCTGCTGATTCAGATGCCTGATTTGCAGGCCATCTCAGGCCACATTTATTGGTCCTGCAGCTAGCCCAAGGTCCTATCTATCCAACCTGAGAAGCTGGAGGTCACACTGGAGGATTTCTGCTGGCAAAGCATCTATTTCTTAATTATAGCTCTCCCTGTAAACATGAGTATCCTTGAACTGCCATTTCTGCCAACCATAAGGAATCTACCTCCTTTCTCTAGAGAGAGAACGGTGGGTCTGCATTTCATTTATATTTACTGTTAAAGACTGAAAAACTCTTTTACAATAGCAGTCATGTCCTGCATAACTATACCGCAAGTAATTTTATATTTCTTAAATTAATTAAAAAGTTAAATCAAATAGCCTAATGATACAAATAATTTAATATCTGTTAACTTTACTAAGGATGGCTACAAACTACACATACTATATCACATACGTACATGAGGCTACCTTGAAGACCACTTAAAAGCTTCAAATTTGTATATATACTTTAGCTTCTAATTTATGTATCTTTTATATCTACTAGCTTTTTGTAATTCTGTATAGATTTTATATATACACATATACACTTACATACTTTGATTTTTTATGCTTCTTTGTAACGGCTGTACCCCATCCCCATACAGGTCTATGATTGTAACAGGCCAATTTGATAAATTGGTCTTGGGTGAATCAGATTATTCCACACTAGCCTGGTTGTTCTGCTTGTTCAATATTTTGAACAAGTTGTTTGAAGAGTTATCAGCATTTCAGAGCACAAGAGGGCGCTTGGAGCCTGTGGAATTTGTGATTCTGCTTTCCTGAATTAGTTGGGAGATGACTGTTTTGATGACTTACAACAATCGGAAACTTATATTCCTGTAGCTATTATTAATTTCCAATAATAGTGAAATCATTTATGAAAACTTTATGGCCATCTATTACAGCCTGACCCAATCTAGTATCCTAATATTGGAGACATGATAACCATGAAAAGTGATAAAAATGAGTTTTTCTACTGCTGTATTTTGGTCTTCTCTGGAAATAAAATATTATAAAATGAAGACAATAAAAGATGACAGTTCAGATATGGTGGCCAGATAGCTTTAATTAAGAGAAGAATGAACTAATTCAAAGATGATTAGGTTATTAGTGGCTATTAGTCTTGATGGCTGTTTTCTCTCTTCTGAATCAGAAGCAATATTGGGCAGAGGCCAATCTGGGCTACAAATTCAAATTCAGAATAGAGCTGGAAAGGGACCTTGGAGGTCTTCTAGTCCAACCCCCTGATCAAGCAGGAAATATTTCAGACAAGTGACTGTCCAGTCTCTTCTTAAAAATCTCCAGTGATTGAGCACCCAAAACTTCTGGAGGCAAGTAGTTCCACTGGTTAATTGTCC
This sequence comes from Vipera ursinii, assembly GCF_947247035.1. Classification (NCBI taxonomy): domain Eukaryota; kingdom Metazoa; phylum Chordata; class Lepidosauria; order Squamata; family Viperidae; genus Vipera; species Vipera ursinii. Next base: position 342,549,523 of record NC_139512.1, on the reverse strand, counting down.
TCACTCTTAGGAAGTTCCTCCGTAATTCCAGGTTGCTTCTCTCTTTGATTAGTTTCCATCCATTGTTTCTTGTCCTGCCCTCTGGTGCTTTGGAAAATAGTTTGACCCCCTCCCCCCCTTTGTGGCAGCCCCTCAAATACTGGAACACTGCTATCGTGTCACTCCTAGTCCTTATTTTCTCTAAACTAGCCAAACCCGAATCCCACAACCGTTCTTCTTATGTTTCAGTCTCTAGGCCTTTAATCATCTTAGTTGCTTTTCTTTGCACTTTTCCCAAAGTCTCGACATCTTTTTTTTAAGTAATGTGTTGACCAAAACTGGATGCAGTATTCTAGGCCTGGCCTTGCTAAGGTTGTATAAAGCGGTAGAACTTGATAGGTTATCTGGAACTCATTTTTGACTTGTGAAATCGGAATAAGTGGATAGGGTGCTCTCTTTGGTATGTTTATAGCTGTTTGTGGGATGCATCCATGCCTCCTCAGCTCCTATGTGTAGCTGTGGTGGTAGTGGATGGTAAATAATGAACTGGATCCAGGAAGTTTGCCAGTGCTTATTTGGGAAGAGTTGTGCCTATATATCCTTAAAAGAGACTGTGGTGCACCATTCCTTAAGAGCCCCTTTATCTATTGTTGACAACCACCTGGTCTCTAACCTTTCCTTTTTAAGGGAGATTATTAACACAATGGTCTACGAGGAACAAATAATATGGAGCTTTTTTCAGTAAGGGTTCAAGGCCTGGACACGTGACAGAGATGAAAGTGGTTTTTATTTATTTATTTGAATTTATTAGCCATACAACTTCAAAGAAATCTTGTTGATGACCCCAGTCAGGATCTTGATCTTCTGAGACCTCTTGGCAGTCTTTTTTCCTTCTGATGGAGGCTCACTGAACATTTCTCCTGCATGGCCTACGAGGATTGGGAATTGAAAGCCCTGCTTTACACTGTTTCTGCTCCTTCCTTAACAGTCAGTTCCAGCTGAGGTACCTCAATAGCTATATAAACTGACTGTGAGTTAGTCTGGCATACAATATCCTCTGTATATTGATCATATCCAATTACGGATCACTACCCCAGATTGCATAGGAGATGCTGTTTGATGCCTTGTCCTAGTACATAAGGCTATTGAGGGTGGATGAGACAAAGTAGGCCGAAGCTATAGTAAAACATAGCAAGGTGAAGTTGCTTCTACATCAAGGCTCTCAGAAGAGTTATTACTATTGGACAACGGGAACACCCGCTGGGTGGGGGTGAGGGAGTCTATCATTCTTTTTTGAACAAGCTGGCCTGGTCTGACGGGATGGGGTTGGGTATTTTATAATTAGTTTTAATTTTTAATATGTATCAATTACTACGGGCATAGTTGTTTAATCACTTTTTAATTTTTGTATCCTGTTTTTTATTATGTATTGCCCTGTTCACCGCCCTGAGTCCTTCGGGAGAAGGGCGGTATACAAATTAAATTATTAAATTAAATATTATTAAATTTAACTAAGCACATTTCCGAGCAGCAACCCCAGAGCTGGTTTCGCTTTCTTATGTGCCAAATGTGAATTTTTCAATAAATTATTTTACTCTTGGTAAAATAATGTCCTAGGAGTTTCTTTTTCTGGAAATGCCTACTGGAACAGTTGACATTACTTCAGTACTGTTTCTTAATATGTGTTCTGGCTCTAAAGCAATATGTAAGTAACTCATAGCTATTGCTGCACGGATAAGTGGGGGCCACAGCTACCAGACAGAAGGATATTTCCCCAGTTCTGGCTGGTTTATTAGTTACTGCCCTACTAGAATGGGAAGACATTGTGATAATGACCCCATCACTGTAGGTAGTCCTCAGCTTATGACCATTGGTTTAATGACCATTCAAAGTTATGATGGCATTGAAAAAAGTGACTTATGATCAGTCCTCACACTTATAACCATCATACTCTCCCTGCAATCACATGATCAAAATTTGGGTGCTTGTTAACTGGCATGAATTTACGACAGTTGCAGTGTCCAGGGATCGTGTGATTGCCCATTTGCAATCCACCCGAGGGACCCGTGACGGCAAAATTAATGGAGGAAGCTGGATTCACTTAATGACCATGTGATTTGCTTAACAGCCACAGCCACAGCAAAAATGTCATAAAATCAGGCATAACTCACAATGACCAAATGGCTTAGTGATAAGATGTTCTGGTCCCAATTGTGGTTGTAAATTGAGGACTACCTGTATGTGCTTGGATTACTGCATATGGTCTATATGGGATTACAGTTAAAACAAATTCTGAGCCAGCTAGTAAACCTGTGGTCACTAAGTGCGATTCAAATGGCAGCTTTAATCTACAAAACCCCTATATAGGTTGGCTGTGAGAAATCTACAAAACCATCTTCTCCAACTGGAATTGAAATATCCACTTCGGGCATCCTCCAAACAATCTGAAAGGTGAGATAAGGCTTGCAAGTTTGGCTTTTTAGTGGATTACTTTTTTTTCCCATTTGATTATCAGAATGACATCCCCTCTTTTGCTCAGGAGGGGATCGAACACCTAACTCAACTTAGATGTTTCTACTATATCACTGGCTGCTGGGTTAGTTTAATTGTATCTACCAATGTGTGTGCTTTTGTCTAATTTTAACCTTCCTAGATCATATTAAACACTTCTTCCCACACGCTAACCTTTTCGGTGCTTTATTTATTTATTTATTTAGGATATCTAAGGCAACCCAACCGAAAACACCAACTCTGGGTGGCCCACAAGCTGTGGGAACTGCATGACTCAGAAGGTTACGCTCTTGGCCAGTGATATTTGAAACATACTGAAAACATTTTCAATTAAATGGAAGAGTCATCCTGGGCTGGATGTCAATCCCCTCCCTTTGACTGGAGAAGGGACAGAATTTACCTTTCTTCTCCATGCGCTTCATGTCCATCAGCTTTTCCACATTGTTTGGGTCATTGAGCCACAGCTGCATGCGCACAAATGGCTCCCGGCCCTTCAAGCTTAGTTTGTGCCAGGGCTTTGGGCGAGCAAGTAGGTCTGAGACGGAGCCTTGTGTCAGCCCCAGTATCGTTTCCCCAAACAAACGCTGACCTGAAAAAGAAAGGCAAACATCAAGTTATTTGTGCTAAAGAAAAAAAAAGAAAAAAAATACCCAAGTACAAGAGAAACAAGACTTTATAGCTCTGGATGCAAATGAAGGAAAAACAATACACTTGAAAAAAAAATCAAAAGATGCTCGATTGTTTGGGCTTTTCTTAGCAGGAAGGATACACAATCCCTAAGAAGCAGCAAGCAGTTTATAGGGAGATGGCTAATTCTTTTGGCCCTAGAGAGCTACCTGGTGTCTGCACTTAAGAGGAAGACTGATCACAGTCAGTCCCTTAAATGCTTTTCATTTCAAAGGCCTGGAAGTTGGCACACAAATCCATTCACAGAGTGGGGTTACAATAAAATGCTTCTGTTTTCTGTGGTGGCTGTGGGGAAAAAAATTGCTTGCTCCTTAGGTCGCGATACAAGGAAGACACTTTGATTCAGAAGCTCTTACTCTTGGGAAAACCATTTCGGATTCTGAGTCAGTTCTAGAACACACGAAACAAAGAAGAGGCACTCTAGCAAAGGGTATCGGAATGGTAAACATCTTGCAATAACCAAGAACGTCACGGGGCTACACCTCCAACAGGTAGTCACCCAAACAGGTGGCCAGCTCAAACTTCTCTACTTTCCCCTGTTAGCCTTCCTGTATTTGAAATTCTGTACAGCGAGAGCCAGCCTGGTGTTAAGGTACCAGACTAGAAACCAGGAGACTGTGAGTTGTTAGGTATAAAACCAAGCTGGGTGACTTTGGACCATTCACTGTCTCTCAGCCCAAGGAAGCAAGCGGTGGCAAGCCGCATCTGAAATCTTTCCAAGGAACTGCAAGGAAAACGTCCAGGCAGTCGCAAGGAGTCAAAACTGACTTGAAGGCATTAAAAAAAAAGTCCCTCTCTAAGGAAGATGGGCAATTTCTAAACATGATAAACAAACAAACAAACAAACCAAAAAGCAAACAAAACCAAATCCAACAATGATCTAGCATTAGACAGTCACTTTCACACATTTTCTCCTAAAATCTCTTTTATTTAATAAAAGTCAAGTGATGATTAACGCTTTTCATTAAAGAGGGCTTGTAAAGTGATCTCATGAAAGCAGACATGCAAATAAGAGTAGAAAGTGGGATGGGCTAGCATTATACTGTAATCCAAATTAGATGTGATTAAAATCAGAATTAATGACGTGCTTTAAAGGCTCCAGCAGCGAAGTGGGATATAAATTCACAATAGAATTTTTTTTAAAAAGAAAAAAAGCCCAACAACTTTTGATTCTGGAGTTCCCGAAATAATGATTTATGGAAAATGAAGCTGAGCGAAGAAATGCATAATGCCTTTTGAGGGTAGAAAGGCCTGTTCTACAATAATTTATGATTGTGCTGTAATAGTTAAGGCCTGGCCTGGAACCACAGAGTCCCAAATTTTACTCCTGGAAGCTCCTGTGATGACATGATATGGGGCCAGCCTCTCTCCCTCTGCCCCCCCGCCCCCCGTCCAACCTCCTTCAAAGGGTTGCTGTTCTGGGGACAGACATGGAGTGCCATGTTTGCAGCCTCCACTGAAAGAAAGGAGGGATGTCAATCTAGTAAGCAGATAAAAACATGTCCATATTTCCTGCCAGTCACAGGAGCTGATGCAGCACATGTGTTGTGCCCAAAGCAGGGCATCTCCTCACATAATCCCTACCAATCGATTATGGTTATGACCAGTGGCGTAGCGTGGGTTGTCAGCACCCGGGGCAAGCACCCGGCCGCTGCACTGTCCCTCCCCCAGATAGTCCCTCGCTCTCTCTCCGCACCGCACGCCTGGCACCCCCCCTCCACAGTGGGCGGCGACCCGGCGGCTCGGATCGGATTTGCACAGCCAGCACTGCAGTGAGAGACAGTGAGTGAGCCAGGCAAGGGCAGAGAGCTGCGAGTGCGAGCGCGCCCCTCCCAGATGTTGCGCCCGGTGCGGCCGGCCCCCCCTGCACCCCCCACGCTACGCCACTCGTTATGACGGCTGCAAGACTTCAAGACTGCAGCTTCAAACCAAACGAATCACACTCAAATGCAGGCCCATGAGGGAATGTAAAAGAACTCTTCCCCCCCCCCACCCTCTAATTTCTTTGAAGGTCTCATTATCTGGATAACTTTGTCCTTCCCCTAGGGTTGCTGTTTTCATGGGCGAAAGGACAAGACTGATTCTCCTAGCTGGGAGGACCTTCCTGCAGTTCAAGGTTGAGGACCTTACAAGGGAGATAATGAAAACAAAGAATAGCAACGGACTGAAACAATTTCCAACCTGTATTTCCTTAGTCAGCTCCTGCCATTCAGGGCGCCAGATGCTCAAACCGTACTGTGGTCAGGCTTCATAAGAGTGCCATTCCATCAAAACCACTCAAACAATCAGCCTGGCACACCCTTGCTCCCTACTCAGCCGCTGGCATGCCAAAGCCTTCTGGAGGGCAAGCTGTGGTGTCTTTTTTAAATCCCAAGACCAGGGGTCGGCAACCTCGGCTCTTTTATGACTCGTGGACTTCAACTACCAGAATTCCTGAGCCAGCTATGCTGGCTCAGGAATTCTGGGAGTTGAAGTCCACGAGTCATAAAAGAGCCGAGGTTGCCGACCCCTGCCCAAGACCAAATGAACCTTAACTATCAGGAGGGGAAGTTTTCGCTTTATCTATTTTTGCCTTCACAGAAACTTTCTTAGTGAATGATTCTGTTCTAAGTCTAATGCTCAGTTCAAATGCAATTGCTAAGCACATTGATTTGTGCTTTAAATTGTAAGCCACCCTGAGCCTTCGGAGAAGGGCGGGATATAAATGGGATTTTTTTAAAAAAAAAAATACACACCTGAATCTGTGGAAACCTAAAAGGACTACAGTACTTCTCCTTCCAATTTGATGTTAATTATACACATTTGAAATTATACAAATTTCTTAGAATGCTCTGGTTCATCTTTGCAGCAGTGCCTAAAAGGATGGGTGCGAAAATATGTCTGTCTTCCCTGTCCTTCTTCCATCCCATAAGGGTAATTTATGCAACTTTTTTTGAAACAGAAAATAATTTCCTTGGATTGATTTCATTTTAGCAAGCATTGCCTTACTGGAAACATTTACTAGATAAGACACTGACCAACTCATCATCCTCCAGATACGTTGAGACTATAATCGGGTAAGCATTCTGGAAGTCTAATCCATCTGGAAGGTGCCAAAATGGGAAGGCAATGTAAACTACTCACCAAAGCTCCATTAGGACAACCGAAGCAGAGAACTGAAAGAAGAGGTTAAAGGTCTTAGGCTTTAACCTTTTCTTTAACCAGGAGACTGACCAACTTAAGGCCATTCACTCTGTCTCAACCTTAATGAAGGAGACAATGGGAAACCACTTCCAAGAGTCCATGTAGTTACAAAGAGTCAAGATGGACCTGAAGGCGTAGACACAAAACAAACTCTGGGAGGATTTAAGCTAGCAAGTCCAACCTCCTGCTATCTGCAGGGATCCAAGCCAAACTATCACCAGTAAGGTGGTTTGATGGTGGGATGGGTAGCACATAAATTTAATAAATAACCTGGCTGTCTAGCCTCTGCTTGAACACATGCAGGAAAGAGAAATCTACTATCTGTGGGTAATTGGCTCCACTTATTTATCTGTTGCATCTAAAAACTATCTCCTATGAAAACCAATCTCAAATCATTTTCCAAAATATAAAATGCAATAATAAAATAAGAAATGAAAACAGTACAAACTAGAGTTAATTGAAAATGTCCTGCTGGAGAAGAAAATAGAAGCAAAAGACCCTTCCACGCACCATTTATAACAGAGAAGGCCTGTCCTAGGCGGAACAATAAGTCGCCCCCCCAAACCGTAAAGGATATAATAAGTGCTGCCACAATAATTTCAGAAAGGTTCATGGTGTAGGTAATACCATGAAGAAGGCCCTCCTTGGCTAACAAGGCATCGCTGTGTAGTTCTGGTGTCTAGCCACTGACACAAAATATTTACATGCCAAAAGCCAACTCCTGAACTTGGCTCAAAGAGTGATGGGTAAGTGGGATGGTCACTTCATTAGCAAACAAAGTAATATGTGCATGACTGATGCCCAATCCAGTGAGGTGGTTATCACATTCTGGACCGCTAATACAGTTATCAAAAACTTTTCTTGCTACTGGATCTCTGCAACCCGTATTCATTAGCATTCCCTTCTTCCATCTGTGGTCTGGTCCCTGGTTTTAAAACAGATGCTTACCTGCCGTTGGCATTGCTTGATTTCAATATTTTATATTGGATTTGTATTTATGTATTTATCAATTTACTTTTTATTTAGTCATTAATTTATATTGAATAAAACATTCAATGTGCTGTTGCTTCCTACTGTTTAACAGAGGCTCTCACTTTCTTGTTTAAAAGTTTTACTATATAGTTGATTATCGTATTGATTATCTTTATTTTTGTGGCTGGGGAACACTTAAAAATATTCCAAAATCTATTAATTAATCAAGAGAAGTGTATCAACAGATTGATAGAATTAAGCAATATTGATTGTGGGGAAGAAGCCATGATGGTTCAAGAAGAACCTTTCGCTTGGAGGTCCTTTCATCAATGGATTTTCCCATCCCTTCGTCCTGTGCGCTCCCACAGGGAGGGTCTTCTCAGGGTACCGCCGGTAAAAGATTGCCGGTGGACAATACCCAGGGGGAGGGCCTTCTCTGTGGGTGCGCCGGCCCTTTGGAACCAGCTGCCTGTAGAGCTTAGGACTGCCCCTGACCTTCGCTCATTCCGCCGGGACCTGAAGACCTGGCTCTTCGAGCTTTCTGGCCTGGACTGAGAGTATTAACTGGGGTTTTAATTGTATTTTAATTGTAATTGGGGTTTTTAGTTCAAGGTTAGTGTAATCATTTTAATTGTTTTTAATTTTTGTTAACTTGTTGTATTGTTTTTAAAAAACCTTGTGAACCGCCCTGAGTCCTACAGGAGAAGGGCGGCATATAAATCGAATAAATAAATAAATAAAATCTTGGATATGTAGCAAAAGGAGTTTTCATTGGCAGCTTTCAAACAGTCTCCATAGGGACTGATCTCTCTTCAGACATTTTTTTTTCCCCAGCTGGCACAGACCTTCCCGTTTTGCTAAGCCTTCTGACTTTAGATAAACTGCTTATTCTGGCTAATGCTGCTTTTACAGAAGTGTATATTTTTTTTAAAAAAGTACAGTATTTTGATGTATTCAGTCTTGTTCTTGAGCTGAACTCTTTTATGTCAGAGTTAAACTTACAATAAGATATATATTGAACAGAAAAGTGGGGGAGTGGGATTATATCAAATATTCCTCTTCATTTTCAAGAGCTTTCTGAGCTTTCTCGGCATCCTTCCTCTTAACCTTGAACTATTTCTTGGATGAAAAGGTCCCTGGACAAAGAAGATGGATGAGGATGAAGGGTGTGAGAGGAAACTTTCTATTTGTCCTATGAAGCTTACGGTATTTTTTTCTTCTACATCTGGGCAGTGGAATGAATACAGAGGGGAATTCAGTGGAGTTTTCTCTAGCTGTAACTGAAGCACAGAGGAGGAGAATTGTCTCAGTGAAGGAAAACAAGAGCTATGGCAAAAGGCTTTAAATTCAAGCAGAGGAATTACATCTCAACATATAGATTACTATTGCCATAGATCTATAAATGAAATTGAGCATGTGACAAGCCCCCTCCCCCACCCCAAATTTCATGCAAAAATAGGATCTGGAGGTGAATATTTCACCATGGATAACTGCTTTTGTTCAGTCATCTACACAATACACACAATACAAAGGGACTGTTATTAGCAACTTTTATAGCTATTTGTGGCTGCAGTTATCTGAAACTATGTCTTCTATTTTTTGTCTTGTCAGAGTACTTTATTCTAACAGGGAGGTCAGCAACCCAGTTCCTGAAGATGCCGGTGTGCACCTTTAGACTTTGGCAATCGCTATGTAATTTCCTCTTCACGCAAGTGATATTTCTGTTGACCTCCATACAGGAAAGAACACCTTCCTCCTCCTCCAAAGTCCAATTATTTCAGGAGTCCTTCTAGTGGAGGTCTTTAGTTCTCCCTCCAGTTGATCCTCAACAAGAATCTTTTTCCCCCTAAATTCAAGCTGATGGAAAATTTATCTTGTATTACAGAAGGGAGACTTCTGGACAGAAAGTGGCCGAAGGGAAGATGGAAACTCATCTCCTTTCAAGACTCCATTGTTACTAAAAGTTATTGAGTTGTTAACACTGGAACTACTTACAGTAGTCACTTTGTTACAGAAAACGTATTAGAAACATGAAATGTACCTTACAATTTTCAGAGGAAATCGAAATGTCTTAGTGACATTAGCCAACCTGTGTACCAGATTTTGTAAAACAATTATACTGTACAAGTTTGACTATTACTGTATTTTTTGTAGTTTAAATAACCACATGTGGCTTTTGGAACCAACATGACAGCCTTTTCTATGTAGGACTGAATTTGGCCGGCTTGGATTTATTAATCATCTTTACTGCTTTTTGTATATCTACCCTCTTACTGTGGACTTAAAACAATTATTGGCATGATCCTAAGCAGAGAAATGGGAAGGTCTGGTGGTTAAGGCACCAGGCTAGAAACTCTGAGACTGTGAATTCTAGTTCTGCCTTATGCATGAAAGCCAACCTGATGACTTTAGGCCAGTCACTCTCTCTCAGCCCAACCCACCTCACAGGGTTGTTATTGTGGGGAAAATACGAGGAGGAAAGAGTATTAGGTATGCCCATCACCTTGAGTTACTTATAAAATACAGTAAAGGTGAACAGATGGCATAGAAATGAGATGGTGTTAGACTTCCGGAGAAAAAAGGAGGAACCTTCCCCACTTTACATCGAGGAGGACTGTGTAGAGAGAGTTTCCTCCTTTAAATTTCTGGGAGTCTACCTCTGTGAAGATCTGACCTGGAAAGTTAACACAACCCAGGTGGCTAGAAAGGCCCAACAGAGGCTTCACTTTCTTAGGGTCTTGCGGAAGAACAGGGTAGAACAACAGCTAATGACCCTCTTTTACCGGTCTACCATAGAGAGCGTCCTCTCATATGGTATTGTGGTTTGGTATGCCGGTCTGACAGCCGCGGATAGGAAAGTATTACAGAGGGTAGTGAGCACAGCACAAGACATTGTGGGCTGTCCCCTGACACCACTGGATGACATCGCCAGGGCTCGTTGCCTTGGAAGAGTGAGGAAGATTCTCAGGGATGACTCACAGCCTGGACGGTATCTCTTTACTCTCCTACCATCCGGTAGGAGATATAGGAATATAGCCAGCCGTACCAACAGGCTGAAAAATAGCTTTTATCCATGGGCTGTTAGGCTTTTAAATGGGACATAATCTTATGCAGAATTGACTTGGGAGGCCGGTGTGTGGTGTAGTTGGTTCACATAGTGTGGTGGGATGGAGGGTTTGTTGTCACTGTGTGTTGGGGGGAGAGAGCATGGGGGAGGCTCAGCTAATCTCAATGTACACATGTTGTACTTTGACAATAAAGGTTTATCATTATCAAATGTGTGAACCATTACACTTATTTCAGGATGCAACAAAAAAAGAATGAGAAAAAGAAATTGAGTAGTGTCACTAATCCTTCATGTACACGTGAGGCATCTGAGTGTAAGAAGGCATCTCATCTTGAGCAGGCCCACTGGTCACCAGCTCTGTGGCTGGCAAGGACTGGTAGGGATTCAGCAAAATTGCAGCAGCCTTTTGTATCATCACCAGCCTTTGATGTGGAACCTCTGACATAATTTAATATTTTATATTCTGCAGGAATCTCAGCATGGGCCAAATTTGTACTGTGCACACAACAATGGAACAACTATTATTTTTGGGGGGGGGGGGTTGAATCTGATTATTGATGGGAGAACAGGATGCAAATGTCACACAAAGGCTAGAGGAATGAGAGAAAAGGGGAAGGGGGGATTTTGCTACTCAGTGTTACTTAGCATGTAACAAGCTTGCAATTATTTTCATGCTAAAATTCGGTGACATTGGCTAAGATAGAAACAACCAGAGGCCATGAAAGAGGTTAATGCCACCTCTAGAAAATCTAGAGATTTTGCAAACAGAGAGCACGAAGGAAATGCTGATATATATTTAGTTCTACACCTAATGAAAGCTTTGGATACCTTAATTAATGCCAGCCACATAAAAACAAAAAACATGGCAGGGGCACTAAAGGTTTATGTAAAGCACAGGTGTCAAACTCGCGACATCACGTGACGTGTCACGACGTATCGTGAGTTTTTTCCCATTGCCAGCAATGGGGTGGGCGTGGTTTTGGTGTGACGCATCTGGCCTGCAGGCCGGCAGTTTGACACCCCTGACACAGTGACATTAAGAACAAGTGTCAGTCATAGCACCTATTCATGGTCTTCTTGAACCACAAAAGAAAAAAAGAATCAGGGACCTTGGTTTTTCTGTACATTCTGAAACACACAGAGAAATGTGGCTTCTGTGGGATTTTGGGGAAGCCAAAGATTACTTTTCATTACAAATAAATAATTCTATATTGTAACTTTTTTTTACAAAATATTATTTAAACATTTACGTGGACAGAAAGAAAATAAAACCAGAGGGAAAAAAAAGAATTACTACAATTGGAAAGATTCTGGACAGTGAAAGGGGAGGGCAGAAATGACCTGTTTTACAACTCCCAGGCACTATCTGTTTGTGAATTTCATTTCCTGTAATTTACAATTTGGAGTGCTGTATCACTTCTACTGTAGATGGCACTGTCTTAAATTGCTATCATACCAACAAATGTTTTAATGACTGCAGCTTAATGACCGTGCAGCTTCAGTCAATTGGATGTAGAGATAGTCTTCGACTTGCAACAGTTCATCCAGTGACCATTCAGAGTTACAATGGCACCTAAAAAAGTGACTTATGACCGTTTTTCACACTTATGACCGTTGCAGCATTCCTGTGGTCATATGATCAAAATTCAGATGCTTGGCAAGTGGTTCATATTTATGACGGTTGCAGTGTCTCGGGATCATGTGATCAGCTTTTGCGACCATCTGACAAGCAAAGTCAATGAGGAAGCCAGATTCGCTTAACAAACCATGTTACTACCATAACAAATGCAATGATTTCACTTAACAACTGTGGCATGAAAAGTCATAAAATGGGACAAACTCACTGAAACAAATGTTTCACTTAGCAACATCAATTTTGGGCTCAACTGTGGTCATAACTCAAGGACTACCCTTATTTGTATAGTTTACTCTGCTGTGACTTTTGGCTTTTCTGATTTCAGAAAAATATACAATAAACTGTGATTGTTCATGAAGTGACAATGCAAGGAAAACTTACAGTCTTTTGTCTATAACAGGGGTCTTCAAACTTGGCCCTTTTATGCCTTGTGGACTTCAACTCCCAGAATTCCTCAGCCAGGCACACTGGCTGAAGAATTCTGGGAGTTGAAGTCCACAAGTCATAAAAGGGCCAAGTTTGAAGACCCCTGGTCTATAAGAACGTCTTTTAACTAGGGAGCACACAATTTTGCCTACGACATCATGGGAAGCTCAATCAGGTACTAAAAGGAAGCAGTTCTGCCATTCTAGCAGCTTTCCTTGTGCATGCATATTTACACACACACACACACACACACACACACACATATTAAAAATGTATGCTGGAAATCAGAAAGCAAAATCTTTGGAGTCAAACTATGAAAGCATTTCACTTTGGAGGAGAAGGCAAGCTTCTAAAATAACCAAACCAGAAAAAAAGGTATCTAAAAAAAGCCCAATTTCTGCATCTAGTCTGGAACAATTGTGAATGATAATGAATTCATTGGACCCAATTTACACCTGCATTTGGCACTCTCTCACCAACCACACTTATGTTAACAGAATATCTATAAGTAATACGGGTTGGTTAAACAGAGCCTGATATATTCAGAAACACTTAAAACACAATTTGTGGAAAGAAAAATAAATAAATTTAATAGATATAAATTTACTTTGAAACAATTCATACCAAGTTTGTTCCTATCTCTTTGATCTCAGGAACTATATGAATCATGGGGCAGATAACATTAACTGGGAAATTCCCACATTCAGGTTTATTTGCCTTCGAGATGTTTTATTCATGTTTTATTCCTTCTTAATAAATAATGGGAAAATGTTACAGGTCCCTAACTGTTACTGTTTTTCTCTTCATCCTAATGACCCCAACACTGAGGTAGGTTTAATCAGTATGAATTAATCATGATAAATAATGATTTTGTCAAGGAATATTACGTGTTTTCCTAATATCTAATGTTCAAGTTTTAGGATAATATGGTTTGCTTTCTAGAATATTACCAGTTAGAAATCCATTCTGAAGCAATAAGCAATCCATTAATAAGTAAATTATCCTCAGGACCAGAGAAGTTTAATGTATTTATGAATGTTGTTTGTTTACTCTGCACAATAACTTAATATTAGGCTATTCCAATAAAATATGTATGACTGAACAACATGCAATCGCTACTGTAAGAATCTGCTAACATATGAAGGCGTGCCATACACCAGGGGTGTCAAACTGCCAGCCCGTGGGCTGCATGCGTCATGCGGAAGCCACACCCATCCCATTGCCGGCAATGTCAAAACCGTCCCGATACGTTGTGCGATGTCACGTGACATCACGAGTTTGACATGTCTGCCATACACATACCGTACCAATCTAGAGTGCACTGACTGGAAGAAGCAGTGATGAAGCTTGAGAAGCTATAACATCATTTAGTTATCTAATTTTAATGCTGTAACTAACTATTACTAACTGAACAACTGCAATGATTCACTTAACAACTGTGGCAAGAAAAGTCATGAAATGAGGCAAAATTCAACCACTGTCTTACTTAGCAATGGAAATTTTGGACTCAATTGTTGTCGTAAGTCGAGGGCTGCTGTATTGTACTCTTGAACATTTCATAATTTTATATTGCTAGAATTGCTCAAATTATTACTTACTATTACTGTCCGTCCGTCCATCCATCCATTCATGCATCCACAAGCAGCCCTTGACATACAACTATTTATTCAGTGGCCATATGAAGTTATGGCCTATTAAGCAGCCCAAGAGGAAAAATGAACATTTGAAAACCCTTTACTGTAACAATAATCAGAAATACACACACACACACACACACACACACACACACACAAACACTTTTTTTTTTTTACCAAGGTTGTTGTCCGTGAGCACCTCTTTAACCCGCTTGGTGATGCCATAGGTATCGAGTTCTGGTGACATGGCAACCAGTTCCTGAATGCTGAGTGATGAATGGCCGGAGAGAGGCAATGGGGTTGTGCAGTGGGAATCTGAAGTTGATGCTTCGCTTGACTCCTGCAGCTTGCCTTCCTTACTGGTTTCAATGGCCGGACAGGGCTGCTGGACCAGTTCCGTCAAGCTTTTCACAGAGTCGCTGGAACTCATTGGGGAATCAGGAGCAGGACTGCAACTGGCAGACGTCTTTGGGGTGCTTTCTGAAAAATCAGCAGAGGGAAAGAGAAAGGAGAAACGTACTTTTAACGAAACAGTCCCGTATCCGGGTCTTGCTCCCCAGACTCCTTGTTATTTACGTCAAACCAAAAAAATGCTGATGTTTGAAATATACTCTTAATCTCTTCCCCTCTGTCAGAAGCTCGTTCCCTCTTTCTTAAAACAGCCCTCACGTGCTATAATTTATTGTAAGACCTTCTCTTTGAGGTGTTTGAGGTGTATAGCAATAGCAACAAAATTAAACTTTTAAAAAAGACACATGCGGCAATTCATATACAAAAGATTCTTTTTTCAGAGTGAAAAAAAACCCCATTTGTCTAGCTAAGGCAGGGGTGTCAAACTCAATTTCATTGAGGGCCGCATCAGCATTGGGGTTGCCCTCAGGGGGCCGGGTGGGTATGGCCAGGGTGGGTGTGGCCTACTGGGTGGGCGTGGCTAGAGTGCGTATGGCCTACTGGGTGGGCGTGGCCAACTCTACATCGTTCGCATCAAGGGTGCCTACGGGGGCCTGGGCAGGAGTGGGACAGATCTGAGGGTCTCTGGCAGAAGGAGAGTCTCTGGACCAGGGCTAAGGCAGTGGGGGCCGTTCCCTCACTGTTTCCAGGATGGCTTCGCGGGCCACATGAAACCACTTCGCGGGCCGGATCTGGCCCCCGGGCCTTGTGTTTGACATGTCTGAGCTAAGGGCTGCCTATCTGGTCTCAACTTAAAAGTTCCAATATAGACTAGATCTAGAATGCTTTGCATACAAAATTTATAGGCCCATCCCAATAATTTTCCCATGGAAAATATTTCAGGATTGTTCTTTGGTTGAATACAATAGACCCCAAAGAATACAGGTGGTCCTCAACTTACAACAGTTCATTTAGGGACTGTTCGAAGTTACAACAGCACTGGAAAAAGTTAATCATTTTTCACACAACTACTGCAGCATTCCCGAGGTTACATGATCGAACTTCAGGCACTTGGCAACTGGTTCATATTTAACATGGCTGCGGTGTCCCAGGATCATGTGATCACCTTTTGTGACTTTCTGATAAGCATAGTCAATGGGGAAACCATGTTCACTAAACAACTGTGTTACCAACTTAACAACTGAAGTGATTCACTTAACTGTGGCAAGAAAGGTCATAAAATGGGGCAAAATTCACTTAACACCTCTCTCACTTAGCAACAGAAACTTTGGGCTCCGTTGTGGTTGTAAGGTTTCATATTATCTATGTACCAGATGATATATAATCTTCTACCACAATAGAAAATGAACATTCTGCTTTTTTATTCAATAAATTTGATTTAATCTATTGAAAATATTTAAATATATAACATAAAGGGAAAAATCCTGCTGTGTTTCATTTTCAGAGATGAAGATGAAAGCCTTTCCAGAGGCCCTCACCAAACAAAGCAAAATAGTAACTAAAAAAGGGACTTTTTAGTAAGTACCAATGCCCTATTTGTGGAAGGGTTCACGTGCTCTGCACTTGGTGAAAATTTAATAATTGCCCAGAATATTATTTTGTTGATTTTAGTTGCTGTATATGGCAATTATGATTTCTGAATTGTAGAAAAAAGGTAGTCCTAAACTTACAATCATTTCTTTAGTGACCGTTTGAGGTTACAACAGAACTGAAAAAAGTGACTTATGACCAGTTCTCATACTTACGACTACTGCAGCATTCCCATGGTCATGTGATTAAAATTTAGCCACATGGCAATGGGCATGTATTTATAAAGGCTGCACTGTCCCAAAATCGTGTGATCACCATCTGCGACCTTCCCAGCTGGCTTCTGACAAGCAAAGTCAATGGGGGAAGCCAGATTTGCTTACTGTAATAACCACGATTCACTTAACAACTGCGGTGATATGCTTGACAATTGTGGCAAAAAGGTCATAAAATAGGGCACGACTCACTAACAACTGTTTTGTTTAGCAACAGAAATGTCGGGCTCAATTGTGGTTGTGAGTCAAAGACTACCTGTATATTGGTTTATATTTTTATAGAGGTTTGTACATTTCCAGGGAATACTAATTGTTGGAACAATTTAGAACAGGGGTCCCCAGCCCTTGGGTCGCAGCCCACTATGGAGCTGTGGCCTATTCGGAATTGGGCCACGTGAGATGTCAAATGTAATTCTCATCAGTTCCAGCCATCATGGTTTCTGGCCACAAACATCTGAAGGGATTTTGGTTAAGGATCCTTGCCTAATATCTAAAGATTGACAGGAAAGGTGCACAAATGTTTCTAGTCTAATTCTGGCTGCATCTTTACTGGAAAAAAGAACAGAGTGTTCATCCACTCCTTTTCTATGCATTGATTTCCTATTGTGCTAACAGGGCTGAGAATATAATTTGTGAGTGGCTTTTGATTCCTTGGTGTTGCAGATTGTACCGTATTTTCCGGCGTATAAGACGACTGGGCGTATAAGACGACCCCCCAACTTTTGAGATGATTTTCAAGATTTTTCGTCTTATACGCCGGAAAATCAGCGAGCCCGGGAAGGCACGCCCTCCCCTCTCACTGTGGAGGAAGCAGGGCAGGCTGGCGTCTGGCGGGAGCCGGCAGGGCAGTCCTGCGCACGCGCGCGCTCCCCGGCTGTTAAGGAGCACAGGACTGCCCTGCCGGCTCCCGCCAGACTGCCCTGCTTCCTCCACAGTGAGAGGGGAGGGCATGCCTTCCCGGGCTCGCTGATTTTTCGGCGTATAAGACGACTGGGTGTATAAGACGACCCCCCAACTTTTGAGGTGATTTTCATGGGTTAAAAAGTCATCTTATACGCCGGAAAATACGGTAAGTAAAGCTCATAGAAGTGGAGACTGGAGAAAGACTCTGGATTTCCTTCATATTTCCTATTATTTATTATCCCTCTTACTGGAATGAATGAGCTCCAATAGCAGAGATGCTGCTCTACCTTCTCTATTCTCAGCAGCATATGATGGGATGTGGGCAGGTAACATACCGCAATAAATGACTAAACCTCTGCTTAAGTGTTTGCTTAAACAAAAACTTCTCATAATGGTGCCAAAAGACATAAAGAGTTATTTTGCTAGGGTTTTCTTCTCATTCTTTACCCAACATGTGGAATAATATTTACTTTGGGGAAAATAAATGTGAATGGACCAGAAACTCCAGATGTAAACTTCAGGAAATTGATGCACATGCCAAGCAAAGTATTGGCCACTAAATACTGACAAGTTAGCTTTGTGCTAACTGCTGGAATTAAAAATCAAAACTGGCTATGTTAATGTTCTATTCTTAAGAGTTGTAGATATGAAACTCCAAAATAGAACCACATATGCACACATATGTATATTCTGGAGTCTCCACATGTGGCAACTGACTTGTGAATTTCACTCTAGTTTTTGAGTTCCATAGAACTTCAATCACAGGATGAACTTTTGAAACCAATGCCTTCAAAATGTGTTGCATGAGCTGACCCTTAGAAAGCTTGCCCATATGTTACTTTTCCAACGAGGAATATGTCTGAACCTCATATTATTTTTAAAGCTGTCTAAAAATAGTGACTATATGGGACAGATGGCTCCCCTCTCCTCATTCTTGGAATTGTAGGTGCAGCAGTAATTTTTAATGCAGCAGGCAATCAACAGCACTTTCCTCCAATTTGGCACTGTCCTAATGTATTGGGAGTACCTGACTGGTTCTGAGATTTGTGAACCAATACATTAGGCAGCTACAGTCCATGGAAGGTTAAGATACATCCTGAGCAGAAATTGATAAATTGAGTCTCAAGAGTGATGTGGTTTTCAAAATGTTGGTTTACAGCCTTAGAGTTCAGTGACATAAATATAGTCAAGGAAGGAGTAGAAGCCAACTTGGGCTCCCACCTAGATCTTCAACTTTTTTTTTAACCAAACAAACTTGACTGTGGTCTGGTTGAGGGATGACATGTTCTTATGGGGGGACCTAGTTATCTGCTCTAAAGTGGCACTATCGGTAGGAGATAGACAGTAGGCAAAAAGGGGGCAGACTAGGATGGCCATTATATGAGAACAAAGAAATTCAGAACATTTCAACTCTTTGCTGCCATCAGTAGTTATCTGACTCTTCCACCCCAATTATAGTAGGACTAGTATTTAAGCAACTTCCTTCTGCTTTGATATCCTTCTTCTCAAAAGCAGCTTGAATGTGGAACAGAACAACTTTGTTCTCTCAACTGTAGTCACACATTTCAAGTAATGGTGGGCTGGAGGTCCATCTCAGAGCTTTTCCTTGGCACCTAGAGAATGCAACTTACACCCTTGCTAAAATCCCTCCCTGAACTGTCTCCAAGCTAATTTTTAATGTGACTGAATGGGAAAATGATTGAAAATCAGAAATATTCTTAAAACATGTGTTTTGTGCATAGGAAAAAAAACACATTTTTCCATGGGAATTTGGCTGGACTGATTCTGAGCAGGTCATAGTTAATCAAACTGAAACCTAGAAGCTCTGAATTGCTCTAGGTTTCAGCCTAGATAATTTTTTGCCCAGTCCCTTCTTTTCCTTTCCCTTCCAATTCAAACATGGCATAACAAAACTAGCTTATGCTTGCTTTTCTCCCTCAAACACCAAGCTATCAGCATTGCCACTTCTTCATTTCATTGCCTGAAAAGCTTGGAACATACACGCTCTGGGTCATGTTTGGAGGAAACGTACAGTTTGGATTGAGCACAATGTTTTGGTCTGGGTACATGGCATGCATACCTTGGCCATTCTGTGCATGGATCGGGTAAAGCACAGAAAGTCTGTATGTTCTTATTAAATAGGCAGAAGGTAATTCCATTTAATCACTTTAATATAATTGTATCTACATTTAATTTAAACTGAGTCCAATTTAATTTTTATCCTGGGAACGCGTTATTTTTGTCCTGGCAGCCTTGCAATTTTTTTTTTCACAGGATGGATGCTTACCACTCTATCCAAAGCTCAATGTTGTCTCTGAAAAAACATTAAGGCATTCCAGGTACTTGCAGGTGATGAGGCCAGCCTCAAAACTGGGAGACCAAGCAGGCCAGATCTGCTCTTCCTTTGCGAAAACCCAAAGACTTTTTGTTTTGCCAAAAAGCTGTCCTGCGTTAAAACTAATCATTTATGCTGTATATTGCTGCTATTGCCAAATCTACATAACAGTACTTGCACTGGGGGGAAAAACCCAATATAAAACATATAACAGCAAAATAAATCAAGAGGAGGAAACCGGCTCCTTTCCTCCCACTTATTAAAGGTAAAGGTTCCCCCGCACATGCGTGCTAGTCGTTTCCGACTCTAGGGGCCGGTGCTCATCTCCGTTTCAAAGCCGAAGAGCCAGCGCTTGTCCGAGGACGTCTCCGTGGTCATGTGGCTGGCATGACTAGACGCCAACGGCGCACGGAACGCTGTTACCTTCCCACCGGAGTGGTCCCTATTTTTCTACTTGCATTTTTACGTGCTTTCGAACTGCTAGGTTGGCAGAAGTCCCACTTATTACTCCCCTCTAAATTCATGCACAATATCCTTTCATTAGGGAAGGGATGCATGATTTGAGCTTAAAAATGGAATATGCACAACTAACATGATGTGTTAAACATTTTAGAGATGCAACCTATATTTTGGCAAAAACAAAAGGTAGGTAAAATTATTCCTGACTCTATTACGAGGTTGACCTCTATGGAGCCCAGCAACCTAACTGAATTTTCAACCTTCAGGAACCCTTCCATCTAAGGATATTTGGTGAGGGACACTTACAAAAGTGCTACTGAACCCAAAAGACCCATGGTGAATATCCTGAAGGGAATAAGAGTAATTGTTGACCTACAACCACAACTGAGACCAGAATCTCGGTCACTGAGTGAAATGGTTGTTAAGCGAGGCAGCCATGTGATTGCTTTGCTCAACGACTGCAATCCTGGCTCTCCCAGCTGTAGTTGTTAAGTGGAGAGAGCAAAAGAACTTCCTGACAAAGGAGGGCCGGGAGCTCCCCTCTGTGCACTGGAGAAACAAAATGGGGATCATGAGGTTCCAAGTTTCATTTCTCCAGCTGGCTAAGGAACCCCCCTCTCACGTGTATGGAGGGAGGGGAAATCCTTTGGCAGGTGGCAGCAGCTTGCAACCTTGCCTTTCAGTTTCTCCAAGGACTTTCCTCGGAAGCTGGCAGAGAAGACTCCAAATGGCAATCACATGTTCAAGGAGCGCTTGACCACCTGACCTGGGGGAGGAGAGGTTTACAATGTTTTATGATAGCCAGAGGTGCTTTACAGACCAGGAAGCACCATTTCTGAGCTGTTATAACTTTTAAATGGTCATTAAAAAACCAGTCATAAATCCAGGACTACCTATAAAAAGACTAGAATACATTGCTTCCAGCAGCCAACACTCAGATAAGCAGGGATCAACACCAGACAAACAATCAGGCAGACAACAGTACTCTAGCTGTAAGGTAAAGGTTCCCCCGCACATGCGTGCTAGTTGTTTCCGACTCTAGGGGCTGGTGCTCATCTCCGTTTCAAAGCCGAAGAGCTAGCACTTGTCCGAGGATGTCTCCGTGGTCATGTGGCCGGCATGACTAGACGCCAAAGGTGCACGGAACGCTGTTCCCTTCCCACTGTAGTGGTCACTATTTTTCTACTTGCATTTTTACGTGCATTCGAACTGCTAGGTTGGCAGAAGCTGGGACGAGTAACAGCCGCTCACTCTGTTATGTGGCACTAGGGATTCGACCCGCCAAACTGCCGACCTTCTGATCGACAAGCTCAGCGACCTAA
Organism: Vipera ursinii; assembly: GCF_947247035.1. NCBI lineage: Eukaryota > Metazoa > Chordata > Lepidosauria > Squamata > Viperidae > Vipera > Vipera ursinii. Next base: position 342,528,196 of record NC_139512.1, on the reverse strand, counting down.
CCCACTGAGCCACCGCGTCCCTTTTACTCTAGCTGAGGAACCACCAAAGAAACCACATCCCTACCAAAATTGGCAGAGCAAGCTATTATATATAAATAGGCAGCAAAGCCTACAATCATTTACGGTAACCTTCACACTTGGTACTGACCAGACTGCTGACCTTACTCCATGTTCCAGTATCAGAGTTATTGTATTACAAAGGTTGTTGGATAGTGACATCTCTACTGTAAGAGAATTTCAGTACATTTTTCCATCTTCATTTGATCTTCTCTGAATCAGTTACTATCTGTCCACCGATCTCCTTTACAATACCAATTAGAGTTAAAACCTCCTTCTAAGATCTTTTGGAGCACTATCTTTTTTTTCTGAGTCTATTTCCATTCTTAGTGTTTTTACGGATATTGTTATAATACCATGCCTTGTCTCTTCTAAAAGCTCTCTGAAATACTTGTTCAATTCCTTCCTGAAATCTTTCTCTTAAACTTCTCTTCTTGGTAATTACTACCATTTGTTCTGACATCCAATTAGTTTTCTTCTCTTCTCTTTTTGGCAGTCCCCCTTCACATTTATTCTTTACATCATTTTTCATTTTGTTCTATAGTTCCTCTGCTTAGCCATCAGCGAGTTTCTCAATGTTATACTGAATATTCTCCTTTAAAATGGAACACATTTTGAGGCTGCACTCAAGATCCTATACGATTTTCTATGTGTTTCACCTGGTTCCATCTGATATTCACATAAACGCAGGCTTTGTTAGGTTGTTTGAATGATGTGTTAAGAACGAAGAAAACAACTGTTTGTCAGAAACTGCTAAGTATTTTTCTGCTTCATTTCTGTTTCCTAGGCCTAGTTAATCTGTACTATTCCCAATTTTGGCATTCCAGTCTCCAATATAAGCAGCACATCCTGCTTGCTTGCATTTTTTGTCTAAAACAGCATAACTGTAACACACATCAGGAGAACTTCAAGAGAAGGAGGATTTAACAGAATAACTCAGTTGAAAGGGACCTTGGAGGTCTTCTAGCCCAACTCCTTATACTATTTCAGACAAATGGTTGACTATCGACTATTTAGATTATATGTGGAGTGAAGAATCTTCTTGCATCTCCAGTGAACCTCTTACTAATCAGCATCATGTTTTGCAATTCCTAGTATTATGAGGAAGGGCAGTGGAGCATAGGGGGGACAGTTACTTCTCTTTAACCATTTTTTTCTAGCATATATACCAAGGTCCAACTTTATTATTTTGTTTCTAAGAGGGTAAGGTTCTTTGCAAATAGTGGGATTAAGACTGTGGTAGGTGAAAAGAGCTGAAAAGTATGGTAATAAATTAAAGCTACTAAAACATTTGCACTAGTCTGAAAATAGAAAATTATATTTAGAAAAGGTGTCTTGACATTCCTGTAAAGGTTATTCTTAACTTTAAAAAAAAATGCATTTTTCCTCTACTTTAAATAGCTTATGGAAGATGCAAAAGAGATGCCCCCCCTTTTTCCCCCCTCAAAGCCACCAAGTCCATATGTAATCTGCAAGACAATAAGAAAGCTACAGATCTAATTTCTTTTCTCTGCTTAGCTTCAATTCACTGGGCAGCTGCATCCAAAGCCCAACAAATGTTATTTCCGATTGGAAGCAGTGAACCAGTGGTACTGTAAATTTGCCTTGATGCACCCATGCGAAGGACCAACTTGGCAGATCATCTATCTTGTTCACTGTACACTGTCAGGGACGGCATGAATTCCATACATGATAAACAGATTTTTTCTTCAGAACCTTGTCCTTTAACCCACTGCAAGGTCAGAACGATGGCTGCCTGGTAAATAAAGCTGCCTGGTTCTGGTTCAGATGTTTCCCATAGTTCCATCCTGTAGTCACAGTTATTTTATACACATATACAGCTGCTATGAATCTTCCCTACTCTTGCCATTACTGAACAGAACCCAAGGAGCAAACAATACTACTAATGATGCTACAGAAATATGAGGAGGAGGACTGGGACATGGAGGAGAGACAGATAAGGAAGATCACAAAGAAAACATCCACCATAATTGCCACTTTTCACTTTGTGTTTGGAACATCCGCAGGCAATCGAACAATCTGCCTGTTGCTGATTTATTTGCTATAACATTACTTGGGCTTTATTTCATAAAGTCCCTGGATCAGGATGGAATGTCTACATAAAAAAAACCCCTTTCCCCCCCTAAAGAATGTAAACATGTTATCTGTTTGGGTAAAGACTTATGGACTTTATCCTCTGGGTCAGGGATAACAACCTTGGCTCTTTTATGACTCGTGGACTACAACTCCCAGAATTTCTGAGCCAGCCATGCTGGGAGTTGAAGTCCACGAGTCATAAAAGAGCCAAGGTTGCCTACCCCTGCTCTGGGTGAAGAAAGCGATTGTGAGTTTCAAAGAAGTGGGGGGTGGGGGGGACAACTAGAAGCTGAGAACAGTCGCAGGAGCAAACAGAGAAAAAGACATAGTTCAGTCCTAGGCAAGTGAAAAGTCTACTGGAATAAACAAATACCTCTAAGTGATGCTGGAATAACACTGAAGAAAGGAGATGACAGAGCTTGTAAGACCCAGTCAATGAGATGCCAAAGCTCAGGCCTGCAAAAATGTTAACACACTCCATGCTCATTTCACACAATAATAATTATAATAATAAATGGTGCACTGAATCTCAAATCTGAGTGGCAATGTTTCTTACAGGTTTTGATATGGCCAGGTGTTCACAGAAGATGCAGTCTTGAGCTGTGGTGGCGCAGTGGTTAGAATGCAGTATTGCAGGCTAACTTTGTATTCCACTGCCAAGAGTTTGATCCTGACCGGCTCAAGGTTGACTCAGCCTTCCATCCTTCTGAGGTCGGTAAAACGAGGACCCAGATTGTTGGGAGCCATATGCTGACTCTGTAAACTGCTTAGAGAGGGTTGTAAAGCACTATGAAGTGGTATTATAAGTGCTGTTGCTATTGCTATATTTGAAAAGCTCTATTTTGATATATGGACTCCAGAAGATGGTAGAAGACAGGAAGGCCTGGAGGAATGTTGTCCATAGGGTCGCGATGGGTCAGACACGACTTCGCAGCTAACAACAACAACATTTTGATATAATCCAGGTTCTAACAACAAAGGAAAAATCTATAGGTCTAGTTGGAAAATTTGGTGACCATCCATAGTAGTTACTGGGGAAGGTGGGGTCCTCTGAAGTTCCACAGATGTGAGTTCTTTTTCCCCAGAATCCTTATCTAGAAAGAACGTGGTGAGCACTTTACTGCAAATACATACACAGATCAGAACTAAGATCAAGCAAAAAGCAAATTAGATAGATAGATAGATAACCTTTATTGTCATTTTTTTACTATAGGCATAATGGCACACATTAAAAATGAAATTTAGTTGCTTGTTCTCAAAGCGTACACATACACAACACACATTTAAACATACTATATACAACATATGTGTAGACCAACACCCTTACATATAAGTAATTCCCACCCAAATGGTGCTGCAATGTTTAAGATGATGTTTGGATGTATTGGTTCAATCTCTTTAGGGAGCAGTGCCCTAAAAGGATTATTCAAATAAGAAAGCAATCTTTTCTATTATTATCTTTGGAAAATTCTAAGAGATATTTTATTTCCTTGCAAAATCTATCTACTCTGTTGTGGACTTAAATTTGCAGAATTCCTTATCTCCTTTTGGAGATATAATACAGGTCGAATATTTTTTAAAAGCCAGAGTGGTAAGAATTGATTTGCTGCCACTGCATGCTCCCATTCTTGCCATATTCTCTCCGTCCTCCATATCAACTGAACCGTCTTTGCAACCTATTTTCTATAATTTGCCATCTATGAATGCTACAAAAGTTATGCAACCATTGTCCCAGCAATTCTAAGTACTTCTTTTACCAACTTCTTGCTTCTCTCTGTTCTACTATGGTTAATTACATAAGAAAAACAAATCAGCTGTATTAAGTGACCTGAATCAGTCCAGTTTGCCCTCTCAGGGTCATAAAGTAAGATTGCTTAGTGAAATGATCAATAGTTATTTGTTCAGGTTAAAGGCTGCTACAAAAAAGGCAGTACATGAAATGATAAACTATAAATCAAACAAAGCAAAGCAGAGGAAAAACAACAACACCTTGAACATTAAAGACTTGACTGGTTCATTTGAAAGACTACACATAGTCCTCGACTTACGACCACAACTGAGCCCAAAATTTATGTTAAGTGAAACATTTGTTAAGTGAGTTTGCCCCATTTTACGACTTTTCTTGCCACTGTTAAGTGAATCACTGCAATTGTTTAGTAACACGGTTGTTAAATGAATCTCCCTTCCCCATTGACTTTGCTTCTCAGAAGGTTGGCAAAAGCTGATCACATGGCCCCAGGACCCTGCAACCGTCATACATATGAACCAATTGCCAAGCATCTCAATTCTGATCATGTGACCATGGGGATGCTGCAATGGCTGCATGAGAAAAAGTTGTAAGTCATTTTTTTCAGTGCTGTTGTAACTTTGAATGGTCACTAAACGAACTGTTGTAAGTCGAGGACTACCTGTATGTGAATTCTGTCCTTACTACTTTCTAGCAATCTGTCTGGGTTTTCTAACAACTCAATTCTGCCAACTTGGCTCCTTGGTTCAGGGACATCCTGGTTCCTAAGAAAGCCCTCCTCTCCTTTGCTTCTATCTATGTTTCTCTTTCCTTCCACCAAGCCAATTTAACTGTTGTCCTTTGAAACATTTCCTAAACTGCCCACTGGATGCAAGAAATAGTAGCTCTGTAGGTCAATCTCCAAAACAACTTGCTTTGTTCATGAGTACTTGAATGCTAAATTAAAATTCTCTAGCAGAATGGATGCTGGATGTTGTTGCATCCCTCTGACATTTTTCAAGTATTCTGGGATACAAAACCATCTGGAGGCAATGCCTAATCTCTAGCTTTAAAGCAATCAATAATTGCTTGATGAAGAGGGCTTCTTTAGATCACCTACCTTCTTCACTTAAATTGTACTGCTAATAACAGATCAGCTTACTCCCACGTACATACAGCTGTTTTACAACATATCTTTATTCCATTTTCATATTTTGTTAATACAAATACACACACACACACACACACCCCTTGCCAATGACATATAGAACCCATGATGGTTATCGGCAGCTTTACGTTGAAAAGTACAGGCAGTCCTTGACTTACAACAGTTCATGTAGTGACCGTTCAAAGTTACAACGGCACTCAAAAAAGTGACTTTTCACATTTAAGACCGTTGCAGTATCCCCACGATCATATCATCAAAATTCAGATCCTTTGTAACTGGTTCATTTTTATGGCAGTTGCAATGTCCCAGAGACATGTGATCAGCTTTTTCATCCAGAGAACTATTTGTTTTTTTAATAAACCTTAGAACAATTAAAGTGTGATGCATACATCCTCATTACAGGTAGCCCTCAACTTACCCACCACAACTGAGCCCAAAATTTATTTCACTGTGAAACATTGGTTAAGTGAGTTTTGCCCTATTTTATGCTAGTTATTAAGTGAATCACTGCAGTTGTTAAGTTAGTAACACGGTTGTTAAGTGAATCTGGCTTACCAATAGACTATACTTGTCAGAAGGTGGAAGATATTGCTCATACAGTAATGTATGTATGTATGTATATATGTATGTATGTATGCATTTTCTATACTCTCCATTTCACTCATACAGCGACTTTGGGCAACCGTACGCAAAGTTATGATTGTTTCATTTAAAAAATCTTGCATACATGTAGGGCGCCATCCACCTCCGAAAACCACAAAAGTCTTTTAAGTATCAAAGAAACATGACCATGTATACATGGGTTGCATGTTCCTCAATTTCAGTTTTGGTTAAACCTCAGCGTTCTCAAAATTCTCTGCTAACAGAGGTGGGAATCTGAAGACAAGACTTGATAACCATGTTCCACCTTCAGAATGTAACAGTTTCAATTACTAGTGCATGTGTCAATTTCTTCCTGTAGTTGAGCACATGATAAATAGGTAGAAACTCACTCAACGCAGGCCATTTCCAGTTTAAAAATGGATTAGGGAGATATCTATATAAAGGTTTGGTGCTGTGATATCTCATTCACTCTTGATGTAATCAACAGCATCCCCAAATTATCTTCCTGAGGTTATTTCATTTTCTCTAAGAGTGATTTTAATGAAGGCTCTTTTGGAAACCGTAGCTTGTGTGAGCTGCTGAGAAAGGTATGCTTTAATTTGTTGTGTTACACTCCTTATTTGTGAGATGATTCCAATTCCAGCTACATGGATAGTCATGGGAATAGAATATGAACTAAGTCAGTAGTAGTTCCACCTCTGCTGAAGGCAATGGAAGAGTATAGCTGTGAGATATGCTTCCACCCAGTGGGAAAGGTGATATTAAGGCTTAATTTTAAAGAGTTGCCAAGGAGACAAATGTTTTGCTCTAAACTGTCTTTGGGAAGGGATCTGTAGCCAAGAAAGCAGAGATGTGTTTTATTATGTATTTACCGGAGTTATTTCCCCATTGTGCACCAATGAAGCAAAGCTGTAGACCAGGGGTGTCAAACTCAATTTCATTGAGGGCCGCAACAGCATTGCGGTTGCCCTCAAGGGGCCGGGTGGGTATGGCCAGGGTGGCCATGGCCTACTGGGTGGGCGTGGCTAGAGTGCATATGGCCTACGCATCAAGGGTGCCTATGGGGGCCTGGGCAGGAGTGGGACAGTTCTGAGGGTCTCTGGCAGAAGGAGGGTCTCTGGGCCAGGGCTAAGGCAGTGGGGGCCGTTCCCTCACTGTTTCCAGCATGGCTTCGCGGGCCACATGAAACCACTTTGCGGGCCGGATCTGGCCCCCGGGCCTTGTGTTTGACATGTCTGCTGTAGACAATCATAAATGTGGCGGATAGCGTGTAGTTATGGACTTAGAAAAAGTCCATAACTGCACGCTAACCTCCACATTTATGATTGTCTACTTTGTCTGCTTTTTTAAAAAAAATGAAACTATTTCAGGCAATGGCAGTCAAATTGTGCTGCAGTTTAAGCAAAATATATTTCCTTTCCAAGAAGGGATGCCTGAGAATTTTGTCTGTATTTATAAATGAACACAACTAAGCAACATTTTGCTGACTATATGGAAATTAGGACATACAGTAATTATCTTTTTGAGCTTTTTTTCCTGTCTCAAATCCAGTTCTGGATTCAAAAAGAAAAATATATATAAAGGAAACATGTCTGCAATAATGGGGATGTCAAGAAATTCTGCACCTAAAAATAAATGTGCTATAGTACAATTCTAGCTTTCAGTCCCAGAATATAGCATGCCTGCCCCTCCCCCCCTACTGCCAATAGGAGATAGTTTTTCTCCCCTCTTAATAAAACGGGAATGGGACAACTTGCCACAGCCAACTCACAGGGGCCAATTCGCAACGGGATAACTTGCTGTGGGACAATTTAACAATTCTATTTATTTAAAACAGAGGTGTCAAACTGTGGATGCGTCACGCCAAAACCGCGCCCACCCCATTGCCAGCAATGAAGTTGCGATACGTCGCAACACGTCACATGACATTGCAAGTTTGACACCCGTGATTTAAAATAAATAAAAATTATTTTATTTTTTGCCATTCACATTTGATTTTGTTCCTCCTTTTGCATCCTTTCTTTAATACTTTTATTCTATCCTTTCTTTGATATCCGTTTAACTCTTGTCCTGCAGCGAGTTGTCCTGTGGCGAGATGACTGTGGCGAATTCTCATAGACCCCCACAGAACAGTGTAGAATACTATATAGGTAGTCCTCAACTTACAACCATTCGTTTAGCGGCTGTTTGAAGTTACCACGGCACTAAAAAGTGACTTATCACAGTTTTTCACACTTATGACCATTGCAGCATCCTCATGGTCACATGACCAAAATTTGGGCGCTTGGCAACTGGCATGCATTTAGGACAGCTGCAGTGTCCCAAGGTCATGTGATCACCATTTGTAATCTTCCCAGCTGGCTTCCAACAAGCAAAGTCAATGGGTGAAGCCAGATTTGCTTACGGTGCTTTTTCAACAGGGAAGTTAGAACTGGGCTCAACTGTGGTCATAAGTCAAGGACTATCTGTAAATGGAAAAAGCTTTTTTAAGATCACTTAAACAATGTTTCCTCACTCTTTATTTTTTCAGATCCCTGGAGACAGTTATCTGTTGGGAATCTGGAGTGTTGCATGCTTAACATCTCAGAAGGGTGCAAGCATAAAAAAGGATAGAAAATATTAGAACAATATTCTCTCCTCCTAAGTATTTCAAATATAAAATGCTGAGAGAAAAAAGTCTACAAAACCTAGCTCCTCATTCTTCCTTCAAGACAATACAGATAACTGCTATATTCTCTGTGAACTAAAGGAATAAAAGGCAGAGCTACTGTAATTTATCCAAAACCGTCTACAGCTGATACCATCCACTATTTAAATTCTAGTGAACAACACTCGATTTCCAGTAATAACAACCTAAATTCCATTTAGTGTTCATTTGAGCAGTCAGGATAAAGTCATTTCTTATTATCTTCCCACTGTGTAAAAAATAGCTTGAAGGTAGGAAGTCAGCAAGCATTTTCACCAAAAAGTAATTATCAGGAGTGACATTTTTACTGCTGGCGTGCCATAAGGCGAGCCGTGCATTCGGAGGGACAACTTGCTGAAGCAAAATGACAGGCCGTGCCGTGACATTCCAGCAAGCCCCAGACAATATTTTCCTGGCGGTTGGGTCTGACGGACCACTTCTCATTAAGTCCAGGGTCTAGGCTTCAGGTTCATGCCAAACTAGTCAAATCCAAAAATAATGTATAAATTAATACCAGGGGCTGGGAAAGGACCGACTGGAAAGGACAAGCAGATGTTCAGAACTGTACCAGAAAGTTTCTATACCCTGGCTATTGCTTCAGAAAATAAATAAATAAATAAATAAATAAATAAATAAATAAATAAATAAATAAATAAATAAATTGACATCTGGGATTGGGCAGTGGTAGCTATCTTGGGTTTGATTAACTCATGGATGCCCCTGACTAAGAAACCAAAGCCAGGCAGGCCAATACTACCTTTAGTATAATAAGGTTATGGTAACAGAATCTTGCAAATCTGAGTATGTCCCCCCTTCCCTTTAATTTTGGGAGAAATGGTGTGTGTGTGTGTGTGTGTGTGTGTGTGTGTGTGTGTGTGTGTGTGTCTTGTATGAGATGCTTTCTCAGGTTACGGGTCTACTGTATTCAAATTCCTTTTATCTGACCAGGAAGTAGCTTTTCCTTCTATTCCGCAATGTTATTTCTTCTTCCCATTACAATATCTTAAAGGTAGGGAGAGAAATCTAATCGGCATAGCAATGCTTTGCTGATGTTTTCCTATTTCCCTAGAACTGGAACTCAACTGTATTTGCAAAAATGCCCGTGGCATATCCTAAGTAGCATATACTCTTTAGAATCCAGGCTTATTACTGTCATATATAATATTGGAGAGTGGAGTCCTAACCTTATCCAATGTGGATGTGTGTGGTAAGGGAAAGACAACAGTGGCAGGTAAGAAAAAGAGTTCCTGCCATTGTTTTGGAAAGTTAAATGAGACAAGGTATGGGAGGGTGAGGGAAGATGGAGAACAAAAATGTGCTATTGTAGGTCTGTTTATAAGCGTGGAGGGGGAGAGGAAAAGATGGTCTATGGGGAAGAATCCAGGACTGTACCCCCATGCTATGTTTTTAAGAATTACTTAACGCGGTGGCTCAGTGGCTTAGGACGCTGAGTTTGTTGATCAGAAGGTTGGCAGTTTGGAGGGTCGAATCCCGAGTGCCGCATAACAGAGTGAGCGCCTGTTACTCGTCCCAGCTTCTGCCAACCTAGCAGTTTGAAAGCACGTAAAAATGCAAGTAGAAAAATAGGGACCACTACGGTGGGAAGGTAACAGCGTTCCGTGCGCCTTTGGCGTCTAGTCATGCCGGCCACATGACCACGGAGACGTCCTCGGACAAGCGCTGGCTCTTCGGCTTTGAAACGGAGATGAGCACTGGCCCCTAGAGTTGGAAACGACTAGCACCCATGTGCGGGGGAACCTTTACCTTTACCTTTAATGCAAAACAACTGGCAGGTATAGTCTCTTGAGTAGAAATGAGAGCTATTCCATCTATTAGGATCTGTTCCAGACATGTCAAACACAAGGCCCGGGGGCCGGATCCGGCCCGCGAAGTGGTTTCATGTGGCCCGCGAAGCCATCCTGGAAACAGTGAGGGAACGGCCCCCACTGCCTTGGCCCTGGCCCAGAGAACCTCCTCCTGCCAGAGACCCTCAGATCTCTCCCACTCCTGCCCAGGCCCCCATAGGCACCCTTGATGCCAACGATGTAGAGCTGGCCACGCCCACCCAGCAGGCCATACACACTCTAGCCATGCCCACCCAGTAGGCCACACCCACCCTGGCCATAACCACCCGGCCCCCTGAGGGCAACCGCAATGCTGATGCGGCCCTCAATGAAATTGAGTTTGACACCCCTGATTCTGTTCTATTCACAGATGTTTGACGATTTTCTGAAAATTTCTCTTTCTTTGACTTAAGCTCAGCCAGATAACTAATCTTAGCCTACCTTTACCTCATTGGTTGTTTTGAGAATACAGTATTGTCAGCATACAGGCTCATGAAAAAATGGAAAAGACGGTATCACAGAATTGCAGAATTAAAATTCAAAAAGACCCTAGAAATGATGTAGGCCATCCCTTTCGTGTATAAGAAAATCAAATGAACCATCCTTGAGAGGCAACTGCCCAAGCCCTTCTTACAGACCACGAGCTGCATATGGCCCTGGACTGCTAGTCCTGTGGCTCCATAAGATAGTAAACCTATAACATGATTATGTTATTCATATACATTAACTATATTATATATGAGGCCCACGACAGTTCCTTTTTGTTCAATGCAGCCCAGGCAAGTCAAAAGGTTGGACACTGATGTTGTAGACTATGCTATACAGATCTTGCTGTAAGGAGGCTTTTCCTTACATTTTAAACAAAGTCTAGGTAGCTGCAACTTGTACTCACTATTTTCGGTCCTAGTTTTGATGCCAAGGGAAAATTGTTCCTGACAATCTTCACTTATGGAACCTTCTTTATGTAACTGAACATGGATATTCTTTCTCCCCTCAATATTCAAGGCTGAACATCCTAAGTTCCTTCAACTTATCATCACAGGGCATGTCCTCAAGACCCTCTTATTCTAATCCCTCAATATTCTTCTGAAAATGTGGTGCTCAAAATGGTACATAATTAAACAGGTTTTAAAAAAAAGAAAAAGACCCTTATTCTGACACATTACACTCAGTGTGCATGACGTTAAACATTCATTTTAAAGACCCTTTTGGTAGGTAATAACCAGAAACATAATTTTTTCTGTAATTGGGTCAACCTTCTGAAATGTTTGATTGGCTCCAACTTTAGTTGCCTTTGGAAGCAGCTGAAAATGATGTACTTTCAGGGGATTGAAGCCAGACACTGTTTTGATTGTTTTGTATTCTTGATTTTTTTTATTAATTATAATGTTCTGTCATAAACTGTGAGCCAAAAGTCTATTCATATGTGGGATATAAATGTGATCAATCAATCAATCAATTTTCCGGTTGCATGTCTTAAGTCAAGTAGAGTATCCCAGCAGTGTTACTCTCATATCTTGCCACACTTTCCATCAAAATAGGCAACACAAACTAGAGAACTTTCTGGCAGGGCTCTATGAATTGGAAAGAGCCACCCAAGGCAACTAGACTAGCACCTGCTTGATAAAAGATCCTAGATTCAGAGTTAGAGATAGGAATGGGACAACTTGCCGTAGCCAACTTGCCGCAGCCAACTAGCCTTGAGACAATTCACCACGGTCAATTGGCTGCGGAACAACTTGTTGAGGGACAATTTAACAATTCTTTTTAATTATTTAAAACAAATAAAGATTATTTTATTTTTTTCCATTCACATTTCATTCTGTCTCTCCTTTTGCTTCCTTTCTTTAATGATTCTATTCCACCATTTCTTCGATATTAGTGTAAATCTTGTTCTGCAGCGAGTTGTCCTGTGGTGAGTTGGCCGTGGTGAGTTGGCCACGGCAAACTGTCATAGACAGATGTTTTCAAAGATGGCTGCCTTGTTTCTACTTGGAAAAAAATCTTTACTAGGCTACTGATTAATTGGTTTCATTATCAAACCATTAAGACATTTCTCTAAAGTTCATCCCAAAACTACTTTCAGGAACTTACACCCATGAAATATAGTCCTTCTCCAGAATGAGTTAGAACAAGATTATACTGCCTTTAGGGTAGAAGCCTATGAGTGGTTAAGTGTAGCTTCTCCCATCCAATTCAATATTCAGATATAAGATCACCCAATAACATTCATAGCTTCCTATGAACATAGATTTGTCTACTTTCTTTCTAAGGGCATTAATACCAACCAAAGTATTTCTTCAGATTTCAGATTTCTATTCTGCTAAAATCCCATTACTAACTTAGTTATAACTATTGATTTATCTAGTCTAGCATAGTATAATGCCAAAATCTCTCTTACCTATCCATCAGAGAAGTGACTTTAAAATGAAAGGCATTCTCATAAACCTCTTGGTCACCTCAAAACCAAGTAAGTGCAGAACATGGCATGGGAATTTTCCCTTGAGAATTTCCCCCAAATTCTCTTCTTTTCTCAAAACTATAAAGCAGGTTCACCTTATTTAAATGGAGTGAAAACTGTTAAAACTGCACAGTGTAGAGTCTAGCATTCTTTCTTTCTTTCTTTTTTTTTTTTAAAAAAATGCTTTCAAGTTCGTAAGCAGAATCCTTATACCGGGGTCCCCAACCCCCTATTTGCAGCCCAGTGTGGGGCCGCAGCCTGTTTGGAACCGGGGCTGTGGAAGTGGTGGGCGAAGGCATGCACATGAGTGCACAAAGCTGCATTTATGAAAGTGGCACATGCGTGCAGGAAACCATCTCCTCCCGCTGCTACCTCTGCCAATCCACTGAGCCAGAAAGGTTGGAGACCGCTGCTTTATCCAGTCCTGCAATTTGGGATTATTTAACTGGAGATATTGGGGACTGAATTTGGAATCTGCTGCATTCAAAACAAATGCTCAGCCAGCACAGATACCATTCCTCTCACTTCTGGCTTCATACCCATTTTAGCTGAACTTCTAACACTTCACCGTAGGATGCTGGAGTTAGCTGTCTTTTATAACATTCAATGTTATAAACTTGCCTTCCAGCTTCTGAAACACAGTGTTACTTCCACAGTCCTCCCAACAGCCTAACAGATATATTAAGAGACATTATTTTACACATCCTTAAAGACCCACTAGCCTTGCTTCCCTGAAATTGTAAAAATTGTGATTAAAAAAAAATCTGTTAAGAGAGGGTACTTATATGTAGGACAATCAGTAAAAAGTAATTTATCATTTCCCTGCATCAGTAGGCACACTACCAGCCAACTCTCTTTCCACATTCATCATGCAATCACCCTATTATTTGCATATTAATCAGGCAGTGGTCCATGAATGAACAGCATCCCAACCAACTGCTGCACTGTCTCAGGAGGAAGGCTCAGTAATTATCATAGATCAGTGTTATGATGTGGTAATTGATTATAACATCTTTCAGTTTTCCCTGGGGAGTCCCAATGCTAGCCTAGCTCAGGGCCCAAATTTCTACATGAATATTCTCTTCTCTCTCTCTCTCTCTCCTGCTAAGAATTAGAAAGAAAATTGTTCTTCCTTTGCTTTCCCCTTGCCACTCCATTGCCCCCCCTCCCCAACACTGGTAATTAGTGCACATTTTAAACTTTATTTTAAATAAATAAAGGTTGAGAGTGTGGCAGAAAATTAATTCTCTCAGAACAGATTATCAAAACATAATGAGAAATTCTCTATGGAAGATCTGCGCAAATTGCATTGAAACAAATGAGAGGCCAGGCAAGCTGGTTTACATCAGATAACTGTCTGGTAAATCACTGTCTAAAGCTGCTATTTATTATTTAGTAAAGGTAAAGGTTCCCCCGCACATGCGTGCTAGTCGTTTCCAACTCTAGGGGACGGTGCTCATCTCCGTTTCAAAGCCAAAGAGCCAGCGCTTGTCCGAGGACGTCTCCGTGGTCATAACTAGACGCCAAAAGCGCACGGAACGCTGTTACCTTCCCACTGTAGTGGTCCCTATTTTTCTACTTGCATTTTTACGTGCTTTCGAACTGCTAGGTTGGCAGAAGCTGGGACGAGTAACAGGCACTCACTCTGTTACGCGGCACTTGGGATTCGACCCGCCAAACTGCCGACCATCTGATCAACAAGCTCAGCGTCCTAACCCACTGAGCCACCGCGTCCCTTATTTATTATTTACATAGTACCTAAAGTTTCCAGGCACCCCAAACAGGGTTGTTGGTTTTTTGAAAAAAAAATTGCTGGCAATTTTATAATCTAATTACAGGTATGAAAGGAAGGGGTGATGGTAGGGGAAGGCAAGACATTGGTGGAGAATATAGAAAGAAATGATATAGGTAGGCCTTTTAGTCTGGATTCCTGTTTCCTATAATAGCTATACCTCCTATGGGACTGTATTTAACACAAAAGTACACAACCCTGAATTTAAGACAGGTCCATCTGCACCCCCCACCCCACAAAACAAGCAAACAAACAAAAAAATTAAGCAGAATTCCTCACCTCTTTACCTTACTATATTCTTATAACTTTTAAGACAACCTTCTCATTTTAATGTGGGGGGAAATCTATTTTTAAATAGTCAATAAACCTTAAAAATTGAACCATTTTGCCAATAGTTTTATCAGCTATTATTTATAATATTGTAATATAAATTATTAAATTATAACATACCGGTATATGATTATAATGTAAATGATTGTATTATTTATGGCTTTATAAACCTGATATAAACCTATTTATAAATTGATGAAAAATGTTCTTTCAGGGCATCTGATTGTGGATCATCATGTCACATCAGGAAGCTCCACCATTTATCACTGTATTGGACAAAGAACTCTTTCATTGGTTTTGATATAATGAGACAGACAATAAAAGTTGTATAATGCAGCAATTGTTTTAACAATAAACCACATTTTTTGAGACAAACTATTTTTAAGGGAACTGATTAGAGCTACCATATCTAATTTAGAAAAAAAAATCATTGGATGGCAGCAAACAGCTGGAAATGTCTGTATCTTTGCTGCCATCTAATGGTCTTTGCTGGGGATGTGGTGGCTCAGTGGGTTAGGACGCTGAGCTTGTCGATCAGAAGGTTGGCAATTTGGCGGGTCGAATCCCGAGTGCCACGTAACAGAGTGAGCGCCTGTTACTTGTCCCAGCTTCTGCCAAACTAACCGTTTGAAATCACGTAAAAATGCAAGTAGAAAAACAGGGACCACTACAGTGGGAAGGTAACAGCGTTCCGTGCGCCTTTGGCGTCTAGTCATGCCGGCCACATGACCATGGAGACATCCTCGGACAAGTGCTGGCTCTTCGGCTTTGAAACGGAAATGAGCACCAGCCCCTAGAGTTGGAAACGACTAGCACGCATGTGCGGGGAAACCTTTACCTTTACTTTTAATGGTCATCGAAATTTCTGCAGAACAGATGTGACAGTCCTGTAAAGAGGAAAACTTTCATCCATGAAATTCGACCATTACAGTTTGTTTTTCTAAAAGTAAAAAACCCCAGAAATATTTAATTCATTCTTTTTTTTAGTGTTGTGCAGGCATGTTGATTGGGAACTATGACAGATTTAGTCCAGCACTTTTCAAAATCATCAGGATGAGCAAGGCTAGTTCTAACTGCTGCTTTCCAATTTTTAACAATTTTAAATCCCTTTTTCATTTACATGATGCTTTTGTGGAAACAGATTGATACAATAGCATACCTCACAATTTATATGAAAGAATTGTGTTAATAGTCTTGGCAACCGATAACATGTCAGGTGTTCTTATCTACGGTCTCAATGAAATCAGTGATGATCTTCTACTGGATGTTCATATCTGATTATTCTCCACGTCTCTACATTTGATTACCAAATTTGCCTTTCCTGTCTCTCATAAACCACTACAAGTTGTGAGAATAGTAATTGCAAAGTTTTCGTACAAAAGACAGTTTTCACTGCTTTATTTAGGTACCCAGTGACAGACTAATTCTTGTCCCTTCAGCAAAAGGGCAAATGCAACATCTGCCAGTTGATTGGCACTATTTTTAGGATCCAAGTTCCAAATAGGAAGATGTGGGGGAAGGAGGGGCAGGGGGGGGGGGAAAGGGAAGAGAATCAGATATGGAGAAAAAAAACTCCAGTCTATAATGATTTACACTGGGAAGAACAATGGTAGGGGGTGAAGAGTAAAGGAATGATAACTTTTGCCTTCTTAATATGACCTCCCTTTTTTTTCTTGTCTTTTTTAATATGATCTTTTTTTTCCAGAAAGCAGATGTTATTACAGGGGAATAAGCAGGGTAAGATACAAATGTAAAGTATATCGCAGCTGCATCTCTTCAGATCCCTGAAAGCAGTTCCCTGCATCAGAAACTATCGTGTTTTCCCCCAAAATAAGACCCAACTGGAAAATAAGCCCTAGCATGATTTTTCAGGCTGATCATAATATAAGCCCTACCTCAAAAATAAGCCCCAGTTAAGATGGTCAGCCAGACGGACACATTGAGTACCGTATTTTCCCCAAAATAAGATCTAACTAGAAAATAAGCCCTAATGTGTCCTTTGGAGCAAAAATTAATGTAAGACCCAGTCTTATTTTCGGGGAAACACGGTAGGAGGGAGGACAGTAGGCAAATAGTTTCCCCTTAATTTGCTAGTTTTCCACATTACCTGAACAGAAAGAATACTAAGATAACACTAGTGACAAGAGCTCAGTATATATGAAGTGTCATGGTCTGAACCAGTGTTTCTCAACTTCAGTACATCTGGGGAATTGTGGGAGTTGAAGTCCACACGAAGTTGCTGAGCTGGAGAAATATTAGTCTAAACCAGGGGTAGGCAACCTCGGCTCTTTTATGACTCATGGACTTCAACTCCCAGAATTCAGGAATTCTGGGACTTGAAGTCCATGAGTCATAAAAGAGCCGAGGTTGCCTACCCCTGGTTTAGACCAGTGTTTTTCAACCTTTTTTGGGCAAAGGCACACTTGTTTCATGAAAAAAATCACGAGGCACTCCACCATTAGAAAATGTTAACAAATTTAACTCTGTGCCTATATTGACTATATATAAAGTAATTCTCTTGAATAGGAATCAAATAAACACAAAGAAAGTATTTTATAATTACTTTTCAATTTTTCCCACGGCACACCAGGCAACATCTCGCGGCACGCTAGTGTGCCGCAGAACAGTGGTTGAAAAACACTGGTTTAGACTGATAATTTCAGTGAGATCTCTTCTGTAAGGGTAGATCATTTTCAATGAAATAAATGGTTAAGTTGTTACCATGTATTTCCTCTCCAGGTTGCTCTCTCTCTCTCTCTCTCTCTCTCTCTCTCTCTCTCTCTCTCTCTCTCTCTCTCTCTCTCTCTCTCTCTCTCTCTCTGTGCCTGTGTGTGTGAGAGAGAGAGGGGGGGAGAGGGAGAGAGAAACCTGCCTCCTAAATAGAGTATTCCTCTGGAAATCGATCCCCCAACAGGGCCAGAAGAAAGATTTACTCAAGAGTTCTTTCTCCCTGTATAATGAATCCCTAAAACGGAAGATTCAAATATATAGAAAACATGTAAGTTTCTTTTTTTTTTTGCCTCAAATGGAAAGGACCAGCTTTCTTGCATGATTCTGCTATATTTAAATGGGGCAGAAGAAAGTTGTAGCATGCTAGATTTTATGCTGCTCCTTTGCATCTTATTCCCTTCATGTCGTAGAGCTGTAGCAAGAAAGGTTTAGTAGTATGGCCACTTGCTCTGCATACAACAATCCATAAGCTTTTTACACATAGGCACACCTGAAGGCACCGATATTGACGGCTGTAATAGTCATGAAGGGAAATCGAGTGAAACGGTTTTGTGAATAATTCTTGCACGCTTCTAAATTCAGGCAGAGGAAATAGGGCAGTGATGGCGAACCTTTTAGAAACTGAGTGCCCAAACGGCAACCCAAAAGCCACTTATTTGTCGCAAAGTGCCCAGGGCTGAATCAGCATTGTGGTGCCCTCAGGGGCGGCGGCGGCGGGGGGGTGTGGCCCACTGGGTGGACATGGCTGCAGTGGTCAGGGCTGATTGGGTGAGCCTGGCTGGGGCCAGTCCAGTCCCTCGCCATCTCCGGGTGGGCAACGCCGCTTGCTTGCTCACTTCCTGCCCTGTCGCTTTCAAACACCACATGCTCGGTACTCTGGCGAACTCTGCTGGGGCAACGGCGCGCATGCCCACAGAGAGGGCTCTAAGTGCCGACCCTGGCACGCGTGCCATAGGTTTGCCACCACTGGAATAGGGAATTACCTTGAAGGCAACAATCAGGTAAGAGGGTCTTGAGTCTGGTCTAAAAAAATTAGTCTGAATAAACGTCTCAGGACAATGCATTCTTCCCTAGCACACGCAAAGAGGAAATGAGTCACAGGGAAGCCTATTGCAAGATTCTGCTACTATAGATGTTACAGTGAAAATAGTCCTCACCTATACGGCACTGGTTTCTTAGTCTGATCTGCTTTGTTGGATCGACAGCTCTATAGCTTCTGCTTTGAAACGGTACAGCTCTGATTGTCCCTCTTCACTGTAATACATTAAGTCAGGGGTCCTCAATCTTGGCAACTGGTAGACTTGTGGACTTCAACTTCCAGAATTCCTCAGCCAGCAAAGCAAAGCTGGCTGAGGAATTCTGGGAGTTGTAGTCCACAAGTCTTAAAGTTGCCAAGGTTGAGGACTCCTGCATTAAGTTGTTCTGAAGGCCTAATGCTGAAATGCTTCGAGTCCCCCCCCCCACTAGTATCCACATGGCTCACTCTGTTCACCTCCTCATTTAATTTCAATAGCCACCAACTTTGATGGATTACTCTGGTGAGAGCTCTATACCGCTCAGTCTCTAAATCCTTTATTTTCCAGGACATAGAAGTAAAATTGCTTTGTGGTGAGGGAGACTCAAAGCAAATTTGTAAGAAAACCAAATTCCTGACCTTAGATTATGTTCATGCTCTGAAACAGCAGGATTTAAATATACCCCCTCTGTTATTTATCTACCCATACGTAATGTTTATATATTGAAGGGACTTGATTATTACTAGTCAGCCGAGAGCATAAGGGCATTTCCACACAATTTCCACTTCCCAATGCCTCACAATGTAGCTTTAAGATAATTTGTAATCATCTCCTTTTCTGCTTTTCTCAAATCAGTGCTGACCAGTAGGATTGTGTCAAAAATATCAATTCATCTACTTTAGACACTGGAATTATTTCTAGCCAAAGCTCTGAAATGATGGGTCTTTTTGTGTGTTTTAGCTATACTACACAGTGCTAGAAACAAATGGCTTCAAAATGTGTCCATAGAGGGATGCAGAGCTTATTTCCAGAACAAAGAAAACCCCTATGTGAAAATATTCTAAGCTGGTCTAGTTACCAAAGAAATTACAGATGACAAACCATATACATCTCTCTACTAAGAACTCATTTTTCATCCAGATCATCCACCGTCTGGCACATCTACATTAGAGAAGAAGATAATATTCAGGCAATGGAGTCTACTCAATCTTGAAAGTCAGTAGGGGATGGGATAGTTCTTTCCTGTCTACAACTATTTACAAAGCCAAAATTCAGCAGACCTGAAGCCAAAACACTTCACAGACTCAGAAGCAGTATAGAGGGTTCACTAATATGTTATAGAATACAACTTATTTTATTAATTCATTACTTAATTAATTAAATAACTCTAACTTGATCCATTGCATGATTAAAAGGTAAAGGTTCCCCCGCACATGCTTGCTAGTCGTTTCTGACTCTAGGGGCCGGTGCTCATCTCCGTTTCAAAGCCGAAGAGCCAGGGCTTGTCTGAGGACATCTCTGTGGTCATGTGGCTGGCATGACTAGATGCCAAAGGCGCACGGAACGCTGTTACCTTCCCACCGTAGTGGTCCCTATTTTTCTACTTACATTTTTACGTGTTTTCGAACTGCTAGGTTGGCAGAAGCTGGGACAAGTAACAAGAGCTCACTCTGTTACGCGGCACTCTGGATTCGACCCGCCAAACTGCCGACCATCTGATCGACAAGCTCGGCGTCCTAACCCACTGAGCCACCGCATCCCTTTTGCATGATTAGATCTGCACAAACTGCTTATGAGAAAAGCAATGATTTTAACACAGAAACATACTGTTTTTGCAAGAGGGCATAAGAAAAATTATTCCCCTTTCTTATTTATACAGAAGGGAATGTTTCACCTAAGATAGTACCGTATTTTCCGGCGTATAAGACGACTTTTTAACCCCTGAAAATCTTCTCAAAAGTTGGGGGGTCGTCTTATACGCCGGGTCGTCTTATAAGCCGGAAAAAAAACTAATCAGTCGAGCGTCCCCGTTCTTGCAAAGCCGGGCCGCCCCGCGCAACTGAGCTAACTCCGGCGCGGCTCCGGGACACGGCTGAGCGGGAGCGTCGGGCGGCTCTCCCCACGCGAAGGCGGCGCTGCCTGTTGGCTCTTGGCCCGAGGGGAGGGCCTCGCACCCGCTAGACTCACCTATCACCAGCACTGCTCTCCCCCACGCGGGGATGTGCTTGCGCCGGGCGGTGCTGTCGGAGACGAGCCAGCCTGGTGGCCGGGATCGGAGCTGCGCGCCGGACCAAGAGGCCGTTTCGTGAGGTGAGAGGGCGGCGGGAGGGGGGAAGGAGGAGGAGGAGGAGTCCCCAGATGTGGCAGCTCTTCCCGCCGCCCGTGGAGCGAGGTCGGTGTCCTCATCAGCCGCCTTTGCCTTGGCCAGAGGGATGCAGGGTGGGCACTTTAAGAGGCAGGCAGGCGCGGCGTCCCAGGAGGGGCGTGGGCACGGCAGTCGCTCTCCTGGTTTGGCAAGTTTCCCGGCGGGTGACCAAAGAGCAGCCTCTGCCGGCGCTTACTCCAATGCGCTGCAACTAGGAGTGCGAGCCGCCGAGGACGGGAGAAGCAGAGCCAGCAGGCAGCCGCCGTGAGCACGGCGCTGAGGGGCAGCGGCAAAACGGCCAGTAGCCCCATGCGCAGGAGCAGCCGCCGGCTCAGCAACAGGTCCGAGCGCAGGAGCCGCACCGCCAGGCTGCCCAGGAAAAGCAGCCACACCGAGAGGCTGCACGCCCAGTCCAGCTCCATGAGGGGCAGGGCGGGAAGCCGGCCGGGAAGAGGGACCGGGAGCCCGGGCCGAGCACGCCTCGGCCGACAGTGAGAGGGAAGTGCACGAGTTCTAAAAAAGAGGCTGCGGGCGGAGCTGCCCCGCCCTGCGCCCTATGGGAGAAGTTCAAGGCCTGGGGGGGGAAGCAGAAGGGGCGCCGGCCGTGGCAGGGTGGCAGCTGCCCTCTGGCGCTGCCTGCCGCCTGGGAAACGCTGCGCCCCGGGGGCCGGCAGAAGCGCGGGAGCAGTGGGAGGGCCGGCGGGACCAGTCGGGCCTTCGCCTCCTCTGCGACGGGCAGGGCATGTAAGTATTTTCCGGCGTATAAGACAAAACCTTCAAAATCTTCTTAAAAGTAGGGGGTCGTCTTATACGCTGGAAAATACGGTATTTGACATTTTTAAATTGAGAAGATGGCTAATTTCTATTCAGTGAACATGACAGAAATGTCTAGCTTTTCATGATTTCAAATACTCTTAAATCCATCAGTCACAGAGCATGGTCCCTTAAAGCAGGGCTGAAGAAATGTGGTCACCCAGATATTAATTCCCACACAGTGCAATCAATACTAACCAGTAAGGGATGATGGCAATTGTGTCTAATAACATCTAAAGTCTGCAAGTTTTTCATAACCATTTTTCCCCCATTATGAAGTTTTGGCTGTCTAAAGCATGGGGGTCAAACTCGCCATGTCACGTGACGCATTGTGATGTTTTTTGCATTGCCAGAGCTGGGGTGGGCGAAGCCTCCATATGATGCCACCGGCCTGCAGGCAGTTTGACACCCCTGGTCTAAACATGCAACTCCTATTTTTTCCAGAGCACTGTTTTAAGTCCTTCCCTTCTTTTCTACTTATAATTCTCATGTAAAGTTGGGCTAAGCGGTAGACTTGATCAAAATCACTGAAGGAAAGAGAATTGGAACCTTGCTCTCTCAGCAAAAATCTACTACATCATGCATTTGTGTTTCATCCAATGTTTACATATGCTTGGAAACTATTATGTACATTTAAGGAAGTATAGAACATGTGCACTACAGGCAGTTTTCTTATGTGTGAAAAAACACATGTGCTATTATTTGTATTTAGCCAAAGCACTTTTCTCCGGCCTATTGCTCACAAAGGTGAGCTGGAACTCAACTTGCAGTATTCCTAGGAAGCATGGTCAACTGACTTAGGAAAAAACCCCATTACCTGTTTTTATTATGTTGCAATTTTAGGCACAATAAAATATAAAAGTACTGTAACGTTGTTAACAAAATTGGAAGCCGCTTTATAACTTCTGTCTTTTCTATTTCTTTCTTTGCACCTTTCCTCTTGCTGCTTTTCTTTACTTCTTTCAAAATTTATATTGTTTTTATTCTCTTAATTTCTCTTAAATCCTGCTGACTTCGATTTCATGTTTTACTACATGAAAGAGCTGTGGTGGCACAGTGGTTAGAACGCCATATGGCAGGCTGACTGCCCACGGCCAGGAAGTTCAATCTCGACTGGCTTAAGGCCAAAAAGGACAATGCACAAATATTAATTAGTTTCATTAATTGTAATGTCATTTTAATGTAGTTTTTGTCCTGGTCCATCCCAGTTTCTATAGAATAGCCCCAGCATGCCATTAGAAGGCTAAGTATGGCCTTCAGGTTCCAAAAGATTGCACGCCCCTACCTGCAATCATGCATTTGCTATGACCAATTATACTCCTACATTTATGCGTAAGACAGAATTTTCATATGTAAAGGATTTTTAACATCCTTTGTCTTATAGAAGCCTTGTGGGAAAGGATTTCACAGCTTTTGGTCTGCCAAACAACAAATGGAGAAGCAAAGGCCTTCACCAGGCTATTTGGGAAAGGGAAGATAGGCCTCCTGGGCCCAGAGTTAACAGAAAAACTGTTGGATGAACTACAGTTCCCCAAATAAATGGGGTTTTTTTTTGGAGTAAGAATTTTTTCTTTACAACATTTGTGGCTTAAATGTATTATATGAAGTGACTACAAGCTTGCAGCCAGTAATCTAGCCAGTTACTTAAAATCAAATCTGTGGTTTCTTGCCTGTAGAGGTCTTGGCCACGTGCCTCCTCTTTCTTTCTGACCTAAGCATATCATATTTGCCTTCTTGTTTCCATTCGCCTTCCTGCAAATTCCTCTCCCTATCTGTGCTTTCCTGCTGTCTACTTCCTTAGTCGGGCATTTCTTTTCCCTTTAGTCCTTGCCAGAAACGGAGCAATCCAGCCAGTGGCAGCCAATGACCTTGCCACCTGACCCCTCCCCCCCTGATATTAGAGGAGTTCAATTAATCACCAGAAGAGGCCATATGCAATTGTGCAGTACAAACGATCTCACAGGTGATTTTAATTTTAAAATCTCTTTTAATTAGATTCTCCAGCCCCTTCCCTTGACAATTACACAATTCTAAGCACCACAAAGCCTGAAATGATAAATGATACCCAGGAAGAAATATAAGCATTTGCAAGTCTCATGAGGTACCCTGATCTGTAGCCACGGATGAAGAGTTCCGATTTCAAACACAGGGAAATCCTTATTGATAATACTCCTAGGCAATGGGTTTGTATACGCGCCCCATCAGAAAGTGCACAGAGATAGGAGAGCCAGGCTACTCCCAGCTTTTGAATCCCACAGGCATAATAAAAGATCTTTCTCTCCCTCTATCAACACATGAAAACCAAATCAGGCATTCCCTCCCTCCCACAGAGTGAGAAATAATTTTGAAGTAAAAATAAGTATTTGAGGTTGCTATTTGAGGGACAGCCACACGTCTCCCTCTAGGACCGTGGTGGTGAACCTATGGCACGTGTGCCACAGGTGGCGAGCAGAGCCCTCTCTGTGGGCACACGCACCATCCTGGGCCTTCAGCTGGGTTTTTTAAATCCGTTTTGCTTTAGGCCTCCGCCGCCATGTGCCAAAAAAAAAAAATTTCAAGCTTCTCGCAGGAAAAAAAAAAGATCTCGCAAAGTTGGAATTGATCGAGTGAACTTTTCAGTCCCACTCAGTCTGCTGTTACCACTGCAGCCACGCCCACCCAATGGGCCAGGCCTACCCAATTGGCCACCCCCACCCAATGGGCCACCCCCACCCGGCACCTGACGATACACAAGTGGGTTTTGGGTTGCAGTTTGGGCACTCGGTCTCTAAAAGGTTTGCCATCACTGTTCTAGGAGATGTAGCTGGTAATTTCAATTTTCAGGCATTCATTAGTCTACTCTACCATCAGCCTGCTTTCCAATATGCATGTTAAAACATGAGAGGGAATGATTAAAGATTACCTTTGATGGCCGAGTTCATCTACTAGGCTAGTCTAGACTAGGTACAATGTGGTTGGGCAGACTGTGGTTCAGCATACAGTGGGAATCCAACGACTGTCTTATATGTTGTTGAAGCAGGACATACTGTTAAGCCACAGGATGTTATTTGTTTGGGCACAGCATGTTATGTGAGCCTAGCAGTTTCATGAACTCAAACGGAGAACAAGTTTAATCAACACATTTGAAAAAAAAACCCTCAAGATCAGTCCAAAAATACTTCAGCTTTTAAAAACTGACTCATATGGGCTACTTATTTTAAGCACTCCTGGTTTTCATTGCAGTAACTGATATTGGTGTTAGTTACGATTTGTTTCACATATAACAAATACAAGGACCTGAGTTCTGAATCTGTGGCTTGTTAAATAATCAGTCCTAAAACATGCTTTACAAAACGTCATTACAGTATTCAGTTGAGTTAATGGACAGTCCAGGAAATCCTGTTCTCACCGTGGCCATCCAGATGCCTCCGGTGCTTCTCATCAAAAGATGGAAGAATACCGATCTCCCAGCTTTTGAAATAGTTATGGAAGAAAAAGGCAGCTTTGGCTGCATTCATCAAAGGAGCAACAGCAATTGCCAAGAAACCGCTTCTTCCCTCCCTATCAAAATGAACACTTGTTTCTAATCAACAGTTGTCTTGAGCCTGCAGAGAAGCAGATTTTGCACTCATCTCCGAGTCTGGAGGCGGCTGCTCTTTCTGCCTCCCAGTAGACCTTCTTGGCAAGGAGTCTCTCTGGCTGTTGGATGCTGCAGAGAATTTTCCTCAAATGCAACTCTATCCCAGCAAGGCCACCAACAAAGTTTGGCTGGTCATAAGAAGTAAAGCCACTTTACTATTAAATGTTTTACTCTGACCTTTACAAACTGGTTTCTTGCTTTTCCCTCCCCCTCTCCCCCCCCCCCCCGAGCCTTTTTGCTTTTTTACTAACTTAAAAGTTTCTCTCAGGTTTCTCAGTTCATGCAAGTTAGTGGCATAGCTGTTCCCTAAAAGGGACTAAAACTGAGAATTCAGGGCTTCCATCACTGCCCCATGCTCCTATTTATTTTCCACACCAACTTGCAAGGTAGCGAAATCTAGATTAGTCAGCAATATATGAATAAGATTGCAGCCTAACAACCCGATATCCTTTTGTGTTTACTATAAACCAGACGTATCGGAGCCTTTTCTGCATTGCCGGCAATGGGGTGGGCGCAGTTTCATTGTGACCCATCCGGCAGTTTGACACCCCTGCTATAAACGATCTGGAAATTCATCAATGTTTAAAATAAATACTGTTGGCACTCACATCTATAAAACACTCCCTTTTCTTGCAATGACTCTTCCAGTTAATTTGGCTGGAAACATCACAAGCTCAGTTTAATGAATCTATGATAAAACCCCAAAAGTTGAATTCCAATAATTTGGAGGATAAGGAAGGACAGATATACAAAACTGTTGGAAGTGTAAGAAATCAGAAGGGAATCAATATGTAAACTGCATGGAAAACTAAAAACGAGGAAGAAATTTTTTTTAAAAAAATCACATTTTTTTCTAGCTAAACAACTACCGGTACCTTATTTATTTGGTGTCCCAAATGCCCCATAAACATCTTTAGAAATCTTACAGTGTTGTTCTAGAGACTGTCTGTAGATTTTTAATTTATAAAAATGTTTTGTGAAGTTTTAGATATTGTGGCAGGTCACACTATGGTTCTTCCCCTTCCACCTATATCATATTGCTCTTTTCTATGATTTAGGCACTGGAAAACAAGCTAGACAACAAGAAAAGGGGGAAGAATTAAATCTGGTAATTTAAATAAGTACAAATAATTCCCGTAAAAGGAAGGCAGCTTTCTAACACATCAGAAATAAATAGAAGTTTACCCACCACCATCACAGGTACACACCTGTTCAATTAGAAAGAAAAACAGGTAGCATAATAAAGCAACAGATTTCATAATGAAGCAGCTGATTACCTGAGCTTGCACATCCCTGCTGAAGAGAGTCTTGCAGTGATGACACAGAGTGAAGGACTGGAGAAAGAAAAGGAGGATGATAAGAAAGAGATAATGAGAGAAGATACAATTTGCCAGCGAAGCAAGTCCCAGTAAATAGATCAGGCTGATCAAAGCAAAGCAGCATAGTAAAACTACCTGGTCTCCATTTCCTTTATACCAGGAGTGGCTAATCTCTGGTGCTCCAGATTAGCCAGACTGCAAGTCCTCATACCCTTAATTGTTGGCCAAAATGGCTGTGACTGATGGGATTTTGGTTAACTACGGAAACCTAGTAATTCCCAGCTGAACATTACATTTGGGTCTATCCAGATTTTCTATCTATTAGTCTGGTTCAGATGATAACCTTCTGTGTTTGCTCTTTACAATGAAGCAAAGAGGCAGGATTGAGTCCATGCATAGTTCTCTCCTGATTTTTCCAAGGTTTAGATATGCCCATGACAGTCGTGGACAAACTATGGCTAAGGGACTCTAGGAAGCCCCAACTCCCCTGTTTGTTTTTGCCCTAGTTGCCCAGTTTCCCACAGTTGCATTATGTAAACTCTCATGTCTCTGGAAGCTATGTAATATTAAGGGCAAGAATACAGGTTTCTTAGTTTCATGTACAAATGTAAGGATTTTAGGCAACCAGATACCTTACACTAATGGTTACTTCAAGGCCTCTTTAAGCATTCATACACAAATACAGATTCTCCAATTTTGGAAAAAGAGGGAGAATGTAGCTTTGGATAAGGATAGCCTGCAAAATAATATCTAGGCCTTCTCTATTTATTCTTCATGATGTTACTGGAAATGTAACAGTAGAGTTCTGACTTAATCAGGGCTGATCCAAATTAAAATCACATCAATTTTGAGCACCTGAGAAAAGCCTTCTTATACAGATATACAGGGGTCTGTTTGGGGAGGGAAGGAGAATCAAGCTATTTTAAGTTAGTTCTTAATTAAATAACTATCTTAATTAAAGGCTTCCACAGCCTAATTCATTATTTGTTATTATTTAACAAACACCAAAGTTTCACTTTGCAGGTTGAAAAAAAAGGGAAAAGATGGGGGGAGAAGTGTTGTGACCTGAGTTCCCAGCAAGCTTTAAGGTTCCCAAGAAGTCCCAGCATTGGAAAGCAGGATAAAGAAGAATGCAACCATAAGTGTTTTCAGAATGTAAGCTATTTTCATCTGTCCCGAAATCTTCCGGAA
Source organism: Vipera ursinii (assembly GCF_947247035.1). Taxonomy (NCBI): domain Eukaryota; kingdom Metazoa; phylum Chordata; class Lepidosauria; order Squamata; family Viperidae; genus Vipera; species Vipera ursinii. The sequence continues at coordinate 342,500,379 of NC_139512.1, read as the reverse complement.
CTTCGCTGTGAAGCCTCCTTTGCATTTTTAAGTACTTTAAGCACCTCCTACCTTAATGTAATTTCTAGAGACGCACCAACTATTGCCTGTTTTGGGATACAGTGGATTCAAATAAAGATCAACTGGGATAAAAGCCCATTCCAATGTCTGATCCAACTGATATCCATAATTTCCAGTGTGGTAGCTGTGTCAATGTTTTACAACAGCAACAGTTGTTGGTACCTTAGTGGGCTATGATTCATGAGTGCTTACTGTGTTGTGATTCAGCGTCAGCCTGTGATACCGGCAGCTGAGTCTGATGATTCTGAAGAGGAGGAGGAGGGGGGGTTGGAGAGCCTTTGGTGGCAGAGGGAGGCTCTGATGCACTGCAGGACTCTCAGCCTGGCCCCTCCCATCATGTTCCTCATCAGACTCAGCCCTGTGAGCATGAGGTATTGGACGTAGATGATTCACAGCTGGATGTATTCAGGGATGCTAGGAGCAGGAGGTAATCCAGCAGAGCAGAACAGAGAAAGGCAATGAGGCAACTTGGTGAGAAGAGGAGAAGGCAATGAGAAGCCACGCCTTGGGACTGCTGATAAAGGGGGAAGGTGTGGGAGGTGCTGTTTGCTGAAGGCAACCGTTTGAAGATCTTCTGCTAGAGACCTGGTCTATTATTCCTGTTTAACTCTTGTTTGAACTTTTGGTTAACTCATTTGAACTTTTCATTTCTTCGTAAATAAATTTGGCTGGGTTTTTCCAGCCTGTTGACTATAAAAAGGGGTTGTCCCTGGCATTCAAACAGCACTGGTCATAGGCTGAAACAGAACATACTGGAGAGATGGGTAGCATATAAATTTATTAAATAAATAATAAAAACGCTTATGTGATCATACGTTTATGGGGTTCACAAACCCCATGCCATTTTTAGTCCTGCATTCCACACATCCTTGTCATCCACCCCCACCCCAAAATGCAATTGCCTTCTCTGTGTAAGGAGTTGGGAAGTCTAACCCTTAAAGTACAGGCTAGGGACAAACTGATCCTCTAAATCAAGATTAAGATGTGTGGACTCCCACAATTCCTCAGTCAGTCCACACATCTTAAAATAGTTGAGGTTGAGAAACAGTGCTCTAAATGAAAGGTTAAACAAAAAATCAAGGAGAACACGATGTGATCTGAAGACCAGTGCAGTTTGTTCCTTTACCTTGGCCTTGGGGCTGCCCTTGAGATGGCAAGACTCCCTGTCCGAGTTCGCCATTTAGCCACAGCTGCATACGAATGAATGGCTCACGCCCCTTCTGTGTCAACTTGCTCCATGGCTTTGGCCGAGACAGCATGTCGCTGACGCTGCCCTGGGAAAGACCCAGCACCTAGAAGGAAACCACCACCGAGGAAGTAGAATTAGCCTCAAGTTTGGATTACAATGGGAAAATCAGTTGATTGATTAATTATACTGGTCTTTACCCAATTTCAGGAAAGCTCTTATGCAATGACACTTTAGCAGAGACATTAAACAGCAACAACAAGAAAAAGATCTATAAGGATTTGCTCAGACCTGGAATTCTAGATCAACTGAATTGGCCTTCTCAGTTCTAGAGCCAAAGTTTCGTAGCTTCTTTCCTCAATAAATTCATGCTTGTTCTCCTCGCCCAAGTTTTCTTTTCCAATTAACTTTCCAAGAGCATTTTAGTATTTCCTACTGTTGAATGATCTGAAGAAAGATGTGGAGTCTAGCACGAATCATTGCAGCTCATTACTGCCTACTTCTGTTTGAGCATATTATAGGATAGCGGAGTTGCTTGTTGATGTTTCCTTATTGGCGCATCTTAATTTTTTTAACTAAAACTTTTTAGTTTGAGTTTCTCTAAGCCAGGGGTGTCAAACTCAATTTCATTGAGGGCTGCATTAGCATTGCGGTTGCCCTCAAGAGGCCGGGTGGGTATGGCCAGGGTGGGCATGGCCTACTGGGTGGGTGTGGCTAGACTGCGTATGGCCTACTGGGTGGGCATGGCCAGCTCTACATCGTTTGCATCAAGGGTGCCTATGGGGGCCTGGGCAGGAGTGGGACAGATCTGAGGGTCTCTGGCAGAAGGAGGGTCTCTGGACCAGGGCCAAGGCAGTGGGGGCTGTTCCCTCACTGTTTCCAGGATGGCTTCGCAGGCCACATGAAACCACTTTGTGGGCCGGATCTGGCCCCCGGGCCTTGTGTTTGACATGTCTGCTCTAAGCCCTTTTCTTTACTGGAAAGAGGAGAAACAAATGTAAGGCTGGAAATGAGATGAAATGGCCTTTCCATGACACTCAGACTATTTCCATCATATGCTTACTCATATGTGATTTTACTTCATTTCATATACAAGAATACCAAAGAAAGGAAGCATACCAAAAAGGACAGGGGGAATGCCAAGGAGTTAACTTTGGTAGGATGCAAACAGGTGGACAATGAAAGAAGCTTCACATTAAACCATCATCTCCAGCTAGTAAGGTAAAGGTAAAGGTTCCCCCGCACATGTGTGCTAGTCGTTTCTGACTCTAGGGGCCGGTGCTCATCTCCATTTCAAAGCCGAAGAGCCAGCGCTTGTCCGAGGACGTCTCTGTGGTCCTGTGGCCGGCATGACTAGACACCAAAGGCGCACGGAACGCTGTTACCTTCCCACCGTAGTGGTCCCTATTTTTCTACTTGCATTTTTACGTGCTTTTGAACTGCTAGGTTGGCAGAAGCTGGGACGAGTAACAGGCGCTCACTCTTACGCGGCACTCGGGATTCGACCCTCCAAACTGCCGACCTTCTGATCGACAAGCTCAGCGTCTTAACCCACTGAGCCACCGCGTCCATCTCCAGCCAATGTTAGGTTAAATAACACCAATTTACCAGACTGAGTTTCTTGCTGTACCTCTGCTGTTTTAAAAGCAATGGACATATTTATGCACCCCAAACTGCCAGATGATACCATTCAGGGCTACCTAAGTTTGGACTGGTATTCTATTCCTGCAAGCACTCTAGGTGGCAACTTATGTAAGTCTTTCACCTGTCTCCAATACCCCATACAGCAAGGGTGTCAAACTGCCGGCCCGCGGGCCGGATGCCTGATGGCGAAACCGCGCCCACCCTATTGCTGGCAATGGAAAAAAAGTTGTGTGATGCTGCGAGTTTGACACTCCTGCCATACAGGAACCTAGTCTTTTATTTTTTGCAAAATGTTATGATCTAAGAATTGGCTGGTTTTCTTTCCTTTCCTTTTCAAAACCACATTCGTGATCGTGCAGCAAAATATTAAAAACGTGTGACAAGTGTCTGGTAACATTCAGTTATTCCAGTAATTTGGATGTAAGGATAAAATGAAATCAGTCTGAGAAGGAGACATGGGCATTCCATAGAAGAAAAGTAGAAGACAGCAGCTTTTGGTTTACAGCATGGGCATCTCAGTCATTATCCAGACACTTCCTGTTGCAACAAACAGCAGAGCTAAGCGACTGGCATCAGTGTTTTTCAATGTCAAAAACTTACTAGTCAGCTCATCAGAGTAACCATATACTTAAGTGGATAGGACTCCCCCATCCTGCTTAGCTCTGTAGAAGGAATCTCAGCAGGTTTTGCTTATTGTGCAAAAATGTAAGATGTGTAACAAACTCCTCCCTCTAAAGAGACATTCAAGATGTGACAGCTCCATCCACTTTTGTATTTGTCTATTCTGATCTGCAGGCATGTAAGCATAAGGAATTTTGAGTACTGCTTGAGTGATGGTGGGAAGAATAACGCTAATAACTTAAGTCTTGAATCTGGATTGCCTAAAACATGTCTGCTTCTAGTTTGCTTCTTTTAAAAAAAACAACTCCCAAGCTTTCCTGGGTCTTGAAGGGTGATGACTGAATTATTCTAATTAAGAAATACAGGTAATCCTTGACATACAACAGTTTGTTTCGTGACCAAAGTTATAACAGCACTGAAAAAAAGTGACGTATGACCATTTTTCCTATTTACAACCACTGCAGCATCCCTGTGTCACGTGAACAAAATTCAGGCACTTGGCAACTGATCCACATTTATGACGGTTGCAGTCTCCTGGGGTCACGTGATCCCCTTTTGAAATATTCTGACAAGCAAAGTCAATGGGGAAGCCAGGCTCACTTTAACAACCATGTTACTACGTTGACAGCTACAGCGATTCACTTAGCAACTGTGGCAAGAAAGGTTGTAAAACGGGGTAAAACTCAGTTAACAAATGTCTCATTTAGCAACAGAAATTTTGGGCTCAGCTGTTGTCGTATGTCGAGGACTACCTGTAGAGATAAAATTAGCTATTGACCCACTGCTACAGAAACCACTGGAATATTCCATTTGAGAGCCTTACCTTTTCCCCAAATATCCTTTGGCAGATGCCGTTTTTTGCTAGCTTCTCTTTGACCTGACGGGTTAGATCTATCGTATCCACTTCTTGGTACATGTAAATCTCATACTGCTCAGGGGTTAATGGAGGAACGGAAGGCTTAGATGGCTTTGATAAAGAAACGATGGGGGAAGAAGGAAGGGGGCTGTTTTGGGGCGTCTCACTGCGACTTGCCCCTGTCACACTCAGTTCAGAGCTCTGAGAATAGGGAGATTCTGCGTTGGGCCACTCTTTCCAATATTCCGAGGAGGAGGGCCCTTGGACTTGCTGGTTACGGTCTGAACGAGCTTGGTTGCTGGCCTTCTCTTTCCCACTGGTGCTTTCCTCCATTTTGGGGTCTTCAGGAGGAGCCGTGTTCCTTCTGTCAGTTTGCACAGTATTCCACCAATGGTCCTTCCATACCCCGCTGCGTCCCAGTTCATTTTTAACATGCCTCAGCACACCTTGTGCTGAGTCAGGCATCCCGTGGAGGTCTAGAAGGGAGGCCTCTTGGGCTTCCTTCTTGAGACCAGGGACAGTCGGTAGGGAAGACACGGTGGAATCCACAGAGGACGAGTGCTTCTTCAAGGACAGAGGCAGGGGAGAGTAACTAGAGACCGAAGAAACTGCAGGCGTAGGGATCAGTTTTGAGGACAAGATGGACATTTCAGCTTGGGATAGAGGGGTGGCTTTTAAGGCAGGTTCAAGGGCAGCCTGCTGGGCTTCCATCTCTCGGCGAGCCTGTTGCAAAATGGAGCGGATAGCATCGTCGGAACTGCTGCTGGTTGATGTGGAAGGTGGCTGAGCCGGCTCAGCTGCAAGAATAAGAAAACAACGACTGATGAGAGACAGTAAGGTAAAGGTTCCCCTGCACATGCGTGCTAGTCGTTTCCAACTCTAGGGGCCGGTGCTCATCTCCGTTTCAAAGCCAAAGAGCCAGCACTTGTCCGAGGACGTCTCCGTGGTCATGTGGCCGGCATGACTAGATGCTAAAGGTGCACGGAACGCTGTTACCTTCCCACCGTAGTGGTCCCTATTTTTCTACTTGCATTTTTACGTGCTTTCGAACTGCTAGGTTGGCAGAAGCTGGGACGAATAACAGGCGCTCACTCTGTTACGCGGCACTCGGGATTTGACCCTCCAAACTGCCGACCTTCTGATCGACAAGCTCAGCGTCCTAACCCACTGAGCCACCACACCATTCATTTCCCCAAACATCAGTTAAAAGCTCTTCTTACAATCACCACTCAGGGTCCAATAGAGATCTGTGCCAGATGTATGGTTTATTATTACTGGTTCAGAAGTTTTGTTTTGTTTTCTTTTTTTTTTTAAAAAAAACCCACATTAATGTGACTGCTATTATAAAGACCCTGAAAAATAACAAGGGTGAAAACTCCTCCTTATCAAAATACTTATTAGAATCCTGAAATTTACCAGGCAAAGCATATTTTCTCACATTTTTATGCCTCAATAAGCATCAAATATTATTAAATGTAAATATTTATTGCCCAAGAAAATGAAAAAAAATTCTCATAAAAATAAAAAGCATTACAACAGTAAAACAAAGTGAAACAGAAAACAAAACACACGTTCCAATCTATCCCCAAACCAGTGCCTCCTTAATAAAATGAGATATAGTGAATCAAATGATCAAATACATTTCTTACTTGCAATTGTGCCAATTTAGTAGAAAATAGAAAAAACAACATTCCTTGATTCTGAAACAGTTTGTTACTAAGTCAGTAAGCAGGTGGATACTTATTGTGATGTCATCCTCATCACAAGCTATTATAGGAGAACATTTGTGAGTCAGATGTAGGCCACAAAGAAAAAGAAAAAATGCTCAATAAACTGACATTTCCAGCACATCCATTCAGTATATAAATCCTTTCAGCACATTAGGGCACATCTTTCTTTTTAATGCATATTTCTAATCTGGACCAATCTGTTTTACCCCATCTCTTCTGCCCACTGGATCTGGGCCTTGGCTACCTTTTTTTGTTATTATCTGCTCTCTTGACCACTGTGATGGAAATTTTTCATCCTACTTCATTTCCCTGTTTGTTTTAACCACCCTTGCCAGTATTTTCTATATAATATAATAGTAAGTTTGAGTTTAAATGTCCACATATTCTTACTTATTGTAGCTTCTACATAAGTAGCTTCTACCCTGCCCACCCCCAACCCCCCACCTTGGGAAGATGTGCAAATTTCCCAATCAAGACTCCCCCAATAAGAAGGAAAATGTTTTGGGGAGAGCTTCACATTTTAGAAGTATCCACAACATTTGCCTGTTACAGATGTTTTTGTATTATTACATTTCATCCTTAAATGATCTGTTTGGGATATCGTAACATACAGCATTTTCTTGAGATAAAGAAAGACCCAACACTCTTTAAGCCATAAACCTTCAGCAATGGAATCTACTGAAGTAAACAATGCCCCCTAGTTCATTTGCTTTCTCATAAGCATTTACTACTGTTTCCACATTAACCTGAACTTCAAAGTTCTCCTACCTGTTTTCTGTACCTGCAGCTCCCTTTTTGCTTGCTCCAGAATGGATTTGATAGCTTCATCAGAGCCAACATCTGTAGCTCGGATTCTTGTGGTAATGTTACCTGAAGAGAGGAGAAATGATCAACTGTTGAGCAACCTTTTGAGAATTGATTTTCTCAGCCACATACTGGTGGCTTGACTCAGTGAATTACTCCACAAAAACTACAATAAGATGAATCAATGAATAAAATCAACAACGGCAGCTCTATTTTATCTGCCTTCTACTACTTTTGCAGCTATTTAGAATTTCAAACTTCTGCTCTTTTAACTTGTCCCTGTTTCTGTCCTCCGTCACATCTCACAAATGGGTTCCTTTCCTTCACAATCACAATTATTTCAAAAAGAATACAAAAGACCTGTGAATTGCTTGTCTGGATACTGGACCAACAAAGAGTTCATACATCTAACTGACACACTGCTTCCGCATGCTGAGCTGTAGATTCTCAGCCATCCAGGTCATGGTTGTCCCAAAGGTGCTTTTTCAAAAGGCAACTGGACTTTCTGCGTATTTCTCTTGAAGATGTTTGCCTTTTTTCCCAACAAACTTCTTTAGTTTGCTTCTTCTTGAATGAGAAGCGAAATGTCTTCAAGGAAAAACAAAGAAATTCGGTTGGCCTTTCGAAAAAGCAACTTTGGGACTAAACTTTAAGTATCGATACTTGGACTGCATGAACCAAGTATCATGATTTGTGTATCATGATTTGCACATCATGGTTCACAAGTTGGTGTCAGGCATAAGTCACTGAGTTGGCTTATCTAGACTGATTTTATCTCCTCTAAGCAGCAGAAGTTTTTTTTCTGGATCCCCATGCAGAGAATCTGCCCCACTTGCTTCTTTTCTGTGGATTTTTGGGGCACAGGAACCAGGACCTGGTGCTTTAGGTACTCCGCTAATGTGTTTTGCCTCATCAAACTCACTGCAAATTTAAGATAACATGACAACATTTGTTAGCCACAAACTTTTACAACAAGGATATCAAACAATATTTTATATAGCCTGCTCTTGAAAGTCGATGGACCAGTTCCATCCAAAGCACGGACAGTTCCTGAACACAACTTGCAAGGCTTTTTCCTTTTCCATATTTTTTTAAAAAAGAAAATCTGCTAAACATTAAAAAAGCAAAATATATCCAAATGTGACCAAGTTTTGTAGACAGGAATAAAAAAAAACAACAGACATAAGGCAGTGCATTTGAATTATTTTGGTCATCTTCCAAATTGGCAATATGCCTAAATAGCATTCAAATCTTCCTTTAAACAAGATATAGCTCAATGCTTGCTTTTAAAAGACTAAAAGTTCAATGGAAGAAGACCAAATGCACTTTAATTGGGGGGGGGGGGCTGCCTAAAGTCCTCAATTATCAAGCGCCTTCAATCTTCCAAATGCAGTAGATGGGAAAATCCAACTGGCTCCTTCCCCCACCCACTCAATTAATAGCAACATCATTCATCAGAATTTTCAGCTTTGTGCACATCATTGAAAAGGATTGAAATATTAGAATAATGAAATCTATCTGGCTCATGTTGTCCTGGCATCCATCTGTGATTTCAGGACTTTTACATATGGAGGCTATTTAGGATGACTGGTGTGGAACATGAGCCAAAGATGCAGGTGAGTGAAGAGTCTTTCAAATTCCCAATTCTCCTGTCAAAGATCCTAAGGCTATGCTTGAACATCACTTTCCTTAAAATCAATTTTTCAAGAACGAAACGATGGAACAGTTTCTGTAAGAAATCCATGTCAGTTGAGCTAAAGTAACATGTTGGAAGGAACCGTTCTTCTCTGTGCAGGTTAGTGTAATTCTACTATGGCTCTGAGTTCAAAATACGATCAATCCAAGTATAGAAACCAATTAAAATAATCCTGCAAAATCACTGTGATTCAGAATGCATGGTACTCAGCAAGAATAAACAACTGAAACTATTAAAAACTCATATTCACAAATATGTGGGCTGCCACAAAGAAGGGTGGGTGTCAAATTATTCTCCAAAGCACCAGAGGGCAGGACAAGAAACAATGGTTGGAAACTGATCAAAGAGAGAAGCAACCAGGAATTAAGGAGAAACTTCCTAACAGTGAGGACAGTTAACCAGTAGAACAGCTTGCCCTCAGAAATCGTGGGCGCTCCATCCCTGGAGATTTTTAAGAAGAGACTGGACCTCTTCCTATATAATCAAAAATAGTAGGAGAGGGGCAAATGCTTCTGAAGCACAGCTTCTCTGAAGATCTGCAGAGGAGATCTCTTGTCAAGTTGTAGAAGTTTGGCCATCTGTCCCTTCTTGTGCCTTTAAGTACAGGGAGCCCTTGACTTATGACCACAATTGAGCCCAAATTTTCTGTTGCTAAGCGAGACACTTGTTAAGTAGGCTTTGCCCGATGTTATGACTTTTCTTGCCACAACTGTTAAATGAATCACTGTAGTTGTTACGTTAGTCACAACAAGGCTGTTAAGTGAAATCTGGCTTCCCCATTGACTTTGCTTGTGAGAAGGTCACAAAAGGTGATCACATGACCCTGGGACATTGTAACTCTTATAAATATGGACCAATTGCCAAGCATCTCAATTTTGATCATGTGACCATGGGGATGCTGCAATGGTCATAAGGGTGTTAAAAATCACTTTTTCCAGTGCCGTTGTAACTTTGAACGGTCACTAAACAAACTGTTGTAAGTCGAGGACTACCTGTACTGCCCCTGGGAGGCATTCAACTGCAAGTTCAGCCTGCTGAAACAGCAGCCTTTAAGGGAGAGGGAGGCAGAAGGACAATCCTAACACTCTTTGCAGTCATCAGAGAAACTAATTTCCCACCAGAAGTTAGTCAACTCCTTCTTTTATCATTCCTTAATTAAAAGAAGCCACTGAACATAAAAGAGGGCATGTGTTTAAAAATGCCAGATTCCTCTGTGCCTTCATTACCCAGTTCTTAATATTTAAGGCAATTATCCTGAGTTTAAGAAAAATCTGAAATAGCGCTAGCAGGCACAATGGTGACTTCATTTTGTTTAATAATGTAAGAATTTATATATCTTATTTTCCTTAGTATTTAAATGGCTTCATTCCCACCAGACCTTAGTACACCATCTCATGGCTGTTTAAGAACAGTCCATTAAAGGTGCCTCACATCTGAAAGATTATCCTGCCCAATTTTCCTTTACAGACAGAGAATCCTATCAGGGGATAATGGGAGATCCTACCATTAGCAGCCCTTGGATAACCTAGTACAGCGATCCCCAACCTTTCTGGCTTTGCGGACCGGTGGGGGGGGAAGAGGAGGGAGAGGGAATAGTTACACACGAGCACGCGCGTCCGCCACTCGCACAAACGGAGGTGCGCATGCGCCCTCACCCACCATTTCCGTGTCCCAATTCCAAATAGGCCGCAACCTGGCAGTGGCCCGCACACACACTGTGCTTTTTTTTTAAAAGCACACATTAAAAGTAAATGCATCAATGCACCCAAGCCCGCACACGCATACTTTATGTGGTCCGGTGCCCCGCTGATGCTGTTCTTTTTTTTTTCTTCAAATTGTTCTCTATCCTTTAAGTAGCCCGCCGTATTATCACTCTTACATTACTTATTTTTATTATTAATCTTTCAGTTTTGTGGAAAGTACATCCAAAATGGCCTATGAGGAAGGGCCTCTTTGGAGACCATCAGTTGACAGGGCCCAGAAGGAAAATCTTTTCTGCCCTTCAGAATATCATTCCCCTCAGAGATTAGATTGGCCCTGTCTCTACTGGCTTTTTGGCAGGCCCTGAAAAGGCTTTGTGTTTGAGCCTGATGCCCTGGACAAAGCCCATCTTCTGGTTGTATGAATGATGCCTGACCACTAGGTCTTTTTGTCTTTTATGTTTATTTTATATTTTGTGTATATATGTATGTATGTATGTATGTATGTATGTATGTATGTATGTATGTATGTATTTTTCTAGGACTTATATGCCGCCCTATCTCCCGAAGGACTCAGGGCGGCTAACAACAATAAAAACAACAATACAAAAGTTAAAAGAAATTAAATAAACAGCCCCAATAAATAAGTTAAACTAAACAATTAAAATTAAAAAAAACATTTTAAAAAACCCTGTCGTCAGTCCAGGTCAGCCTGATGAAAAAGGAAAGTTTTGAGGTCGCGGCGAAAGGACCGGAGATCTGGGGCCATCTGGAGCTCAAGGGGGAGTTGGTTCCACAGGGCTGGCGCTCCCACAGAGAAGACCCTCCCCCTGGGGGTCGCCAGTCGACATTGTCTGGCTGACGGCACCCTGAGGAGGCCCTCTCTGTGCGAGCGTACTGGCCGATGGGAAAACGTTCCTGGCAGCAGACGGTCCTGCAAATATCCCAGGCCTAGGCCATGTAGGGCTTTAAAGGTAAGTGCTTTGGGGGGGGGGGTATGCGCATGGTAGGTGCACATTCTTAGGAAAACTGGTGTTAATGTGTTGACTCCTTAACACGAGTTAAGAAAGCATTAAGAAGAGAGTGCTATGGTGTGACTGTGTGTTGTTCTACCTGCTGCTGCCTCCTCAACTCAGATGGCTACCATGCAAGCCCCGTGATAAATGCAGCTTCTTTAAAGATCCATGGAAGGACAAGGATGAAAATTCCTATCTGAAAAAATGGACTTTGAGCGGTAATTCATTTCATTTCATATTTGTAGATGGATCATCGGCTTTTTGACAGATAGGAAGCAGCAGGTGAAGCTAGGAAAAATTGCATCTGGTACCTTGAGGCGCCCCTCAAGGCTGTGTGATCTCTCTCCCTTGCTCTTCTCTTCATGTGCCAAAGATTGCACCCCAAGAGAAACCTCTGTTGAAGTACTGAAATTTGCAGATGATACAAAGGCAATTGGCCTCATTTGACAAGGTATAGATGGGATTTTACCACGCCTACTATATTCGACAGCAGAGTATCAGCAGTAGCGTACTTCAAGTTTTTTGGATCTATAATCTCCCAGCACTTGAAATGGACACCTAACGTTAGAACCATCATTAAAAAGGCACAACAAAGAATGTTCATCCTGTGTCAACTCAGGAAGTTCAAATAGCTCCAGGAGCTGTTGATACAATTTTACAGAGGAATTACTGAGTCTATCATTTGTACTCTATAACTGTCCGGTTTGGTATACCAAGCACAGAGGACAGGGTACATAACTCCAATGGATAATTAAGCCTGCAGAAAGAACAAGTGCAGCCTGCTCTCCAGAGAAGTCCTGTATATTGCGCAGCTCAGAAGGAGGGCTGAGAAGTTATCTGCAGACTCCTAAACATCCTGGACATAGATTGTTTCAACTTCTCTCCTTGGGATGGTGCTATAGGGCAGTGATGGCAAACCTTTTAGAGACCGAGTGCCCAAACTGCAACCCAAAACCCACTTACGTATCGTCGGGTGCCGGGTGGGTGTGGCCCATTGGGTGGGTGTGGTCAATTGTGTGGGCATGGCTGCGGTGGTAACGGCAGACTGGGTGGGACTAAAAAGTTCAATCAATCAATTCCAACTTTGTGAGATCTTCCCCCCCCCCCCCGCGAGAAGTTGAAGTTGATTGATTGAACCTTTTAATTTTTGGCACATGGTGGCGGAGGCCTAAAGCGAAAAGGTTTTATAAAACCCAGCTAAAGTCCTAGGACTGGGGCAATGGTGCGTGTGCCCACAGAGAGGGGTCTGCGTGCCACCTGTGGCACACGTGCTATAGGTTCACCACCACGGCAATAGGGCATTTCAGGACAAAGCAACTAGACACCGGGAGTTTTTTTCCCTTGTGCCCTCACTCTTCTGAACTTAATTCTCACAGTCCTGTCTAATGTCTATGTGTATTTACCCATGCAGTATGATTGTAGTATTATTATTTATCTTCCTTGTTAACTTTTTTACTTCTCCTTCTTACTGACATTATGATTATTATTATTCTGTTGCTTTGCATGTACACTGAGAACTTCTGCACCAGAGACAAATTCACTTTATGTCTAATCACACTTGGCCAAAATAATGTATTCTAATTCTAGTTCCAGTTCTAATTCTATTCATTTTAGCCCAGATCCTGAAGCAGAATTGTACAATGCAATGTGAAACAGATTTGCTCAGAAGTTTAACTGATCTTGCAAAATAGATGGAATCATGATTATAGTTTTATTTCCCTCCTTTAAAGAATCCATCCCACAGCCAACCAAATAAAGTTTTCTACATTATTAATGTTCTACACATGCAAAACGTGATTATAGGCCATTCTGAATATAGAGAAGAGATCTAAATCTCTGAGCACAAACAACTTTCTTAAAGCCACCAATGGGAGTTAATTGCAGAGCTATGAACCATACTTGGTTCAAAACTAGCCACATTCTGCCCACTTTACGCTACATTGTTTGAATGTTGAATTCGGTCCTATTTCATTCAGGTGGTTTTTGAGCAGGAAAAGCATTTTCAGCATAGAGAAAGAATATTCTACTTCATTCTTTCTTACTGTCTCAAGTTCTCAAAACTTTGATGGTATTTTAGAATCGCTTGGTATCAAATAACATGATATCCAGCTGAAATGGTCTTGCACCTCTCTATGCGCTTCTATAGAAGAAAGAAACATAACTTGCATTGCTTAAGATTCATAGCGGAGTCAATTCTACACACATACCACGCAAACACTTTTCACACCAATATCGCTTTTGACTGTGAACCTCAAACACCAAGAAGAAACAAAGGCTACAAAAGCCAGTATGATATGATGGGCCACACGTCAGACTTGAACCAATGGTTCTGCCACGAAACTTACCACGTGGCCACTTGGTCACTTATACTCTTATAAAATGGGATTGTTCCCAAGGGTGTTGATCCTGAGTTCCTTGGAGAAAGCACACAGAAAACTAGTGGGATTAACAGTAGGGGAGTCCAGCTTTGCCTGAGTGAGACACGGCTTTCTTGGAAGGAGCCAGGTTAGTACAGCAATAGACTTAGAAGGAGAGAAAAGAGGGGACGAGTGACCTTGAAGCTAACCCATGGTTTGTTTTATACTTACTGCACCAGTACAGATATAGCACTGACTCTTTGCCAAGCATTATTTATCATTCCTCTTCCTCTTTTCCTTATCCAGCATCAAGCTGATTTTATATTATCTGTGCACTGGCACCATGTAGATGCTAATCAGGGTTGACCTCAGAAAGAGTGTTTGTAGACCCATAATTGCTCCAAGCACTGATCCTCAGGATAACTTTGGTTAGCACAAAGCACGGTTTGGTCGACTCGTACGACGTGAAACCCTGCTAAGGCAGGGAACAACGGGCTACGGAACTAATCTGGAGAGGAATAGGAGGGAGGAAGTGATTTCAAACATAGCTTGCATGGAGTCCATGTTACAGCTGCACAGGACCCACTGTCTGTTTTTCTCTCAGATTCCAGGCCAGAATCAAACTGCATCCCTTTGTGTTTATAGCAACAACAGTTAAGACGACACACAACTAAGCATACTTCACTTCCCAAAGATCAACCGCAAAGAGAAACACCTGCCTGTGACGTACCTTCTGACCCATTTCTTCGTTTCGGTACTTCCTGAAATAGCCTGCTCAGGTTCTGGCCTGGATTCTCTGTTGAAAAACAAGTTGGGTAAGAACAAAACAATCAGGGGATGGTTCTTCTTATAACTTTGGGCTGTGAGATGACACAAGAACTGCCTAATATTTATAGGGGCTGGGGAGGGAGGGAGGGGGGGGGAAGGAGGGAGGGAAGGAGGGAGTGGATGGTGAGAAAGGGCAGCAGTGAAATCAAGCAGCTCATAAACCTTTTAGGCCTGGCTACTTTGAAAAAGGAAGCAAGGCAGACTACTGGTTAATAAAAGATTATAGCTATGCATCAAAAGAAGATTAGAAAGATATAAATAAACATCTGAAAGGTATAAAAAGACAGAGATGGGCCGGTAATTCATACAAGAGTGGGTGACCCCAAGGAAAGGAACATGCTGCAAGATGCTAGAAACACTTCTTAGCAATCTAGGGAAGTTCTGCTTCAAAAAAGCACACAAGAACCTCCTCAAATTCCTATTCTCTTTAAAGCTTCTCTTCCAAATGAAATCATACTGCTTAGAAAGATAAGCAATTCCGCTTCAGGAATTGGGAATGGGAAATTTCCATTTGCAATATTATTTCATGTAAACACCGGCAAGGAGGTTTGTTCCAAAGTGAATATCCAAAGCTCCATGTAATATAATAAGAAGAAGGAACAAGCCAACCATACCAGTTAGCATCTTATGAAAATAAAAAGTGGGCGGAAATGGTTGACTATCATGATCTTTATTCTATACATCGTGGGTCCCCAATCCCCAGGCCGTGGCCCACTACCAGACCATGGTCTATTTGCAATCAGGCCAAGCAAACGGCGGGGTGGCATGCATGCGCATGGACAGCTCAGCTCGCACAAGTGGTGGGTCGGCGCGCATGTGTGTGCTCTCAGCTTGCATGGCTGGGGGGAGAGGGGAACCGGGCCGTGTGAGTGGCAGGCTGGTGTAGGCGCAGCTCAATTAATTGAGCTGCGTGTGCATGCACATGCATGCTGGCCGGCTGCTTGCGTAAGTCGAGTTGCACGTGTGCACGGGCCTCCGCTCAAGCAGCCAGTTCCCCATTCCTCCCAGCCAGGCCACCAAGCCACAAAGTTTGGGGACCACTGCTATACATAGTGATATTTTAAAAAACCAACAATGTGGTATATTGTTACCTTATTTTAAATTACGAGTATCAGAATTGTGGACATATCACATATTCTGACAGGCAGCTAAGCAGGGACTCCAGTCCCCCAGGCCCCATACAAGAATGAGAGGATAGAGAATACAGTGAATGCCCTTTGCACAGAGGCACTCACATATTATTGTAAGTACTAGACAATTGTGCATAACCTTCGTGTGTTCAGGTGCATGTAACTGGGCTCTCATTGGCTGCTGTGTTAACAGTGCATTGTATGAGAAAATGTATATGGCTAAAGATTCATGTTTTTAGTTCTCACAGTTACAGAGAAAAGATAACAGCTACAGTTGAGTGTTGCCTGCCTGTTTGCCTCTACAGGGACCAAGGAGAACGTTTTAATGGAGAAAGAAGCAGCTCTCCTACTTTCTCCATGGAATGTATTTCCAGCATTTCCCATCCTTGGATGAGGTCTTACGCCATATCAAACTTCAGAGGTTGTTAAAAAAAATACAGCCATTTTATATTCCTTAATAAAACAAGAATGCTCCAGTTTGCAGCATGTACAGACCAGCATTCTTTCTGTCCCTCTGCAAACCCCATCCTTGAATAGCAACCTGGCAAATTCCTGCTTATGAACTCTTCTGCCCTTCAGAATTATGTAGTTTGATCTTAAATGTTATCTTATAAGACAGTGTGAAACTTGACCAGTTTCAACCTTGTGCTATGTTTAACGTTTACTGCAGAACCTCTGAGCCATGTAAGTGGTTACTGCTAAAGAGGACATCTCTGAATCCAAGGAAAACCCACAAGATTTGATGCCCTAGTAATATTTATGAAGGTATGATTGAGACATCATGCAATTCTTCTGTAAAGGAACGCTAATTTTACGAGTGGAATGGAGCTGACATCTCACTCTCTTCTCTCTCCTCTTTCTATGATCGTGCAGCAAATAAATGGTGCTGCTGCTGCATTCACATCCGGTCTGTGTTTCCAAGACCAGTCCCATCTGTTCCATTGCTACATACACTTCATAGTCCCAAGCTACTGAATCTCAAAAGCTGTGTTTTTAAGTCTTTACATTACAGGTATAAAGCAACCACAGCTGGGGCGGTCAACTCAGTTGTTAAGTGAAGTGGTCGCTAAGTGTAACTATGATCTTACTTCAAGCTTTCCTTTCCTTTACAGATCTGCAAAGGTAGTACCGGCAAACGTGAGGACTGCTTGCACAGTTACTTGTTCATCCCTACTGTAACTACAAATGGTTGCTGTACCAGGCAGTCGCTAAACGAGGACTATCTATGCACTTTTCTTCTATTGTCAGCTAATGCTGGTTTCACTGTGCCTATCAAACTGATATACTGCCAGAATCTATTTCACAATTTGCGTCTTGTACCTTCCTGAGGTATCATTTTGTTTTCTGTTTTACTGCAAATTGTCAGACAAGACTGATAACTGGACAGGACATAGAGTTAATATTTTAAAGTAAACAAAGCATATGGCAAATAATTCTAACAAAGGGCATCTCCCAAATGTACATCTGGAGTATAGGTGAACTTTTGATCTTAAAAGATGAAGAAGATTCACAGAAGGCCTCCCAACTTTTTCTCCAAACTGTTTACCTAAGCTACTTTCAACTGAGGATTTGGGGACCTTCTGCCTTCCTTTGCTTTATGTATATATGCTGAGATTACAAAAAAGTTTGCAATCTCACAAGAGCCTTGGTGGAGCAGTGGACTAATGCCTCCTTAAGTAACACCAGCTGCCTGCAATTAGTGCAGGTTTGCATCCCACCAGGCTCAAGGTTGACTCAGCCTTCCATCCTTCCGAGGTAGGTAAAATGAGGACCCAGATTGTTGGGGGCAATAAGCTGACTTTGTAATAATGCCGCTTGGGGTGTGTGTGAAAGCCCTAATAAGCAGGCATATACATAGAATGAAGGCTACTGCTAAGTTTGTAAGCCGCCCTGAGTCTTCGGAGAAGGGCGGGATATAAATGGAAATTAAAATAAAAAAAAATGCAAATAAAATTTGATTTTGGGTGAAAAAAAATGCAAATAAAAATTTACTTAAATCTCAAGTCTATGGACATGATTTTGAGGGATCGTGCTTTCAGTGATGGTGGCCTGATTAAAAGAAAAGGCTGGAAACTCCTTCCATCCTAGGATACTTAAAAGCAGTTAAATTATGCTCCTTGGAGAAGTTTTGTTTCTGCAAAAGTTTTGTTTCAAAAGAATGGGGCTGGAGTGAGTAAAGAGAAATAATGCTTGGACAGAATACATCCCTATTTCATCTCTGTATTCCATGGGCAACCTCTAATTCCATTAAATACACCCAATGAGACTTTTTAGCTGTCCTGCTTCTTCCTTGTACTGTTATACCCATCTCCCCAGCCAGCCAGACTGCCCACTAGCTGCTTTTGTCATATATGAATTTGCATGGCCCCAATAACAAGGGACGATAATAAGTTATTCTGAGTCTAGCAGCCCAATGGACCTGATGGCTTATTGGCAAGAGGGCTAAATTTACAAATGCTCAGGAGAACCCCTGTAGCTAAGACGGTGAAATTTACTTTTTAAAAACTCTCCTGTAATGTATGCTTAACAAACCAAAATTAAGAGGGATCATGTAATGATAAAACCTGCCCTACTATGGTTTGATCAGGCAAGGTAGATAAAGTTTCCTACAAAGGTAAACTTTAAAAAAAAATCAGCTCTCCTTTCATTGCTGCCCAATGCATGTGAGATAGTTTAAGACAGGGGTCCCCAACCCTCGGTCTGTGGATCGGTACTGGGCCGTGGCATGCCTGCAACCGGTCTGCCTATACAAGCAAAGCCCCATCCGCGGGATGCAGACAGCATACAAAACCACGCACTCTCCAGTCTGTGGAAAAACTTCTCTCCACAGAAATGGCCCCTGGTGCCCAAAAGGTTGGGGACCTCTGGTTTAAGAGGTATGCTCTCAATCAGCGTACACGGATCGCAGCCCATTGGAATCCATCTCCAAGGTCAGCCGCACAGAAATGAACACAAGCTGCACGGTGGTACTTTTGTCTTTTTGCAGTTCACATTCCATTCCCATGGAGATGGAGCACAATCCTTAGATACCTATCTTTTTACTCTGCTATTTCAGCTTGTTTCCTAGCAAGGTGTTCTCTATTCTTTCCACAACTTAAACACACACACACACACACACACACACACACACACACACACACACACACCATTCTCTTTTGACAGTGTCTCCTATCTAGACAAACATAGATGCCAAAAGAGAAGATGGAGGCTACTGCCTCCTCACTCACCTCTCTGCCTGCCTTGGATGCTGCGCAAAGCCAGGATGTTCTGCTCATCAGAAAGGAACTGCTTCATTTTATGGAATGGCTCCTTGCCTCTCACGGTCAGCTTGTTCCATGGTTTAGGTCGAGCCAGAATCTCACTCACAGATCCTTGAGAAAGTCCCAAGACGTAGTGTCCAAAGATCCGCTGTCCGATATTGTGCTTGATCAATTGCTCTTTGACCTGACGTGCAATTTCAGCTGTGTCTATCTCCTCACCTTCTGAGGTGCTGCCGGTGCTTTCTGATTGGTTGGGTGACGGGGCCATGCCATTGACGTCTGGGCTTTGTTGCAAGGGGCTTTGGGAAGATATGGAGTTTGTGCTGTAGGGACCTACTGAAAAAATCATGCTTGTGCTTCCCGCTTCCTGCATGGCCTTGGTGTAGAAGGACTGCATAAGTTGGCGCTGGAGGAGAGAGTTTAGTGCAAATTTTCCCGTAGAAGCCAGGGGTAAGCTGGAGCTTGCCAAGGATGAGCTGAAAAAGTCTTGACTTAAACCCGTTGGTGAGAACTGGTGTGTACCATTAGTATTGGAAGCCTGCTCCCCTGCATTGCGGGGCAACTGAGGAGGAGGGGAGGCCGGCAAGGTTGCAGGACGCTGACTCTCAGGCTGGTCTTTCCCTTTTCTCCTGGCTGACCCTACAAGGAAGGTCAAACATAATGCATTATGGGGGATCAAAAAGAAGGGGGGAAACCAAGACCAAAATGCAGAGCTTGCCCCACAAAAGGGAAAAATAGTGCAGGTTGCGTTTTGTTTCGTTCTTGAAATAAGGGCCAATGAAGAAAGTGGTTTGGGTTTTTGTTTTTGTTTTGTGTTTGTTTCTTTTAATTTTAATCAGCCAAACAAGGCCCCCAAGACAAACAACATGCATTTCATGTTTGCACCTTTCTTGTATGTTGCAGCCTGGAGAATTCCCCCTTCCAAATATTAGCAGTAGAACAATGACATGAAGTGCAGTTACATCATTCTTTCGTTTTAGTTTAAAATTCATTGACGCACACGCAAATATTACTTTGGTTCCTTGCACATTTGAGTTGTTCCGATACCCCGCCAACCCCCACCCCACATAAGAACAGACCTTGCTGAGCCCAAATGCAGCAAACATTCATCGAGGCTAAATGAAACACACGCAAGACATAGAAACCACTGCTCAAAGGAAGCCACAGAATAACACAGAAATTACACGCAAGGCAGCAATCACCCAACTGCCCACTGACAAATTAGGCACCAGCTCTAGAAACCTTAATTGGAAAAAAAAAGATAAAAACTCCAGGAAATTCTATCTATTTGGAGACCCCAGTTGTATTGTTCATTTACGGCATGCAAAGCATCCCTTACAAAACAAAACACATACGCAGCCAAATGAAGCCAATATTCACCGCTAATGGAAATAAAGGAGGTCAGGGATTCGAGTGAATGAATCAGCTATGAAAACAAGACAGGGTCTCTTTGAAACGCCAATCTATGTTTTGGGAGAAGTGTGCATGGGAAAATAATGTCACGGTGAGACTAAACAATTGAAAGGGAAGGCAGGCTCCAATGCTGCTCGTCACCACACATGAGAACATTTCTCCTCTTTCACCTTTACCATTTTTCTAAGGGCTCCGAGTCTTAGTCTATTATCTATAAGTATAAGCGGGGACTCCAACATAAGACAAGATCCTTGCTCACCATTCATCTTTCTGTCATTGCTCTGGCCTTGGTTTCACATCCCCTTCCCTTTCCCCATCCTCATCTCCTGAGAGCAAGCACAACCTAAATGATAATTACCTATTTTTCACCCATCCACTTACCGCTCAGGTCACTGTTCGTGATCCGCAGCGTGGCATTTTCTGACTGTAGCAGGCGGTTTTTCTCCAGCAGTAAGACCTCCAGTGGTTTTGATGCAGCATCCTATGGAGGTGTAGAGAGAACAAAGAGAAAACCTAGGAACTGGTTCAGGTTGTTGTCCCGGGACGATAGGGTGGGAATTCAAAAGAGTGCAGATTCTAGCCTATGGCACTTCACTGCTTTGCTTAGTGGCTGTAGAGACTGTTTAAATGCCTCACTAAATCATTTTTTTACACCTGCTTGTCTTTAGACACAGCAATATCAGGGATTATCTTCCTTGCAACATTATGTTTCAGGTTGTATGAAAGAGATAGCTTGAGTGAAAGAGATAACTGAAAGTACTGTAGTAACCAAAGCCATTCCTTTCTCCTTCCTTCCTCTCAACCATCAAAACCACTAAGTGTGCACTGAAGATGCTGGAATCCAATTTGTAACCTATGATTCAATGAAAGAAATACACAGCAAGGAACGCTGGGGATACTTCACTTTTGCACAAGATTTAATTTCGTTCACTAGTGCATTTAGGATTTAAACTTAGAGTTCTAGTTGCTGCTTTTAGAACAACATACTAGTAATGAGAATGAAGTGTGTTGAGATGAATTTGTGGAATTTTCAATGTAATGAGATAATTCTGGGAGTTGTAATCCGAGCAGAATGAGATGCCACGCCAGGAAAACTGTTGTACTGTTCAGATCAGGGAGATGGTTCAAATTGACAATCCCTATTTCTCTCTGAAACTGATATTTAAGAGAAACTGGAGTCAACCCCCTCCACGGTGTTTATATTGTAAATCAGACACGTCAAACTCGCAACATCACGTGACGTTGTGCAACATATCGGGAGTTTTGCCATTGCCAGCAATGGGTGGGCACGGCTTCTGGATGATGCGACCGGCCTGTGGGCCGACAGTTTGACACCCCTGTTGTAAATGGTTTGGCTTTGTTAATTATTATTCATATAATTATCAGCTCAATGCTCATACAACAGTGGAAATAATTGTGTTAGTGGACGAAATAGAAAAGTACAGCTCATTTGTCATCTGCATTAATATCTTAAGACTTGCGAAAGTTCATCTTCATCACAACTTTTCAAACAGTTATCTTTTGGGGTCATTCTAATCATCCTCATACATCTTGCATGGTTTGCAAGTCACAATAAACTAGGTTCAGATAGGCAGGTGCCTGTTGAATCCTTCCACAAAAAGTGTGTGATGATGATCAAATCCTCACCAGTTGGTGTACTACTGTTCTACTCATGGGAGAAGCCAGTCAGCCCAAGTTTCATAAGTTGGAAGTGCATGGGACAATTGAATTATTATTGTGTCTGATCATCTTATAAACCCATGGTCGTTGAAGGAACTTGTGGTTTAGGTTAGACCACAAGTTCTAGACTACAAGTTCCCACTTCAATTCTTGTATTTATTTCTGTATTATTTTCCTATGTAACCTTTATTTATTAAATTTATTAGCTGCCCATCTCATTTCAAAGCAATGCAGGGCAGTTTAAACACCAATAGCCAACACCAGGAAAAATTAAAAAAACCCAGCAGCCACACTGTGAATACCAGCTAACAGAGAATGTAAGATTTTTCTGTAAAAGAAGAACAATAGCTGTGACCACTCACAATTCCTACAAGCTCTTGCTACATTTGAATAGCAAGTTCTCAATCCAAGTGAACATTCAAAAAAATTTATCCAGCTTTGCTCTACCAGAAAATTGAATGAATTACCTGGATGCTTGAGCCGTCAGATGGCGCAAACTCCATGGACTTCAGGATGCTGCAAAGTGGAAAAAGAGTAGAGTTATTTTCCGCTCCATCCTTTCTTAACAGCTTTACTAAAGGGCATTAACACTGTAATTTTCGGCTCTCCAGGAACACCCTAAGTGATAACTTTAACAACTTTTCTTTGGAATCATATAATCTGATAATGAATATAGAATAACTACTAATGCTAGTTATCAGAGAAAAGCATCCTCTCAAATGTCCCCTAAATAACTGCACAGTGAGATTCCGCCAGGCTCATTTGCAACATAAATTTAAAGGTTAATAAGGATATAACATTTTAAGCTGTCAGAAACAATATAAATGTATATATATGTTGCTTGAAGGGAAAGAGGGAACACAGTCATAATAAAATGGCAAAATACCAACACAGACAAGGAAATCACAACCACCATCATCGTAAATGAATGTTAAATGTGAAGTATATGTAAAATATACTAGCTCGCTTGTCAAGAAATCTACAGTACACACAAATTATTTCCACAGCCCAGGGGTAGGCAAACTTGGCTCTTTTATGATGCACGGACCTCAACTCCCAGAATTCCTGAGTCATAAAAGAGCCAAGGTTGCCTACCCCTGCCATTGCAGGCTTTTCAAAGGAGGGTTTTTTTTCATTTAAATAACCAGTTGCTCCAAGGTGACAGGACAAAATAATTGCTTGATATTTCTTATGAAACCTAGAAGAGTCATTAAATATTAAACTCATTTCTAGAAGCATTAAAATCATTTCTGGAATAGCAACTGTATTAATTCTTGATGCAGCAAAACCAAGTGGCACCATAAAGACTCACACACTTACATGCAAAAGCGTTTGTGAACAATCTTGTGACACATGAATATATATGCCTTTGTGTGCACTGTATGAATATATACAGAAACAAGTGGCTGGGGTTGTGGGATTGCATCTTCACTCACAGCTACAATATAGTCTATATGGATCCAGCCATTCCTATTTTAGTCACTTTGGATTTGCTTAATCTACAAAGAGAAAATTCTTTTGTAGCAAGATAAAGACCCCTCTTGGTGAATGTATCATTTTTCTGGATTAAAATAATACAAAAAGACTTTAAGTTGTTAACAATTCAAGATTTTTGGGCAAAAAAACCATCAGATGATTGAAGAAAGTTTAAAATGGACAAAGCACACAGTAACATTTTATTTTCATTATTTTTATTTTTGGTGAAGGTACTTTTATATAAACTTGAATTAAACCTTTGTGGGAATGCTTTCTTTTCGCATCTAAATAATGCAAGAAATTGGTGGATGTTACCAAACAAAAGGTAAGGTAATATGATCCAGCCTCTGATATTTTTGTTGCTATGGAAATGTGGAATGTGATGTGGTTGAAGTTGTGGAATGTGTCATCAGAGATGAAAGCGTTAAAGACATAGAAAGAGAAAAGAGAAAAAAAGAGAGGAGGTTTGTTTCTTTCCTCTGCCAGAGTTACTTTTATCTTTAGACTATAATATCAAATTGGCAACAATGAGAAAAGCTGCAAGGATAGAAGGAAGGAGAGGTTTGGTAGAGCAATCTGCAGAGAAGAGAATGACACCAAATTTGTCAGATAATATGAAGTAAGTTGGATAATCTTTGCATAATACATTGAAGCATTTCAAAAAAGAATGTATGAAAAATTTGCAAAGATGAGGAAAGAGGTTAAAGAAAAAGTTAGGAAAATGGAAAGTTTTGCAAAACAAATGTTCAGAAAAATAAAACATATTAATGGGAAAATGGACATTTTAAAAAGCAAGATGACGTTATGTATAGAGAGTTAGAAAGAGAATTGAATAATGGAAATATGGAAATCGAGAGGAGGAATTCTACTTGAGATTTAGAGCAATTCCAGAAAACTCAGATGAAGATATTAGATAAAGGATTATTAAAGCTTTAGAAAACTTTTTGGATTGAGAAGAGGAGGATACTGAGACAGAGATTGATAAAGTTTATAGAATAAATTCTAGATTTGCCAGAACAAGAAATGTGTCAAAGAAAATTTTGTTAAGCAAAAGCAAGTGATCACATTTTGCAGCAGCATTTTAATACAAGATTGAAAATGGATAATACAGATGCTTCTTTAGAAGTAAGAAATTGCTATTAGCATTTTATTGAACAGAAAGTGGGGGTTTTTTGACTGAAAGATTAAATACACACAAAAAAAATCTCATTTAGATAGGACAACCTATCTAATATTTTCTTTCAAAAGCAGAGATTTTGAATGAATTCTATTCAGAAGGTGAGACAACTTTTAGAAAGATTTAAAGATGATTTGGAAGAGATTCAAATGGAGGTGTCAGAAGGGACACAAAAACCACAACATACAATTTTATTTTTTATTTATTTTATTTATTTTAATTCCATTTATATCCCGCCCTTCTCTGAAGACTCAGGGCGGCTTAGAAACTTAGCAGTAGCCTTCATTCTATGTATATGCCTGCTTATTAGGGCTTTCACACAACCCCCAAGCGGCATTATTACAAAGTCAGCTTAATTGCCCCCAACAATCTGGGTCCTCATTTTACCTACCTCGGAAGGATGGAAGGCTGAGTCAACCTTGAGCCTGGTGGGATGTGAACCTGCACTAATTGCAGGCAGCTGGTGTTACTTAAGGAGGCATTAGCCCACTGCTCCACCAAGGCTCTTGGTGGATTTATTCTGGGGATTGATAAAGGATTTATTTTGGGGATTGATAGACAAACAACTAGAAAAGAGTCATGGAATTTTGTTTTTATATATGACAAGTACAGCAAAATTATAATATTCACAAAAGTGAAAAGACGTATCCACAAGGGAGGAACGGTTGGTGAAGATGCAGAAATTTGCAGAGATGGCTAAATTAAGGAACAAAATATTTGAAAAAAGAAAAAAAAACACTATGTACATTCATTGCTGACTGGAAGTTTATGAACTTTTTGCATTAAACAAAAAACTTACGATCTACATATTGAATTAGGAAAAAAAGATAATAAAAAAGGAGAAAATGTTTTTGTAATAATGGAGTAAGAGGTAATATAGTATATTTGTAATTGGGATTTATACTGTCAAGCAGGGGTGTCCAACCTTGGCAACTTTCAGACCTGTGGACCTCAACTGTTGAAGTCCACAGATCTTAGAATTGTTGTTGTTCTTAGTTTTTTTTTCTGTTTAAAATTCTTAATAAAAATTATATATTAAAATATACACAAAGATTAAATGGGTGGAACTGCATGCAGTATGGTCAGCGGAAAACACGAAGTAGATGGTATAGACAGTGATAATTACATTCTTGACAATGGACATTCACAGTTATTAGGTGTGACACATTATAGCACCAGTGAGCCATTTAACACATGCAGTGTGATGCAGAATGGTCTCCATGTAATCCTTGAAAAATAGTGCTAAATCTTCAAATGAATAAATTTCAACTCAGTTGTTTCATATAAAATCAGTCTTTGGCGTTTCTTTTCTCAAGGACAACCATCTTGAGATATTAGCCCAGAGAGTTTAAGTGTTCCCTTCTTTGCATTTGAACATGGCTCATTTTTCACATCAAAAAAGAATCCATTTATTTTTTTTAGCCTAGCCTGACTACTCTTGTCATACATACAGTTTAGAGGGCTTCTGCTGACAAATGGCCATTATTTCATGCTGGAATATAAGCCAGTATATGAAAAGGGTACTGCGAGTGGGCAATATGAAAGAATAGATAGGGGAACAGAGATAGTACGAGGACCCTAGGGGTAAAATAGTAGGATTTTATATTTATTTATAGGGATGCGGTGGCTCAGTGCGTTAGGACGCTGAGCTTGTTGATCAGAAGGTCGGTAGTTTGGCAGGTCGAATCCCAAGTGCCGCGTAACAGAGTGAGCGCCTGTTACTCATCCCAGCTTCTGCCAACCTAGCAGTTCAAAAGCGCGTAAAAATGCAAGTAGAAAAATAGGGACCACTAGGGTGGGAAGGTAACAGCGCTCTGTGCGCCTTTGGCGTCCAGTCATGCCGGCCACATGACCATGGAGACGTCCTCGGACAAGCGCTGGCTCTTTGGCTTTGAAACAGAGATGAGCACCAGCCCCTAGAGTTGGAAACGACTAGCACGCATATGCGGGGGAACCTTTACCTTTACCTATATTTATTTATAATAATTAAAGTCAGTAAATCTGGGTCTCCTTAAACTACTTTTAGAGGCCTGCTAGGAAAGATTCATTCTTCATTTCACGCTGCTTACTTCACAAGGAAATATTTCTGCTTTCTTCTGTCTGTGGTAGAATCCCTACAATTTTCAGAGTATCTGTGCTTCCCTTTTCTACTTGGCAGACCAGCAATAATGGATCTTTCTACAGTGCCTAGGTGAAGTTTAAGCAAGTCCACAAGGTGCCTTACAAAACTGGTAAGCTCAAGTGGGACCTATAACAAAAAAAATTATGGCAGGGAGTTGCCCTCTTTTAATGTTCTAGCCAGGCTACAGGTTTGCTTTGCTTCCAGGTTTCCCCAGTCTGTTCTGGCTCCTCTCCACCATCTTTTTAAATTTCACTCCTTTGTCAGCCTTTTATGATAACTGGGCCTATCCAATCCTTATTCAATTACCTGGAGAGTTACTTTCTCTTTTTAGAGTTGCCCCTTTTTTGGAGTCTGTCTGTAAACTTTTGAGTCTCTACAAATCTAGACCAGGTTTGGCAGAATTTTATTATTATTTATTACACTTACATGCCATCCCTTGGTGACTAGGTCAGGGGTAGGCAACCTCGGCTCTTTTATGACTCGTGGACTTCAACTCCCAGAATTCCTGAGTCAGCTATGCCTAGCCCTGCTCTAGGTGGTTCACAATCATTTAATCAAAATGCCGATAGGAAACAATAAAACAACAGAGATCTTAAAATTTAAAATTCAAGTTAAATTTTGGTTGTTTAACTGGTGTCTGGAGACAAGTGTTCTTTCACAAATGAAGGCGAATATATGTGTGCCAGGATAATGTTGCGGGGTCCAATCTGGATCGGTCACTGGGATCAGAGGTTTTGTTTTCCGAGCTTTTGGACTTGTGCTGGATCCCCATCCTCAGGGAACTTCTCTCTAGGCAAGTGGTCCCTAACCTTTTGGACACCAGGGACCGGTTCCATGGAGAGAGGTTTTTCTGCAGACAGGAGGAGGCGTGGTTTTGTGTGCTGTCTGCATCTCATGGATGGGGCTTTGCTTGTTTGTGCGGACTGGTTGCTGGCATGCCGTGGTCTGGTACCTGTCCATGGCCCGGGGGTTGGGGATCCCTGCTCTAGGCTAAAGATGGGCTCCAGCACAAGTCCAAAAGCTCGGAAGACAAAACCTCTGATCCCAGTGACCGATCCAGATTGGACCCTGCACTATGTTCTCTATTTGAATACAGGGCACCTTAAAATTAAGAACTCAAAGAAGCCCTCTTATATTTTCACAAAACCAATTATTCCATTAAGCAACTGAAGACTATAAACAATGTTCAAGACACATTTCTCAAAATTTCTTTGTATATGTGATGTGTATGGTTTCCATAATGCTTAACCTTTTCAGTAGGACAGATTGATAGCCCTAAATGACAAACATTTCTTTTTCTTTTGCTTGGTGACTACAAATTGAGCCTTAGCTCAAAACCATTTCATTTATATAGAAAAAGTGCTGCAACTCAATGGTGGATACACTTACTTCAATTCTTTCTTAACCTCATCATAGTCAGCTTGCACCTTCAACTTTTCTTCCAGTTGCTTATAGGCAATAAAGAAATGAAAAATAATTTTGATTAGTCTTATTGCACAATTTGGCCTTCCTACCAAGTTAATAAATATAGTTGTTGCTGTTGTTATTTATAGTCTGATATGAACAAATTGATTTCCTATGGTTTATCACCCAAAATCAATGACATCAGCTCCACTTCTGTATATCACTGAGACTGTGTGTCTAGATGAAATGAGGGACTGAATGAAGACTAAGAAATCCTGAACGCAAGACCACTTTTTGGGTTTGTGGATAGTTCCCAAACAGAGCATGTGGACAGTCTGCCTATTCTAAATGAGACTTAAGCAATAAGCAAAGAAATAAGCAAAGATTTTGTCGTGTGTTCTAATTTACACTTATGGCCCAAAATGACTCTTGTGTTCGGGAGTGCCTATTTTCTTGTTTAATTAATAAACCAATGATGCCCTTTTCTGGAGAGGTACAGATTAACAAATGTTATTTACATACTGGTAGAATCAGGCATGGACTATTGTTATGTCTATGTTTATGCTTGATCTGAAAACTGTGGATGATTTTGAATGAAGCCAGGTTGCTGAATGGGATGCCTGGTGGTGCACACATTACATCTGTGTTGAAGCAACTGCATTGGTTGCAATTAGATATCAAATAAGATTTTAAATCCAGATTTCAACCTACAAAGCTTTAAGCAATATAGAACTTTCACTGCTAGATATTTCTTGAATTCATCAATAGGGATTGAGGGGTTTTTTTTGTACAATATTGTAACATCTGATCTATTGACCTCTCTTCAAGCTAACTTCCATCTAGGTCTTTTTTTGAAATTGATGGTTATTCCCCCCACTTTGAACATGCAGATGCCTATCATCATAGGAAGAAGAGAAATTGGAAAAACTAACTTAGTATGGCCTTTGACAAATGTGAAACTGTGCATTCCAGCCATTTAGACCCCGAGTGCTTTCACAGCCCACAACAGTTGTGGAAAAAGATTAGCATAATAATTGTCTGGAAGAACCCAGTGAAACACAGAGTGGAACAAAAAGTTCAAGCTGTGAGACAATCTGGCTCTAACTATCAACTTGCTTCTTTTTCAGACAAAATAAAAGGCATGATTCTAATGCTGTGCAAGGTCTAAAAATACTCCTCCACGAGCTTGCAGATGATGCATTAACAGAGGGGTGGGTGGGTGAGAGAAATTCCTATGCAGCAGTTAAGAAAAGTTTATCAAGAAGCCCATCTGATGCATTAGCCTAAACAGTGGGCACAACAAATAAATGAGGAAGATCAGTGTAGTAAGTCTTCCAGATTTTAGTTTGTCTCGTATTCGTAATCACTCCTAATCACTCAATCTGCATCAAATTTAATCTCTTCCTCCAATGGGCAGGAAATCACACAGCTCTGAACCAGGATTTTATATTAATATTACCCAACCAAATATTGGAGGTAGAGTATTGGGCTGTGTTGTCTTTTCTCCAACTAAGGAACATATATCTATGCATATAGCAACCAGACTTCCCCCAATTTCAAATCAAGAAATAGGGCTTACAAAGTATGGTGTGTTGTTGTTGTTTTAAAAAAACTTCTGTTCAACCCTCTCAGAGCCTTGACAAGTCTCTGCAGTTTTCTTGGCAAGGTTTTTCAAAAGTGGTTTGCCACTGCCTCCTTCCTAAGGCTGAGAGAAAGTAACTGGCCAAGGCCATTCAGTCGGCTTTGTGCCTAAGACAGGACTAGAGCTCATAATCTCTGTGTTTCTAGCCTGATGCCTTAACCTCTATACCAAACTGGCTTTCATGAAATATGTAATATGTTATCACTCAAAATCTCTGCTTCCCAAATAGCAAACTCCCCAAAGACAGTGTCCTCCTGTAAACTCTCATAGACGGCTTGTTTCCTGGGCAAATGAGAGTATCTCAAGATTCTGGCCTGCGAATGGCAGTCAAATTTCCTGATGCAGAACAAATGGACTGTATCTGCCTACTTACTGACAGTCCAGGTTTGAGGCCCAGGCACTGTGCAAGGGGTGAGCTCCTGTTACTTGTACCAGCTCAAACTGCCCATCTAGCAGTTTGAAAGCACCCAAATACGAGTAGACAGATACCACTTCGGTGGCAAAGTAACAGCATTCTGTGTGCCTCGGCATATAGTCATTCTGGCCACATGACCATGGAAGTGTCTTCAGATAACTTGGCTCCCTCGGCTAGGAAATGGAGATGAGCATTGCCTCCTAAGTCAGATATAACTGGTTAAAGGGAAAATCTTTACCTTTACCTTTCTCTTGGATGCTTTTTTTTCTGACAGAACCAATCTGAATTCTAAATTAACTGGTTGAAAGGCCCTATCACAGCAGTAAGAATAAGGTCAAAATAGTTTTAGAGGGTCAAATATGCCATTTACCTTCCTCCCAGATTCCTATCTAAAGCCACGGAGGAAACCAAACTGCTTGCTTACTTTGAGAGTGCTGTTCTTGGCAGTCAGCTGCTGTTCGAGCTGGGAGATTTGGCTGGTGGAATTTTCCCGAAGTTTGGTAAGGTTGCCTTGAAGTCTCTGAACATCTTCAACCAGCTGAGCAATTTCTCGTTCTTTGGAGGCCAGTTCTACTTCCAGGCTGGATCGTGTTAACACTTCAATGGCCTGCTCCTAAGAGATAAAGGAAATTGGAGAGAGAGGAGACAGAAAAGATCACACAGTGGCAAAGCAACATGCCAAAGATTACCTGCGGCGCATTAAAAATGTTGGAGAACAAAAATGAAAAGCTAGTATGAGGATATAGAGAATGGACAGGTCAACCTAAAATTCCCAGCATCAAATGTACTGTTTTTTTCTGGAAAGTATTAAAACATGCTAGAGGGAAAAAAAAGGTTGACAAAATCTTGCTTAAACTGATTACATCATTGTTTCAATACATAATCTGATTTATTCCATATGGCATTTTATGGTGTTTTTCACACAGGGCTGTTTTCGACCTAAAATAGAGATTCCTAAATATATAACCTATCCAATGATTCCTGGTGCCATAAAACTCTCTTTAGAGCCCCTTTTCCATTCCCTAATTTCAGTGTCAATTAGGAGGTGAACTCAAGGTATGGAAAGTGGGACCTGGACTATGAGTTCTCCTTCCTAGTGATTTGCCAGATTTCCTCATTATCATTGTTTTCAGCTTGATTACTAACATCTTTCTCCAACAAATAATTTGTGCAGCTGAATTTACAGAACTGCCAACGAATAAAACACATCTGAAGCCAGTCATGATTAACAAAAACATGTAGCATCAATCACCTCAATAATATTTGCATACATGTAACAAAGACTCAACTCTTGGCAAATTAAGAAACAGTTTTAATAGAAAATTCATATGTTCCAGATTTTAGTGTGAGAAGAAATGTCTCCTTTTTGTTCTCTGCATTTTAAAATACAAATAATTTTGTATTTACAAATACAGAGTTGCTGTCTGATGGGGGCCGTTTTAGAACTTTTTACAAGGATATTTAATTTGAATTAAAGTCAATTAACATAACTGCGTTTTAAGTCAGAGCTATTAATCGGTGTAGTTATAGTTTACAAATCTGATAAATAAGTCTGCTTTTTGGATTAAGTCAGAATTTATTATGCAGTCTAATTTTTATTTCCACACCATTTCTTATTTTATGCAATGGAATTTTTACCCAGAAAATCTACTTTCAAGGCCAACAGCTAATAAAGCCTTCCCCAGCCTGGCTGTTCCTAGATGCATTGGACTTGTACCTCCCACCGTCCCACCCAAGGATAGCAATTTGGGAGAAAGCTGGGCTTGTAAAATAATCCTAATTATCTTGTACTGCTATTGTTAGCACATTTTGTTTACCTGAATCATAGGGCTGGAAGGGACCTCTGAGGTTTGTGCTGTAACTAATATTTGCTTCAATCATAGTTCAATACACAATGTTCTGTTAATTAATCACTATTATTTTGAATAATGAACATTCTTGAATGCTTTAGTAGTGCCACTCTTGAGCCTTTTGGAGACTGTTTCCATAGTTCTCATGAAACTTTTAACTAAGGCAGCATTTCACCATCCCCCAGCCTCACAGAAGTTACCTATGCATTAATTCAACTTTGGAACTGGTCATTTATGTGAACTTTCAGGATTGGGTTTTAATTACATACAAACTAGAAATCAATGTTTAAGACCAACTCTAATTCAGTAAATAAGCTACCCAAATAATCCAGGATCTGTAGCTTGCTTAGCACTTACCTGGAACCGAACACTTAAAAACTAGAAATTGCCTTGATAATAATAACAATAATAATAGAGTTGGAAGGGACCTTTGAGGTCTTCTAGTCCAACCCCTTGCTCAGGTAGGAAACCCTATACGATTTCAGACAAATGATTGTCCAGTCTCTTCTTAAAAACGTCCAGTGTTGGAGCATTCACAACTTCTGATTTATTGTTCTAACTGTTAGGAGCAAACTGATGTTTTCCCTGGTTTTTGAAGAATGTCAACCCACAAACAGAAGATACAATGAAACCATTATTACATAAATTTGTAAAGCCTTGCCCAAGGATTCACTCAGGCTTACAGCATCTTGCTTGTGTAACGATGATAAATTCTATCTATGTCTATATCTAATTCTACCTAAGACTACATAAGATTTGGGCCAATGTATTCTTCCTTCAGGGGAATATCACATGTAGAGCTCTCTCTATAAAAACTAATCAAATTAAGTGCCTAGATCCATCTTTTGTCTTGCAGTGTGTGTGCGTGCGAACACAGACACAGGTAGTTCCTCAACTTACAACCACAACTGAGCCCAACATTTCTGTTGCTAAGCGAGACATTCAACAATATTTCTTGCCACAGTTAAGTGAATCATTACAATTGTTTAGTTAGTAACACGGTCGTTAAGTGAATCTGTCTTCCCCCTTGACTTTGCTTGTCAGGAAGGTCGCAAAAGGGGATCACATGACCCTGGGCCATTGCAACGGTCATAAACGGCCCTGAGTCTTCAGAGAAGGGTGGGATATAAATGGGATTTTTTTAAAAAAAAAAAAATACATGCCAGTTGCTAACTGTTTGAATTTTGATTTTGTGACCATAGGGATGTTGCCATGTGTGAAAAGAAGGCCATAGGTGCCACTATAACTTCAAACAGTCAGTATTTAAAGGTAGTAGAGGAGAATGAGATTTCCAGGGTAGAAGATTCTGGCTAAATAATTTAGCTTTACACAGGAGGAAAGTTTAAGAAGTTTGATGGCAGGCATTCCAGAAAGGGGATTATTGGAAATAGGTGCTGCCTCTTACCACATCTGGTGCTTTCTGAATCTGGTTAGCCAGCTGGAGAGATTTGTTTGCAGATGAGAGTTGCTCCTTCAAGGACTCTGCTTCTCTTTGAGCTACCTCTGCCCTCTGGAAAAGGGGAGGGGGGAATCAGGAAGTGAGGATGGGGGAAGAGGGAGAGAATGTACATTTGATTTAACAACTGGCAATTATTGCACGAACATTCATCAATTCATGCCCGACTGAGTATAATTGATTTTCCTAAACACTCAACCTAATAAATGATGGTGGGGGAGAGAAGGGAGAACCTCAGAATGTGATGGATTTTTATTTTAAACAGTACAAGGAAGAAATAATTGAGCGATTATGACAGTAATTTAACGCTAGGAGCAAGGAATCCCCTGCTGACACAAATGCTGCGGCCCACTGAATTTCCCAGGCTGGATGAATGCGAGTGGAAATGGATTCCTTTGATTCAATTGCCTTCTGTATTCTGAGCCAAAGCAGGCAGAGTTGCATGATTCCTTGTGGGAATCATTCTCATGAGTAAATGCTGAATTAAGTGATCCTCAGTCTGCTTTGCCTGAAACAATCACAATGGCCTTTTGTTGAGTCTTTTTCTTCCATAACCATGTCTCTCCTTTGCATACACGCACACGTTGAAGCATACAAGGTAGGGAGAACAGGTACAGGCTTAATCCACATTACAGTTTAATCCTGCCTTTTTTTTAAAAAAACAACAACACATGAGGCAATAGCTTCCGATATGCCAGAGATTGCTGAACACGTTTCTCATCAGCCCAAACCAGGATAGTCAATTATCAAGATGATGGGAATTGTACTTCCAATAGCTAAAAAACCACTTTTTCCCACACCCTGCTCCAAGGGACAGACTGTACCATGAGGCTTCTCTCATCCTTACAAAAACCAGGATAAGGAAATAGAAGGAGAGGCCCTCCAATCTACAAAATCCCAAGTGTATGCACGGCGCTTACAAGCACTGGGCTCGTCTATGCCTAAATGCAGCACATTTATGAGATCTGTTCCTATCAGCAGCTTGAGGACTGGATCAAGGCTGCCCAGCGAACTTTCTGGCTCCGAGAAGAGGTGCTGGATCAAGTTCTCCTTAGTTGATATTTGACACAGCAACTGTTTCACATTTGTTTTTAATGAATACACGACACAAAAACAGTAGCTCTGGAAGGAAAAGAAGCGCATGAAAATATTGAATTATAAATGTCCTTGTTGGAGCATCCTCTTTTGGACGCTTTAAAGCAGAAATAATTCATCCTATATGGTGCTTACTACCCATAGTTTATTCAAGAGAGTGGGGGGGGGGAAAGGGAAGGGTGTTTGTTCTTCCTACAGTTCTCCAAACTAGCTAAAGTGGTCAAAATAGGACCACAATTTGTAGGTCTCTCCAAATCCAGTTCCAGAAAAACTGCAACCTTGGGTGCCTCCCTACTCCAGCATCTCAAATTTCAGGGCTTCCCTGTTGATGTCTCTCTCTCTCCAAATGGTCTCAAGAGTTGGAAGCATGATATATTTGCAGTGGCTTGATTAAAGTCATTTATTTACTACCTTTCGGAACAATATACTGAAAAGAATTTATAATCTATATAAATATCTGCAAATATAAACCCAATTATTAATGGAAAAGCAGGCAAGAGATCTGTCACATAAGTCTCGCTAGCGTTGTTGCTGACTTCCTCTCTCCTCCTTGAGCAGACCTGGGCATTTTACATTCCATGGGCCTCATCTGGCCCACAACATCGGGCACTGTCAGTGACGGGGGGGGGGGGGGCGCCTGCCCTCCACAACAGTCCCAGTTTCTTATGTGGCCCCAGCCCTGCTCTTGAGGAATATTTCCTGGGACGGGGCTAGTAGTGGCTTGAGATAGACGAAGGAGAACGTCCAGCTAATTAGGCTTCTGCAGGGTTGTAGCCTGCTTTCCTCCTTGTTTTCAGGGATCATTTCCATAAGGCAGTTACTCCTGCAATCCATCATCAAGCCCTGTGGAATGAGTGATCTTGTCATCCACAAGAGCATCTAACCTCCCGCCGAAGCACTGGCACAGATAACCCATCCCTATAATCAGCCTCCAAAGCTTCTGCAAGGATGGGTTTTCAGCTAAGGAAGAAATGGAGAGGGTGGGGAGGCATGAGCGGGCTTCCTTTCCACTTCCAGCATAAGACTCCTCTAAATTACAAGAGGATAGTCAGGATGTAAAAGACCACACATAGAAACTAAACTTAAAGAACCACGTTTCTCCCCAACCTCTCCAATTGAAGGAATACCAGAGTTTCCTTTCAACTTGCTTACAGTTGACCACTGTTAAATTACTCTTGATATCTGATAGAAGCTATAAAAAAATTGCATGGAGCATTTGCATCATTTGCACAGTGACAGTACAATGCCATGATGTCCCCTGCCCCCCTGTAGATGCCTGGGCTTTCAACTCACATGCAAGGATGGGAAAAGGAGGAACAACTGTTTCCCCCCCCCCCCCCCCGCAAGATGATAATAGTGACCTAAATCATTGCCATAATCATAATTTTCCTGCAGGACACAGGTATCTATCACCCCATCTTAGGAGACAAGATCCTACCTTTCTCCTTCACTACTGGAATGTTAACACGAGATACACCCGAGGTAGGAGATAAGGATTCCTATGAAAATATGAGACTCAGCATATGTAACACTGGTTTAACAGGTATGGCCTTAATGCCATGTTTAGCCACATTCCTTCACCAATCCTACATCTTAAATCTCATCCAAGGCTTTGACTTCCTTCATTTTTTCATTAAAAGAGAATACTTCACTGAAGAACTCAGTCTTCAAGATTTTATTCCTATTTTGCAGAGAATTTCCCCCTAAGAAGTTTGTCTATGGAGCTTCTCAGTTATCTGGGACATGCTTTTTCCAAAGGTAACTGGACTTTGTTTTTCCTCAAAGACATTTCACTTCTCATCCAAGAAGCTTGATCAGTTCAACCAATGAAGCTTCTTGGATGTGAAACATCTTCAAAGAAAAACAAAGGAAGTCCAGTTGCCTTTTGAAAAGCACGTCTGAGACAATCCCAGGGAATTTCTTTACTTGTCTCTTCAAGTAAATAGTTTTTACTAGAGAAGATATCTTTGCATGGTGTATTGATGGAATAGGGAATCGAAAATAATCCTTCTCTCCCATCTGGTACATGCAGTTTAACTCTGATTAACCTTAAAAATTGGATCAGGTCTACAACCAAGTCTATTTTCTAATTGAAGTTTAAAAATACAAAGATAAGAAACTAAATAAAACTAGCTTCCTTCCTCCTTCCGTTATGTATTCAAGATGGACAGTGATTAATATTTATACATTATTGTTATTGTTATTGATAATAATAATAATAATAATAATAATAATAATAATAATAATAATAATAATAATAATAATAAGTTGGAAGGGACCTTGGAGGTCATCTAGTCCAACCCCCTGCTCAGGCAGGAAACCCTATACCATTTCGGACGAATGGCTGTCCAGTCTCTTCTTAAAAACTTCCAGTGTTGGAGCATTCACAGCTTCTGGAGGCAGGTTGTTCCACTGGTTAGTTGTTCTAATTGTCAGGGAGTTTCTCCTTAGTTCTAGGTTGCTTCTCTCCTTGATTAGTTTCCATCCGTTGCTTCTTGTTCTGCCTTCAGGCACTTTGGAGAATAGCTTGACTCCCTCTTCTTTGGGGCAGCCCCTGAGATGTTGGAACACTGCTATCATGTCACCCCCTCACCCTTCTCTTCATTAAACTAGACATACCTAATTCCAGCAGCCGTTCCTTATATGTTTTAGTCTCCAGTCCTAAAGGTGTAGGACTATACACATATGTTGTATATAGTATGTTTAAATGTGTGTAATGTATGTGTACACTTTGAGAGCAGGACACTAAATTTCATTTTTAATGTGTGCTATTGTGTCCACAGTAAAATGACAATAAAGGTTATCTATCTATCTATGTAATACAAACGAAATATGAAAAAGACAAGGTAAAAGTGCATTATTTTTTTACATCTTTTCTTCCCTCTGTTTTCCCCTACACCCAAGATAACAGAAGAAAAAAGTGGATCAATGATTGGATAATTAGGTACAAAGAATAT
Organism: Vipera ursinii; assembly: GCF_947247035.1. Classification (NCBI taxonomy): domain Eukaryota; kingdom Metazoa; phylum Chordata; class Lepidosauria; order Squamata; family Viperidae; genus Vipera; species Vipera ursinii. The sequence goes on along the minus strand of NC_139512.1, from coordinate 342,462,804 downwards.
CAATGGCTGCTCCATCTGTCATTCCCACTTAACCAAGAATCGAAACAGGGTTACCAAAACTGGAGGTAAAATCAATAGTGATAATTTATACTTCAAAAGCAAGAATGCATGGAGACAAGTGTACAGGCTGCTCTTAGGTCCTTAACTATGACATGGTCATCTTGATATCTTCAAGGGCGATGACAGTGAAGGGGAAAAAAGCTTTCTCTTCAAATCTGAATAGAAGACATTATCCAACTTTAAATTCTTACTTGATTTGCTCTTTCAAGGTCTGTCATGATCATCTCAATTTCATCCGACCTAAAAACAGACAGGAGAAAGGTCTATTAAGCTCTGAAGAACAAGTAAAAACATATCAGAGACCAATCATCTGGACTTTTCTTTATGTCTATAACATTTGTGCAGAGCAATATTTTCTTCAAAAATCTTAACAAGTGATTGTCTTATTTCATATCAAAACATGATAAAATTAAGAATTTAAGCCAGAACTTTCATAGTTCTAAAAATAACATCTGGGTCATCAAAACAATTAGCCAGAGTAACTGGCATATTATTTAATTGTTGAAGTGAAAAATAAAATAAATGCCACAATATATAATCGTGAGTTTGGGAACTGGAGGCTCACATGGGGTCAGTGAGACCAAAGAAAATAATACAGACCTGTAAGAATGCCAAATTTCATGAGATTTGGGTAAAAAATACCAAAATCTCACTGATGAAGGTATCAAAGCTTCATGAAATTACAACCACTTCTACATTTAAAAAATCGTTGGAGGCTGGGGCTGAATCATCACATAAGAGCCAAAGATTCCACCGTTACATTGTCCAACTTGTAGTATACAGAGCATATGCAATTGCTTCATAGGCTGCACTTACAGAAGAAAAACTCACTATGAAATTAGAAGGGACCGTTTATGCCAGCGTTTTTCAAACTACTTCAAGATGTGTGGATGAACTTGACACTGTGCTCCACATAGAAATCTAAACCAAAGCATCACAAACATATGATATTGCTTGGACATATCCAAGAAAGGGGGGTTCACTACTTTCATTGGCAATTAGTTCCACTGTCCAACTGCTCTTACTTTTTGGAAACTTTACTAGATCAATCAGAATCTGCACCATGAACTCCTCACTCTTCCCAGAAACTGATCCCAAGAGATCATGATTAAAATCTCCCTATGACAATCATTGGGAATTTCAACACTCATCCAGAGATGTGACCTAAGAGCTCAGTCAGGTATGCCACTAAGCACCCCAACTTCATGTCAAAGGATTCACACTCTATCTTCTCTAGCAGGTCACATCAAGATAATCAGTGTCGTTGCTACCCTACCTTACCATAACATTAAAGCTGCTCTAAAATCTAGTTCCCAGAGACCAGATCTCTGAAAAAACATCTTATCTCTACCCCCCACAACAAGTTTCAATAATGCACACCAGATCCAGCCGTGAATATTAATGAGCATGTCTTATTACAAAAATTATAAATTTACCAATAGCAGATTAAGGCCAAGGTCATGAGTTAACTGGCCAGCAGGATCATGGGACAAGGCAGGTGGAGCAGAACCAAAATGTAGACACCCATGATCATCAGCTCAACATTTCTCATTATGTCACCCCTCCCATCATAACCCACAATCCACTCCTCCTTCCCACTCCCATGTTACACTTCCAGATATATGGAAGGCCAATAGTCCCTCACAGGTCACTGTTGCCCCAACTACAATGAAACTTTGCAAACCTAGCACAATTGAGCAACAACCTGTCATAAGTCACTCCAACTATACACAACTATCCTTACCTATTGCCTTCTTTCCACTTCTTCACTTTCTCTAAAACCTTCTTAAAATATAAGAAAATATAGTAGTCAGAATTGAATTCAGTACTTGAGGTAGGGACCTGAGCTACATAGAATATAATTTAACTATTATTCCATGCCTGGAGATGATACTTCTAATAAAATGCATTCTAAAACTGAATTTGCCTTTTTACTGGTTACAGTATATCATCCTGCTGATTGCTTTTCAGCTTATGGTCAACTATAATTCCAAGTTCTTTTCCAAAAGTATGATTAGCATGCTCGGTATCCCCATTCTTTATACATAAGTATTTCCCCCCTAATTGACTCTGCCCTTGTTTTTATTAAAATTTTATTAAAATTTCATTCCATTTTCAGCCCATTTTCTTTATCTACTCTGACTTCTGCAAAGCTGATAAATATTGCATCCCACCATTTATCCAAGGCATTAATAAAAACTCTGAAGAATATCAGGCCAAGACTGAACCTCACAGCACTGCCAACTGATAACCCCAGGCAGCTTATAGAGTCACTTATAAAGGTAAAGGTTCCCCCGCACATGTGTGCTAGTCGTTTCCAACTCTAGGGGCTGGTGCTCATCTCCGTTTCAAAGCCGAAGAGCCAGCGCTTGTCTGAGGACATTTCCATGGTCATGTGGCCGGCATGACTAGACGCCAAAGGTGCACGGAACGCTGTTACCTTCCCACCGTAGTGGTCCCTATTTTTCTACTTGCATTTTTACATGCTTTCGAACTGCTAGGTTGGCAGAAGCTGGGAGGAGTAACAGGCGCTCATTCTGCTACGCGGCACTTGGGATTCGACCCGCCGAACTGCCGACCATCTGATCTACAAGCTCAGTGTCCTAACCCACTGAGCCACCACGTCCCTTAGAGTCACTTATACCACACTTCAAATAATAAAAGATCCAATATAACCTTCAAAGACTAAAGAAGTTAAGTGGTAAATAAAATCAGATTAAGCAAAGCAACAAGTTGCATGAATCTGCTTATTTTCAAAACCTAGCTTAAAAGGGTAGGTAACAGAAGAATCAGATGTTCATAGAGATCGTGTAAATTTGAGGGGGGGGGAAACACAAGAAATCAGAAGCAGAACCGCTTATTGTTTTATGTACAACATTTCTGCAAGTCTTTCCTCCAAAATGGTTAACAATAGATTAAAATCAATAAAATATTTTTTTTAAAAAAAATAAGCAGGTAGAGGGAAAGCTTTGTTTTAATCTGCCCTATAAGCTACATGGATTGTGGGAGGTCCGGTACAGTTTTAAGCTTATCAGTTTTTCTGCACAGAGGCTACATCCAGGACGATCCCTAGACAGATTCATGGATTCCACCCCCCCTTATCCCAGTACAGTTTCTCTTCTGTAAAACACTCCCTTTGAACCTCACAAAGCACTGCAAACTTGCCAGTAGCTTTTAAAGAGATCCACAAGTAACAAGCTGAACATCAATGAAGTCATTAATGTTTTAGCCATAAATAATAAAAAAGCAAAGAAATGAATTGGTACAATGTTCCCTCCTTAGGCAAGCTTGAACAAAATTGAGGAAAATCTTCAAAAAGTAGGTTCTTTTCATTGCAAAAGCTGAAATGCTACCTCAGGAGCTGACATTTGGCACCTGAAATCATTTATTCCACAAAATCTCTAGGAACTATATTCATTGACTGGTAAACTTTAATATAAGTTCTAGTTCATTTTTACAAGATTCGGTTCACTCCAGTTCTCATTCTAGTTTTTAGTGATTATTAACAGACAGGACTAGCTGGTTTTCCCAGGCTTCACATCTTTGATTAAATTCCCTTTTGAAAGAGAAGAGAAATATCTACATTTAGCAGGCAAACCCCATTTGTTTCAGCTTAATGCTGAGAGTGCGCTGTAACTGCCTTCAAATAGATCAGGGGTCTCCTATATGCACAATTTTAAAGTTGCTACCACCTGACCAGATGAGTAAGAGGACATGAACAAAATCAGGAATCTGAATACTCCCAATTGAAGGATTTTACATTTGCAAGATTTTAAGAAATACATAGTTCCCCACTACTATCTCACAAATGAGAGAGTAATTTTTCATTATGTGTTAATTTATATCATACCATACCCAATTATATTTTCCCAAAGGGAGTAGAGGAATTTTTGAGTTGCTGAAAGATAGTAAAAGATAGTAAGGCAGAGTACTTAATTTTATAAATAATTCCCAGTGCATTTTCATTGATCTTTATCAAGGGTATATGTTCAGCCCTTAAGACACTGCATTTCCTCCAGATGAGTCAGTATCAAGACAAGCTGGATTCAGACATATTTGCTTTTCTATCAGAATGTGACTGAATGGATTTCTTTAAACTGTTGAATAAATTCCCCTGATGAAGATCAGTGAATTAGGCCAGGCAATTCTTTATTAATATCTGAGGCTTATTGTCTTTGCAGTGTTTCTTCTGATCTGTAATCCACAATTATCCTCTACTGAAATATACTGTATGATGCATTTTGTATCTCTGCCTGAAATATACTGTAGGGCTATTACAATTTCTCAATTTCTTGGTTAAAAGCAAAAGTTATTTTGTATGAACTTGGAAATCTTAAATCTTTTCAGTTGTGCTTACTTACAGGTAAAGGCGTCTGTCATATTGCAGCCTAAATTTCTAAGTGCTTCTTATATAATGTAACAATATTATTGAAATTGAACTGCTAGGAAACAGGAATTAAGAAGAGGGGAAAAATCAGGGGAGGTGGGTAGAAGGGGAAAATCCTAAAGGCAAATGTACAATAGGAACACTAGAATATATGAAATGTTGTGGTTGACTATGGAATAACAGATTTTCTTTTGAAGATTCTGCTTATTTGACTCATTACAAAAGTCAACATCTGTTATCAACAAAAGTGTAGCAAAAATCTTGATTTCTTTTATCTGAGTGACTGGTTTGCATATTTCAAAAGTTATTACTGGCAATTAATATTATATATATATTCAGACTGAGACCCAGTTTGGTATAATGGTTAAAGTATCAGATTACTTTAGCTTTGTCTTAGGCACAAAGCTAGCTGCGTGACCTTGGCCAGTCACTTTGCCTCAGCCCTAGGAAGGAAGCAATGGCAAACCACTTCTTAAAAAACTCACCAAGAAAACTACAGGGACTTCGTCCAGGCAGTCTCTGAGAATCAGAATGAAAGAAAAACAAATACTCAGGCTGGGGGTGGAGTAAAGGAAAACTGTGTGTACATATGCCAGAGGAATGATTCTTACATTTTTGGTTTAGCAACATCTGGAAGGCCACTGATGCTTCTAATTCCTGATATTTACCAACAGAATTAGGCCTTTCTTTCTATGAAATGTAGGTTGATGTGTCCTTGTTTTTTTAGTCTTTTTAAGAATAGATACAGCAATATGTTCCAAAAGAAATACATCTTAATCCTCCTAATTCATTCTGGGGCATTTTAAGTAAAATACCGAGTGGATAGAAAGTATGCCGCGGAGTTGGCTCTAAACTTGGAAGTGAAATTTAGATATTATGATGAGTAATCCAACTGACTTTCCCCCCCCTTCTTAAATATATATAATGTGGAATTCATTGTCACAAAATAAAAGATGTCTGTTACTCTGAGAGACTTTAAACATGTTTATTAGTCATAATGGCTAAATAAATAAAAAAATTTGGAAACAATTATCAAGAGTACAGTACATTAAGCCTTTTATGCTTGCTTTTGGAGTTGCTAAAGATGAAAGATTCCTATCGACAGACTTCTGGTTTGATCAAAGAGGTCTTCTTAGGTCATTTTATTTTAAAGGCATCTTAGAACAATGAGTTTTATCAGTTAGTTACAGTATGTGTGATCTGAAGAAGTGATATGCTTTTGATCAACCAGAATCAAATGCAGAATAAAGTGATCACCTACAGCAGTGAAAATGTCTCACCGTGCTGTTTAGTAAAGATAGAAAAGGTGTAAACTAGGTTACCTATCTTAAGTACAACTGTGCCAGATAAACAACTGGTTGCTATGGATAAAAATAGTAGCAGTCAGTTCTGGCCTGTTTTTTGCCGGTATGGCACAAGTACCATTCAAAGCTCAGTTTTGCCCCAGGCATGTTGATATTCTTCTATGCAAGCCAGCATCTCTAAACTGGAGACTATATTGTAAACCAACTACTGTTGCCCACAATCCACCAATTTGGAGATACATGCTGTATACTTGCAAATAGCTGTTTCTTTTTAACTCCCCCCTCCCCTGCATACTATTTCTTAATCCTTTCCTGCGCTCTGCATAGCTTTGCTTATTGTAAGAAAAAATAGTGTGATGCATACACATGTATGTATATTGAAACATCAACTAAAACACCAGTGTCTCGAATTCTTGCTATGACACTTTCTCAGCACACATTTGTTGCTCCTTCCAAAAAAGAAGGGACCCTGAATTCTTTACATATAGAAGATCTGAAACCTAAAGTGAATTTATCTGAAATACATTCAGAGTCAACAAATCTGTTAAAGGATAACATTTTGGTGAGTTGGAAAAAAACATGTAATATTTTCCTTTTTATTGTTCTGTTCCTTTTTATCTGTTCTTTGTAAATGAAGCCACAAGTGCTTATAAAATTGAACTACCAACAGTTTCCTTACTACGTTTTGTGAATAAAATCTACCTGTTTGATACTGGAAAGCTCTACAAGTCACTTAAAAAATAAAAGCATTGCACTGCATCACAGACTTCCATGGGTAGTCAGAACAAAAAAAGGCAAAAGAAAATTTTAAAGAGATGAACAGCTTTTTTTTCTTTTTAAATCTGGAGTGCATCATTTCAGTGATATAGAAACAAGCAACATGAACCAAAGATTGGAACAGCTGATTCTGTGTTCCCACAAATTTATTTTATTTTACAGTTGATTGCAGCATTGGTACGACCACTTACTAATAATCCTGTTATTGAAGTAAAAATTTTGTGAATTGCTGTCCCACAATGCTGCTAGAATTAAGCTGCTTCTATAATAATGAGAAGTTTCAAAAGTTGTTTTTGAACAAAATGTCAAGAGACTCAAGAGACAAAGAATGTGTGTAAAATTAGCAAAATTTTAAAATTAAAAGTTAACGTTACATCAATGGAATAACCAAACAACCACTCATTATTTAATATCCATTATAGTATTGGCTCAATTCATACATTAAGTAATAAGATGATCTGATTGTTTTGCTTTTGGTGTGTGAATCCAGCTACTGTGGTTTGTATGCCATGATTTTATAGCTCAGCAACACCCTAGTCATTCTAACATATTCAGCAAACCACAATTAAAACAATAATGGTCTTTTCTGGAGCACTGAATCAAGGAAATAAGTCTATAACCAGAGTACAGTTAAATTCTTGCCCAGTTTAGGAGCAACTACATTTGGCCTCATCAAAACTTAAAAGGTGGGGATTTATTTGAAAAAATAACATACACCTCAAAAAATACATAAGATAAGAACCCAATATACTTAGTATCAGAGCTTAGCAGTCTCCCCCAGTTCACAGATTTCATTATAGTGACAACTGTTTGAAGAGAAAGAAGTAAACATCACTTTCTGTAACAAAGAATAAATTTTGCCTTTTACTGATTTTTTTCTAAGCTATACACTTTCTTTTTAAACTGTTGAATAGCAGCTCTGGTGTCTACATATGCTTTTTTTGTATTTCAAACAGATGGTACAATATTACACTGCTTAATTTGTTTGATTCTGAAAACGAACAACCCTCGACTTTGCTCCTTTTTTCCCCAATACTGCTGCCTGATGTGATATAATAACAAGTTTTCTGCTTTCAAAATAGAATTTCCAAGTTTGTATTTATCAGAAACCAAAGAACTGTATTGGTGAGAAGATGAATGTGACCATTCAGAGTTCCTGGAAAATATTAACTTCATCTAACTGTCATTTCTTTTTAATATGTATATGGAATTATTCATTTGAATAAATGCTTTGAGGGTGTCTGACTCCAAAGACAGTTAATGCAAAACCCCCAACAAATCTGTCATTTCCTGTTTTACCTGTTTAATAAAATGTTCAGCAAACATATATGCAAGAGGTATTTATGAATGTATTTAAAGTGTAATATTGTTTATTAAACAAAATAGCAAGCTTCACCTGAGCATATTCTGAAATTATAATTCTGTTTATACCACAGGCTTTATTAACCTTAAATAATGAAGAATGAGATATCAGGAAATAATCTAGCACAAAACAATTTCAGTGTACAGAAGAAAGTGTACTCCCCTAGGAAAGGATTAGTGGAATATTAAACATCTACTAAATTAAATTCAGACACGTAATCTTGCAAAGCATTATGAAACCAAGAATAAATTTGGAAGGTGGAATATTATGATTTTAAAAGTGATTCAGACTTTGACTGATATTACTAATATGTGATCTATGGACATCTTTTATTGCTAAAAATACTTAAGCATTTCTGTGACTGGGTGATACAGTTCCCTGCTTATGCTTACTAGAGTCAGCCATATGGGAACATTTGAGAAAAGTCAAATTTGGTCAGTCCTGTACAAATTGTAAGAGAGAAGAAATGGTGAACAGGCTTCCATAAATACTCCCCCCCCCACTTCTAACTTTGCTCTGAGAATTAAACATCCTTAATTAAACACCTCCTTAATTTTCCTGGGGTGACCTTAAGGGACTGGCCTGGTAGTCTGATTGTTCGGGAAACGAGCTTATGCCTGCAAATGGACATAGGTTTCCCAAGAGACACTGCTATTTCCTATTGTTTTAAAAGAAATTCTTGTGATCCACAGCTATTGCCTACCTGTATTCAATATTAATATTAAAAACGGAAGGTGACTATCATTTAATTTTACATCTCCCCACTCCACCTTTGTCACTGTATGTATCCAAATGAAACCACTTTCCGCAGGAAAATACTGAATTACTACCTTCAGTTTGGCCTCAGGCAGCATAGCACAGTATTACTTTTCCAAATGAAGTATAAGAAACAATAGAGGAGAGCAAAACAAATGCAAGAAATGGTCTTCCATGTGTCCTAGAAACAAACACATATCATAATGTAATATGTGACCTTAAAAAAAAAATCAGAGTTTGTTCAAGGCGCATTCACCTTCAAGGGGGGGGGGAGTGCAAGAATCTATTCTAAAATTGCAGCTTGGAGAATTAAGCTGTATGCTGGAGAGCTTAATATCTGCTGTGTTAACATGCCAAAAAATAAAGGGCTTTATATTATTTAGCTGACTACTACATATGCAATTTGGACAGTGATTTAAAACAAAATAAGGGGAGTCAGAAATTCTGAGAAAGAACGCAGTCTTCATAAACACCAGTTTTAAATGAGTTACACTTGAATGAGCTTATTTGTTGTCTCAAAGGACTTCTGAGACACACAGGCAGGGTTTAAGCCAAGAAACAAAGGAGATATTATGGTAACTAGGATGATCATCCAATTAAAGGCACCATCCTCATCATCAAGTTGGAAGGGATCATGGAGGTCATCTAGTCCAACCCCCTGCTTAGGCCATAATCAATGGTCTAAAATTCATCTGATTAATTTAGATAACATATGCTGGATGTTTAGCAGGTATTATTTTAGAATGTGCATGAGAGAATATTAATGCTCTTCAAACCTTTCTCATTTTTTGCTCCATACCACACTTTAACATTAGACATCTTGACTACAGAACTGAAGGGCTTCTGACCACAAGACGACCGAGATCCCATAGTGGTGGTGGTGGTATCCATAGAAGAGTACCTGACCAGCCATCCAAGACTTATTTCTTTGTAACAGAAGATATCTGGAGTGCTTTTTGGATGCCTGGAGTACTCTCTGGATAGAAAGGAAGGGTGCAAATAAAGAACTAATCCAATAGTCTTGGGATTTCATAACTGAAAGGAAACCCCTTCCAATACTCAAGGGACAAAGGAGTACTAATGATAATGCGTATGTGTGTGTCATTACACGATCTTGAGTGAGAATCATCTTACACAAAATATTATTTTACAAATATTACAGTGTAGTTCAGGGGCCACTTAGGAATGATGTCATCATGTGTGGGCTGCTTCCACACATGAATGCATAGACAAGCAATCCAGTACTCTCCAAATGTTTTGGGCTACAACTTCCATGTTCTCTGACCACTGTCATCTGGCTGGAGACCAACCCATGGAGTACTTCCCAATTATTAGCCTGAAAGGTGTCCCTGGGACTGTGAAAAAGCCTTATGGAAAAACACTAGGTCAACTTGTGATGATCCAAAAATCTAAGGTACCAGGAAGTATTGAAGGCTTTAATGCTGCTTACTCACTCATCTTCTAATTTCAACTCCCTCTCAATATATTTCAGCCAATACCTTTAACCTGGCTCTCCACTGAAATAAAATTTGAAGTTGGTAAAGAATTCTGGTTCAGCAGAAAATATACTTCGTACTCTTCAGATGGCAACTTGCATAGTTCTAAGAAATGGACTGCTATTGCAGGATATATGAATGTCCATTCTGCATCTGTACAATAAAAACTGAGGTGGGAACTTTCCAAGCAAATCAGCACCTTCTCTTCACTGGAATACTAACAAAAATCATTGGGATTGTTCCCACCACAGAGTTGCATATCAGCAACATACACAGTAGATCACCACAAAATAAAACTACACAGCAGCTTGTTGAATATCTCGTGTCCATGCCAAAATCATGATTAAAGATACGACGAGTACTAGGGTTTGAGAAAAGTAGGGAGATATACAGTTTTGTGCAGCCTGTTCCTACTCTCCCCTCTGAAGTAATGACATCCGCTGTGTCTGCTCCAACTCCCAACAACAACTAGTCTGCCAGAGGAATGCTTGCAATTTTTATGATTGGCCACAAACCTGCTGAAATAACAGGCATAGTTCCTGTAATTAAACAGTGACCTTCTATGAAAAATTAAGAAGCTGCTAATTTAATGTTTGTTAACTTCCCCCCCCCCCAAAAAAAACCCCTTGCCATTCCTTGAGAGTCCTCCCCCAGCTTCCAGTAGTCACAGTTCTAGGAACTGTGGAAGGTTACCTCCTACCAAAAGAAGAAAGCCGTGATTTGCTTCCTTCCTAATGTTTGCTGAAATAGGAGATATCTGTAACTTGCATGAACTTTCAGCACACTGACAGCAGACACTAAAGTTACCTTTGGTGAAAGGTGGTTGTGAAAACTTTATAAATGCTTTAATTTGTGTCTGCTTTTTTGATTGCAGTCTGATATTACTATCTCTCTTCTGAACTGTTGAAATAGCACTGGGGAACAGGATGAGACAGTGTAGAGCCATGGCTTGTATTAAACCATTTTTGTTGTTACCTATCCTTTAGAAAGACGGAGGAGGAGGAGACGGAAGCAGCAGTGTCACGGCGCATCTACCCTTTTTATTCATTTAATTCAATTTAGAGGCTGCCCAATTCCAGGATAACTCAGTGCAACCTAAGATTTTAAAAAGTAAGAACAAGAGAAGGAGAACGACAATAACAACAGAAGTCCCCAGAAGAAGGTATGTTCTATGTAACAAAAATGCTACGTAGGCCAACCAGCACTCTGCCCCAAGATCTGGGATAACAGCAAAGTTTTGAGTAACTTTCTGAATGTCATTAGGGTGGAAGCCGTATAGATCTTTGAGGCTGATACCATCCCAAAAGGCAGTTTGGCAGCATCTCAGAAATCCAATATATCCCTAAATCAAATGTTTGACTAATTATTCTTAGGAGTAATTTGGTGGACCCATTTAGCGACTAAGTCAGAGGTACAATTTTTTTTTAAGACAGACCAGTTGATCTGAACTGGTGGCATATGGCTGACCAGAATAGGAGTAAAACAGACTTGACAGGCCTGATCTGATCCACCAAAACACACACTTCTTAGAAAGATTTGCCTCTTTGACTACAAAAAGTCATAGCAAATGATGCTGGATTGTGAAGACTTAACAAGTTGTCACCAATTTATATTTATTTATTTCGATTTATATACCACCCTTTTCCCGAGGGACTCAGGGCGGTTTACAGGGCAAATTAAAACAGTACAATATATACAGGTTAAAATAAAATAAAATTAAATAGCCCCAAAATAATTAAAAATTAAAACCTTAACCCAAAACCCTCAGTCCAGGCCGGCAAGCTCGAATAGCCAAGTTTTTAGGTCCCGGCGAAACGAGTGAAGGTTGGGGGCCATCCAGAGTTCCACAGGCAGCTGATTCCAAAGGGCAGGCGTGCCCACTGAGAATGCTCTCCCCCTGGGGGCCGCCAGCCGGCACTCCCTGACCGGCGGCACCCTGAGGACGATGGGAAGTTGATGCTGGCAGCAGGTGCTCCCGAAGATAGTCCGGACCCATGCCATTTAGGGCTCTATAGGTCATCACCAGCACCTTGAATCTCACCTGGAGGGCAACTGGAAGCCAATGCAGCTCGCGGAGAAGAGGCGTTACATGGGAGTATCGGGAAAGCCCCATCACAACTCGCGCGGCCGCATTCTGCACCAGCTGAAACCTCCGAGTGGTCCTCAAGGGTAGCCCCATGTAGACAGCATTGCAGTAGTCTATCCGGGAGGTCAGAAGTGCATGAGTGACTGTACGTAGGGCGTCTCGGTCCAGATAGGGCCGCAACTGGTGCACCAGGCGAACCTGGGCAAAAGCCCCCCTGGCCACGGCTCCTATATGATCTTCCAAACTGAGCCGTGAGTACAGGAGGACGCCCAAGTTGTGGGGCCTATCTACGGGGAGGTAACCCCTCACCCCCCATAATTAACAATGGAATAGACTGGTTAATCTGAGATGCCGGTATGCACAGCCACTCAGTCTTGGCGGGATTAAGTCGAAGCCTGTTTCTCCCCATCCAGACCTGGACCGCCTCCAGGCAACGGGACATCACGTCGAGGGCATCACTGGGTTGGTTCCGGGTAGAGATGAAAAGCTGGGTATCATCAGCGTACTGATGATACCCCACCCCAAAACCACGAATGATCTCACCCAGCGGCTTCATATAGATGTTGAACAAGAGGGGAGAGAGGACCAACCCCTGAGGAACTCCACAAGCGAGAGGCCTCGGGGCCGACCTCTGCCCTCCTGCCAACACCGACTGTGAGCGGCCCAGGAGGTAGGAGGAGAACCACTGTAGAACAGTGCCCCCCACTCCCAACCCGAGATGCTGCAGCAAGATACCATGGTGGATGGTATCGAAAGCTGCTGAGGGGTCTAATAGGACTAGGACAGAGAAACAACCCCTGTCCCGAGTCCGCCAGAGATCATTCACCAGCGCGACCAATGCCGTCTCTGTGCTGTACCCGGGCCTGAAGCCCGATTGGTACAGATCCAGATAGTCAGTTTCCTCCAGGAACAGAGGGAGCTGACGTGCCACCATGCTCTCAACAACCTTCGCTACAAAGCAAAGGTTGGAGACAGGATGATAGTTGTTCAAAACAGCTGGATCCAGGACAGGCTTCTTGAGGAGGGGCCTCACCACCGCCTCCTTCAAGGCGGCAGGGAAGCTACCCTCCCTCAAGGAAGCAGATATTACTGCATGGATCCAGCCTCGTGTCCCCTCCCGAGCTGCATACACCAGCCAGGAGGGGCATGGGTCCAACAAACACGTGGTGGAACTCAGCCTCCCCATGATCCTGTCCACCTCTTCCGGAGTCACAGGACTGAATTCATCCCAGATAGTATTTCCAAGACCACTCGTCTCCCCCCCCCCCCCCGTCCGACTCTGCCCAGTTGGAGTCCAGACCGGTCCGGATCTGAGCGATTTTATCCGTCAGATGCTGACTAAACTCCTCGGCCCGCCCCTGCAAGGGCTCCTCCCTCACCTCCTGATTAAGGAGGGAGTGAGTGACCCTAAACAGGGCGGCCGGGCGATTATCTGTGGAAGCGATGAGGACAGCGAAGTAGTTAGACTTCGCCGCCTCCATCGCGGCGAGATAAGACCTCGTTGAGGTTCTTAACCGCAATCGATCAGATTCGGACCGGCTGGATCTCCAACAGCTCTCCAGACCCCATCTCTGGCGCTTCATCTTCCGGAGCTCCACAGAAAACTATGGAGCCCAACGGGATCTGTGCCGGGTCAGGGGTTGCAAGGGTACAACATGGTCGAGCGCCTCGGTGGCCGCCCTTTCCCAGGCATCCACCAAGGCGTCGGCCGGGCTGTGAGTGAGGGAGATAGGTATAGACCCAAGTGCTGTCCGGAACCGTTCCGGATCCATTAGGCACCTGGGGCGGAACCACCTGGTAGGCTCCGCGGCCCAGCGGCGAGGGGTGGCAAAGCGGAAGACAAAATGCAGGAGATAATGATCGGTCCTTTCTCATATGATCAAAACAACAAAAGCAAGTCAGAAAGACCTGCCTGTCCTTCCCTCCTTTTCCTTTTTGTTTCAATTTACCCAAGCTATAGGGAATAAAGACTCTCTTGTGTCAATTCAATGGCAGGATTGCACCTTTTTCATGCTTTTAGAGCTGAAAGAGGCCTCTCTCATGCCCCTTCTTCACGGCTTCCTAGGTATGTGCTTAAAGTACAATTAAGAATATTTATTTAGCATTTTATGAACACAGACCAAATTGTGATGGTAGAATATGATGGCTCAATGTTTTTTAAGCTCACAATAAAGAGCCTGCTGCACCCCAGAATGTAGTGTGATTGTAGTAGCACAATACTTAGTTCTGGGTGCCCCAGCACATGGGGCAGACTTTACAAGAATGTAGTTCCTCTTGGCTTTCAACTTAAGAATGAGGCTTGCTCTCCACCTACAGAAGACACAGTGCAATTTTTAACAACACCAAGCGCAAGATTTTCCTCCATACTAACCTCCTTTTATGGGGCTTCCTCATAAATTGGCTGGCTGGGCCATTTCTCTTGCTGCTTGTGAAGTGTTATGAAAACAATGGCGATAGGAACAGACAATCTGGCCCCTTGTGTGTGTACACATTCTACCCACCCCTCCTCCTGCCAAAGCCACTTTGCTCAGGCTGCCTTACTTTTGATATCTGTATTAGAACCGTCAGTGGACCGAATCAAGGGATGGAGCTGACCTGGCATGTAATAGAAGAAAACCAAGCGGACTAGAAGTTTATGATGTACTGAGAAAAGTAAAACATTCTCCATCTCACTCAGATATTAAACCTGTTGGTTGAGTTTACACAACAAGCTAGACTAGGTTAAAAGGAGTTAAACAGTTTGTGATTCAGTATGTTATGGAAACCCAGTCATCATCTAGGCATTATGTGTGACACAGACCACCAGCTTAAACCAGAAAATGGCGTTGATGTAACATATTAGGTGAAATCAGTAACTGTTTTGATTGGATTTAGACTCACTGTATACTTTTAATATACAGCTCACAGTCAAGAATTATGGACCATATTAATGTATTTACAAACAAGCCTCCCTAGATGAGTTTCTAGTGGCTCTATGGATGCCTTGAGGACAAAATAGGCACGCTATGAGAGCAACATTGCCTCGGCTCCTGGGTGATATCTTTGAAATATAACTAAATCTATTCCTGTGCCAATCTTTCCAGCTTTGCAGACTGGCGGGGGAAGAGAGGGGGGGATGGTTTAGTGCGAGGGGCAGACAAGTGTGCATGAGCACAGCTCCATTTGCACGAGCGGCGGGCAAGCACAACCACCGCTTGCGCAAACAGAGCGCACGCACATGTACTTGTCCCCTGCTCAAGTGAGTGGGGATATGTGTGCACACACCCTCGTCCAGTACTTCCGCAGCCTGGTTCTCAAGGGCTCAAGGCCCGGTAGTGGGGACCCCAGCTCTAACATACTACCATTAAAAATTAAATCTGAAATTGGGATATGTAGATGAATGAGCAACGGTTTACAATGTTATATAAAGAGGTGAGTCCCATGAGCAGAAAGTGAATCCTGTCTTCGTCTGGTTGTATTTTCAATTTTCCGGCTTTATTTCTCCTCAATATAAATGAATGGCTGCTATTCACCATTTTAAAAAATGGTGCAAATGGCACCAAATAATTTCTAGTCTTCACTGACAATGATATCTCCTTAACCCGCTGCCCTGTGTTAACACAACCTTCACACAATTCTGTCTTGCTGTTCTCCAGATGTGTTGGGCTAAAGGTCTCCACAACATTTCTCAGCCATTATGGTCAGGCAAGGAAAGTTACACTGGCCCATCAGTTGATAGAGTTAAGTTGAAGATCAAATCTGGCTTAAAAGACTTCTTGCCGGACCCTTTATTTTCTTCTAAAGGGTTAAAGCTGCTCTTAAAATTAAGTCAGATTTTGATCAGCCCGGGGTTGGTAAAATGTTCTTCCCCTTCACATTCTCCCACATATGATCTGTGGCCAAAACTTCCATTAGAACATGGACTTGTTTTTCCTTCCACTTAAGCTAAGAGGAGGTATGGGCATATTACGTGTAGCCCTATACTCAGAAAAAAGCAGAAAGGTTTCGGTCAGGAAATGACACAGCAAAAAAGGATTGCCCTCCCTCCCAATAATTTGATTCAAATCAGGGCACCTTCCTGTTGCAAAAACAGAATTCCTGAGCTCAGTGATGTCAGGAAGAATTTTATGATCCAACTTGGAAACAACTGCAACTGGGGTCAGGAAACAGGGCAAAACTCCTGCCAATTCCTTTATGAAGAAAACTAAACTTCTCAGGCCTTTCTAAGGGCTGATTGTAACCCAGTAACTGAGCTTCTGAAGGAGTTTTCCTGTCCAGACAATTTTTTTTGGCCTTTTTTTAACAGCCTTTTTAAAATTATTATTACTATACTAGTATTTTTCTCCTTGTCCTGCTGGTCTCATGGGAAAACCTTTTGGCTGAAACGCAAGCCCTTGCTCTGATTTAAGCAGCAGCACAGATGTATTTCTGGGATATCACTTGAAAATGTGAGTGTGATTTAAAAGGGCTCAAGGCAAACACTTTAAACACTGCTCAAGAATAAATTCTTCGTGAGTGCCATTAACACCTCTGCTTGCTTTGTACCCAGTCTGACTCTCTGAAGTTAACATCTCTCACTATCACGTTTTTAAATGCACAAAACTCCTTTTACCATTATGGATGGGAACTCTATAGATGTATCTTTCCTCTCTTTGTCTTTTGTCTTATGCAGTTGTTAACATATTAGCTATGTGGCAGAAAAGGCAACACCCAGAACTATTTCTGGAGATGCCTTGCACTATTTCCAGAGATTGCTATATGCAGGTGACTGCATATAGCAATATCTGAAGTAAAGATTTGTCCCTACAAAGGTACAGTGCAAAGTAGCTGGAATTGTAAACTAATTTTTGAGTTATCAACCCAAAAGAATAATAAGAAATTTGCTGATGCTATAAATGTAATATTTACAGGTAGTCCTTGATTTATGCCCGCAACTGTGTCCAAAATTTCTGGGTTGAAGTCCACCCGACATAAAATTACTGAGGTTAAGTAACACTGATTTATAGGAATAATGACATCTGGAATTTGAAACAAATTTTTACTGAAAGTAGTTTTGCAATGGGGATGCAAAAAAAAACACCTTTATGCTGACTAATTCCTACCAAGATGGGAAATTTTCCATGTGCAGGTAAGAGCCATTAGGTGCAATTCTATGTTTGTCCCACATTCCCATTGACTGGAAAGACTGATGAAGAATATATCTTTTTTTGTGAATCTAATTTGGGACTGGTGTAGATATTTGTACATCTTTGGAAATGCTGCTGTAAAGAAATCTTGTCCCAATTAACCCCAAAAGATGTTTCATACAAACTTTCAAGCACTTTAACGTAGTGGAGAAGACAAGGATGAAGATATGTTAAATGCAGCAAAGATGCACTCGAAAAGCCAAGGCTGCAATAATGATGGTCATCAGGACAATTTACTAAGTCTTTAAGGTGTCATCTGACTACCTGTTGACCTTGCTGTGACACACTAAGGCAGCTACACCTCTAAAAATGTCTATAGTTTGTAATTCTCATTCTTCAGTAGATACACAAATAAAAGTACAGCAAAGGAAGGAAGGGCGGGGAGAATAAAGGGTTGTTATTATGACATTCTTAAAGTAACATCCCCAATGAAACATCCAGTACTGGATCTTGTTATAGGAGTAGACTAGTGTCAACTTAAGGAGAATCCAAATTGTTTGAAGAGATGTGGAAACTCAGTGGAAAAAGACACCATTGGTTTGTTTCACTAGAAGACCCTTGTATACATTCAGCCCTCCATAAGTCTTATACTTCCTTTTAAAAAAAAGTGGGGAAGGAATCTAGCAATTCAAAAGGAAGGAAATGTTCTAAAATACCAAAAGAATATAACAGTTGATGGAGGTATCAATGCAATCAATTCTGCATTGCTGAAAAGTAAGCATTCAACACACAAACCACTGAAAATGTTCTCCTGCCCCTTTTTTGCAAGGAAATTTACTGTTCTATGTCGTGGAGGCACAAGGGTTAATGTTGGCTCATGCGGACTATCCTGAGCTTGGGCTTTGTTCATCCAAGCCTTAAATCTTAAAAGCTCCAGAGAGGGCTGCACAACTGCTATGCTCCAAGACCAGGGTATAAAGTTCCACATTAAAAATGCATGTCTTGGGCTTGCCACGGTCCTCAGCTATGGCTGAAAAGGAGCACTGGTGGGGAAGGATATGATGCCTCACCATCTCACTGGCAAATGGAGATATTTCTTAACAAACAGCAGCTGAGGAAAGGACAAGGAAACCATGAAACAGGTCAAAAGGGTTCAGTTCCACCCCCTTTTGTTTCAGGAAGAAAACCTTTTCTAATCTGAAAGCTTGTTCAAGGGAGTCTCCAGCAGTCGAGACAGCTGGCTACACTCAGTGATATTGCATTTGCTTCGATGGGAGGAAGGGGAGGGGGAAGAAAACAATGTGTGTATGTGTATGTTTGTGTATGCCTATGTACACACATGAGAGCACATCAACAGGAACGTTATGGAACAAGTCATGTTCTCAGGACACTATTCTTTCCATTCCCATTTTCAGTTTCAGATAAGGACCAAACATTTCTGCTTAATAATATTGTCATCCAGTGACTGAAGTCATCAAGTTGCATAGTAAGCAGCATCTATAGATGCAGAACCTATTTAAAAGTGGTGCTACTGAATGAAGTTTACTTGCCACTACAATTACCCCACTATCTGTCTGTATGCATGTACAGAGAAATAAAGATACCCTGAAATAAAATCTCTACACAGATGTGCAGACACTTTACAAGAGTGACCAGGCAACAGCAGAAAATGTTTGTGAAAGAGGGCACAAGACAGATCCCGAGGAAGGAAGAGTGGAGATATACTCAGTGCTCATATAATACTAGCTTATTAGTGCTGTATGCAAAATAGGGGAATTTGGGCATGATTTGTGGAGAGCTTGTGGTTTAGGTGACCAGCTCATCGTAAAACTATAAATCTTCAGGTGAAATGCTGTAAAAACAAAACTAAATGCAGTTCATGAAAATTGGCATTTTAAACTTTTAAAGAAAGAAACATTACCACAGGGTTTCAGAAATTGAAGCCAAGTGAACATATGTGCACAGAGGGGTGGAAAAAATGGGAAACATCTGAACAAGGAGAATCTGACAGTTAAAAGGGAAAATGTAAAATCCGTTCTCTAGCAAACAACGAAATGGAATTCCCCAGAATGGGGGATAACTCTATAGATCCCTTTCTGACTGTATGATCCCCAGTGTTCCCAGGTTCCTGGCAACATTTCTATTATAGCCAGCAAACATATATGTAAGTCATTTTAGTTCTTCATAAATCTAAACTGATGAGATATTGAGATTTGAAACAGCACCAACTCTCACCTACAAAGTATTTTTTTTCTGATCACTATAATTTCTGACTGTCCTTGGATTAGATCTGTGAATTATTTTTTAAATATTTAGTTATGGAACTCATTTAAGGTGTTAACATCATTTCTACAAATATCTTGTTGAGCCATTTCACTCAGATAAGCTATGTAAAATAGATTTAATCTCTGCAGCTCAAATTGTAGATGTGATAAGCCACAATCTTATTGGTGGATTAGCTTACAACCTACTTCCTCTTATCATATTCACAAAGTCCTCCTTTGTGCTTTTCTTCAGGTGCTGCTGTAACATGGGTTTGCTATGATGTGTGAACCTTGCAACTAATTTGTCTCTGAATCAGAATTGAAAACGTAGGTTCTCCTGTTCTGGACTTCAGAAACTTGAAGCCCTTCCAAACCTTTAAACGATGGATAGGTCCTAACATTTTAGGCAAGCTAGAGGAAACACTTATTAACCTCAATACTGTACTGGAGTACTCTAAACACAGTGTTATCTCGATACACAACTGCTTTGAAACTCATCTGATGCATTTTGATGCAATTTTTTTTTGTCTCAGTACTCATGATTTGTTTGGTACTCAATGTGCAAGCTACAATTTTTCAACGTTGGTTGCTGGATGACCTAATACATCATTTCATATGGGAAAAATCTGTTTGTTACTTGTTATTTTTGGTACTCATTGTGCCTCCCGGAACTAATTAACGATGAGTACTGAGGTACCACTGTAAAAGCACTACAAGAAAGAGAATTTATTTCATACAAAATCCATGAAAAAGATTCATGGTTAAGATAAATGTTCCAAATATTGAGCTGTCTTCTCTAGAATAAGTGCAGATAGGGGTACTGAACAGTTTATGCAAATGCTGATCACACTTAATCTGCAGGGTTTGTAACTGAATGGCAGCCATTCACAAAAGTTTGAACTGAAAATCTTAGCCATTTGTTGAAAAGGTTGCCGATCCCTGATCCATGACATTTTGCCTGGAAATCAGATCATGCATCCCTGCCCTCACTGATGCATATTGTCTAATCTGACCAAGTAAAATGTTGCAGTCTGAGCCAAAGAATAACTTTTCTTGATTACTTCTTGAGATGCCAAGATTAAACCTGTATTCTCCTGCCTGCAAAATTCATTGCTACTTGAGCAGCTCTGCCCCTTCTCTGCTCATTGCCTGTAAATCAAATCAGCCATATCTCTCCCTCTCTGGTCCACCCTTCCAATCAATTTGGTGCCAAGTCTCCTTCTCATTCTCGGTTGCTCTAAGCCATGGTTTCTCAACCTTGGCCCTTTGGCCACTTGAAGATGTGTAGACTTCTACTCCCAGAATTTCCCAATCAGGATTCTGAGAGTTGAAGTCCACACATCTTCAACTGGTCACAGTTGGGAAACATTGCTCTACACCAGGCATGACGTCGCGTGACGTATTGCGATTTTTCCCCATTGCCGGCAATGGGGTGGGCACTGTTTCGGGATGACGCATCTGGCCCGCAGGCCGGCAGTTTGACATGCCTGCTCACCCTTTCTGCTAACTCTCTCTCCTGCTCAGCTTGCCTCTAATATGGAAACGTGCAGCTCCACATCATCCAATTTTTTTAACTCAGAAACAGCCGCAATTTAAAAACCTTGAAATTTTCTTACACAACTATTTTGGCAAGCCCCTCCATGTTCCAACAAACATTAAACTATGCTTGCCATTTGTCTCAGGAATCCTGCATTAATAAACATGAAGAGGACCACTTTTTTTTTTACCTCCCACACTCAGTGACAGAAGAAAACAAAGACCAGCTGTAGTCATCAATGGACCCTTGTTCTGCACATAAAGCCCTAATTACATTTTATTTCAAGCCTACACATGGAAAACTTTACTGATGGTGTCTTGTCGATTTCAGCTTCTGAGAACCCAGCTGACATGCTAGAAAGCGATTTTTATTTTGGCCATTAACACCTTCATTTCAAGAGATGGAAGGAAGGGTTGCAAGATTTTGTTTGCCGGTATTTATAATAATAACAAAATAACTAAGAATTAACCATCACCATAAAGAGCAGAAGGATATATTTTCCATTAAGTAGTTAATACGCATATTTAGGCCATAAATCGTTTTACCGAATAAGAGATAAAAAATATGTTCAACATAATTGGGAATTAAAAAGGTCAAAGGCCTAGCACAGCAGTGAAAATCTTAATTGCTAGCATATATCAACAAAGATATCAAAAATATTATTACTGGTCAGTTGCACAGTCAGCCAGATATTTAGACTGGATTGGGCATTTTTATCTAACTATGGAGTCCTTCCCAAGGACCCGAGATAGGCAGATATTGTTGTTGAGAGTGTTAAAAGTATTGTCATAGGATGTAAGTTATCCCGAGTAAAGCTGCCTTTTGCAATTGACCAATGGTGATTTTATCAAAGCCAATGGTGCTCCAGTTGTTTTGGGACTGCACCCAAGGAGCCTATTACTACTGGTGCTACCTTTGCTTTTTTCCCCCCCACAGCTGTTCTATTTGCAGGTCTTTGTATTTTGTTATCTTCTGCAGTTCTTTCTCTTCTGCTTCTCCCAGTATTGCCACATCCACTATCCAGACCTTTTTTTCTCTCTTTCTTATTAACATTTGTTAAGGCTGGGGTATTATGTGGCAGGTGTCTGTCTGTTTCAATTCTAATGTTCCAGAGCTATTTAGCTTCTTCTTCTTCATTATTATTATTATTATTATTATTATTATTATTATTATTATTATTATTATTATTATTATTATTATTATTATTATTTGAAATGATCATCTACTATTTTTGTGACTTGCTACTAAGTTACATGGACAATGAAAACTTGTCCCAGCCCTCACACAACCTGAAAATTAAAACAGGGAAAGAGTGTAGGCTAATGCCATCATATGTGCTTAAAACAGCATGCCATAGCCTGGTAGTGCTCCAGAACTGTTGTGACTATACCTTTCTGAATTCCCAACCAAAGTTTATGCTGGGTGAGAACTCAAGGAGCTACAATCTACAGAGCATCAGACAATGAGAAGTTGACTTAGCCTTATGCTTTTTTTTTACATATACATTTATATATAAAAACACGCACATGGAACCGTTTTTAAGCCAAGAGCTACTTGGGATCAGGGACCAAGTGCTACAAGTGGGTGAATGAGCCCAGAATGTAAAAAATAAATATGGATTAATATTAATTATTAATTATTCACACAGAGCACATTAAAATTATTAGTCAGCAGCTTAGGGTTCTTGGAACCATATCCAGGTTTTGAGGGCTGTAAATTGTGTTTAAGAAAACTGTTGTGTTTAACAACAGTTTAAGAAAACAGCCCAGCCCCTTGCCATTGTATCTTCTCTACTTTTTAATTTTTTTGGTTTAAATTTCAAATCTCAAAATGGAGGATGGATTGACCTGAAACTGTTCTGAATACCAATTCCAAAACTGGAACTGATCCTGTAAAGAACATTTTTAAAAAGTGGAGTGGGGATAAAGTTACTCTCAGCTTCTCATAAAGAAGGGATAAAGTCTAAAGCAAGAAAATATTGTACAGTCTTGGTTTCAGTATACTCAATTGTTAGCTAGGTGGAAGTTAGATCAAAAGGTTGGTATTACATTAATGGATGAGAATTTGGTAAAACAGATTAAAGATCAAAATCGAGCGCATATAAAGAGAATTTATAATGCTTTAATAGAATTGGATTCGGAAATGGAATTAGTTAAAGATTGTATGGTAAAGTGGGCTCAAAATATTCAAGAACCGATTCCATTGGATATATGGGAGGTAATTTGGGTTAGAAATGTAAAATTTACCCAGGCCCAAAATTTAAGAGAAAATTTTTATAAAATGTTTTATAGATGGCATCTGGATCCTAAAAAGTTGTCTTGTATGTATTCTAATTTACAGCCCAAATGTTGGAGATGTGGCAGTTTGGATGCTACTTATTTTCATATCTGGTGGACTTGTAGGAATATAAAAGCTTTTTGGATTAAGTTTTGGTGGAACATTCAAAAGATTTTCAAGAGAAAGATAAAGTTTACTCCACAATTATTTTTATTGGGTGTTATTACAGATTATGATACTAAAGAAATTAACTTGATGTTGAATTTGATAACAGCTGCAAGGTTATTGGTAGGGCAATATTGGAAGAAGGATTACTTGCCTACTATAGAAGAATGGACGCTTAAAGTGTCAAATTTAGCAGAAATGGCTAAGATTTCTGCTTATTTGAAGGATCATTCACAAGAAAGATACATTTCGGTCTGGAGAAGATGGATAGATTATATTCAGAATAAATATGGGACTAAAAAGTTCCATTTAGCCTATGAGTAAATTTTAGAGTATTATTATTATTAATAGTTTATTATAGTGGAATTTTTATTAGTTTTAATTATATGATATTATTATTATTTTTAGTATTAGTATTGTTTAACAACTTGGATATTGTATTGTTTAATAATTAGGATATTAATTTGTTTATGTTTTTATTATTATTATGTTTACTTTTAATCTGTTTATATTTATGTTAAAGGGGAGTTAAAGCGCATTATGGACTTGGTTATTTATATAGTTGGTTAATGTTAGTTAGATTATGATTATTATATTTGTAACCCTGTAGTCAGCTCTGGGAAGTGGGGGAGGGTGGGGGGGTTAGGGTGGGTTGGTTTTGGGGTTTATATTGTAACTTTTATAAAATTTTCAATAAAAAAAAGAAGGGATAAAGTCACTATCAGCTTCTCATTCCTGCTGCCGACAAAAGGCCAATGTACAATTTCTCACTTGCAACATTTCCAAGAATACTTTCCAAATACTTATATACTGCAAAGGATTCTTAGAAGAGTTTAACATAGGCCTGGTGTCATTTCCCTGCCTGGGCTCCATAGAAATTAGGCATTTTGCTGCAGCAGCTGCCCTGTTGGGAAGATAGCTGCTTCTTTTATTCCTTCAAAACAGCATCCTTCAAAACACTGATGCTTCTAATACACTCTCCCATTATGCAAGTCCACCCCGAAACACAGTTTTACCTCGGATTCATTATGCACTCAAGAATTAAAACCACAATCAATTTTTCTTTTATTGAAGGCTGGCAGATGGAGAGACACAGTGGCTACAAATGGTGCAAACCTCCAGATGTGCCAGAGAATAGGCCTCATCACTCACTCTCTCATACGTGCGTAGCCAATGATTTGAGTCGTCATCCAGCACATTGGGAAAGGCTGCTCTCAACAAGCAAATCAGCAAGCAAATATAGAGCCACACTGAATTGCTTTCCTGAGGGAATTGTTAACTCAAAGATCAGGGCAAAATGAAACGGGGCCAGGAAATGGCCCAACTGGGTAAGCTGTTTTGGCTGCCACCTGTTTTACAGAAACTGTAAAGGTTCTCTGAGTGGTTCCCACTTTTTCTTTACTACAGCATGACTTACGTCATCACACAGCTTCCAATTCAAGAGAGGTTCTGGGCGAAAAACATTTCAGTGGCCTTATCCATGTTTTTTCTCAGACAATCGATCAGGAGAAGGTTGCGCATAGATCACTTTTTCTCAACCCTGGCAGTTTTAAAATAGGTGGACTTTTAACTCCCAGAATAGGAAGAACTGAGGTTTGGGGCTCGGATGGACCAAGCCTGGAATGGCTTCGATTGGGATGGGTCCTTGGCAAACAACAAGTGGAATTTGGTTAATGGCAGCAACGGAGAGAGCCAGGATTGCTGTTGCTAAACAACGCAATCACATAAAATCATGCTGTATGACTACATCATTTAGTGACAGAAATTCCGGGTCCGATTACTATTGTAACTCAAGGACTATCTGTATTTAACCTTGCCCTCAGAGATAGCAGTGGGTTAACACAAGTCATTTGTGCTGAAGGAAGATTTGAAAGTTCTTACTTTGCTGTCATTTCCTCATCGTATTTTGTCTTCAGGTCAAATAATTCTGTCTGTGTTTTTTCCAAGGCTGAAGGATGGAAAAGAAAAAAGAAAAAGGTTTTTTTTTTAAAAAAAAAAGTTACAGCAGCTACTCAATTACTACTGAGCTATGAACTGTTCTCTTTCTGAAAAATCATCTTACATTAAGCCTTCTCCCTGACCAAACAAAATCGCATTGCAGAAGAACAATGCTTAAAAGCATTTTTGAATTCTTTCCTTTAGAAAATACACACAGACACACAAAGAGTTCAAAGCCAACCGCCATTCTTTTTCAGGAACGGTGAAAGTTTCTAGATCTTTTTTCTGCTCCATCTCGTGAAGCTGTAGGCCATTTATAGAGGGGTTCTTGTGACTTGAGCCCCTTGTTCACAGTTATCTAGGGACCTGTTTCAGCTTTGAGTGGGAAGGTAATGGGGACAGAAGCGCAGCTCTGGTAGGTGAGCATAAGGTGATAAGCTAGAGACCAGCTCTGGTAGAAAAGAGATGAGCAGGAGACAGGGCATTCATTTCTTTTGTGAATGAAAAATCAGCCTCCTGCATCTAGTTAGGGCAAAGTCAGAGAACTTCTCCACCTCACTCCAAGCATCTCTGTGATCCTGAGATGAGACAGATGTTATATAGCATCTCTCTCCATCTTAAGCCATTAATTTTTTTTTAATTTTAATTCCATTTATATCCCGCCCTTCTCCGAAGACTCAGGGCGGCTTACAAGCTTAGCAGTAGCCTTCATTCTATGTATATGCCTGCTTATTAGGGCTTTCACACACAGACCCCCAAGCGGCATTATTACAAAGTCAGCTTATTGCCCCCAACAATCTGGGTCCTCATTTTACCTACCTCGGAAGGATGGAAGGCTGAGTCAACCTTGAGCCTGGTGGGACTCGAACCTGCACTAATTGCAGGCAGCTGGTGTTACTTAAG
The DNA here is from genome assembly GCF_947247035.1 of Vipera ursinii. NCBI lineage: Eukaryota > Metazoa > Chordata > Lepidosauria > Squamata > Viperidae > Vipera > Vipera ursinii. The sequence goes on along the minus strand of NC_139512.1, from coordinate 342,436,386 downwards.
GAGGCATTAGCCCACTGCTCCACCAATGGCTCCAAGGATCCCAAATGCTTACTTACCTAAGACCACAACTTTCGGCTGTCAGTCCTGACCACCATTACATGACTAAGAAATTTATATTTGCTGCTACTGAATGGACATTCACACATATTTTTGCTGATGTGGGAATAATTTTCTTATATTCTTTCCATATATAGGATGCAACACACACACAAAACTGCTGTAACACATCCATCTTTGGCCCCAAAAGCATCCACAAATCAGCATAAAGATTTCATTTGGGAATGCAGAAGAGAGAATGACTCCCACTCTGCAAAAACATAGGTCAAGTTGTTTCAATGACATTTAAGGCCTAGACCTTTGAACCACTTTAGATCCATCAAATCAGTGGTCTCCATCAGCTGCTTAAAAGGTTTAGCTGTTCATATGGAGTGGCTAGAAATGTTGATGAGCATCCCTGCTAAAGTCTACAGCAGTGTCTTCTCAAGCTTGGCAACTTGAAGGTGAGCAGACTTCAATTCCCAGAATTCCCCAGCCAGTATGCTGGGGAATGGTTCTTAATAGTTCTTAAGTCACACCTAAAAGATAAACAGTGTGCTGTGGATCAAAATGCTCTCATCCCCAATTCTCCTTCCTCATTTGAATTCTTTTTAGGTTTTAATAGGAATGATTGTAGAACACGATTTTTACCTCATTTTTAATGAACACCGATCAACCAGCTTCTATACCAGTTTCAAAATGTATTAGTATTACAGATGCTCCAGGCTGAAAAGTTGAAGCAACCCTTGCATGGATGAACTTCCAAGCCTACCCACTCCCTTAATTTTCTCCATCATTATCAGTCAATAGAAGGTGGAGACCAGCCAACCTGTTTGTAACGTCTGCAGTTTGTGTTCGGTTTCCTCCAGCTTTGAGGCTGTTGATATCTGCGTCTCTTGCAACATTCTGCAAAGAGAGAATTACATTAGCACCAAGAAACTGAAGACGTGATCAATTCTTGTAGGATACATTGGTGTGTGTGTGTGTGTGTGTGTGTGTGTGTGTGTGTGTGTGTGTGTGTGTTTAGAATAAACAATAAACATAGTTTCACACATGGAGGTACACCAAAGGAGTCCTCCTACTGGGTGAACATGAAGATCTTAGTTAGAAGAAGATAACTTTTGGATGGAACTTATGAATTAGGAGTGCATGAGGTGACACAATTTTTGGCTTTCTGATAACAAGCTATCTTCTCTGAGTACATTTACAATGTTCTCTTGGAGCAGTGATGAGCTTTTAGGCTGAATAGATGCAGTCTAGGAAAATAGGCCATGGCCTTTCAACGCATATAGTCATCACTGCTTCATAGATGCCATCATGAAAGCCTACACCCGCATATTTTCTCACAGCTTCTGCAAAAGGCTCTCATGGTGAATCCTTGTGGAAAAGGTTAACCAAAGGGACAAAAACTCCATAGAAATGGCCCATGGGTAATAGAGGAAGGATGCACAACTCTCCCAGAGCACCTCTTTAAAATTTTAATTTTTAATAAGGCAGAAGGGGAAAATTGCAACCTTGATGTACTTATATTAAGTTGTATTTCATTAATTGTGTTCAGCCAAAGGTTTAACTAAGTAATGTTCAGTTTTTGTCCCCATTCTGCCCACTTCTTTGTTCTGGTATTGGGCATTCAGCCTTCAGCATGCCAGTCAGTGCAATGAGCCCGGCATCTGAAAAAGTTGCACTGATCTATACTGGAGAGTTCTTCTCTTTTTAAAATTGGGTTGCTCTGAACAATTAAAAGTAGAGCCAGTTCAAAGTCATTGTTCGCACTTTAGCTCAAGCTTTCAAAATGTTCCACCAGATTTACTGTGTACAAATTCCACATCGTTTGGTATTTATTATGAGGCCATCTCAATGTGCCACCCACCTCTCACGGGAGTTCAACACGAAGCCCTAATGGCCAAGCAATTAAGTGGGAGAGGCTGGTTGCCTGGATAGGGAAAGAGGCCATCACATAAAAGTATGTGCCACAATGGTTCAGCCTACTTGTAGCTCCGGGTAACAGAGTTAATTTTACAAACATTTATGCCGTGATACTGAGCTACAGCCAGCTGATTTACAAATTTTAAAACCAAAGATCCTGGATCCTCGCTCAGGACATGAAGATCAAACAGGGACAGGGAGAGATTTAGAACATATTTCCATAAAATTATATTTCCCAACATATTCAAATTTAATTTTTAGAAATGTGCTAATTTACCAAGCTTTTCAAATGTAATATAATTGTTTGCTGGTTGATTATTTACTTATGTATTAGACTTATGGGTTGGCTGATTCCATCACAACTCTGGCATTTTGCTGCCTTGTCAAATTTTCTGTTTTATTCATATTTAGGGGAGTTTCTATAAAATGCTCAGGATATTCAAAAGACGTCAAATATGCTACAAATAGTAATTCTAATTGTCACATTAGCACAATAATACTAATTGGGGATATACATACTGATTTCACATTCTATTTGAGATGCTAAAGTCAGAGTCAGACTTTTAAAAAGAATAGGGGGAAAGAGTGGAAAGGACTAGAGTGGGTGGGTGTATTTTAATCGATTGCCAGCTGGTGCCAAGCCAACAAGCAACAGCCACTGTTATTTGTATGCACACGTATGTTAACCTACCTTTCTTTCTCAGCAAAGTCATTTTGCAACTTTTGTTCTTTTTCAAGAGCTATGTTCTCTGCTTGATTCTTCAGGGTCTGCTCATATTCCCGAATTTTCTCTTTAAGTGCTTTTATTGTCACCTCTTTTTTTGGGGGGGAGAGGGGGAGAGGGAGAAAAAAACAAGCCAACAAGAGAAAGAAAATGAGTAACAAGCCACCGGACCTGATTGTACAGCAGAGTTCTTCCTGCCTTGCAGTACAACAACAAGAACAGCAGCAGCAGCATGACTTAAAACTTTAGCTCTTCAACTCTGACACAAAATCAATGGCTATGAGTCCCTTTGGAGATTTTTATTCCCTAAATGCTAAATTGAACTTTAAATGTTTGAGGTTTGAGCAGGATCAATGGACTTTTGTCAGGAAGCATAGCACACATTTGTCTAATGTGTGTGCACAGAAAAATGAAACGGCAAGAGATACCGTGTAATATTATCAATGACTGTATAAACGGGACTGGATTTTTCTGTCGTAAGCTGCTACCGTTGTAAGTCAAGGCACCCACATGACCAGATTCTGTTTTATGACATTTTTTGTGGTAGTGAAGTGAATCACCGTGGTCATTAAGTGAATGCCACAGTCCTGTGAACCTATTCTTCCAAATGGGTGTCATTTGTCAGAATGTGTGTAAGAATGGTTGATAGGTTCTTCCCCCCCCCCCCGCCCTTTCTTTTTTTAGGGGAAAATCCACCAGACAGCAGAGCAGGCTTTCTTGTTCCAGGGGATCCATTATATTATTCCCTTTACTCTACCTAGCTTTTATTAGCAACTGAAGAATTCTTTACTTGGACAGGCAGTTACAAATCTACACTGTTCAAACTATTGCTTTTTTCAGCTGAACCGTTGCTAATTATTATGTGTGATGGAAAGGAAGTGAAATGTTAAAACACAAACACACATAAATTATTGGGAAGGGGTTACTCCCATTATCTCTGATGTTACAAAGCTGCATTCCTTGTGAAAAAAATGAATTAAGGTAATGCTTTGAAGTAGACTCTCTATTCTTGATATTATCTGATCACAGATCTAAATGTTTAAAATTGTTACTCAACTTTGCAACTGAACACTCTCAAGCCTCATAATGACCAGAATTGGACACTTTTCGGGCAACCCCAGGCCTACTGGGAGAAAGTCCCCCCTCAGAATGCATTCTCTTCTCATTGCTGGTTCAGGATATGGCTTACTGCAAAGGCACATATCCTGCACGTATGTGCTCATCGGTTCCCCTTCAGCCCCCTCCTCCAACAAAACCCGGAGCAATTTGGGGAGATGAGTGCTTACTCCACGAGATAATGGCCTTTCCATGTACAACAGACACCTTCAACAGTTTGCCCATCCACTTAAATAAGTAACCTACATTACTTCACTATCTGCATTCTGCCCTAGGGATAAACAAACTGTGACTACAGTGAAGGTTGCAAGAGGTAGCATCACAAGATTATTCTGGAGAGAAAATGGTGCATCACTTAGCTTTTGTTGTGAACAACACATATTTTGTACTTAAGGAAGTTGCTGGAATCATAAGGTACAAATTAATGCACTGAGTTTGTCTTAATATTGGCTTTCAGGATGTTAAAAAAAAGCAGAACAAATGATCAGCTAATTTAAACAAAACAAAACAATTTGATTCTGACTATGAAACAGATTTAAACTGAAGTCATACTTTGAATCTAAACTAAAGGGGGCCTAAAGCATTACCAAGCTGGAATCTCAACTTCACCCAAAAACTAAGCCTGCCCCTACTTTCCACCCCTCTGACAAACTCCTTTTGTTTCTTGGTCATGATCCTTGAGAATTTTGAGTTTTAGTTGTTCTTCACTAAATATCAACTTAGTTAAAACTGGTTAATGGATAGAACATTTAAGAGCCACATGCTCTTGAAGTGGAGGAAAGCTTTTGGGCTTGCACATAATCTTCCCTGATGCACATCTCAGCTTACCTTGATTCTTCACTTCCGTAAATTCTTTGTTGTATTCCTCAAGGGTTTCCCTAAGTTTCTGGTTCTCAGTTTCAATATCGTGCATGCGCTGGACTTTCAATTGGAGCTGCTGCCCCAGATCTAGAGCTGAAACAGGATCTAAGGGAGAGAAACGCAAAGTTGGAATTGATTTTATTTTCCATGAAAGCAAGCTTACTGGTGAAGCTGCACTTGTTAAAAGCCAACAGTAAGTGCTTTGGCAAACACAAACACACACACACAGAAATGCACACAAATGAAAACATAGTTATGTGCATATGTTGTCAGACCAGATTTCCTTCAGCAAAGCCAATCCTTTGAAATACAGTTGCAAATCTTCTATACTTTTTAACAAAAACAGAACAGCACAAACTCTTCCAAAACTGGTAGTAATGCACTAAGAACTTGAAATGTTACACTTTTATAACTGGCTGTGTAGTTCTGTGGAACAGAAGCAGATAAATGGTTACCCTTCAAACCTCAAATGGCATGCCTTCAAATTCAGGGATTCTGGGAGCTGCAATTCTACAATGCCTGGAGGACCACAGATACCTCAGTCCAGTCTGATTGTGTGGTACCTGAACTTATTTTTTCTTCTTTTTGTCTTTTGGAAGTTGATGGTTGAAGTTGAAGTTGCCTGCCATTCTTCAATATTCATGCACTACTCCCAAGCTTCTCTAAGAAATGTTTCAGAGTAGAAACATTGAAGCTCTACATTGAGAAAGCTGATTTTCAGAGCCTAACAGCTATTTCCAAAATAGCTCTACCTATTTTGGTATTTTTGTACATTTTGTATGAAATTGAGGCTCTACCTCAACTTCATACAGCCTGATCCCTTTACATAGAAAGCATGCAGGAAAAAGAAGCAGAACATTCCAGTCCTAATTTACCCATATGTTAACTTAATGAAGCTTACTAATCAGAAATTAGAGATTTGTTTTTGGGAATCTTTTCCAATCTAGGCCGCTACCAGGAAAATGACCTATACAACTTGTGAGTTCTCTAATGCCAATGGCAGCTGCTGATAATTTGCCATAGATCAGCTTTCCCTAAATTATACTCTAATATGTAGCCATCCCAGACGAAATAGCTAGTGATCAGAATTCTGGTAGAGGGAAACTTACTGGTAACATGAATGGTTGTGAGAAGGCCTTGGGAAACAAGACTTAATATGAGAATACGGTGAGGCAGATACAAATTGGCCTCTATTATTTTCCATGCACGGATTGCTGCAAGGCACGCAGCTCTCTGTACATGGTGGAGATCTGCAGTGATTACCAGACCCTCAGTAGCAGTACAGGTAAGCCCTTGACTTATTGAGCCCCAAATTTCTGTTGCTAAGTAACACAGTTAATTAAGTAGGTTTTGCCCCATTTTTACAACCTTCCTCATCAGAGTTATTAAATGAATCACTGCAGTTGTTAAGTTAGTGACCTCTCGGTTAGACTACTGCAATGCTCTCTACATGGGGCTGCCCTTGAGGGCCACTCGGAGGCTTCAACTGGTGCAGAATGCAGCCGCGCGAGTTGTGTTGGGGGGTCTCCCGATACTCCCATGTTATACCTCTGCTCCGTGAGCTGCATTGGCTTCCAGTTGCCCTCCGGGTGAGATTCAAGGTGCTGGTGATGACCTATAAAGCCCTACATGGCATGGGTCCGGAGTACCTAAGGGAGCACCTGCGGCCGGCGTCAACTTCCCTCCGCCCAGTGCGCTCCCACAGAAAGGGCCTCCTCAGGGTGCCACCGGTCAGAGAATGCTGACTGATGGCCCCCAGGGGGAGGGTGTTCTCTGTGGGCGCGCCAGACTTTTGGAACCGTTTACCGGTTGAGCTCCGGATGGCGCCCGACCTTCGCTCCTTCTGACGTGATCTAAAAACTTATTTATTTGAACAAGCCGGCCTGGTCTGATGGTTTTGGGGTTTTAATTACTGTTTTTAATTAATTTATTGTATTCGGGCACAATTGTTTAATTTGTTTTTAATTTTTGTATTTTGTACTTTTGGTACTTATTGCCCTGTACACCGCCCTGAGTCCTTCAGGAGAAGGGCGGTATATAAATTAAAATAAATAAATGAATAAATAAAATAGTAGCACGGCTGTTAGTGAATCTGGCTTCCCCGTTGACTTTGCTTGTCAGAAGGCTGCAAAAGGTGATCACGGGACCCCAGGACACTGCAACCGTCATAAATACATGCCAGCTGCTTCCAAGCATCTGAATTTTGATTGCATGACCAGGGGGAAGTTGCAACAGTCATAAGCATGAAAAGCGGTGATAAGTCCTTTTTTCCAGTGCCACTGTAACTTCGAACAAATGGTTAAACAAATGGTCGTAAGTCGAGGTACATCCAAACAGTCTAACGTGTGAAGGAACCTAAAGAAGTTCCGCGATGCACCTGCCACATAAAGCTACAGAACATTTAACAGAGATGCTGAGTTGGTTATGAAATTGCCAATCAAAGCAGGAAAATCCTGGTATCCAAGGAGGTCTCATAAAACAGACCTGCGTACATTACTGCAGTGGGCGCCAGCATCACTTGGGAAATGGCTATGAAGATTTAGTCTCCCACCAAGGAATTTTAAACACACTGATCTTGGTGGATCAACAACAGTACATATTAGGGAGCTCACTTAATTTGCAGCTGCCACAATCATTAATTTTACAGACCACCCTCAGTTGCTGGAAACACATAATAAGCCCATTGTACCTCTCTTAACACAGTAAATGCAAGCCTGGGCACTTTGTAACATGTCAGTCCAGTGCCAGAGTTTACAGAAGAACAGCACTGGGTTATGTTGAGGAGAGAAAGGCAGGGTGTGCTGCATTGTGTTACTTTGCTCACCGAGGGCTTCCTACATTATTGCCTCCATCAAAAAAAAAGAAAAAAGAAAAAGCAGATCTGCTTATTGTTTGTCCTCATAGCGCATGCATAGTTTATAACTACACTGCTTTCTCATTTGTGGCTTTTAGGCTAGGCTTGCAGTCTTCCACCTCCCCTCTTCATTATTAGCACTATTAAAATATTAATCTTACATTAGATTTAATTTTTTTAAGATACAGTTTAACTCAAGAGAGAATTTGGAACGCAATTAAAAAGTGGCAAATTGGGGAGGCCAGAAACCCTAAATTAAGACTTTCCATACCATATACTCTAGAGATATGGTTGGCTAAAATAGATCAGTTTGTGTCAAGCTAATACAAGGCCCAAATCATAAAACATCTGGAATAAGACAGGGAAGGGTCTCTAAAACAATGCAAATGACCAGCTGTCTGCAAGCAATATAAACCCTTCCCCTCCCCACCAACCACTCTGAGCTAAAGAAGCTTCTTGGATGAGAAGCGAAACATCTTCAAAGAAAAAACCAGAAAGTCCAGTTGCCTCCTGAAAAAGCACCTTTGGGACAGGGAAGGATGTTTTCCAAACCAATGTTCCTATTATCCAAGTTAGAGGCATGAATGCTCTAAGAAGTACAGATAAGGAGAGTTTGGTGATATTCAGGTTAAAGACAGAAGCCTGATATTAAACAACCAGAATATTGAACAAAGATTTACTCTACTCATGTGAGCTTAGAATCAGCGCAATTGGACAGATGGAGTCAGAGGTATGCAAACTTTGATCCTCTTTCGGGCCTTAAATCCCTCCTTCAGCAGTATCCCAACGTGTAACAGCACTGGAAAAAAGTGACTTATGACAGTTTTTCACACTTATGACCGCTGCAGCATCCCCACGGTCACATGATCAAAATTCAGCTCCTTAGCTACTGACTCATATTTATGACCGTTGTAGTGTCCTGGGTCATGTGACCTTTTGTGACCTTCTGAGAAGCAATGGGGAAGCCAGATTTACTTAAGAACCATGTTACTCAATTAACAACTGTAGTGATTCAGTTAACAACGGTGGCAAGAAAGGTTGTAAAAAAATGGGGCAAAATTCAATTGACAACTATCTCACTTAGCAGCAGAAATTGTGGGCTCAATTGTGGTTGTAAGTCGAGAACTACCTGTATTCATAGCCTTCACCTTGCAGGCCGTGCAGTAAAGGCCTTCTACAATCCACACCTAAATTCCATTCACAAATATGTCCACAATGTGCTCTAATGCTGGACTGTGGGATGAAATCCAGGAATCCTTGGTCAGCTGGGCAAACGGACTGCCCAGCTGCAACTAAATCAAATCATTTAGGAGAGTGAGAAGTTCCAAGAAGTAACTGAGGAATTTGCCTTTCAGGAAACTCATCTTAACCCTAATATGTTTGGGCAAGTCAGAACAAAAAAAAAAGTGGAGGAGGCCAATCAGGACACCAATTCCAACTCTGCTCATTGCAGAAATCCAAATCAAAGCATCACCAACAGATGACTGTCCAGTCTCTAATCAAACATAGTCAGCTAAGGGGAGCTCTTCATTTTCTTCAATAATTAGTTGCACTGCAGATCTGCTCTTGCTATTTTTCCATCAGAACCTCCCTTCTATTAATGTTGTGAAACTATTTGAATGTTAGTTGCCGTATCGTATTTGGGTCTGCTTTTAAATGGTGACAAGCAAGATAGCAATGCAATTAATTATGCCACTCTGTACTCATAACAGTCATCTGATACTTGTCAGTCTTGTTTCAGGCCTGCTTAGATTCAGGCAGACCTGCAGAGTGCTCTGCCAGAGGACAGGATAGGTAGGGATATTAAGCTTAATTCTGTGGGACTGTTCAGCAACTTCTGATGTAACCGGACAGCCACTTGTCAGTGATGCTTTAATTCAGATTCCTGAAGTAAGCGGGTAGTTTGACCTCTTCCCACTCTACATTTCTATATCTTTCCAGACAGGCTGATTCTCTGATCCGAGAATGAGAAGCACATTATTTCTGGTGGCTCAGCTCCTTTCTAAAAGCTTGTTTCCAGAAATGTGCTGGGGAGAATTCTGCTCGTGCCTCAGCCTCCATGCCACTAGGTCCTGCAAGGCTCTTAGGGTGCTTGCTCGTGCATTGATCATCTGCACGAAATGGTTAGGTGAGGCTGCAACATGTTCTTAAACTCAGGGAAGCCTAACCTTAGACTATGTTATCAAGTACACTGGAGGGTTGAGATGGTGATGATTTGGACAAAATTCAAGGGCCAACCCTGCAGCTTTTAAAAATATGATTTACTTCTTTGCTTAAGTAATATAAGAAAGAGGATTTACTTCTCATTCACGTTGTAGCTATGCACTCCTGCGGGAAAGCAATAATTGCAATCATGAGAAAACAATACTACAACTCGTGGGTTTTTAGAGGAATGAAAGCCTGTGATCGCAAAAACGAACCAGGACGCTTGAAACACACCTTAACTGCTCACAAACAGGTAACGGTGCAAACTGTTAGGCCACAATCAATCTTCTCATCTTTAAAGTATTACAATTGTATTTGGCATTTTTATTAATGGACAATTGATCAATCTATGGAAGGAGGGATCAATGTGATCAGGATGCCTGTTCTTGAAACATCCTCAAAATCATCACTCCAGTGGGCCAGTACATAGTCCCAACTGATTTATAAGCACATCTAACCCTGTTAGTAACCCATGCAAACTTCCCTGAATTTTGATAAGCAGTGCTTTAAAAGGTATTCCAAAATATAGATATTGTCCAGAACATAGGCTTATTTCTTAAGGCATACTGGAAGAACAGTTTTGAGAATGCCAAGGTTAATTACATCTTTTCATATCATTCAACTTTATGGTTGCCATTTATGTACAGTGAAGCATTTCCAAACCAAAACTGAATACCAGGAAGAGACACAGAGGCAAGAGCTTGCATTTAATTCAATTATGAGAACAGGAATAGAGCAGATATAGGAACAAAGATGGTGTATCAAAGATGCATGCATACTGTATGCAGATCCAGTATATTCACTTGAAAGGTTCACACACTATATAAATCAGCACGACTTTCCTAGTCTACAATTAACCAGGAAATTTCTATCAACCACCAGCTCCCTCCCTCCCTCCCTTCCAACAACTACATTATAAAATGAATAATGACTAAACCTTTAGTCAATAAATTTTCAAATCCCTGGAAAGCATTATATCGTAAGTAAAAATGTTGGCACTCTCATAATTATTCATCAGGATATGTATATTTAATTTAGCTCTATTAAAGGTTACTGTCAAAGAAGCAAAACAGTCACAGAATAAAGTATGAGCAGAATGTTAAAACCATCTCCTTGTATTAAGCTCCAAACTTTGCTTAAGCTGAGAAGAATGATTAAAATGTCAGCAGCTTTGAATATTGTTTTGGGATATGTTAAAGAGGCTATGCTGAACTAGACTTCTCCACTTTAATTTGTATAGTTTCTCTTAAAGAAAACTTAATTAAGCACAGTTATAATGACTATGGCATGATTTCATTTCCATGCAACCCTAATGATTCTGATGCCTCAAGATTCAAAAAGGAAGAAATATTGAAAATATTGAATATTGAAAATAAGATATGGGGGGGGGTATCTATTTATGCATAAAAAGGGCTTTTGATGTGCAGTTATATAAGCATGGCTATGCTAATTGAGTAAATGCAAACCAACCCAAGTTAGAGCAATGAGTTTTCTTACATGTATAAAACATTGGGACCTAAATATACCAATGCTCCCAGAGAATGTTCTGAAGTTGTAAGCCATTATAAAAATGTGTAAATTACAACCTTTAAAAGTTGTTCTGCAGCAATTACATAAAAACCAGAGGAACTGAGAGAGAAAAGGAATATCCCATTTCTCCCCCCCTCAGGGATACTACACATAAAAAAACTTGAGGGGGGCAGGGGCGGGTTTAAACTTGTAATATAAATATTATTGTGAAGAACATGGTTCTGATATGTGCAAGAGAGACTGCCTACCTCCAATAGTTCTTGCTTGTCCTAAACCAGGGGTCTTCAAACTTGGCCCTTTTATGACTTGTGGACTTCAACTCCCAGAATTCCTCAGCCAGCAAAGCTGGCTGAGGAATTCTGGGAGTTGAAGTCCACAAGTCATAAAAGGGCCAAGTTTGAAGACCCCTGTCCTAAACAATTGGCACAATGAGCATGCTCCAGGTCCCTTTCATTAAACACTCCATTTTTGAGATCCAGGAAGGGTGTCTTTTGTCTTCTGGAACAGCATTCCTCCAGAGATTCTTACAGCTCCTATCTCGAGGATGGCCAAGAAGTATTTGAAAAATGTGGCTATTCTTTCAGGTTTTGAATTATGATGCATATTGAGTCCTTAAAGGGTCTTATTTGTTTATGACATTGTCTTCTCCAAGTGCATTTGTTGTTGTTGTTGTTGTTCTTATTGCTTTATTGGTTGACTACTTTTTAACGTTGTAAGCTGCCCAGAGTGTTATGCACTGGGGCAGTCTTGAAATTTAATACACAACTTCAACAACAATAACAATAATAATAATAAGTCTTAATTATTCCACTTCTAGTGTGATGGAGGATGTGAGAGTGAATACCAAGCTGAATTACAAATTGGAGAGATCCACATAATTTATTATATTTTACATGTTAACAAAATGTATTAATATTTTAATTATTTATGTTTTAATTATATATGTACAGACATACTTTTATGACTGTAAGCCATAGGGGCTACCCTATGGTCTGCCAATAAATTTTATAATTTTATAAATTGAATGAATGAATGAACGAACGAATATGCAAGTAGTAACCTAAAGTACAAGTAGTCCCGAACTTACAACTGGTTGCTTAGCAAGCATTCAAAATTACAATAATAACTTACAACTCTGATTCTAAGTTCTGAGAGCTGAGCACCCCACCATCACATTATGAAAACTCAGATACTGGCCCAAATTTAGTCTGCAGCATCCTGCAATCACATAACCATTATTTACAACATTTTTTGTCCAAAAATCAGCATTTACTTGCAGCAAAACCCCCCACCCACCCATTGCAAAAAATGGATTCACTTAATGACTGTAGCATTCGCTTAATAACTGCCATAAAAAAGTAGTAACATTGGATCAGTTATGTGGGTGATGGACTTATGACCATCATAACAAACGATGGAAATTCTGCATTCTATTGTGCTGTGGTGGCACAATGTCTCAAATGCAGTATTGCCAGCTAACTCTACCCTCTGCCAGGGGTTCAATCCTGACTAGCTAAAGATTGACTTAGCCTTCCATCTTTCCGAGGTCGGTAAAATGAGGACCCAGATTGTTGGGGGCAATATGCTGACTCTGTAAACCGCTTAGAGAGGGCTGTAATCTATGAAGCGGTATATAAGTCTAAGTGCTACAAATCTAAATGCTATAAGTTGAGGACTATCTGTATTTAAACACATCGCTCTTATTTGGAGTCTGGGCACAACATGCACAACTAACTTAAGAACTCTCAAACCCAAAAGTATGTCCCAAATAAGCATCAGTTAAAACTCGGGTTGAGTCATCTGACATGCACTGCTACTGCGATCAAACAAAGAGCATGGGGGGTGGGGGGTACGACTCTAGACAAATTGGGGAAATCCCCGATTATATAAAATTAGCATGCCAGAGAAAAGCCTAGAATTAAAATATTTTCTATGTGCAGAGGGATTTTCATCAATTTTCCCCAAATGTGGAAGTGCCTTTTACCACGTTAACTAGCATATGCCACCCAGACAGAGCATTACCATCTCACAGAAAACAAGACCTTGGAGGGACGGTCATACATATTAAGCAGATTTTTGGGTGGGTGCCTCAAAGGTAGGGCATCCTGAACTAGTCCCAAAATTCTACCTATGCTGTTGAATGAGTTCCTTTCATTTGTTTTGAACACTTTGGCACAAAATCTGGTACAGTTAATCAGGTTTCTTAAGTTTAATTTTAACAAGCCAAAAGTTCTAGTAAGCACAATTAGCTCCATCACTTTGCCAAATGCTGTGCCTCCTGAAACATCTCTTCAACTTGGGCTTTAGAAGAGCAGTCCTGACGTTCTGCACCAAGGTACGTAAGAGCAAATTCCTTTTCTGTGCCTGGAATGGGAGGCTTTGGTATCCCAGAGGATGGATAAACTGGTACCCTCAGCCAGCATCATAAGAGAAATAACTGGAATAGAACCAATCTTAAACTACAAACAAAGACAGCAAGTTAAGTGGTTTGCTCACCTGGAGACAATGTCTTGGGATTCTATACCATGCAAGCAATACACAAAAAGAGAAGGCCAAAGAACATGAGGCAGACTCAAAAGGAGATGGAGAGACAATATCAAAGGCACACTATAACTGCATCAAATAACAATGATTGAGGCTGCCAAAAATACAAGAACCAGAACTTTTTATCTCCCTTTTCAGAGGAGAAGGAAGAGAAGGAGGAGGAAGAAGAGGCATCTTAAAATCCACACATCTTAAAATTGCCATGTTTGAAAACATTGCTCCAGTAAAAGCATGCAGGGATGCCCAAAACAAAACATTACTCTCCATAAAGCAGTTCCATTTCCAAATGCTGCTGCCTGAATAGATAACAAGGAGGCCAATAAGTCAGATAGGAGATATTCCTTGAACTTTCCTGTCAGGTTTTATATTTGTTTTAATTTTTTGTTTTGTTATATGGTGCCCAGAATCATGTTGGATGAGATGGGCAGTTATATAATTTCAGTAAATAAATAAAAGTGGTTTTGCAGTGTGTTGGATAATCTTCTTCCAAATAATTGATTGCTGGGTTTTACAATTGTATATGGGTATCTTGTGCCCTACTTTTTTTTATTATTGACATGTATCATCTTCATAAACTGCCTTGAACTCTGTAAGGAAACACGGGTCATGAACTCCCACCCCAAAATTAAAACACGAGATTTACCATTTTATGCTACTTAGCATTTGGGCTGAAGCATGCCATTAATTTTAATCTAAGAATGCAATCCAGCATGCAAAATTTTTTACAAAATTGGTAAAAGCTGATTTGGGGCTTCTTCTATACTCATGGCCCATGCCCAAAATTAGCTTTTCCCTGGTCTGGACTCTTTCAGCTATATTAGAGCTGCAACTCCCAGAATGTCTATAGAGTTAGGTTCCTGGGAATTCTGGAAGCAGCCGCCCAATAACTGGAGGGCTCCAGGCTGGAGACGGGCATAGCAATGCCGTAAACTGTTTAAAAAGAAAACAAAGCTTAGCTCTTCTCTCCTGCTTTCCCCTGCCTGTGCTATTAGGTGAAGTGTTCAATCTGCCTCTTGTGAGTCTTGCTTCCTCAGTGATGTCACACGCCCACGTGGGCTCCTTTGCACTGGGGCACTTTAGGCGAATGTAATCATATGATTACATAATTAACCCAGCTGTCTCATTAAGAAAATCAACTGAAATTCAGGCCATAATTAGTCATACAGCAATTAACATGCTGATGAGCAAAAATGATGACAATCCCTCAGGATGGGGAGGATGCTGGGACCACCCATGTCATTGCCAAAAAAAAAAAGAAAAAAAAGAGAGAGAGCAATCCTATTCCAGCTCACTTAATCTAACAGGAGGAAGAAAAGCCCGGCTCAAGACTTAAATAGCAGGCACAGTTCATACATTAATAAGACCCCTCCCTCCCAGTTAGGCTGCTGTTCAAAAAGACAGTTAAAACAGGCTGGGGCAATTGGGAGACCAATTCTGAATCCAAAACTCCAGTCCACATTTTACAGCTGAGCCAACAGTATTCAAAAGCAAGAATGAGCTGCATACAATGGTGATATATTGGGGGGGGGGAAGAGAGAAACGGGACAGAGGGAGGTGGCAACAAGTAGAAGAACCAGTTGTTTGTGTGGGGAGGGGGGAAAGGAGGGAGGGAGGGAGGAAGTCGATTCCAGAGAAGCAGAAAAGGGGATACCTAAGTACAGCACTCATTGGAACAGTAGAAGTAAGCAGGTCTTGGCTGAAGGAGCTGGTTTGTGGCAAGAAGAACCTGTTTCTTCTAAGCGAAATGCTCTAACCCTTATCCTCAGTTATTTATTTATTTATTTATTTATTTATTTATTTATTTATTTATTTATTTATTTATTTATTTTATTGGATTTGTATACCGCCCTATTCCCGTAGGACTCAGGGCGGTTTACAGGGCAGTTAAAACCATGAGTACAAAAAAATTAAAAACAAATAAAACAATTAAATTAAATTCAAGCCCCAAGAGTAAATCTAAAACCCAGTTAAATTAACAACCCCACAGTCTGGACCAAACAGATCGAAGAGCCAAGTTTTCAGGTTTTTGAGCGAAGGTTATCCTGGCCAATCTGCCCAGCATTGCCTCCTCTCATTGCTAATAGCTCTGTAGGTGTTTCTGCAGAGTAGAAATCTTCCTAACATCAATAACCCAGACCTGGTCTTTCCAGGGACTGAATACGAGGACTTCTCCAGACAAAGTGTATGCTGTATTGCCCACAGCCACCTGGGTAGTCATATAATTGAGGGCCTTTCTGTTCTAAATAAGTCCCTGCAGGCAGACAGGTAAGCAAGTCACAGAGAAGGCTTTAAACTTATTCACTGCTTGATGATCCCATTACTTGATGGGAAATAACAAGCTCTTCTTCTGATGTTGGAAATTGCTCCATCGATATATACAGTTGTGCTGCCTCATTTCTGGTTTCTGAGAACATGGCTCAGGTCTACTAACGGGAAGGAGACAGGAATCAATCACAGTGGAAAATGAGTCAAGCCAGAGAGATCTATAACTATGTAAAGAATCCCAATGGTTCGAGCAATTGTTCAGAATTATGCCCTGCTCACCCTCCTCACTGATACTTGTTTGTCTGCCCTGAGCGAGGAAGAGCAATTGTTAGGGGCGAGATGGGAGTTGTAAACCCTGATCACTTCCTTCTCTGTCCCTGGGAACTGGTGAAATCTATGTTCAGAGAAACAGACCAAGTGCAGGAGAACCTTATCCACATTCTTCTAAAATCCAAAGGTGGGAGGAAAGAAGAGGTAGGTCGGCCAGAGTGATGGACTAAAGCAGCCAAATTTAAGAGGCCTTTCTCTTTTTTTTCTTTCTTTTTTTTCCTGTTTGCTTAGAATGGTGCAGCGTTCCCAAAAGTGCAAGGGAAAACATACTTGATCGTCCTCATTTCAGTACAACAGCCAGAGTACAGCAGGTGAGAGCATTCCAAGGCCTTTTCTAGAAGACCCCACCATTTTATTGCCTTGGGCTGAGACGGCATTTTTTCCATTGGCTGATTGGATGTTTTGGTATTCCAAGTTTATTTATTTCCTATGGATTTTCATTAAAGCAGAGCTGTTTTTTTTCTCGGTTTGTTTTAAAAAAAACACAAAAACTTCTCTCCCATTTGTACAGAATCCTTGAAAGTTCCAGGATCTACACAAAAATTGTGGATCTGCAGTTGTTATCAATAGGGCAAATACTGCTATGCCAACCCACAACCAACCGAGCTGTATTATTTTTCCCTACCTGCAACACATGCTAGATGCACACGGCTCTAATACAACAAAGCTGGCAATCTCTATTTATCTTGCTAAATTCCAATTTGCCGAACGGTAACTCATTCATCTCCTGGGGTTGGATGGGGGGTGCGGGGAGGGGGTGTGTATCGAATGGTAAAACAAAAGGACTTCATTACAGGCCCCTGTAACACTGACAACAGTCAGACAGACCGTTATGAAACATGAGCAGAACCACACAGGCAATTAATATTTTATACAGCTGGTAATGGCTTCCAAAGGGCTGGCTCTAAAAATAATTCATTCTCTGCGCTTCAAATCCTTTCAGAGAGGTTGTATCTGCTTTTCCAAAACCAGGTCTTCAAGCAAAAGTGCCTCAGCGCCTGCTTTCTTTCGAGAAATCTCCCTCCCACACAACTTCTAAGAAGGAAGGAAGAGCTGGGGAAAAGAGTGTCCTCGAGCAAGTCCTTTCAAATGCACAAATCAGCAGCACTAAGAGGCATAAAGGAGGTCTTAAGTGACCCTTTATTCTGCCCTTGGGAATTCTCAACAATATCCATAACTATGACACACACAGACGCACACATATACATACACACGTACACACAGAGAAAGAGACAATATGCCAGAGATAAGCAAAGAAATGCATTCCCAGAGATGATGCAGAGCAGAAGATACAGTTAGACCTGGGACACCAGTTTGGCCCACTGACAATTGTTCTGCTTTATTTACTTGACATAACCATTACGAGGAACGGAGAGGCAGGCATGGAAATCCGTAAATACTATCATAATACGCTCTTATACACCCTTCCACAAATAAAAATGCATCACAGACCAAGTAGCGTAATGGCTTCCAAATATTCAAATGCATCCTGATGTAATTGATACATTATTTCCCAGAAAATTAATGAATCCACATTGCCCGGAGGGTCTTTTGTGGAGAAGGTGCGCTTTCACTGTTTGGCAGTGCCAGATTAGAGAGACAAAATTATCCATGATGAAGGAACTGCCAAACCTAGCAGACAACTTTCTCTCCCAAAAAGTAGAGAAGGGAACCAGGGGATTAGCCATATTGGATCCTGAAGCTAAAACTCAAATACTTTGGCCACCTAATGAGAAGGAAGGACTCACTGGAGAAGAGCCTAATGCTGGGAAAGATTGAGGGCAATAGAAGAAGGAGACGAAAGAGAATGAGATGGCTGGATGGAGTCACTGAAGCAGTAGGTGTGAGCTTAAATGGACTCCAGAAGATGGCAGAGGACAGGAAAGCCTGGAGGAACATTGTCCATAGGGTCATGATGGGTCGGACACGACTTCGCAACTAACAACAACAACAACAACAACAACAGAAATGAAATGATAGAAAGTGTCAAAGCTACAGGAACCTTGGGGGGAAGTGATCATGCAATATTGGAATTCAACATTCTGGAAGCACAAGCAATAGAACACAGCCAAACTAGAGTCTTGGACTTTAAAAGAGCTAATTTCAATAAATTTAAGAGAGGGCTTGGGAAGGATTCCATGGATGAGAATCCTAAAGGGGAAAACAACTCAAGAAGTTTGGGAAATTTTGAAAAGTGAGATAATAAAGGCCCAGTCTAGCACAATACCAACAAAGAAGAAAAATAACAGCTCTCAAAAGAAACCAGCATGGCTGCATAAAGAACTCTCTGATAAATTGAAAGATAAAAAGGACAAGTATAAAAAGTAGAAAGAGGGGAACATAACTAAGGCAGAATATCAACAAATAGCCCGTGCCTGCAAAGATGAAGTGAGGAGAGCTAAGGCTCAAAATGAACTAAGACTTGTGACCAAAGTCAAAAATAACAAAAAAGCTTCTTTCAACATGTAAAAAACAAAAAAAAGTTAAGGAAATGATTGGTCCATTAGTGGGGGAAAGTGGCAAGAAGGTGACAAGCAACAGGGAGAAAGCAGAACTATTTAACTGCAGCTGCAGCTGCCAAAAAAGCCAACACAGTGCTAGGCTGCATTAACAGAGGAATAGAATCAAGATCACGTGAAGTATTAGTAACTACTTTACAATGCTTTGGTAAGGCCACACTTGGAATACTGCATCCAGTTTTGGTCACCATGATGTAAAAAAGATGTTGAGACTCTAGAAAGAGTACAGAGAAGAGCAACAAAGATGATTAGGGGACTGGAGGCTAAAACATATAAGGAACGGTTGCTGGAATTGGGTATGTGTAGTTTAACGAAGAAAAGGGTGAGGGGTGACATGATAGCAGTGTTCCAATATCTCAGGGGCTGCCACAAAGAAGAGGGAGTCAAGTTATTCTCCAAAGCACCTGAAGGCAGGACAAGAAGCAACGGATGGAAACTAATCAAGGAGAGAAGCAACCTAGAACTTAGGAGAAATTTTCTGACAGTTAGAACAACTAACCAGTGGAACAACCTGCCTCCAGAAGCGGTGAATGCTCCAACTCTGGAAGTCTTTAAGAAGAGACTGGACAGCCATTTGTCTGAAATGGTATAGGGTTTCCTGCCTGAGCAGGGGGTGTTTTTCCGAGATATCTTGTCTTTTTTTTATGTTCAATCAGGTTTGATTCTCAGAAACTGCAAGGTTTTTTGCAACCTTTTTCAGAGCTGGTTTGCCATCTAGGCCTGAGAGAAAGTGACTGATCCAAGGACACCCAGCCGGCTTTGTGCCTAAGGTGGGATGAATGGATTATAGCCTGAGGCTTTAACCATTACACCAAACTAGCTTTATGGCTTGTTAGGGTGCATCAAATTTTCCAGCTACACATCTCCTTGCCTGTGTTCTGTACCAGCCTGCTACCGGCCCTGCAGAAAACGCAGGGACAACCCCTTTTACAAGAAGGCAAGAGGCTGGAACTAAGCCTGCCAAATTTATTGATACAAAAACAAACAAGACACGAACCAAGAAACAGGAGCTTTTCAAGCAGTTGACTTCAGCAAACCAGCCCTCCCACGCATTCCCCTTTTATACAGTTTAGGGCGTGGCTTCTCTCTGCCTCCTTCCGAGGTGCCCCATTGCCTTCCTCTGTTTACTCCTGATTGACTGCCTCCTGCGTCGGGCGTCCTTGAACAGGGCCAGCTGTGGGTCATCTTCATCCACGCTGTCAGGTTCACACAGCTGGGTCTCCGTCGTGACCAGGTGGGAGGGGCCTGGCTGAGGGCTCTCATCAGCAAGCTCTTCAACACCCTCAGCAACATCTCCAACACCCCCCTCCTCCTCCTCTGAGTCGTCTGACCCAACTGCCGAACCCACAGGCTGACCCTGAATCACAACAGCCCCTGAATGAAAAGGAGCATACAAACTACACTGATTCTTCCCAGGGATATCAGAATTGCAGCTCTACATTTTTTAACATTCTAGAGCAGGGGTCCCCAACCCCTGGTCTGTCAACCAGTACTGGGCCGCAGCATGCCAGCAACCAGTCCGCACAAACAAGCCAATCCCCATCCGCGAGTTGCAGGCAACACACAAAACCACGCACTCTCCGGTCTATGGAGAAACCTCCCTCCACAGAACTGGTTCCTGGCGCCCAAAAGTTTCGGGACCTCTGTTCTAGAGACAGTTTTGATTTTGTTTAGTCTCATCCCTGTATCTTTCTGGAGTGGCAACCAGCAAAGAGCATTTATTTAACAGTGGAAATTTTCTAAAAACAGAAATGCTGTTACTCTTTAAATTATTAAACTCTTTGGTTATAAATGCTGCCTAAAACTGATAAGTTTGTTGTAACGGATGTTCAGAACCATGCTTGCCCACAACAAAAAAGGAGACCTTGAATTAAACGGAATACATCATCAATATTATCAGCTGCTTAATTTCTATATTATTTAGAAATGTCTATCATAACTGAACAGAGGCAACTGAAAATGCAGAATAACCGAATAACATAGCTGGAAGGGACCTGGAGATCTTCTAGTCCAACCCTCTGCTCAAGCAGGAAACCCTACCATTTCAGATAAAAGGTTTTCCAATCTCTTTCTTAAAAACCTCCAGTGTCAGAGTACCCACAACTTTTTGCAGCACAAACCAAATTATAATAGTTTCTTATCTATTGTCAAACAGATATTTCTCAGGGATGTTTTGTCCTCAACAGCTACCTTTTTATCCTTGCAGTGATGGCATTGTCAGAAAATAATAGCTCAAGGGGATAAGGAAGAAAAAAAATTATTAGGAACAACAATAACAAAAATAAAAATCAGATTAGGGATGAATAGAAACAGCAAATCAGCTAAAAATACTAAACTGGAGCTCTGGCCTCGTGACTTACTAAAATTTATCATACAAGCATCTAACAGGACACACGTGGTTTGTTAAGGTGTCCAAAATCTTAAAACCAGAGACCTGGGTAGCCTTATCTGGACCCCTTATTCCTTTTGTCACAATACTTGGCAACAGCTTGCATTATATTAATTTGTTGCACTATTGGTTTATTTTATGAAATCATGAAATTGATAAGAGTGCCAGATATGAAGTGCTCCTTTAGCAGATCAGCAGGCTATTGGGTGAATGTAACAGGCGGGGTCAAGAGATGCTTCCAGTCCACTGGTATATGTATTTATTTAAGTATGCCATATCAATGGCTTCTCAGAAGGGGAAAAACTTAAGGAATGTATACAATATTCAGAAATAATCTCCCCTGCCTACTACAGGCATAAAATGAATACG
The DNA here is from genome assembly GCF_947247035.1 of Vipera ursinii. Lineage (NCBI taxonomy): Eukaryota > Metazoa > Chordata > Lepidosauria > Squamata > Viperidae > Vipera > Vipera ursinii. The sequence continues at coordinate 342,414,718 of NC_139512.1, read as the reverse complement.
TTCAATCAGTCATTAGAATCCACAGAATCTGCCACAAGAGTGCCAATCAATTTTTACAGCAATGACAATTTGTGGGTTAAGGGGAGAGAGAAATGTTAAGCTTTTAAACTGTTGAGAAATGGTACAATATCATGTGCATGTTAGAGCCTAACATGACTAAGAAATATACCCCATTTCCGGTTCCAAACTGATTTGCCAGTAGGTGAATGGGCTTTTTCCTCCATTTATTATTACAGGTAGTCCTTGACTTAGGACTACAATTTGGGCTGGAACGTCCATCGCTAAGCTGCTTGGTCATTAAGTGAGTCATCATGTGACCACATCTGATTTTAGACTCTCCTTTTTTTTGGCCACTTTTGTTAAGCAAATCTGGCTTCCCTCATTGATACTGCTTGTTGGAAGCTAGCTGGAAGATCACAAATGGCAGTCAAATAATCCCAGGGCACTGAAACTGTCGTAAATACAGGTGGCCATGGAATATCACAACCAACCTTAAAGGTGAGTTGGTTGCCAAGTACCCGAAATGCGGTCACGTGACGTACGTGTGCGTATCTGTGTGCCCCCTCCATCCAAACTGGGTTATAAGTAGCTTTTGGGAAGGGTGTCCATCATAACTTTAAGCAACCAGTCATTAAATGATTACGTGTAATTAATATCAATCATGAAGTATTCTCCTTAAAAAGTCACTTCTTTCCATTTCAGCATACCTAGTGTCTGAAAGCATGTTTTGGCAGCCAGCCAGCATACCTATAAACTAGCAATTGCCAGGTATATGCAAAGCTCAGGCTTTATATTAGGAAGTCCTTGGTTCAAATCTCAAGCATCTCTAAACTAGATAGGAAAAGACTTAGCATTTTACTATGCTTTACTAATTTACTCTAAAAGATCAAAGAAAAAAATCTATTAATTAAAATTACTGGGCTATAGAAACCGAAAAAGTTTGAGTTAGTTTTAAGACAGCTTTTTATTGTCCTATTTTTTTAGAGGTTCTATATATAGTTCTATAAAACCCAATACACATAAGCCAGATTTTAAGTAGGATGATTACAGCATAGTCTGAGCCTGTTCATATCTCTTGTACATATATGCCCTGGTCAAATATTTCCCCCTCTATGAAGGCAGGATAGTACATTGGATAAGTACAGGCTACCCCATCCCACCAATTAGAAGGGTTGGATCCAGACAAATCATGTCTGGCCATCTGCATTTTCAAACATTCTGATTTGATTTGATTTGATTTTGATTTTATTAAATTTATATGCCGCCCTTCTCCCTGAGGACTCAGGGTGGCTCACCACCATAAAAATTAAAAAACATAAAGTAAAAAAATTAAAAAAGAATTAAACAATAAATGCAATAAATACAAGACAATTTAACCCAGTAAAAAGCCTAATTAAAAGCCGTAGTCAGTCCAGGCCCGCTTGTTGGAACAACCAGGTTGGTTGGCGGAAGGACCAAAGGTCAGGGGCCGTCCGCAGCTCCGGGGGTTGTTCATTCCAGAGGGTTGGCGCGCCCACAGAGAAAGCTCTCCCCCTGGGGGTCGCCAGCTGGCATTGCCTGGCCGACGGCACCCTGAGGAGGCCGACTCTGTGGGAGCGAACCGGGCGATGGGAGGTTGACAATGGCAGCAGGTGGTCTCGCAAGTACCCCGGGCCTAAGCCATGTAGGGCTTTAAAGGTTATTACCAGCACCTTGAATTGCACTCGGAGGGTAACCAGAAGCCAATGCAACTTGCGCAGGAATGGTGTAACATGGGAGTACCGAGATACTCCCATAAGCACCCGCGCGGCCGCATTTTGCACCAGTTGAAGCCTCCGGGTGCTCTTCAAGGGCAGCCCCATGTAAAGAGCATTGCAGTAATCCAGGCGAGAAGTGACGAGGGCATGGGTAACGGTGCATAGGGCATCTCGGTCCAAAAAGGGGCGCAACTGTGCAAAGGCTCCCCTGGTCACGGCCGTTAGATGATCTTCCAAATTAAGCCGTGAATCCAGGACACCCAAGTTGGGAGCCTTTTCTGAGGGGGGGCAATACCTCCCCTCATCAAAAGAGATGGAACTTGTTGGACAATACGAGATGCTGGTATCCACAGCCACTCGGTCTTGGAGGGGTTAAGCCTGAGCCTGTTCCTTCCCATCCAGACCCGAACTCAAATTAAATTCTAGCAGCAAAAGGCACAGTAGAATACTCCAAATAGGGTTTCAATGCTTGCATTATAGATTCCTTTTATCTCAATATGGATACAAATAGAATTTATAAGTAGTATAAGCTATGCTGAGTGGTCTAAGAACATTCCATACATGAATTATACGCAGAGAAAGAGAGAAGAGCCTGGAATGCAGAATGCTAGGAATAAAGGCCAAACACCCACAGGAAAACATCTTGCTTTATAATTATAATAAGCCACATCAGGGAATCAAGGCTCATTATTTCAAGATACATTTCCTGATCGTGTCAATCGTAAGACTTAAGAACAAACTGGAAAAAGGCATATGAAAGTGCGCATTGTTAAATAAACTTTCCAGTGTGTTTTAAATCTTCAAAGGCTATGCAGCCATCCATGCTCACAGCAGATCCTAGAAAAATCTGACCTTGAAAGAACTGAACACGAACAGAAAAACTGGCAGAGTTAAAGAATCAGTTAATAACTCAGCTAGCTAGCATCTCCTGCTTCTCTCTCTCTTGCATCACAGAGTGTTTCAGGCCAGGCAACAGCCGAGGAGAAATACCTCTTAATCCTGCAGCCAAACACACCAGGCAAAGGTGAAAATGTCCAATGGAACTTAAGCCCATAAACATGCTTGCTTTTTAGAACAGCACAGTAAGTCAGTGTACCTGGAACATCAATTAATCTCTTGTAGACATTCAGGAATGCCGCTTCTGCTTCCTTGCTTCTTTTGCCTAATGCATCAATCTGTGGAAAAAAAAGAAAAAGAAAGAAAGAGAATAAATCTTGGATCAGTTCCCACATCATACATCAATACAGTACATGTGACTGAATATATGACTGCATGAACATTAATGATGTTCATTTAAGATTAAAGTGAGGAATTGAGACCTTCACAATAAGTTCAGTTCTTTCCAGTTGGAAGACCTTTCATCTACTTGGTGCAAGCACCCAATTTTAGGATACCAATAAATCTTTCATTGCTGTAGCAGACTTCTGTCATTAAGAGGAGAAAGAAACAAGGGGCAATGATGGGACCAACCAGAAAGAATTGCTGTAGATAAGTTTCTGAAATGCCCAAGCCAAGGCATTTTATTGAGATTAGAATACTGGAATGACCTAAAATACCTTGATTCCCAGTTCAACAACCATATGGCTTAACTTACGACATTCGTGGCTGAATGTATTTTAAATTTCTAAGTATAAATGCAATTAACACCCATTCTTCCCCATTCACATCCACCTTCATCTGTAACAAGGTAATGTATTGTCTTCCAATTGTTTTGGATTCTAACTCCTACAGGGCCCCAGTCAGATTGTTCTCAATAATTTAAACAGCCCAACAACTCTGATGAGCTACTTAGCATCAGACACCTGCCTTTCCAGCTATCATTTAGTAATAGTTTCAGTTAGTCATCCAGCAACAGTTGCAACAGCAGGGATTATTTCTATCTCCAGAAGGAAACCTAGAATTAATGGCCATAGTGAATCTAGATTTGATGAGGTCACCCCAAACAACTGCTAGGAAGTCCTGTACCAGGTAGCCTTTGGGTTTTGGAATGCTACTGTGAAAATCTACAGATCAGAAGTTTCTAACATTGAATTCCTGAGAAAACCTCTGGGGTGCATATATTTGTGTATCAGTATGGTGTACAAAAAGGGACGCGGTGGCTCAGTGGGTTAGGACGCTGAGCTTGTCGACCAGAAGGTTGGCAGTTTGGCGGGTCGAATCCCGAGTGCCGCGTAACAGAGTGAGCGCCTGTTACTCGTCCCAGCTTCTGCCAACCTAGCAGTTCGAAAGCACGTAAAAATGCAAGTAGAAAAATAGGGACCACTACGGTGGGAAGGTAACAGCGTTCCGTGCGCCTTTGGCGTCTAGTCATGCCGGCCACGTGACCACGGAGACGTCCTCGGACAAGCGCTGGCTCTTTGGCTTTGAAACGGAGATGAGCACCGGCCCCTAGAGTCGGAAACGACTAGCACGCCTGTGCGGGGGAACCTTTACCTTTACGGTGTACATCCCTGTAAGACCCCTTTTCTAAAAGATAGTGTAAAATTAAGTCAAAAAGCTTCATACACACCAATGGTGGAGAGTATCATTACAGACCTCAAATGCTTTAGAAAGAGCTGCTGGGTTGTTGTTTTTTTTTCCTTCTTAGAAAAAGAAAAAGAAGAGTTTTGCTGAACTTCCAATGCCTATTCCAGCTTTCTATCACCATAAGGCTAAAACAAATCCCTCTTGGTGAATTCACTTTTGTATTTCTAGCACCAGACACTGAGAGTCCCAAAGGTGCTTTTCCAAAAGGCAACTGGACTTTCTTGGTTTTTTTCCCCTTGAGAAATGTTTCACTTCTCATCCAAGAAGTTTCTTTGGTTCAAAACAGAAGAAGCTTCTTAGATGAGAAGTGATACGTTTCCAGGGGGAGAAAAAATCAAGAAAGTCCAGTTGCCTTTTGGAAAAGTATCTTTGGGACAACCATGACTTGGAAGATTGAGAATCTCCATAGACATTCAAACATTGAGAGGCATGCTGCCTCTGTTGCCATCACATTTAACAGTTATTGGGAAATTTTATCTCCATACATTTGCCCAATCTCCTTTTATACCAACCTAAATTGGATGCTAACACAATATTTTGTGGCAATGATTTCCATAACTTATAGTTTGATGCAGGATGCCTAAACTGCGAACAGCTGTTGCTGGGCCTTCTATGAAGGACAAAGGCAACATCAACATTTAGACTTCAGAACTCAGAAGAGGCTATTCAGACTATTGGATCCAGCCTCCAATGTAATGCACAAATCCAAATTAAAGCATCTTTGACCAAGAGGACATCTAGCCTTCATTTGAGCAGATCAACTTCATTAGGTAATTGATTCCATTGTTGAACTGGTCTTACTGTTAGAAGCTTTTACTTACTTACTTTATTTATTTATTTATTAAATGTGTTTGCTGCGCATCTCGCCACAAGGCATTCAACCTTCAACTGGAACCTGCCTTCCTCAATTCCTAGTTCAGTTCCATTAATTTGTGAAACTACTCTGAAAAATGCTAAAAAAAACTTGAAATCATCATTTCACCCACCTTTTTCAAGCACCACCACTGGTACACCAAGCATAAAAGAAGCAGCAAGAAGTGTTATTAATGCTGAACACCAAAACAGCTTATACTTTGGAATCAGGTGTCTCTCACTCCAGCCATTAACACGCAAGCCTGAGAAGTAATACAACCTAGCAGCTCCATGATAAACAATCCATGCTGTAACGCATTATATACCACTTACTTACTGGACAGTTACAATATCAGCTGTGCTACAATCAATAAATACACCTTTTTGCTTTTAATGCCAACAGCGAAAGCTACATCTCAGACTGTTAGGCCACAATGCATCCTTTATTTATATCAGGATTTATTTATTTTTTTAAAAAAGCAGACAGCACCTTTCTATTGATTCACCTTTTCTGAATGAATCAGAAATGAAACCCAAAGACTTGGCACTACTTTTCCAGCATTTTCAGGTTTTTAAGGGCTAGATGAAACCTGACAATTGGGCAACACAAAAGGAAATGCTGTTGTCTTTCTTGCGAGACTGATGTCAGAGTCACATGGGTAAACCAGACTGAAATGGCAACTGGATGAGCTAATGCTACTTCACTGTAAAGCGACACTGACAGTATCTTGCAGGTCTGAAAATAGAATCCTTGTCCTCCCTTTATAGCCTGACAAAATAGGGAGGGTCCCTTCTGAGCCTTTTGCCCCCCTCACTATCCATTGTCCAGCTGTCACCTATGCTGTCTCTTATCTGACTGTCTCCTAACCATTCTCCCAAAGTCTTTCTCATGTACAATCACACAACTGAGACTCATTCCCTAAGTCAAAATGGTCGTCTAAAAACTGATGTTCCTCCTCAATTTCAGATTTTGCAATGATTTCATAAAATGCTGTAATACTGTAAATAAGCATATCCTCAAAAATATTTTATACAACAAATAATTGTTGTAATGAATAGAGCACTCTTTGATCTTTTTTTTTATTAAAGTTTTACAAAAACAAAATTTTACAATATATCCCCAAATCCCACCCCCCCAACCCCCCCCCACTTCCCAGAGCTAAATACAGGATTATAGTTACAATAATCATATTCTAAATAAAAAATTATGCATAATATACAATTAACCAAATTCATAATGCGCTTTAACTCTCTTTTAACATAACTACAAACAACGTACCAATAACAATATCCCACTAAAATCTACTCATAAGCTAAATGGTACTTTTTAGTCCCATATTTGTTTTGAATATAATTTATCCATCTCCTCCAAACTGAAATATATCTTTCCTGTGAGTGATCCTTCAGATAAGCAGAAATCTTAGACATTTCTGCAAGATTCGAAACTTTAAACACCCATTCTTCTACAGTGGGCAAACTATCCTTCTTCCAATATTGTCCCACCAGTAACCGTGCTGCCGTTATCATGTTCAACATCAAGTTAGTTTCTTTAACATCACAATCTACAACAATGCCCAATAAAAACAATTGCGGGGAAAACGTTATCTTTCTCTTAAAAATCTTTTGAATGTTCCACCAAATTTTAATCCAAAAAGCTTTTATATTTCTACAAGTCCACCACATGTGAAAATAGGTAGCTTCTAAACTACCACACCTCCAACATTTAGACTGTAAATTAGGATACATGTTGGACAGCTTCTTGGGATCCAGATGCCATCTATAAAACATTTTATAAAAAATTTCTCTTAAATTTTGAGCCTGGGTAAATTTAACATTTCTGACCCAAATTATCTCCCAGGTGAGCACTCTTTGATCTTGGGAGTAATTTATAATGAGAAAATTATAAGCCTTGTTGTAACGCTTTCATATTTATTAAATGGAACCTCCTAAATCAGGGGTAGGCAACCTTGGCTCTTTTATGACTCCTGAACTTCAGCTCCCAGAATTCCTGAGCCAGCCATGCTGAGGGAAAAGGGAGAGGTTTCCAAGCTGAGCCATGCTGGCTCAGGAATTCTGGGAGTTGAAGTCCACGAGTCATTAAAGAGCCAAGGTTGCCTACCCCTGTCCTAAATCATTGAAACTTTGGGATTTGGTCATAACCCAGTAACTTTTCACTACAGGTAGTCCTCAACTTACCACCACAATAGAGGCCCAAAGTAATGTTGCTAAGTGAGACATTTATTAAGTGAATTTTGCCTCATTTTATTATCTTTCCTGCTACAGATGTTAAGTGAATCACTGCAGATGTTAACTTAGTGCCATGGTTGTTAAATGAACCTGGCTTCTCCAGTGACTTTGCTTGTCAGAAGGTCACAAAAGGTGATCACACAACCCAGGGACACTGTAACCATCATAAATATGAGTCAGTTGGCCAAGCATCTGAATTTTGATCATGTGACCGTGGGGATGCCGCAATGGTCGTAAATGTGAAAAAGGTCACAACTCATTTTTTTCAGTGTCATTGTAACTTTGAACAGACACTAAATGAAGTGTTGTAAGTTGAGTATTACCTATATTTGGTGCAGTTTGTAATCACTGAGCTCAGCAAGTGCTTCTCAGAACTGCCCCTTCTGCTCTAACATTTATTAGTTATTATTTATTAAAATTCAGAATGTTCCCGATTGCCACTCTATATTTAATCCACAGCAAATGCAGCTTTGTGGCTTGAAGAGGTTAAATTCTGGAGTTCTTGGCTGCTTTCCAGACCCTTTACACAAAATCGGGCTAATGCAACAGCACAAGAAGCGCCCAGACTGGCCATGATTAATAGACTGCCAAAGACAGTGCTTTCCACAAAACACACACTTCTCTTTCCCTTGCTTCCATAGATCATGGACTTATCCTCAAAATATCTGACTGAAATTGAATTTGGCTTCTCTCTCAACCGTTCATTTCCTATGTTATGCAAAGTTATATCCTTTTTCTGCCTGAGCTGAACCAAACCAGCTGCAGCCCTTCAGAAGGAAAATGTGGTTCCAATTACAAAAGCTGGCCTAGATACTGAACCACAGTTCTGATGCTGCTCTAATTGAGCCATCATGGAGCAAATGTAAAGTAACAGAATTGGATTAATTAGGTTTGCAAAGTTCAATACAAGAAATCTTGGCAATGGGAAGATGGGGAATAGGTACTTAGTAATGAAGGATGTGCTACACAACAGAACAAGATTTAAGTTATCTTAGTCCTGCAGCATCCTATAGCCAGTAACTTTTCTGGTTACACTGGTATATGTGTTAAAAAAAAAGAACAATACAACGCAAAAGCCAGTTTGATCTAGTGACTAAGGCACCAGGCTAGAAACCGAGAAATCATCCATTCTATTTCCATAGCATGAGAACTGACTGAGTGGCTTTGGGCCAGCCACGCTGTCTTAGCCCAGCTCACTTCACAAGGCTGTTGTGGGGAAAACAGGAAGAGGAAGAAGTATTAGATGTGTTCACTGCCTTGAGTTATTTATAAAAATAGTAAAGGTGGGATTTAAACAAATATTTTTTAAAAAAACCTTATGTTTACTATGCAATCCAATCTGGTCGCATATAAGCAAACTTGTATATCATATCCAGAAATTGGAGTAAGCTGGGAATTCCAAGGCATTTAAAACACAATTTTAAATTTCTTTTAGAATTTTACTGCTTCCTTGTTATTGTATGGGAGTCCTTAATAGTACTATTGATTATGTTGATTATTAATCTTGGTTATGCTGCTTCCTATGTTACTGTTAATACTGTTCTCTTTTTTTTATTAATAATTTATTAAGTTCTGCACCATTCAGGGAACTGCAGTTCGTAGATTATATGAAAGTATCCAAAATCATTAAAATAAAGGACCGTATTCATTAATGCTTAGTGCTGTAATGAAGGTATACTTTAGGATTTCAGAAACTGTGGAGTAGGTTTAGGGAGAAAAAATTAGGTAAAGCAACCATTCTCCTATCTCCGGTTGAAACAGATAAGAGGAATTTCCCAGACCACCCTTATACAATTTAACCATCACTACCACAAAATCACAATATTTGTAAGAACAAATAAATTTATTTTATGATCTAGCTTTCATCGATGAAGATTGTAGTTTTTTGTATCCCTCCCCCCTCATAACCATATGAAACCCAGACTGAGAAAGCTATGTGCATCCTCTCTCCTGCACAAATACAGTGTTAATCACCCAATTCAACACCCCTCCTGCAAAATTACTGGGTTTCACCCATCAATGTTGCAATAAGCTTCCTTATTCAAAGTAGTAGAAGAGTTTAGTCTGACAACCCCTTGCCTTGTGCAAAATGCAAACTGAAGAATGTTAGGCACTGCTAGTCACATTTTTTTTCCAGAGTCTCTACCCTCTGGCCAGCTCCAAATTAGCAACTTCTCTGTTGCTCTTGGACAGCCCTACTATGCCACATGAAAAGAATACTGATGACCTCAGGAAATCCCTACCCAGTTTTAAAAATAGCTGCTTCATGACATCACAAAGACAAGTTCAGACACTCCATTTCCTAATATTCACTTTTCCTTAACAATAGCCCAGGTTTTTTTTTTAAAGCCATGACCAACTTTGGTTTACTCGGTATATTTTCAAAACCATATCCCAGCCCTGTTTAGAAGATTTAATTCCTTTTGAACTATGGGAGTCCACAGCACTATTTCTAGACCCAGTTTAAATAACTGTTTTTAATAGTTACAGTTCTAGAAGGCATTGCATGTATCTGAAATTACACCTTTTCATAGCTGATCCTACATAAACCACAAATCCTCTTCAGAAACATTGCCTCAACATCCAGATGTATAAACGAAGAGGATGCTGTAGACACTCTGGGACAAATTCTCAGTGTCAGAAGGGCTAAGGGTAAAACCTCCATCTATTGCCCTTCCGGAAGGCTGTAAGCAGCAACCCAGTAACTGCTGGAAAAGGGAGCAAGCAGGGGCAAACATTTGTGGCCCGTTGCTTTTTCTGTTCTGGGATTTTAAAGATAAAAATGGAAGTGGGAGATCTCCAGGAAAAACAAGACCATTCATTCCTACTATTGAAATCCCTCAACTGCACTGGCAAAAAAAGCAACTTAAAGGTTTTGTGTGAGGTGGTGTCAGCTAAGCCCGCAAAACGATGAAGAACAATCCAGCCAGAGTTCAGTTCTTTTATATCTGTTTCCACACAACAGACAGAATCTTGCCAGACTAAACGCTTACTACTTTCACCCTAACAGATATACCTTAGGAGACTCTAGTGCAGGGGTCTTCAAACTTGGCCCTTTTATAACTTGTGGACTCCAACTCCCAGAATTCCTCAGCCAGTGTGCCTGGTTCAGGAATTCTGGGAGTTGAAGTCCACAAGTCACAAAAGGGCCAAGTTTGAAGACCCCTGCTCTAGGTGAGTGGCTATTCTTACTCTCTGCCTACCGGTATTGTCTCCTATCCAGTTCCAGGCTGTGCTGCCTCCTGTCTCACCTCCTTTCCTGGAATGTGCTTCTTCTTTTCGGGGAAACTGCAGCTCTACTGTGGTCCATCATAGGTGGGGCAGATTTTGGACCATTTTTCAAGATTATGGGGAATTAAGGATAGGAATCAGAGAACTGGTTGCCTCCCATTTGCAACTTTAATTGGCAAAAGAGGAGGGCAGACACACGTACAAAAGCCAGTCATCATGCTGCCAGAACTGAATGGCACAATCTCGGGGTACACACAGATCTTGGAACTTTGGACTGCCCATCATAGTAGTGCTGAAAATAACGCTTTTTGCAGCTGAGGGCCTCAATTTTTCTTTTTTTCTATCTATCCATCTTCTATCTCAAAGGTCATAGGAGACATAGCCGCTGACATTGTGATGTAACTGGAAGCTAGGCTGAATTTTTTTTCCAGGCTTCTGCAGTAGCTGATTTAAACTAAGAATATTAGCAATATATTAATTTTGAAATTTGTTCGGACTTAATGTTACACACTCGACTGTTGAAAAACAATTGTTCCCCCCCCCCCGTGGAATCTTGGCAGCACTGTTTGAAGTGTTGGGAGGGAAGGGTATGGGTGAGGGGGAAAAATTACCATTTGGGTAATAATGCCAGTTGTGGGGAAAAAAATTTCAGAGAGGCTAACCTAAAGTATTTTTAAGAATAGTTCCAAAGCTTTTAGCACTTCGGTCTTTGAAATAATAATCTCAGCCTCTCAATAATATATTAATTAGGTTTTAGTTTACTGTGTTCCTTTTTATTCTTGGTACACACAGTTCTACTTCTAACAAATTTAATTTTATTCTGATCCATCCCTCCACTTTGAAGGGGCATTCCTTTCCGAAATTAGCAAGTGGCTTCAAAGATTAAGCTTTCTCACAATGATCTCACTGTCATCTCCAGATGACAATACATTCGCCCACCTTTCCTTCTGTCTCCTACACACAATGTTTGGGAAGCAACTTCCTATTCAAGCAGGTATTGAACACATGTACCTCCCCCACAAAAGTTGAAGCAGAACAGACAAATGAAGGAGTATGTATATACAGGCATTTCTAGTTAATCCAAGATTATTTAAAACAGAAATTATTATCTTCCTTTCAAGTAAATTCCAGTAGCTCTGGGAGAATTTGTTAATTTTGCTACGATAAACTGCTCTTTCAAGGTTGTGTATTCTTAATACTTCTTGTACTCTGTATGCTTTTAATTTTCTTTAGGATATCTCGAGGACTCATGTTTGTTTTGCAGCCTGACTCCAGGCCAAAACTGTGTGGCTCACAACATATGTGCACAAACACAATATATACTTACACAAAGAAAGAAAGAGGTCACCTATTCAGAAACTGAAGCAGTCAGAACTATAGAGTTTAGTCTAATTTTGTACTGAATCAAGGTCAGTTGTTATGGAAGCAAATCTACCACTTTTTTTTTTTAAAGCTTATTCAGGAGTACAGATTAGCGAGTGTTAGCCCAATATCTCAAGAGCAGGGAAGTCTTCTCAATCCCTCACTAAAGAAACCTTGGATAATTGCTATCTCTCACTGCACCGTAACATTAGGATGCAAACGTAAGTGTGTATTCAACACCTGTCTGCAGGTCGTCAGATTTAAGGGGCAGATAAGTGCTGCTTACACAGGGGGCACATGATGCTCAGATCTTTTTGCTTCTTCCCTAACCCTCTGAACAGCAAACCTTAACTGCAGAGGGGGAACCTAAGGCTCCAGATCTTTTTATGGCAATTCTTTCATCCCACCTCATCCCATTTCAGCCCCAACTGCTAAATAACAACAGCATGATGTTCTACTGCTTTTAAGGCAAGAAAACATGAAAGGCTTTTGCGCTGCTTATTCCACTAAGGAATGCTCATGTGTGTGGGAACAGGGACATCTAAGCTCCTTCTTGCAGCAGTTAACATTTGCTACTAAGGAAGCTCACCCCAAACTGGTCTCTTTAAAATAGCAGATCTATCTATCTATCTATCTATCTATCTATCTATCTATCTATCTATCTATCTATCTATCTATCTACTGACCTACCTACCTACCTACTTATCATATAAAAGGATTTTTCCTAAACTCACTGGATAAGATTTAATATTTTAATATTGTATTCCACTTTGTGAGCTGTAACACTGAAAGGTGATCTATATATAGAAAGAAGTGAATAACGAATTAATGAATTAATTACATTGGCCTGGATCCAGAGAAACATGACGGAATCAATTGGTTCATTCCAATGACCCAGAGCCAATTACCCAAAGAAGGTGATAGCCTCTCCTTCACTGGATGCATTCAACCAGATAGCCATCTGTTAGGGATGCTTTAATTTGGATTCCTGAACTGAGCGGGAGGTTGGACTCAGTGGCCTAAATTGTTCCTTCCAACCCTATGATTCTATAAAAAGGAATAATATTTTCTTTGTACAATGAGCTACAGCAGTCCCTTGTGCAAATGAGACAGCAGTTCTATAAGAAAAAGAGCAAATGACATTGTAGTGAATGAACTCTTGTGGGTCACCGAAGAAATGTTCTGGATCAGGGGTGTCAAACTGCGGGCTGGATGCATCACATGGAAGCCGCACCCATCGCAGCTCCGGCAAGGGGGGGAAAAGTCATGATACGTCACAACGTCTCATGTGACGTGGCAAGTCTGACACCCCTGTTGTAGATCCAAGAGTCACTTTTATCACATTTATCACCTGTCCCTCTTCTGTATGTTAAAACTCTTTCCTTACACAAGGGATAAGAGAAAATCTACCGCTAGTAGTTGTGGATAGAAATTAAGCTTATTTGATTTTTTTTAATTGCCATCTGAACAGAGAAGTATACTGCTGCAGGGGTAGGATGAGGGAAAATGCACTCCCTACCCATGCAACATTTTATATCTTATTCCAAATTTTGAAGTGCCAGAAGTGGATAAAGCAACCTGGGCCAATAAATGAGCCAATCTACAAAGAAGAGGGGGTCAATCTATTCTTCAAATCACCTTGAAGGCAGATCAAGAAGCAATGGATGCGAACTAATCAAGAAGAGAGCCAACCTAGAAATAAGGAGAAATTTCCTGATAGAACAATTTATCAGGTGAATGACTTTCTTCCAGAAGTTGTGAGTGCTCCATCACTGGAGGCTTTTAAGAAGAGATTGGCCCACCATTTGTCTGAAATAGTATAGGGTCTCCTGCTTGAGCAGGGAGTTGGACTAGAAGACCTCCAAGGTCCCTTCCAAGTCTGTTTTCTGTTATTCTGAATGTGGGTGGGCACTAGAGATGACACAGGGGTGTCATATTTAAAGTTCAGACACCTCCAAGACTTCTACTATTTTGATATTTCCTGTTTCAGCTATGAAATGTCCAGCCAACATCTTTTGAAAGCCTTCCTAAACTTCAAAAGTCATGTGTCAAACAACTTGGGAACGATAACTCCTTGGTGGTAGAACATGCACCCTCAGATAGTAACTGCCCAACTAATTTAATTGTGATAGGGTTGGCACAGTCTGGGTTCCACTGACTGCCACCTATCAATGCCCCGGAAGTACACCATCTTTGTAGCAGCACCTGGCCTCTCAAATGAAGTCCCCTCCCCTCAAGAGTCAAACAGGTCCCATTCTACTGGAGAGTTAGGGCGTTAAAGACCTAACTCTTTACCCAGGTTTTTGGAGAGGACAACTGATATTCTTTCATTCCCTCCCTTCCTTTCTGAGTTTACCTTGCTTGCTAACCTTGTTCTTCTATCCTGTATTATTTGTGTGTTTCCTATTGTTCTTTGTTTTTAAATGTTTCAACAACTGTAAGCTGCCCAGATATGCTGGGAGTGGGGCAACATATAAAATGAATAAATTATGGTCCGCCGCACAGTCAGCCAGATGTTTAGAATAAAGTTGGCATTTTTATCCACCTACTGAGTCCTTACAAGGACCTGAGATAAGCAGATATTGCTTGATGGTGTTAAATGTATTGTTGCGGTATTATTGTACCAACTAATTCCATCTGGAGCAAGCAAAACAATTTTGGACATGACATTTTAACATAAGTAATGGGCAAAAAAGGAGTAAGAGCCTAGAGGCATCATGGAGCTTCCTTGCAGGAAATAAAGCCTAACAATCTACTCAAGGAGTAGCCCAGCATGCCTAGGGAATCTTGCAGCCACATTATAGTTAACAAGCAGGGCTACGTTATGGCAGCTAACTAAATACATCTGGATAGCCTTGTAGAAAGAACAGGCTTAATGAATGCCAGCTGAATAAGAGCACGCTAGCTACAACCTCTCCTATGAAGCTGTGTGTTTGAGAGTAACTCAATAGTAGCTGAAACTGGTTATTCTCATGCTCTAGCAGAGAGTATTCAGATTCATGGATTCTTTGCTGCCTGAATTCTAATCTTTGTTCTCTTATCTTTGCCTCCTGGAACCTTGCCCAGAAGTAGAATGCTTTGACTTCTGACTTCTGGACTAATTTACTAACTAATTTTCTCTATGTCCCCTTGCCCATGACTAACCCTTTTTGGAATTTGACCTTGGATTATATGTGGACTTGGTAGCAGGCAGCTTTCTGTGTGCTTTTGCTTGGATTAAAGCATGCAGTTTGCAAGATCAATCCTAAACCTACTTGAGGGATCTGAACCAGCTACATGCAAAATATATCAATCTGGGAACAGAATGTTCTGTTTTCCTCTGTTTCTGGTACAAGCCGTGGGGGTGGGGGTGAGCCTACCACCGAAATAGGACATTCTAGAGGGAAACCAAGTTCCGTTCACAGAGTCACACATTTTGCACACTTCAAATACTTAGCCATTCTAGATCACAAAATCTCAATTATTCTAGGCCAAAGTCATATTCAAAATTTTCTAAATGGTGCCATGTTCTAAAGCAGGGGTGTCAAACTGGTGGCCTGTTGGACAGATGTATCACGTACAGGCCACGCCCACCCCGGCACCGCAAAGGCAAAAGACGTTGTGACACATCACAATACGTCACATGATGCGATCGAGTTTGATACCTGTGCGCTAAAGGATCATGGGGTAGTCAAAACTTTTAGGGATTATCCTGTTTTCTGACTCTGAGACTCCTCTGAGTTTTCTTTCTCTCAGCTTTCATGTGCTGTATATTGCTTTTTGTCCCCAATGGCAATGGTGATATCTTGCAAAATTCCAGAGCGGCAACAAAATTTTGAGCTGCAAAATGTCATATGATAAGTTATCATATCATCACTCTTTGTAGCCTGGCAGGAATGCCATGGAATAACAAATGTGTAGATGACAAAAAAAATTTTTTTCACATTTTTGGGAGTGCCATTTGAATTGACTCAAAAAGAAAAAACTAATGACTAGTCAAAATTACAGTAATAATAACAGTAATAACAGTAAAAGGAATGAAGGATGGCTGTCCCAGGCCCCAAAGAGTCTTTCAGGCAACCTACTAGCCTTAAAAGAAATTAGAAATAAGAGCTTACCTCTCCCTGGAAACTCTTCAACAGTGGAGCTACCTGTTTGCGTAAGTCCTGGAAGATAAAAAGCAAACACATAGATCAAGAAGTGGGTCGTGCAAGAAAGATGGCTAAAAATGCAACTGTTTGAATAAGCTGAAGGATTTACATCAGCTATTCCTATCTCCTTTTTTTTAACCAATTCTATCATATTAGCTGAAGGCTGATTACGTTTTTAATCAAAACATTGCTATGAGCAAGGAATGTGGCAAAAATCCATTTTAACTGGCTCGTGAATCTCGCCTGATATACAATTATGGTTGTCCCAGAGGAGGGGAATTAGTTAACAAAAGCCTCTAGTAATATTGAATAATCAGTGAACTCCTTCTGTCTAACAACTCAACTGAAACAGAGCAGTGAATGACTAATGGAATGTAAAACATGTGAAGCCACATGGAAAGGGATCAAGCTAGACCTCAGTTTGAAGCATAGCCTCCTTTTGATGTGCAAGGAATTGGACATTATTTATTTAATGCGCATGTAAATCTCAATATAACAGAAACAGATGGTTTTAGCAGTTTACTGGCTTTTTTGCAGTATATTTATCTTCGAAAACTAATTTTTGAACAAGTTTAATACTCCTGTGCGAAAAATTGGTATCACTGTATTTATTTAATTTATTTATTTATTTGTTTTTTGTTTTTGTTTTACTGGAACAGAAATGATAATTTGCCTTTCAAAAGACTTTTTTCCCCCCAAAATAAAATAAAAAATAAAGCCATCCAAGGGAATGGCAACCAAGGGGGAGATTAAAGATGACAACTTATAAAGGGAAATAAAATGATGTGATAATTATAAAACCTGATCATGGGTAGACTGATCCTTTAAAGCAGGGGTGTCCAAGCTTGGCGACTTTAAGACCTTTGAACTTCATGCTGGCTAGGGAATTCTGGGAGTTGAAGTCCACAAGTCAGAGTTGACAAAGTTGGACATCCCTGATTTAACGATTCTTAAAATCTTAGAATTAGCAAGGCAGCAAGTTCTATAATCTGGGGATTCTCACCAAAATCATTGGTCAGTGATGAAATCGTCAGTGGGTTCTCTGACTTGCATTTTAAAGAAACATTACTTCTTTTTGCTAAATGTTCCAAATATGAATGCCAAATGAATAGCAATTAATTAAACTGGACGTTTTGGAAAACCAGTGCAAACCCATACCTTGGACTCTGTAGGAAATCAATGATTACACATTACTGCTCTGTAATATATACATATGTGTATATATGTACATATATATAGTATTTGCTTCCCAGAGAAGGGTGAATGGAAAGAATTTCACTCCTGCTATTGTTCATCCCACCGCCAATCTGCTGGCAACCATATATCCACGTTGGTTCCCAGCAAGATTCATGGTACAATTATCTCTACGCTAAATATTTGAACAAGTGCTAGTTAACACAAATGACTGGAATCATTCAAGAGTATCATAAATTAGATTAGTAGCATCATTCTTCAAAATATGTATTAGTGTTTATCAGAAGGAAACAAATAAAAAATCAAGGTTGATAGAACGGGAAGCTTGCTGGTAAGTGAATAATAAAACAAGTAATAAGAGGAATATGCTTGTTCATAAACAGATACCCTTCTGTGCAAAAAACAAGACAAAAAACCCCTATCCTAAATTACAGTGACAAGTTTTAAGGACAAAGTAAATGTAATACATTTTAACATGCATTGATTTTAAAAGCCGTTGCTTCCACAGCACAAAAGCAGGACTAAAATGGGGGTGAAAGACTTCAAAATTTAGATCCTTTAATAATAACCCCAATATGTAACAATTCCAATAATATTTTAATAATCCCAAATAATAATAGACAGCAAAATAGTGACAGTAAAATGAGGAAGACTTACAGAGTCTAAAAGAACTGCAAGAGCAAAACAGACCCTCTATAGCAAACTACCATAAAACCTTCTTTCTTCATTATTTTTATTACATATCACAATTCAAAATGTGAGAATATGTAGTTTTTCTATAACTATTTCTAGAATTTTACAACACTTTTAAAAATAATTTTTATCACTTTGCATGTTTAATTTTCCCCAACTGAAAATATTTAAAGATATGCAAAACATTTTTGTTTGAATCATGATTAAACCATGGCTGTAATTTTTTATTTATTTTTTATTTTAATTCCATTTATATCCCACCCTTCTCCGAAGACTCAGGGCGGCTTACAAGCTTAGCAGTAGCCTTCATTCTATGTATATGCCTGCTTATTAGGGCTTTCGCCCCCCCCCCAAGCGGCATTATTACAAAGTCAGCTTAATTGCCTCGTTTCAGCCTGCTTTCTCTTGTAGCAAGGGAAGCTGAAACCGAGCTAGGGAGTTTGCAGGAGCGAGAGATCGGCCGATTCGCATTTCTGGCAATCTCCCTCACTCCGTTTCAGCTTGCTTTCTGCCTCCACGGGTACTGCTCTAAGGCAGAGAGGGAAGGACAAAGAGGGAGGGAGGGAGGGAAGGAAGGAAGGGAGGGAGGGAGGGAGAGAAAGAGAGAGAGAGAAAGAGAGGAGAAAGAATTTTTTTCTTGTTTTCCTGCTCTAAAAACTGGGTGCGTCTTATGGTCCGGTGCGTCTTATGGTCTGAAAAATACGGTAGGGATCAAATTTTCAGGCAGCAAGCAGGAAGAAAAAATATGGACAGTCTTCACAACAAATATAAATTGTTTAGATTCAGCACACTATGGGGCTATTTATAACACCTTATGTTCAGGCAAGGGTTGCAACTATTTGAGATTTGTACCACACAGTTTTTTCTGCCAAGATTATAGGAAGGAATAGAGCACCAGAATCTGACTTCAGAGACCCATTTCCCTGTGTCCCCACATGATGCCTTAAAGCAGAGGTAAATAACCTGTTCTTCTATTGATATCTTGCAATTCCTATAAGGTCTGGGTAATAGGACTCATGTCTGGAACTTATGGCACTTATAATCCAAAACATCTGGCAAGTATCTTATACTTGCCCATAACCTAAAGACTTCTAACCTTGCAAGGGAAATGATTTCCTGTCTCCCTTTCCTGGAATTGACACATAATAGAGCTTCTGAGGACCCAACTTTTCCTTTCAAAGGAAAACAAGACTGATGGGATGTAGTAATAAAAGATTGACTGCTCTCATGAGAAACTGCACATTCTAGTGATATGGCCACCTGTACACCTATTCTAAGTGACCAAGCAGCTAGGCTGGTGCATGAGAAAGATGACTTTTTGGGGTGTGTTTAGCATCCCCCCCCCAGCTCCTGCTTCTTCATTCAGATCAATCCATCTGCAAATGCTGCGAATCCGTCAATCCCCTGGCTACAACCATGTTATCTCTAGGGCTTTGTGGGCTGAACATACTGATTTGCTTCTTAATTATAATCTGAATTTATCTTTGCTGCTTCAAGCGTTTGGGGATATATTTTACTTTAAGGTTCAAAGTAGCATTAGAAGAAGAATATATTTATTCTTGTGGGGGTGCGCAAGAATAAATAAAAATGAAAATCCGGAGAGCTGTGAGAAAGAAGAAATATTTATTCCTAAAAACAAACAATTTGCCTTTAGGGGAGCTGCCGAGAAATGGGGTACAGCAGCAGACTTTTATAAGGAGAGCTTGTCCAGGGTATGCTGATTCTAGAATGACACTGGAAGGGTGTGTGTGTGTGTGTGTGTGTGTGTGTGTGTGTGCGCGCGCGCATGTGCATGTGTGTTCTTGTTAACACGCAGTTCCGTTGGGAGACCTAACTTAATGAATTCTATTTGTATTTGCAGACCTTATCCTTTGATATGTGGATTAGGTCTGGGTAACTTATTTGGGAGTTTGAGGAAGATTGGGTAAAGGACTTTCCCCCGTTTGCTATTTTTACTTGATTTAGTTTCAGATGATTTAGACGATTAATAATAATAATAATAATAATAATAATAATAATAATAATAATAATAATAATAATAATAATAATGAGGAGGAGGAGGAAGGGACCTTGGAGGTCATCTAGTCCAACCCCCTGCTAAGGCAGGAAACCCTATACCATTTCAGACAAATGGCTGGCCAGTCTCTTCTTAAAAACTTCCAGTGTTGGAGCATTCACCACTTCTGGAGGCAGGTTGTTCCACTGGTTAATTGTTCTAACTGTCAGGAAGTTTCTTCTTAGTTCTAGGTTGCTTCTCTCCTTGACTAGTTTCCATCCGTTGCTTCTTGTCCTGCTTTCAGGTGCCTTGGAGAATAGCTTGGCTCCCTCTTCTTTGTGGCGGCCCCTGAGATATTGGAACACTGCTATCATGTCACCCCTCACCCTTCTCTTCGTTAAACTACACATACCCAATTCCAGCAACCGTTCCCTATATGTTTTAGCCTCCAGTCCCCCAATCATCTTTGTTGCTCTTCTCTGTACTCTTTCTAGAGTCTCGACATCTTTTTTACATCGTGGTGACCAAAACTGGATGCAGTAGTCTAGGTGTGGCCTTACCAAGGCATTGTAAAGGGGTATTAGTACTTCACGTGATCTTGATTCTATTCCTCTGTTAATGCAGCCTAGCACTGTGTTGGCTTTTTTGGCAGCTGCAGCACACTGCTGGCTCATATTTAAGTGATTGTCCACTAGGACTCCGAGATCCCTCTCACAGTTACTACTATCAAGCAAGGTACCACCTATACTATACCTGTGCATTTGATTTTTCCAGCCTAAATGCAGAACCTTACTTTTTTCACAATTGAATTTCATTTTGTTAGATAGTGCCCAGTGTTCGAGTCTGTCCAGATCCTCCTGTATCTTAAGCCTATCTTCTGGAGTATTGGCTATTCCTGCCAGCTTGGTGTCGTCTGCAAATTTGATGAGTTCCCCATCTATCCCCTCATCCAAATCGTTGATGAAGATGTTGAAGAGCACTGGGCTCAAAACAGAGCCCTGGGGCACCCCACTAAACACTTCCTTCCATGTAGATGCAGTTCCATTGAGGACCACACGCTGAGTACGGCCTGTCAGCCAGCTACGAATCCATCTGGTGGTGATGCTATCTAACCCACATTTTTCTATCTTATCAAGTAGTAGGTTGTGATCTACTTTATCAAATGCCTTACTGAAATCCAAGTAAATTAAATCTACAGCATTCCTCTGGTCCACTAGTTTTGTCACTTGGTCAAAGAATGCAATAAGGTTTGTCTGGCACGATCTGTTTTTGACAAACCCATGTTGGCTTTTAGTGATAACTTTGTTCTCATCAAGGTGTTCGCTGATTTGTTGTTTGATTATCTTTTCCAGAATCTTCCCAGGTATTGAGGTCAGGCTGATAGGTCTGTAGTTTCCTGGATCTGTTTTTTTCCCTTTTTTGAAGATGGGAACTACATCAGCTCTCTTCCAGTCCTCTGGTAGTTCCCCAGTGCTCCAGGATCTTTGAAAAATATAGTTCAGTGGTTCTGAGATCATGTCTGCCAGTTCCTTGAGAACCTTGGGGTGTAATCCATCTGGTCCTGGTGATTTCAACTTGTCTAGGCTGGACAGGTGCTCACTTACCATTTTCTTGCCTATCTTAACTTGCGTTTCTATTCTGTTTTTTATGGCACTGGTTTTGGTAGGTTGGACTGTTTTTTTCCCTTTGTGTAAAGACAGATGCAAAAAACGAGTTAAATAGTTCTGCTTTCTCCCTGTTGCTTGTCACCTTCTTGCCACTTTCCCCCACTAATGGACCAATCATTTCCTTAACTTTTTTCTTGTTTCTTATATGTTGAAAGAAGCTTTTTTTTTTGTTATTTTTGACTTTGGTCGCAAGCCTTAGTTCATTCTGAGCCTTAGCTTCCCTCACTGATTCTCAGACCATTGTGGATTCTGTTAATGTTTTAAGGGAAAATGGAAACAGCATAAAGAACAACATATATTTGAATATGAAACTTCTCACAGCAGGAAAAGAGAAAAATAGAACTGCTCCAAAACAGAGTGCATGGAGGTCTAGCAGCACCTACCTCCTTCCCCCAAAGAAAGCCAAATACTTCCCTTTTTCTATAGGCAGCAACTAAGTATAATGATAGCAATAGCCAGAAGGTACTTAACAGTAAATGTTCATTAATATTAAAACATGTGCTAAAAGATACTGTTTTGCTGCTTGTAAATGGAATAGCCTTCAATGAAGAATGCACCTTGGGAGAATTATTCAGACTTCCTAAGTGTCTATTTGCATATTTACAGGTCACGAAGAAATAGGCAGGGCAGAAGGAACCATTCTGCCATTCATTCGTATCATTTATTAAATGCCCAAACCTCTGATCAATGCATTTCCTCTGAAGCTTTTTATTTCCATGAAGAACAGCTCGCCCTAGAAATCCACACTGATGTTACCATACAATACCCTATTTTTCAATTAAGTTTAGGAGAAATGTTCCTAGGTATTCCTTCTGATAAGTAAAAAAATAATGACCTTGATTTTACAGTAGCAGGGGGAAAAACATACTGGAGCATTAAGAATGACTTCGGCTCAGAGATCTTGTGAAAATTCCATTAACTTTAATTATTTATCAGAAGAAAGGTTGGAAGACTATTCATGACCTATTTTTTCCTATCCTGTTGGCTAACCCAATAAGCAAGGCCAAGAATGGCGTTTACAGAGGAGGAGGATTTACTGTGGCTGGGCAAATCTGGTAGGAATAAATCAAACAATCATGTGTCAGGATGCTACATGTTCCCTCTGAAAGGCATCAGAAATTCCATCCTCATCCTCACATTTGAACACCAAAATGCCATGACTGCATTTGCTCATAGACAATGTGGCAATCTCCCTCTTTTGCTCCTGATCTACAAACTTTTAGACTTAGTTAAAACTCAAAATGGTTCAATTATATCTAGATTCTCATGAAATATCAGGGTAAGATGTGGGTCCATACAGCTGGAGAAATCAAGAAGCACGTGATGACAGTAGACCAGGCCTTCCATTCATCTGTGGTCTGGGATGAAGAAACAGAGGGAAATGTGTCTGTATTGCTTAAGCTGTTCCTCATTCCTACTTCCTTCCATTTAATGGGAAAACAGTAGGGGGACATTGCCAAGAATGCTATCAAATACATGGTGTCCAAGGATATCGCAGGATATTGACGGAGCCAAAGTGTATTTTCCATTTTGCTTTACAGACCCAGAAACTTGTGGGGAGAGAAGAAGCTGCTCCACTTGCTGGAAAGAACTTTAAACAAGGGTTCCAAAGAGTCTGAGAGGCAGCAAAAAGATCCAGAAACAGAAGGTAAATGAACAAATGAACAATTCAACAGGCCTTCTTAAAAGATATGGTGATAACAGAGAAGCCTCCCACAATATAGGTAAAGGTAAAGGTTCCCCCGCACATGCGTGCTAGTCGATTTCGATTCTAGAGGCTGGTGCTCATCTCCGTTTCAAAGCTGAAGAACCAGCGCTTGTCTGAGGATGTCTCCGTGATCATGTGGCCGGCATGACTAGATGCCAAAGGCGCACAGAACGCTGTTACCTTCCCACCGTAGTGGTCCCTATTTTTCTACTTGCATTTTTACGTGCTTTCGAACTGCTAGGTTGGCAGAAGCTGGGACGAGTAACAGGCACTCACTCTGTTACGCGGCACTCTGGATTCGACCCGCCAAACTGCCGACCTTCTGATCGACAAGCTCAGAGTCCTAACCCACTGAGCCACCGCGTCCAACAATATAGGCTGCCAAAAAAGAAGATCCTGGCTTGTGGGAAACAACTTGAACTTCTAAGTCCTCATTCAGTACCTGAAAACCTTAGAAATACAACCCACAATCCCCCACAAATTATTATTTTTTAATTCACTCAATTCATAGAAGGAAGAAAATGTTAATTACCAGGGAAGTAGCCTTATTACACTATAATTAAATTTTAATTCAATTGAATTTACCTTTTGTCTCTTCCTACTAGCACCTCTGCTGTGGTCCTTCCTTCCTTTTGAAGTGTGGCCCCAATGGTTTCTTGAAGACCAGGCTTTAAGCCTGAAAATGTTATTGTACCCTGAACTAGACTCTGAAAGAAATCTGACAGGCTTCTATGTCGAACAAAATGCCACAAGAAACTTTGGATGGTGCAGGCAACAGACAACATTAAAGATCCTACAGGAGAAAATAATTTCTGCAATGCTAATTTTGCAGCTTGGGGTTTGCTTGCTGTTTGTTTTAAACGAGGTATGGCCACGGATAGTTTTATAGGAAAGAGTGCAAATTAATCACAATCGCCAAGATTTCTCCCTTAAGAAAATGAGACCCATTAACTTCTTTTGAAATATATCTACTCTTTCCATTTCCTTTAGCATATATTCTTATGGCAGACCTTTTATTTGAAAAATGTTCGCTGGCGTGTAAATATTAATAGACTGCCTTCACAACTGTTTACAGAACAGACTGCACGTGGAAAATGCTGTTGCATTCAGTCACATCAGAATCAATTCTCTTCGTATAAGTACAAGTCAATTCTTTTCAAACCCCACACTTTTCCGAACACGCTAATATTGTGCCATCAGTTATGAAACAGCAAGTTAACAATTTCAAGAAACAACAGAAAGGGAAACATTTTTTTTCTCTTCAATCATTTACTGAAAATGTCAGGGGAGAGCTTGCTTTTAAGAGAGACTACTCAAACCTGATCAATAAACACATTTTTTTTCAACTAAGAGACTAAATTCTCCCTGTGTTCCATCTTCATATTGCTGTCCTTCCTTCATGCCTATTTTTAACAAAGAGAGGGGAAAATTAGAACTTGCACAAAGCAAAACCCCTTTTCTACTTAATGAAAAGCAGCCTTGGGAAGTTAATTTTGAATGGAAGAGAATGAAAGAAGAAAGACCATCACACTTAACCCCTTTTGACTATTCATCCCAAAATCCATTCCCCCACTCAAGCATTTTACTGTATATTTTTATTTTAATTTTTTTATTTATTTTTATTACATTTATATACCGCCCTTTCCCAAAGGACTCAGTATATGCAACCAACTCCTTATTTTGTAACCAATAGGGAGTGATCCCCAACTCCCTATTTTGAAACCAAGTTAACAATCTGTGTATCAAATAATAACAGAATTCCTAAACAAGCAAATGAAAGTATTACTAAATATACAAAATATATATGAGTATATGAGTACCACAGAAATATGGAAAAGCTCACTTGCAAGAAAGCTATATGGAAAAGATACATAGTGGATGGTACTTTGATCTTCTTATTCTCAGATGGTTTTCTAGAAACTTCTTACACCCAAATGGGGGCTATATTCTAAGAATAATAAAGATAATGCTGATGGTGATGATAATAATAATAATAGGAGGAGGAGGAGGAGGAGGAGGAGGAGGAGGAGGAGGAGGAGGAGGAGAACTACTTCTCCTGGGATATGGTGATTGATCATTCTGTCCTCCATCATTGTGGCCCATGTACTTAAAAGCATTTGTAGCTCACTAATTTCTTAGCCAATGCTTTTGCATGGACAATGTAAGGTATTCAAGATTGAGATTACACACATAATAGGATAAGCAAAACTAGCAATGACAAATTTAACTCTGATAGGACATATCTCCCACCCCACCCCAAACACAATACCTTCTAAATCCAGAGCAAATAAATCTATCCACAAATTTTAGTTTAAATTGGGCACTATCTAACAAAATGAAATTCAATTGTGAAAAAGTAAGGTTCTACATTTAGGCAGGAAAAATCAAATGCACAGGTATAGTATAGGTGGTACCTTGCTCAATAGTAGTAACTGTGAAAGAGATCTCGGAGTCCTAGTGGACAATCACTTAAATATGAGCCAGCAGTGTGCTGCAGCTGCCAAAAAAGCCAACACAGTGCTAGGCTGCATTAACAGAGGGATAAAATCAAGATCACGTGAAGTACTAATACCACTTTACAATGCCTTGGTAGGGCCACACCTAGACTACTGCATCCAGTTTTGGTCACCACGATGTAAAAAAGATGTCGAGACTCTAGAAAGAGTACAGAGAAGAGCAACAAAGATGATTGGGAGACTGGAGGCTAAAACATATAGGGAACGGTTGCTGGAATTGGGTATGTGTAGTTTAACGAAGAGAAGGGTGAGGGGTGACATGATAGCAGTGTTCCAATATTTCAGGGGCTGCTACAAAGAAGAGGGAGTCAAGCTAATCTCCAAAGCACCTGAAAGCAGGACAAGAAGCAACGGATGGAAACTAGTCAAGGAGAGAAGCAATCTAGAACTAAGGAGAAACTTCCTGACAGTTAGAACAATTAACCACTGGAACAACCTGCCTCCAGAAGTGGTGAATGCTCCAACACTGGAGGTTTTTAAGAAGAGACTGACTGGCCAGCCATTTGTCTGAAATGGTATAGGGTTTCCTGCCTTAGCAGGGGGTTGGACTATATGACCTCCAAGGTCCCTTCCAACTTATTATTATTATTATTATTAATATAAACACTATAAAAATCCCTGCTCCGGAGAGTTAGGCTTATTCACATTAATAGCACTTTTGAAGATACATTTTATACTTTTTTTTAAAATCCCATTTATATCCCGCCCTTCTCCGAAGACTCAGGGCGGCTTACAATTTAAAGCACAAATCAATGTGCTTAGCAGTAGCCTTCATTCTATGTATATGCCTGCTTATTGGGGCTTTCCCCCCCCCCCCAAGTGGTATTATTACAAAGTCAGCTTATTGCCCCCAACAATCTGGGTCCTCATTTTACCTACCTCGGAAGGATGGAAGGCTGAGTCAACCTTGAGCCTGGTGGGACTCGAACCTGCACTAATTGCAGGCAGCTGGTGTTACTTAAGGAGGCATTAGCCCACTGCTCCACCAAGGCTCTCTTGTATAAATACTATGTAGGGACCAGCTTAGTTAGGGTCTTCCTCTGTATCATGTATTTTTTTTTTAAATTTTAATTCCATTTATGTATGAACACACCTTAAGAAAAGATTGTGCTTGGAACAGCCTCTCCTGCCTCTAGCATTATAACTCAGCAACCTGAGAGAAGATAAAATGTAGAGAAGGAATCTAGAACTCAAGCTGTGTGATTTCCCAGTTATAATTCATAAGGGTTTCAAAAGATATTGTAGGAAAATACCAAAAAAGGAAATACTTTTGCAAGTCCTGTGCTTACTTTCCTCCTGTCACTGGAGCATGTATATTGAGCCATCAATCACACAATTTTCCAGTGCAAAATAAAACAAGTTGTGTTTGCCTACACAAAGAGGATGCATAAAAACTCAATCCTTACCAACTTAAAAATAGAAAAAACGGTGTATTCCTGCAATGTGCATGTACATGTCTGCACACAAATGCAGAAAACAAATTCATTGTCGTCCAAGCACATTCTGTTCCCAAGGGTCATCAATGCCAGTTATGAGTAAGTGTTGATACAATTTACAGTTTTTGGTTACAATGAAAATATTCAAAGCCCTTAGTGGCTTGCATGGTTTTCAGATTTCAATGAACTATTTTTGCAAGCATATTTTTTTTAAAAAAAAATCCCTCCTTTTTGCTTGGCTCCACAGCAATTCAGAAACTGAGCACAGTCAAACAAACACTCTGTCTTGGCCACAATTCCTGGCTCAAGCAGATGAATCAGCAAAGTCCATAAATGTCTAGCCAACTTGGACAGACATTCTGAAGACAGCCATATAGGGAAAGCAGAGATAACAGTACCTGCAGTCTTGAATATATGCTAATGATGTTTCTTAATTAGTGAAGCTGCTGGCCAGTTTTGCCAAGTGTCTATGTTTTTATGAAGAAAGTTATGTGGAACATGGATATAATGTTACCTGGAGGGAGTTCATCACAAAGATGACTTTACCTATTTACTATCCTTACAACCCAAAAGGTTGCCTTTGCTATGCAAGCCACTGATTCATTTTCAAGCATAACATCAAAGGTGTTGATATTACCTTTGAAAACCACAAGATTGTTAGTAAAATGTGGTCCCATAAAAACTTAGGGAAGTTTTATTTTGTCAGCTCTGCACTAGAATTTACCATCTAAATAATAAAAAAGCATTATAAGCCAGTAGGATCAGCTTTTATTCTTTTCCTATTGAGATATTTTTAGGAGCCCTTTGCTGTACAGGTGAAATGTACACTGTACACTGCAAAGCTATGGAAGAACCTTAATTACTAGCCCTACTAACCAACAGTCCCATAATGCAACACAAAATTGGACAGCTACCTACACAATTGCATTCAGGGATTAATGGAACATCTAATGTTATGTGGCAATGATGCGATCAGAGGCTAACTGATAATATCTGACAAGCCAATTGATCACCTTGACAAAGCTAGTTTCTGTTTTATTCCTTTTACACTTAAATTAAAATCTATGTCTTCTTTTGCACTGAATTTATCAAAATTAAATTGATCAAAAATGTAAAATACATTATCAATTTCAGTGAACAAAGCATAAAATGTTTGTGTGCGTTGTAAGGAGTTGCAGCCCTTTTTGTTCATGGGCTGCAGTGAAAAATGACCGTCTACTCCCATTATTTAGAATTCAGAGATTTGGGGAAAGGCAATACTTATGGGATATATAAGCAATACTTTGCCAAGGGCAAGAAGCAGAAACAAGGAGATGAAAAGAGAACCTGTGCAAGATACAGGTACTGGATAGTTGTACCCTTTCCATAATATTAATCCTACTTTGCAGCGTCCAATTGTACTAAACTGGTCCTTTTCAAGTACGCAATTATACATGCTAAAGTTTTCCACTCTGATGAAGCATCACCTCCTGCCCACAAGAGCCAGGAGGAACTGGATTCAATTTAACAGTCGGATGGAGCAATCAAGGCAGACAATAGAGCTTAAGATATAGCTCTAACCGTAACAGCAGCCAAATCTCAAACATTTTCATCCCTTGCCTCAAGAAGCTTGCGTGTATAACAGATAAATGGAAAACATGATTCAGAGTTCCTGCGTAAACAAATGCCAGGTAACCATCTGAAGGGATATAGTACAAATTTAGTCACAGCCATTAAATTTGCAAAACGTATGCTGAATACATGCTTAAATTTAATTGTAGTGTCTAGGACAATATGTGTGCTTAGGAAAAAAAAAGTAGAGTGAATTGCTTCAAATTTCCAATTCATACTTTTCATGCATATTAATATATTGTGTAGAAGAAATCAATATTTGAACTTACAGTAACCAAAGAAGACCATGTCCATATCTTTAACGTGAATCTTTGAACTGAACAATTCTGAAATGTCATAATGGAAATGACACAAGTAATAAAAGCATAACTATCTGACCAATTTGACAAATAAAGAAGTTAATTCATCCATCCATCCATCCATTCTAGCCACTGCCTATCCACTGCAGGATGAAGGCCTCTTTTGCATGTTTCCAACCAATATGGTCCTGAACTTTCTTTTGCCATTTGGGCTGCAATACTTGCTGATATCGTTGATCAATCTTGTTTTAGGTCTCTTTCATGGACACTTCTTTTTAAGAGACTAATATTAAATAAGAAAGGAAAACCGTATTCTCCAATAATATGATTTACTGTTTTCAAAAGTGTTTGGCAAACCAGAGTCAAAAGTGAAGATGCTGGTCCTAAGAAAGTTTAGACTCTCCTACCAGCAGTTAGGCAAAAATGTTTCCCCAAAGACAATGAGTTGGTATTTCTTTCAACACATAGCAAAAGGAAAGGCAGACTACTAATGTTTAGAACATTATTTGCTAGGCTACTTTACAATGATGCAGATCTCCTCCAGCCTCTAGGTTAAGTTGACAAGAAAAGCAAGTTTCTAAATTAATGTTACAGACTAATCAAGAGATACAATGGTGCCATTCAGGCAACGTATCTTATCAGTCATATATCAGGTTGGACCCAATCTTATAATTTTTATGACATTAAGGGAATCACACAGCCATTAAGCAAATACATGGTTCTTAAGCAAATCACAAAGTTGTTAAGTGAACCTAACATCCCCAATGGACAGTTTTGCCAGAAATCAGCCAAAAAGATTGTGGTGGCTCAGTGGGTTAGGACGCTGAGCTTGTCGACCAGAAGGTTGGCAGTTTGGCGGGTCGAATCCCGAGTGCCGCGTAACAGAGTGAGCGCCTGTTACTCGTCCCAGCTTCTGCCAACCTAGCAGTTCGAAAGCACGTAAAAATGCAAGTAGAAAAATAGGGACCACTACGGTGGGAAGGTAACAGCGTTCCGTGCGCCTTTGGCGTCTAGTCATGCCGGCCACGTGACCACGGAGACGTCCTCGGACAAGCGCTGGCTCTTTGGCTTTGAAACGGAGATGAGCACCGGCCCCTAGAGTCGGAAACGACTAGCACGCCTGTGCGGGGGAACCTTTACCTTTACCTTTATATGTGTGTGTGTGTGTGTGTGTGTGTGTGTGTGTGTATGTGTATGTATATGTGTGTGTGTGTGTAGGTTGACAGTAATATTTTGTTTTTTTCATAATAAGTACAGTACAGCAAAGAGCTCTAAAAATGCATCCCCAAATATACAATCTCACAATCTTGGTAGATGCTGCAGCTACTTAAGAATTTACAGCCGGTTCTACTTGTTCCACTCTCTCCATTTTCCAAAGCATTTTTACTTACTTACTTATTCATTTACTTATTGAATAGATTTATATAGCTGCCCATCCATCCAAGTAATTTTTTGCCTCTGAGACAAAAGTGCTGCGAAGCCCGAATGACTAATACCAGCCGATGAAACAGTGAGGAATATGGCCATGTCACAGCTCAATATGGAATACAAAAGAACATGTTTGCTATATAATTGGCCATGCTTCAGTCAGTAATACAACAATGGGGAAAAAACCCTGCATAATTTGCATTTTGATTTGGCAAGTTATAAAAGCAATTAATAAATAGTTTAAATAAAAGGAATAACATTTTAATGTGGCTTGGACAAAGACTACACTAAACGTCCTGTGGTATGTGCAGCAATTTATCAGTTGTTTGGTAGAATGCTTTGCCATTATTTGACATATTGAATACTCAAGTTTGCATATTTGAGTATTCAGGAGATGGAAATTTTTCTCAAACTGAAAGATACCCAGACAGGACATCATTATCTTACAGGTACTGTGGAAGAACTGGAAATGAAAGGAAGAAAAATTATTCTGCTTCTTTGTATATTTAATGGAAATAGAATTTGTAACACAGGCTTCACTATGAGATCTTAAAATAACATAGGACCGGGCTTGCAAGTCACATGGTATTTCCCTTCTCCTAAAATATTCAGTGTTCCTCAGAGGAAAAAAATGACAGATACTTATCTGCACCTAATGCATCTGGAACATTAAAAAAACTTTTACAGGACTTCTAGATCAAATATTAATTTTTAAAAAGTTCTATGAATTAGCAATGCCTATTTCCATGTCATTGATTCTGAAATATGCCAATGCCTCTCACCAAGTTGGCAGAACTGCAAATATAAAGTTACATTATAGCTATGGGAGCTCACAAATAAGCCACCGTGCCCAATAGAAAGTTCTGATGCAACAAGTCAGAAAAACAGAGGGATTCCTATGGATCCTAAAAAGCAGTTTTCCCCCACCCTTTCGGCATCTTCAGCAGGCTGGGAGACGCTGCTGCCAACTAGCAACCTCATTGTTGAAGATTAGCAGAGACCCCGGGTTCAATTTTCCTTGCTAAATCTGAGAGCAGTGCTCTGCAAACCACAAAGACATTCACGTGCTAATAAAGCAGATGGAGATTTGCTTTATTTCAATATTCCAAATAAATGATTTCCACAAAAGCTCTTACTATTTCCAATGTCCTACTGCTTATTCTGAAAATATTTGTTCTCAATACCAAGCCAGTTCTGCTTAGACACAGACAGGAGCTCATTTAAAAGGAAACAAAACCACTATCTTAACTCAGCCTACTTGAGATGAGGCCAACCAGGCCATGGACATTTTCCTATAGACACAACTAAGAAAAATCTAAAACAGTTTTGCCTCAGACACGCATGTTTTCCAAAGCAACTGCACTAACCAGCTCTCTTGCTCCAGAAGAATGCATCATAAACTGTCACCCAGATTTTGAACACCATTTGTCACCCAATGACAATGCAGAAGAGCTCTTTCTCTTTTTCATGCATGTTTGACTAGTGGCTGCACCAAGTCTTCTTTCGGGATATCGCATGCATAAATCAAACAAGAGAAACCTTCTTCATTATGAACTCTACTCACTCAGTGTTTTGGGATTGTAAGTAATCGTCTGCAACAAGGAGTCAATAAAGTTCACAAGTACTTTGGCAAGGACAAGTCAAGCTGACAAAAGCAGCGTTGCAACAATGTGCAGGCAGGAGGCTGTAAATGGCAATATCTCAGCATAAGAGCACATTTAAAAAAGAAAACTCTTTGGCAAATTCAAGTTCTATGAATTTCCTGGAACCAATAAAAACTGTATCTGGCTGCCTGATTGTCCCAGCTAAGTCCTTATTATTTTAAACCTTGTTCTTAGGTCCCCCCCCAACCCCAGTCACATAACCACATTTTGGTTGCTCAGCAACCACTCCACATTTACAACAGCTTGCAGCATCCAACAGTCATGTGACTGTGATTTAGGTTTTTTTTCTAGAAATTGACATTTACTTCCGGTTTCTGGGAGGGGGGGAATCTCCCAAAGCGAACAATGGGTTTACTTAGTGACCACAGCATTTGCTTAACAATCACCATGTTTATGTCATGACTGTACAAAAAAGATGAGAAAATTGGATGTGATGGGATGACCCACTTTACGACTGTCAGGACTTATGACCAAAATTGTAGGCTCAATATGGTTGTAAGCTGAGGACTCCCTGTAGGGGAATACTGCAAAAAAAAAGGGGGTTGCTAGTGCTGCAGTTGCCCTTGCAGAGCACAGACTGGATGGAAGTTTAGCTGCTATAAGCAGCTTGTAGCACAGTGTATCGTGGACACTATCCGTTTGCCAAAATTCAGGGGGGAAGCACAAGCTCTTTTGGGGAGCCTTGGAAGTCCAGAAGTAAATGTTGGTCCTGCTGAGCTAGTAATTACACTGTCCAGGAAAAAGTGAGGGCACAACATTCATGTTCAGGACTAATCAATATTTCTAATATTGTTGAGTAGTTGGGAAATAGTAAGCAAGTTGGTATTTTGATTAAAATGGAAAGAAGGGAATACCCTGGAACAAGAACTACCTTGTCCCTAGGAAAAATTAACAAATTGATCTTTTGTAAAACTAACAGTTCTCCAGCTCAATTACCTGATGTCATGGCAACAGAAAAGTTATATTCCATGAGAGGAGCTGTGGTCTCAAAGAACTTCAATATTAAAATAGACAACAATAAGGGGGGGGGGAGAAAGTTCCAGGCCAGAATGGGTAAGCGAGCATGTTAGAGATGTAGTAGGCCTTTTATAAAATTCTTCATTTCACCGATAGGTTAGATAAAAAGTACCGTTGACAAAGGGAAAAGACAGATGTATGGAAAAATCTACTTTTAATGAAGAGCCAGACTGTTTCAGATGAAAGGGAAAATATGACGGAGATGGCATTATATGGGAGTAAACTGTGTTCTCCATATGAAGTCCTCAAGATATTTCTGTTAAGATACAGAGAGAAGGAACTGTAGAGAATGAGAGACATGACCTCAAGGGAAATTGTCAAAAACCATTATATAAGCAAAAAGGGCTAAAGCATTCCTTAAGTGCTGGGAAAGAAAACAGTATTTCAAATAGGCTCGGCTAGGCTCCTTCAGGATTGAGATTTATGAGAAAGGTAAGGTAAAGCACAATCAAGCTTGCAAGAGTATGTCATTACAGACTATTTCAACAGTCTGTTTCGTGTTCTTGTTTACCTCAAAGGACCATTTTATAAACCATTTCTAGGTGCCTATAACACTGAAGTCAGAAAACTGTTACTACCAAGAAGGAGAAGAAAAAAAAGCACAGGGTTTAATACCTTAATCTTTCTTTATAAAAGCCGGTCTTCCTCGTTACTGCATCTGAAATAAACTTTACTATTCTATCCATACCTCATCTTTGGTTTCACATGAAAGCTTCAGAGAAGACACTAGAAGAACGTTGATTGCAGTGACCTGTTTTAAGGCCTGAAGCTTCTCTGTCTTCTTCCAGAGGGGTTGTGAAATCAAATACATTAGACTGCAAGGTGGAGAGAATCAAGATCTGGATGGAGGACATCTCTCTTGGAGGGACAGATAAACAGCTTGGAAGATAGAAGTGTTTCCAATAGGACAAACTGCAATTGCCAAGACCTCCACCAAGGTGTGATAAGAATGCAGATAAGATGCAGACTTCTCCAGAAGTCTGCTCAACCAGAGGATCATCTCCTCATTCCCAACATTGTGTCAACTATTGATTTAGATCAGACATGTCAAACACAAGGCCCGGGGGCCGGATCCGGCCCGCGAAGTGGTTTCATGTGGCCCACGAAGCCATCCTGGAAACAGTGAGGGAACGGCCCCCACTGCCTTGGCCCTGGCCCAGAGACCCTCCTTCTACCAGAGACCCTCAGATCTGTCCCACTCCTGCCCAGGCCCCCAGAGGCACCCTTGATGTGAACGATGTAGAGCTGGCCACGCCCACCCAGTAGGCCATACACACTCTAGCCACGCCCACCCAGTAGGCCACGCCCACCCTGGCCATACCCACCCGGCTCCCTGAGGGCAACCGCAATGCTGATGCGGCCCTCAATGAAATTGAGTTTGACACCCCTGATTTAGATGGTGCCACCACTGCAGCTCTAATCGTTTTCTTTATCTGAAAGGAAGACAAGAGTCCCGCCCCCCAAATACTGGACTTTCATCCGGGAGCATCATTTAAGGTTTATTTGAACTTTTGTAAGGAAGTATCATTTAAGGTTTACTAAGTACGCGAACGTTCTTTTTTTTGTTCTCCATGTTTCTCAGCCATATCTTCTCAGGCAAATTTAGCCTCAAATTTAATTGTTCATTATCCTTTCACTCTGATCTTCAGTATCATTAAATCCCTGTGTTTTAGGTTTCACCGATGATCCTGAACTCCATATGAACTCGCTGCTTCCAATCTGGGACACAAGCTCCATCACATACTGTAACGTTAACTATAATTAGGAGAAATTTTGAGACATATCATGATAGTTTTGGAAAAATGAATCTATAGTCCCCACTGCATATTAGGTACCATTCCCACAGAGGGAAAAGTCAACTTTCCTTCATGGTACTGGACAAGTGGGGTAGAATGTCCAGTACTTTATTTATCCATCAGGATTAGATTCTCTAAATTTGCCTTTCACAATGATTTTTTAAGCAATGATTTTTCAAAAATGTAGACAAATAAATTTCTTCATAGACCCCAATCTGTTATTAGAGAAGAAATGAAGGAATTTCTCCATTTCAATTGTTCAGATGACCATTCTTATCCTTTCTTCATCAATAGAAATAGCATATTGCTCCCAACAATCTGGGCCCTCATTTTACCGGTCTTGGAAGGATGGAATGCTGAGTCGATCTTGAGCCCCATCCAGATTGAACTCCAGGCTATGGGCAGAATTTGCCTGCAATACTGCATTCTAACCAGTATGCCAGCAGGGCTCCTAGTATATTTATTTTATAATATTTATTTCTTAATGTAGATTTTTATATTTTTTGTATTTCTTGTTTTTATATCTGAGATTTTTATCTGATTGTTGTGTGCTGCTCAGACTAGATTTTGATGAGATGGATGATTATACAAATCTGACTAACAAATAAATGATAAATAAATAAATATAACAGCTGTGTGTGACTAATGAGTTGCAGGACTTCCCAACTTACTATTGTTAATGAACAATTGTACTGTAAACAGCCACTTGCCTATTTATTTGGAATGAGCACAACATTATAGATGAACAAGTAGCAAAGCTATTCTACTGAAATGAAAGGGAATTTCTCCTTCCCCCACATCTGAGATCATCAAGTTTCACAATTATGAAATGAAACATGGACAGAGGTTAAGGCAATTTGCCTTGACTTCATCCTCACTCACCAAGAAAGTCTTTTTAAAAATCTTATTTCAATTTTTCTAGAGAAAGCTGTGCTTTCTTTTTATGTGGAATGAGAAAGTGCTATAGAACAGAATCAATGCAAATTTACTTTTACGAAACAAAAACAGTATCTGAGAAGCAAATACAAACTGTAGATTTTCTATCCTATAGGTACTACCATTCAACACAGTCTGTATTTTCATGAGAAAAAAATACTGCTGCTTGTGTTTCCTTTTGTTAACAATTTTGCAAAATGGCCACAAAAGATTACAGGCCACGTGACAAGCGATGAGGCTGTTTTCACAATTCCAAATAAAATGGGAAATTGTTCCACAGATGAAGGCAAATGGATGTCCTCTTCTAGTATCCTATAAATACCAGGAAATGCTTTGAACATATCAGGGAGGGGAAAGAAGCCAAATGAAACTAGACAGCTGCTAGCAAACTTCCTACACACAAGACCTTTGACCTCTGGGCTTGTTGGGTTCTTTTATCAGATGACAAACAATCAACAGTGAAACTGGCTCCTTTTGTACAGCAACGCACAGGCTGAAAGCAGCAGGACTATACTGGTTCCTTACCAAAGGCTGCTAGGAAGTGGAAAACAAGAGAAATTTAGGAGACATTGAAAAAATTAATTTAAGAAAAGGAGAAGAGTGGAAGTGTATTTGACAATTAAGAAATAATGAGATTTAAAGAAGAATAAATCTTAGCCAATGAAAAGAGCCACAACTTGGCTCAAGGGCAGCTCATTTAATTACTATGTCCACTGATCAGATAGCTGCACTTCATTCAGTGCAACAGGACTTTTTGTCTGTTATACCAGGCATGATCAACCTGCCTGGCCCTCGAAAGCTAGTAATGTGGCCCACAAGATTGTAAATGTTTAATATCATTGTGTGATTTTTAGCACTGTTTATATATTGTCCAAGGGATGCGGTGGCTCAGTGGGTTAGGACGCTGAGCCTGCCGATCAGAAGGTCGGCAGTTTGGCGGGTCGAATCCCGAGTGCTGCGTAACAGAGTGAGCGCTTGTTACTCGTCCCAGCTTCTGCCAACCTAGCAGTTCGAAAGCACGTAAAAATGCAAGTAGAAAAATAGGGACCACTATGGTGGGAAGGTAACAGCATTCCGTGCGCCTTTGGTGTCCAGTCATGCCGGCCACATGACCACAGAGACATCCTTGGACAAGCGCTGGCTCTTCGGCTTTGAAACGGAGATGAGCACCGGCCCCTAGAGTCAGAAACGACTAGCAAGCATGTGCGGGGGAACCTTTACCTTTACTTTACCTTATATGTTGTCCACTTGCTGTGTCCCACTGCGACCTTATGGACCACAACACATCAGGTCCCCCTGTCCTCCACTGTCTCCCGGACTCTGTCCAAACTCATGCCCATCCTCTGCCATCCCCTTCTCCTTTTGCCTTCAATCTTTCCAAACATCAAAGTCTTTTCTAATGAGTCCTCTCTTCTCATTCGGTAGCCAAAAGTATTTGAGCTTCAGCTTCTGTATCTGTCCTTTCAAAGAACAGTCAGGGTTTGATTTC
Organism: Vipera ursinii; assembly: GCF_947247035.1. Classification (NCBI taxonomy): domain Eukaryota; kingdom Metazoa; phylum Chordata; class Lepidosauria; order Squamata; family Viperidae; genus Vipera; species Vipera ursinii. The sequence continues at coordinate 342,377,184 of NC_139512.1, read as the reverse complement.
CTTCAGGACTGACTTGATTTGATCACCTTGCAGAGTCTTCTCCAACACCCTAATTCAAAAGCATCAGTTCTTCAGAGTTCAGCCTTCCTTATCATCGAGCTCTCACAGCCATACATTACTACTGGGAAAACCATAGCTTTGAGCGTACAAACGTTTGCCAGCAAGGCGATGTCTCTGCTTTTTAATATGCTGTCTAGGTTTGCCACAGCTTTCCTCCCAAGGAGCAAGCGTCTCTTCATTTCATGGCTGCATCTGCTGTCTGCAGTGATCTTGCAGTCCAAGAAAATAAAATCTGTCACTGCTTCCATTTCTTCCCCTTCTATTTGCCAGGAGGATATTTATATACATTAACTATATTATATATTGTATACGTGGCCCAAGATAACTCCTCTTCACTCAGTGTGGCTCAGGCAAGCCAAAAGGCTGGACACCCATGGTTTAAACCAGAGGTCCCCAGCCCTTTTGGCTCCACGGATCAGCAGTGGTACTGGCACTAGTGATGGAGGGAGGGGATGCTTTTGCCCATGCAACCTACCGTATATACTTGAGTATAAGCCGACTCGAGTATAAGCCGAGACCCCCAATTTCACCCCCCAAAACTGGGAAAAGTTGTTGACTCGAGTATAAGCCGATCCGCCGTTCTGCAAGCCTCCGCCGCCGGCGGAGGCTAGATCCGCGCTCTGCAAGCCTCCGCCGCCGGGGGAGGCTGGATCCGCGCTCTGCAAGCCTCTGCCGCCAGCAGAGGCTCGATCCGCCATTTTGCAAGCCTGAATACACAGGAATACCCTGTGTGGCCGCGGCTCTCGGGGAAGCCCTGGCTGTCCGCTTCCTCGCTCCACACTGCCATTCGGGGCCCGCGCGTTCCCCGGGCAAATCGCGGTGCCCAGCAGGCGAGGAAACACGCCCGCTCCAGTCGCCCCCCCTTCCCTCAGGAGACGCGAAGCAAGTGACCGCCCGGAGCTTACCGAGGACTTGCGCGCGGCCGAGGCTTCGGTGCTTCCAGGATCGCGCGCACCTCTCCCAAGCCGCCGCCGTCCGGAGACCTGCCGAAGTTTGGGGAGGTTTGGGGAGGTGCGCGCGCACCTCCCCAAACCTCCCCAAACGTCGGCAGGTCTCCGTTCCTCCGCGCAGACCTGCCGACGTTTGGGGAGGTTTGGGCGCCTCCCCAAACCTCCCCAAACGTCGGCAGGTCTCCGTTCCTACGCGCAGACCTGCCGACGTTTGGGGAGGTTTGGGCGCCTCCCCAAACCTCCCCAGGTCTCCGTTCCTCCTGCCGACGTTTGGGGAGGTTTGGGCGCCTCCCCAAACCTCCCCAGGTCTCCGTTCCTCCGCGCAGACCTGCCGACGTTTGGGGAGGTCTGGGCGCCTCCCCAAACCTCCCCAAACGTCGGCAGGTCTCCGTTCCTCCTGCCGACGTTTGGGGAGGTTTGGGCGCCTCCCCAAACCTCCCCAGGTCTCCGTTCCTCCGCGCAGACCTGCCGACGTTTGGGGAGGTTTGGGCGCCTCCCCAAACCTCCCCAAACGTCGGCAGGTCTCTCTTCCTCCATCATCACCAAATGACAACCTTCAAAAACTGACTGACATTTGAGGACAAGACGGACTCATAATAGAACTGATATTTGGAGGCTCTGGACTTTTCACATTATTGTTTTGGGAAAATATGTCTTTGGCACTCTGGAAGTCAACCCTGAAGAATCAATTTCCTGCTCTCATCAAGGCAACCAGATAAACGCACAGCAGGCAAAGACCAATATGTCATTTTATGCAAAAGCAACAGGCAGAATTCATTATTTGGGACACAGAGTTAAGAAACTGAAAAATCCAATTCAGCAAGAGACTATTTTCAACTGACACCTCAGGGAGAAGAGCTATTGATTGATCAGTTGAAAACTGCTTCCACAGCACTGCAAGAATAACCATGCTACACACCACTTCTCAAAGGGCAAACCGTTTCACAGTTTGAATCCTTCTGATCTAATCCAAGCACACACAAAATGGTTTTCATTTAAATCAATCTAAAGTACTCATAAACTCATTATCATGGTATCAAAATAGCTGCATAATTAAGCTCACTTTCTGCTTGAGATCTTTTTTTTTTTCTATTTATGCTTCCAGGGACTAAACCTGGGATCTTGTTTAAACAAAAAACACGTTCCGCCCTGAGAAATTATCCTTCCCTCAAAATTATCAGAAACAGAAAAGAAACACAAAATGTGCAATAAAATCTAATATATAAAAATGGACCAATGTTAAACAGGAACATTATTTTGCGTTTTGCCTCAGTACTTTGTGGTCTGAGCTATTCATCAGAAAATGGGAGAGTAATAGGCTAGTGCAGGGGTAGGCAACCTCGGCTCTTTTATGACTCATGGACTTCAACTCCCAGAATTCCTGAGCCAGCTATGCTGGCTCAGGAATTCTGGGAGTTGAAGTCCATGAGTCATAAAAGAGCCGAGGTTGCCTACCCCTGGGGTAGTGCCATTCGGAGCACCAGGCCAAAAGGCTGCATTATTGACTCGCAGCTGTCCTATTTGGATATTTTGATCTCTTAAACATTCCAATAGGGAAGTCCTTTTTTTTAAAAAAAAAAGTTCCAGCTGCTGGTCCATCAGCTCAGATTTTTGGCAAAACAAAACCATAAGTGGGCCACACAATACAAAGCAGTACAAAATATGCTCAATAAATTTATTGAACTTGCTAAAGAAGGTCTGAAATGAAAAACGAAGCTAGAGAACAACCTAAATTGTCACTTCCATTTGCTCAGTTTCTTCAGCACTTTACTTTTTCCATTCTGAATGTGGCTTATCAGATTAAAAAGGTGCGAACAATGTTAATTATAGAGTAAATTCTACATACAGGAAAATATAGGATAAAATATTATGCACATCTGCTGCAGGAATGTGGACTTCTATTGCTTTGACTTTCCACTCTAGCTTAAGCTCTGGCGTACCTGATACTCTCCCATTCAAGAACTAACCCAGACCCAAACCCACTGGGAATCCAGAGAAGACCATGAAGAAATAAGGCCTTTAATTTCCTGACTGCTGTCAGAACATGGAGATTCTCCTGTTTTCTATTTGTTTTTTTACATGTAGACCTTGATTAACAGCCACAATTGGGACTGGAACTTTGGTCATTAGAATGCAGCCGCGCGAGTTGTCTTGGGGGTTTCCCGATACTCCCATGTTACACCTTTGCTCCGCGAGCTGCATTGGCTACCGGTTGCTCTCCGGGTGAGGTTCAAGGTGTTAGTGATGACTTACAAAGCCCTACATGGCATGGGTCCGGATTACCTACGGCAACACCTGCGGCCGGCGTCAACTTCCCTCCGTCCAGTGCGCTCCCACAGAGAGGGCCTCCTCAGGGTGCCTCCGATCAAAGAATGCCGATTGGTGGCCCCCAGGGGGAGAGCGTTCTCTGTGGGCGCGCCAGACCTATGGAACCGCTTACCGGTCGAGCTCCGGATGGCCCCCAACCTTCGCTCCTTCCGGCGCGATCTCAAAACCTTCTTTTTTGAACAAGCTGGCCTGGTCTGACGGGATGGGGTTGGGTTTTTTATAATTAGTTTTAACTTTAAATATGTATTAATTACTATGGGCATAGTTGTTTAATCACTTTTTAATTTTTGTATCCTGTTTTTTATTATGTATTGCCCTGTTCACCGCCCTGAGTCCTTCGGGAGAAGGGCGGTATACAAATTAAATTATTACATTAAATTAAATTAAATGATGTAGTTGTTAACGAGTTGCATCCAATTTTATGTCATTTTTGCTGAGGTTATTAACCAAATTATGAGATAGTTAAGTGAATCTGACCACCCCTATTGACTTTGCTTGTCAGAAGTCCCCTGGGAAGGTTGCAAATGGCAATCACACGACCCTGGGATACCTCAACCATTATAATTACATGCCTCTTACCAAGTGCCCAAATTTGGATTACGTGACCGTGAGGATGCCGTGACAGTTGTAAATGCGAGGACTTTTTTCACTCACCACTGTCGTATCTTTGAACAGCTGTTAAATGAATCAGCATAAGTTGAGGGGTACCTGTATTTCTGTTGCTGCTGGATTCACTGTATGGTACCTGACTTTGAAATTCCATTTCAAAAAAACAACTTCCTTTCAGAAACTAAGTTGGCTCCTTTTAAATACTATTTCAAAATTGCAGCAATGCAGAGCGAGGGGCTTTATTTGAGGTGCCAATGTTGTGAGGTTCACTGATAGCCATTCTTTTTAGACCTTATCTTAGAATTGTTGCATTTCATTGTTGAGTACTTTATAAATTACACTGATTAATCATGGCTTTCTATTTTCAATCTACAAGCACTTTTATTCTTTATTAATTCAAACAGCATTCCAAAGAAAATAAATCCTGTTAACTGTTAGACAAAAATGAAAACAATCAAGTTTTAAAAGTTTGTTTTTTTTTTAAAAAAAATCCAGAATATTTTGACCAAACAATTCTAAAATAGGATGTCTGCGGGGGTACTCTGTTTCTCTTTCCAAATGAACCCGCTTTGGAATAAACCTTTCTGTAAAGCCCCACAAAGTGTGTGATTATAAATAGACATGCATTTTAAACAGCTATTCCAATACAGTCACTCAGTGTACATTGTAAGCCTGGTTTTATGTTGACATCTTCAGATATCAACATTACATCTCCATGTTTATACAAAACAGTGATCAAACTCATTAATATATAAATGCAGCCAAAAAGGCAGAATCTGAATCAAACAAATGAGCCAAATAAATAATCACCATAGAGATTTTTTTTTAATGGCAGTTTTTATCCTTCCATTTCAAAAGGTTTTACTGGGGTAGATTTAGGCATGTACTTAATCACTTCACAGCATTGTTTTCCTTCTCTATGTGCTACATACTGCACATCAGTGTGATATTATTATTTATTTTATTTATCCTTTATTTATAACGGCTACTGGCAACAACATTAAAAGTCTGCAAACAACAAACTTTAGAACCATCTTGGCATGGGAGATTAGTAGCCTTGAAATGTGACTCTCAATAATAAATTTAACCAGTGCAGAGTCATTACAGAAAATCAAATCAAATGCCAGGTCCCTTGTTTTTTGAAGGTGTCCAATCAATAGCCAACAAATACGCTTAGTGGTTTTTACTCTTTGCTGCAAAATGCTAGAGTGGTTTGTGTGAGTATGTGTGCCTGTGTGTTAAAAGGACCTTTCCTTCATTCATATATTTTCGTTTGGCCCTTCGCATCTCCAGAAATTACTGATTTTATTTTAAACTGTATTAGATCAACGGATCAAGACAAATTTATGTTTTATCACCAATAAAGCAAAGGCACTTTTGAATCAAGGTCAACTCCTGCTGGTCTTACAGGGACGCATCCACACACATTCATGACACAATACAATACAATACAATACAATACAATACAATACAAACTCAATTTCATTGAGGGGCGCATCAGCATTGCGGTTGCCCTCAGGGGGCCGGGTGGGCGTGGCCTACTGGGTGGGCATAGCTAGAGTGCGTATGGCCTACTGGGTGGGCGTGGCCAGCTCTACATCGTTTGCATCAAGGGTGCCTATGGAGGCCTGGGCAGGAGTGGGACAGATCTGGGGGTCTCTGGCAGAAGGAGGGTCTCTGGGCCAGGGCCAAGGCAGTGGGGACCATTCCCTCACTGTTTCCAGGATGGCTTCGCAGGCCACATGAAACCACTTCGCTGGCCGGATCCGGCCCCCGGGCCTTGTGTTTGACATGTCTGTGATAGAGCAATTAAGAATCAGAGGGCTGCAAACACAATCTAAAATGAGGTGGTGAAAAGATGGGTCTGCATTTGATTGGGAGGTAAGGGTAAGCCTATCCTGAAGGACTCCCAGCCAGCCATATGTTGCAAGCAGAATTCATGGTTCATGTTTCAACAAAACATTTTTCAGCTTAATGCAGTAGCAGCCCTTGCCCCTCCTAAAATTAAAATGTAATGGGGGGGAGGAGATGTTCTGTATTGATTTATCTTCCGATTATCCAGCCTCTCTTAGCTCTCTTCCAAAGCTAAGACATTTCCTTTATTTTTCCTGTGGTTTGATTCAAGACTGTTTTGTGTGGAAGGCAAAAGGGTCTGAAAGCCAGCTCTATATACACAGCAATTTGTTACTGTGAAAAACCATCTGTTTCTTGGTATTACAATCCTCAGAGGGCAAATTATAGCCAGCGTTCAACATAAAACATCAATTTAAACCATCAACTATTCATAATTTCAATTCTTTATTGGAAACCAAGGACATAAATGTCAGGGAATAAAGCAATATTTCTTTTATTAACTGTTCCATTCATCTGGCTATTAAATAAAACCAGGACTCTAATAAATAGCATTACCCTCTGCTCTGACAGCCACCTCAACCAGCTCCACAATTTCTCAAATTCCATCCTCCCTCCACCACCCATTATCTCACTAAAAACATGTGATTCTCTTTACAAAAGGTACTGCAGGAAAAAAAATGTTTTGGCAATAGGCATTTCAAGTATTTATGACATTTCCATCATACTTCAACTACTCAACATTTTAACCAAACTTCAAATTAAGCTAACAGATTAAAAAAAAAATCCCATTCTACTAGCCAACACCACCTGAGCCAAAATTCAAACATTTGTGTAATCTGGAAGAACAGAGATCTTGTGTTGCTTAGTAGCACTAAATGGGATGGTCTCTGCAAATTGATGAATTTACCAGCTCAATCTCTCTCTGCCTTACCTGGCAACTTGATATTTTTCATCTTACGGCTTGTGGGAAAAGAGCAATATGGAAGTCTTTGTAGCACCCTTAAAATTTTACACATGAAACTAAGGCCAACATGATTTCGGCTGCAGTACAATAGTTCTTCTTATGAAGTAGAAAGAAAGAAGGTGGTTCTGGAAAACTAATACATCTTCCCCATGACTGGTACAGCAGAATCTTGCAATGGATTCTTCCTGTAAAACCATTATCTCAATTCCTATCTTTAACTAGACAACTAACTGGGTCAACATTTTAGAGATGTTTCCTTATGTAAACAAAGAAAGACCAAGGGGTGGGCAAAAAGCAGTGGGAGTGACTTCCAACTTTCTGTTGGCTTCCCCATCAAGTTTTCTTGTAGGAAGCTAGCAGGGAGCATCAGAAACCAACCTCCCTCCAAGGGGGAAAAGTGGGTTTGACTTAACCCTAGCAAGACAAAGTAGTTGTGGATTTTGAGCCTTTCAAGATCCATATATATGGAGATTTTCTAGATCTCTGATTCTAGCTGGGGCTGCACCCTCCCACTCAGAGGTTGTGTATAATTTGGGAGTATCCTGGATTTATGACCCTTGCTTGATGAGCATGTGGTAGCCATTGTCAGGAGGATATCTGTACAACTCTATCTTGTGTACCAATTTTTATGACCATTTCTGGATCAAGAGAGGCTCTGTTCAGTCATTTGTGCTTTGGTCTTCTAGTTATAGTTGCTGCTGTATATGGGGCTGTCCTTGAAGATCATCCAGAAGCTGCAACCTGTCCAGAATGCAGTGGCACAGATAGTAATGGATATGCCTCCAAACACCTATGTAACAGCATTATTGTATGAAATGCATTAGCACCAGCTAGGATTCTGAGTGGAACCCAAAGTTCTGGCTATTATCTATAAAACCCTATATTGCAAAGGCCCATCTACCTTTAACTATTTCTGCACGTCTGACTAGATCATACAGAGTTGGTAGGCTCCAGGTACCCTCTCTGTGGGAGGATCATCTCATGGGACTTAGGATACATACTCTTTTCCCTTTGAGATTCAGGTAACCCTGATCCTATCAGTCTTTTGCAGAACCATGAAGAACTGTCTCTCCCATGCATTGGGCCAGCATGCTATTTGAGCCCATTCATGTCTCTGTGTGTGATTATGCTTTTCTCATGCTGTTTTTTTGAGTTCATTGTTTAGTTCATTGTTTAGAGCTGTCCTGAAGTATACCACTCAGAGTCACAGATTATGAACTGGTTGGCCTTATGAGTCATAAGCAAGATTCACAAAAAGGACTCATAAGTCTGTACGTCCTATTTAGAAATTAACACAGCTTCCCCAATCTGGTGCCCTCCGAGAATACTAGCTATACGTTATAGACTTTGTAGTCCAACATGATCAGAGAATATTGGATAAACAAAGACTGTGTTACCTTATAGTTTGACCTATAAAGCCCTAAATGGCTTGGGTCCGGGTTATCTGAGGGAACACCTGCTGCCGGCATCAAGCTCCCTTCGTCCTGTGCGCTCCCACAGGGAGGGCCTTCTCAGGATACCGCCGGTTAAGGAATGCCGGCGGGTTATTCCCCGGGGAAGAGCGTTCTCTGTGGGCACGCCGGCCCTATGGAACCAACTCCCAATGGAACTTAGGACTGCCCCCGACCTTCGTTCATTTCGCCGGGACCTGAAAACTTGGCTCTTCGAGCTGTCTGGCCCAGGCTGAAGGGTTTTAATTTTATTGGGTTTTAGTTTAAATTGGGGACTTGATCTAATTAATTTTAATCTGATTTTAACTTTTGTATGTTTTAACTCTCCCTGTAAACTGCCCTGAGTCCTATGGGAATAGGGCGGTATATAAATTTAATAAATAAATAAATAAATAAATACACTGATTTAATCAGTATTCTGCTGCAATCTTCCAGATAACCATATCTTCCCAAGAAACATATATTTCCCATTTATTTGGCTGCCTGTCATTCATATTGCACTTCCTTTAAATTTACCAGCATGGGGTTTTTAAGATCATCACAATGAAACATCTCCCACCCACAAACCAATTTTCATCACATCGCTTTAATCACAGAAACAGAACTAAATATAAGAAAACTGCAGAGCAGAAGTGAGAAATTAATCTTCCCCCGTGGAGATTAAGAAACCATAACTTTTAATATGTGGGGGGAGGGGGGATTATACTGTTATCTCCTCCTCCATCCAACATGGGTTGGTGCACAAATTCCAAACAGCTTTTCGCATTTCAATTAATGCATCAGTAATCATTGTTTTGATTATGAATGCACTTCCTTCCGCCCATAACAGTGCTTTTAAAGACCTCATGCTGGAAATTTCAAAGGAAGAAAAATCTTCTTAAGAAGAGATAATGGATAGAATATATGCAGCAGGGGAAATAATGTGTATATCATGGGTTTCAGCCACAGCCATGTAGCTGAACATTTTTTTAAAAAAAATATAAAATTTTCCATGTAATAATTGCAATTATATGTAATTTGCTTGAGCCAAATTTGCTTCAACTCCCATAAAGCATAAATCTTAACTAGGGTCCAAAGTAACAGCTTGGGGAAAAAAAGGAATTCAAGGAAAAAATAAAAAACAGGAAACACAAGAATGCCATCATCTTCCAAACAGAAATAATATTCAAACATGCAAAAGTTAACATGATTTTTTGTGCCCATGTATCCTAGTACCTTGGGGGTCTTAATGCTTTGGAGTGCTAGTAAGATTCACTCACCTGCAGTAATTACAAATTTGTTTTTTATTTATTTACTGAATTTATATATATCATATTCCACATGTGTTCATAATACAAATAAAAAACCCAACAACTGTAAAAATACAAAAACAATCACCTTTAAATTGCTAAACCCGTTCACAAATTAGTGCAATCAAAACAGCAGTAGCAGTTGTTAAATAATGAACAAGAGTATTTCTTTACTACAGGGGTGTCAAACTCAATTTCATTGAGGGCCGCATCAGCATTGCGGTTGCCCTCAGGGGGCCGGGTGGGTGTGGCCTGGGTGGGCATGGCCTACTGGGTGGGAGTGGTCAGCTCTACATCGTTCGCATCAAGGGTGCCTATGGGGGCCTGGGCAGGAGTGGGACAGATCTGAGCGTCTCTGGCAGGAGGAGGGTCTCTGGGCCAGGGCCAAGGCAGTGGGGGGCCATTCCCTCACTGTTTCCAGGATGGCTTCGTGGGCCGCATGAAACCACTTCGCGGGCCGGATCTGGCCCCCGAGCCTTGTGTTTGACATGTCTGCTTTACTAGGTTTCTTACACCCATAAAATCTATTTCAATTCACCTCAAGGAATTACATCACAGAGGTAAGAATATTACAAGGTGAAAACAAACTTGTTTCCTAGCATTTCTGATACATAATCAATCTGAAAAGTAAATTACTTTTCAGAGCATGGATATTCTGAGCAGGAACAAAATCTTTAGAAGAATGATGGTATAGATAGAACCACTGTTGACAGTAATACAGATACTCTATCTTTTTACTTTTCTGGGCAAATTGGTTTTGTAAGGGGAAAAAATGAAATTGTGTAACTATTATATCACCCTAAAATCTCTAAAAGATTATCAGTCATAAAAGAAGTAGAGAATCATAAATTTCTCTTCTGTGCTTTTACTTTCCTTTTGGCCTTGAATTTTTACCTACAAATTTTCAAATGGGAAAGATATCTAAAGCTACCTTTAATTTGGCCACACTTTTCTTTTTCCTAACTATACGGTCATTAGGAGTCGAAAAATTATTTGATGGCATATAATCAGTCCATCAATCTGTTCTTCCACCTTCCCTTCCCCTGTGGTCTCATGGAATTTTTGACACCTCCTCTTATCTCTATCAAGAACAATCAAGAGTATAAATTTAGAGGCAGAGTAACCCAAATTTGGTACTTAAAAGAAATAATGCACATCAAGGTCTCGGCTTACAACTGGGCTGCTCAGCCTTGTTATAAAACTAAAATTCAAGGAGCTCTAACAGCTAATCTAGTCACTGTTTTTAAGCTGCTTTACAAAACATCCTTGAAGGTGTATTGCAGTTATTCTAACAAGATCAATTTTCCCCAAAAGATGGTTGTCAATGGCTATCTTTCCCTATCAAGTAGAGAAGGTGGGTGTAATCTCACTTTGCAAGGTCCAAAAAGACATGCATTATACATGTTCTGCTCTGCATAAAGAAAAAGTACACCTTAAAACATCCTAAAATTTATGAAAGGCCCAGGAATGATTTGTGTTATAATGTAATATGTTTAGAAAATGCCTAGTTGTGAAAAGATAACCCAGAAACTGCCTAAGCAGCTTTTCCATAGGCATAGGTTCTATGGCAAGCATGTCTGTATGGAATCAATATGTTTTAAATCATCAGTTGTCTCTGTCATTATCTCCCCCCACCACCACCTTGCATATTTAAATCTAAGTTTTCAAAATCACATACTGGTATAACCCTTACAAATGCTAGCCTGCCCTTTTTCCCCCAGCTGATTCATTCCATTGTCCAAATTGTCACATCCTTTTTCTGGTATAGTCCTAGAGTTTGGCAGGTACCTCTGAAGCAACTTGAAAAATTCTGATACCATCATGCCAAATAAACACAAAACAAGTGAAAGAACATCTTACTGAGAGCCAAAAAGGGAAATGTTAATCTGTGTTCTGTGGGAAAACTAGGATTCCTCTGCGACTGGCTATCTGTGGCTTCAAAATCACTTTAATACTGCCAATCTTGTTTCTTATCAAAATTCTATTTTCTGCGCTTTTTGCTGGAGGCACAAAGGAAAGGAATAAAGAAGTGTTTCTGTTGGCCAATTGCAATCTAGACATTTAAAGACAACATGATAGTTATCTCATCAAGGATTTGGCCCAAACATCTCCACCAAAGAAAAGTACAATGGGTGTGTTAATGCAAAATTATTAATTTTTTTTTGGGGGGGGGAGTTTCAGTTTAGTATCCCTTAAATAGCTTCAAAGAAGTCTGTGAAACAGCAGGTTTGTCAATCATTGAAACTTAAATGTAATTTTGTCTTTTTTAAAAAAAAGTTTTAAAAATACATTATAAACATAAGACCCACCCCTCCCCCACCCAATTTCCCCTCCCTCCCCCTCCCCCTCCCCCCCAACTTCCCAGAGCGTAATATAGGGTATTAACCTTAAACAATCTTAAACTATAATATGCTAACTAACTATAATAACACTTTAAATCCTATCGAACTTTAACTCTCCTTAAAAATAACTAAATAATAATAAATCTTATAAATCTACTACTTATTCAAATACTAAATGAAACTTTTTGGTCCCATATTTATTCTGAATAAAATCAATCCATCTTCTCCATTCCAAGATATATCTTTGTTGTGAATGGTCTTTCAAATATGCTGAAATTTTTGCCATTTCTGCCAGGTTCAAAACTTTTAAAGTCCATTCTTCTATAGTAGGCAAATCCTCCTTCTTCCAATATTGCGATACCAAAAGTCTTGCTGCCGTTATTAAATACAACATCAATTTAGTACAGTCTATAGAAATACCCAGCAAAAATAATTGTGGAGAAAACTTTATCTTTTTCTTAAATATCTTCTGCATATTCCACCAAATTTTAATCCAAAAAGCTTTAACTTTTTTACAAATCTACCATATATGATAATACGTTGCATCATCACAACCACACCTCCAGCATTTAGGCTGATAATTTGGATACATACATGCCAATTTCTTAGGATCTAAATGCCATAAAACATCTTATAAAAATTCTCTCTTAAATTTTGTGCCTGTGTAAATTGTACATTTCTGACCCAGATTGTTTCCCAAGTATCCATCGCTATAGGTTCTTGAATATTCTGGGCCCATTTTATCATACAATCTTTAACAAGTTCCGTTTCTGAATCTATTTCTATCAATGCATTATATATCCTTCTTATATGTGCAGGACTTTGATCTCTAATTTGTTTAACCAAATTTTCATCTACTATGGAAATACCAATTTTCTGATCCTGTTTCCATCTAGCTTGTAACTGCCCATACTGAAACCAAGTTTGTACTATCTTTTCTTCTTTTAAAATATTAAATGGCTTTAATTGCCATACATTTCTTTCCAATCTAAGAATTTCTTTATATGTAATCACATCATACTTAAATCCCACATTTATATTTTCTATCGCATGTTTAGGTATAGCCCAAATTGGAATTTTAAAATTCAACTTATAACGATATTTTTTCCAAACTCGCAACAGGGCATATCTTAATATATGTGTCTTAAAAACATTATCCACCTTTTTGTCTTACAATAAATAAGCATGCCAACCATATAACAAATCATATCCTTCAATATTCAATAATCTCCCTTGTGTTAAGTTAAACCAATTACTAATTGATGATAATGCTGCAGCCATAATTTTGTCTTCTGTATTCCAAGCTTCCAAATTGACCTGGAATTTTAATAACGTTCATGGTGTTCAGAAGGTGTCATAACTGTGCTCATAATAAGATAACTGAGAATAGAGACAAACTTTTCAGATTTAAAGGTTGGGATTATTTCTGGAAAAAACAGCAACAACAAAGAAACTGAAAGCTCAGTCCACCGAAGAGGAGAGGAAAAGAAAGAAAAAGAGAAATGGAGGGAAAAGTTGATTCATTCAACAAGGAAAAAAATAAGAGACATATAGATATATCTTTCAGCACCAAATAAAGAGGAATGGCGTCCAATAATTTTTTAAAAAATCTGAAACCATGTAAGTAGATGCAGGCTTCATTGGAATTTAGTTGTGGATCAACTACTGTAATTTTAGAAAAGCAGAATTGCTGTGTTTATTGTTAGTTTTTTTTTCTTTTCATTTTGCACTTCCTCCCTCTTTGCAAGAACTCTCAAAATCTCATCCCTACCCCTCCACCCTAGTTTCAGTCTCCTCAAAAGAAGACAGCCTTATGAATTTCAGTTCAAAATATGGCAAGAGTAAGCAAACATTATTGTTCTGATTCTTCAATGGTATCTTTAACACAAAGTAATTATAATCAACCAGTATTGACATTCTGAAAATTTCAAACAGTATACTAACCACTTTTTCAGATCAAAAGAAACTGGCTTTGTTGCTTTTTATTGCTGAAACTGCCATTATTGTGCAACAATATAGTGTTTCATACACGCTGACTAAGCTATGAAAATGGGCTTTTTTGGTGTGAGTGGAATTTACTCTTATAGGAAGAAAATCTTGAGTCATGTTTTAATTATTATTAAAAATTATCATTTTTACAACTCAATAACTCTATTACCAGCTTTTAAATTTATTTTAAAGAGTACGTTTGTTTTATTATTTAAACTATAGCATTTTAGTGTAATCTCTAAAGTGGATCTTGTAAGTTTCAAACACCAGTTTACAGTATATAGACTGTAGTCCCGTTTTGCTGTTGCGCTCCCCAGATACTTAACTGGCCTTGGCACCTCAGCGACAAAAACCTTAATCTTCTTTACCATTCCTGGAAAAGACAACTACAACTTAATACTGCCAAGCCAATCTAAATAGTATAATTGCCCAGCAATATGTTTTGAACTAGATGGAAATTATGGATCATTCTTGTTTTTTAATTTGGTGGCAGCTGTCTCAAAACCCAGCACTGTTGTTGGAATGATTTGAAGTAGAGAATGTGCCTCCAGTCTTGTATAAATGAAAATATGGGATATCAGCAAAAGCAGGTGATGAAAAAAAAATAAGTTAACTATTGCTAGCTACAATAGCACTGGTATATAACGTCAGTCTAAGGGAAAACTTACATTTAAACAATTTTCGTACAGAAGGAGCAATAAGCTATACATTAAATTGGGTAGTCCATAATATACCTTAGGACATTCTCGAGATGAAGAAAGAATATTGAGTATTGTTTCTTTTACAAGTGCTCTCACCCAAGTACAAACATCAACAAGAGAAACAGAGCATGTAATAACTCTGGCCTTCATGTGCATATTACCAAATCATAAATAAATGATACAAAATTTTTGTATGCTATAATTTACAAAAAAAAACCACCCTTAAAATCCAAACAAAGCACAGCACTTAGAAAAATGGATGATTCCTTAAGGCTTAATGGGCTCCTAGCATCGGACAAATATGCTAAACTTTGAAGTTGGGCTGCAATAATAAATTTAAGCAAATACTTTTACTTCTCGGCTCTAGGTATTTCTTTTGCAGATTGCTGTGCATCTCATGAGGGTAAAGGGCAATTTGTCTGCTTATTTTAGAAATGCCTTGCTGATTTTTCCGTCCTTGAAATGTACCCTGACCTCAAATGCTGTGGATTTAAAAACTACTGCTACATTTTGGGAGATCCAAAAACAAAATTTCTTTAATCCCCTTAGAATGCATTTGAATTCATGTGTATGGAGCAATTAATCATTTGGAAGCAAATCCAAATGGATGTCATCACGGCTTACACAAATGTTTATCACATTAGAGAGACCTTGCTGACAAGTTAAAAATTCACAATCACCAAGTTTAGGTGATATTGACCCAAGAGTTTTAATCAGTTCTCAAGTGTAGAAATCTTCTTCTAAATATGTAACACATTCCTAGGTTAGACTCTGCACCAAAATTGGAAAGCAGCCAACACATCTCCTTTTGGGGTGGGGTGGGGGAGAAGGATTGGGAACAATTTCAGGAAGTTAAAAGCTGGTGTCTAGACCAGAAAAAGTGATGGTAAGCACTATTAAATAACAAATGTAAGAGTTTGTTTGATTTCAGGCAACAGGTCAAGGGCACAAACAAGCAAACAAATGACAACCTGTTTAATTTTATTAATATTACTGTGAACTGCCTGGAGTCATTGAGTGTCAGGTGGCATACAAATTTAATTTATTACTAGACAACCTGTGATCCATTGGGTCATTCTTTCAGAGATTATTTCCATACCAGATTCCTCCATAGCTTCAACAATAAGAGAACTTCTAGTAGATTGCCTGGGATACATTGTATTTGACTTGAAAACAGCCCATGTTTCTACATTGTGTTTTTATTATTTGTAAGGCGCCTAGGGTAGCTGTGAGCGAGCAGACGGCTATATAAATTATCTAAAACAAACAAATAAATGGCATCTTTCAGAATCTCCCTTCAGTAACAGCTGTTGGGAGGGCGTTGAATAAGGATAAGGCCTTTCTAAATTCAGGAATTGTTATGTGACTAAACTTTCTGGCTGGCTGGCAAAGATGTGTAGAGTGACTCAGGAAAATGTTTCTAGGCAGAACTGGTAAATCTGCTTGTAGCTCTAAAATCAATGGCCTATTATTTGAGATCAGCTAGTGTGCTTCCATAGCCTATCAGGGTGGTGGCTGACCATGAAAAGCTACAAAGCTGCAATTTGCAACGTATTGCCTGGCACCAGGAAGACTGAAAGCTATTGGTCATAATTAAAGAAGTCAAGCTTACTGGAGGAAAAAAAAGAGTATTATTTTGTTTATGTTGTAGTCCCGCCAATTCTTGTTTGCAAGTACTTCTTGCAGATATTCCAAGGCACCATTGTCGCTACTTTATCACGTTGATGTTTGTAATCAGTCTGTGCAAGCTTTAGAGAATTATGATTAGTATATTATATTAATAGAATACAATTTATTATTTTACTTTTATTATAACTACTATTTCCAGCAGCCATGGAATAAGAGAGTAGGCCCTTTTATGGATGTGTAACTAATTAAAGAACAGGAAGCAGTAAGGAGGAATAATGGGTGGGAATCCTTGGAATCTTGCCAAGAAAAGTATAGGAACCAGTCCAGGCAATCTCCAAGAGTCAACGCTGACTCAAAGGCAACACACACACACACACACACACACACACACAGAGAGAGAGAGAGAGAGAGAGAGACAGACAGACAGACAGACAGACAGACAGACACCATAAGAAATGAAGGTTTCTCAGAGATGTTACTGCAACCATTATTTAACTTGTTCCTAAATAATCAAGAGGTAAGTATGAGTTTCAAGATGGTAAAAGTTTGCCAATGATAGTTAGAACAAAAATACTGTGACCTCTAAAAACCTTTCTAAAGTAGACAAATGAGCAATAAAATCTTAATGCAAGTAAACATAAATAGTATAAAATGGCATTTTAAAGAAAGCATCTTGCAGCCTTGTTCAATGAAAAGTTTAATCCAAAACACAACAGCTGTGGAGGCAAAAAAAACAAACAAACCAACAACCTATGCTGAGAATCATTAGAAAAAGACTGAAATAAAACTGCCAGTGCCTTTACGCAAATCTATGGTAAGACCACACTTGGAGTACAATTCTGATCATTGCATTTCAAAAAGTTAATTACAGAGCTAGAGAAGGGACAGAAAAGGGCAAACCAAATGATCAAGGAGTTGTGCAAGGAAGGTGATTTTCAGCTTTACAAAGGCAACTAACTAATAGCAGAAAAGCTACAAATATATAAATTATGCATGAGACAAAAATGACAGGGAGTTTTTAAGATAAATTTGGAACTATTATACTAAGACCTAAAAGGACAGATAAAAGCCAGCCCCTTTCTCTGCATATTGCACAGTTAAAGAACCCTTCTGGGGCCTTTGGGAATTCTGGAGATTTTGAAAAAGTGTTGAAGCTCTGCCGGTTTCTAGGAATGCCTATTTATGTCATGGTTACTGGGCAGAGAATAGTTAATCAAGCTCCCACTTTTCAGAAAGGAAAATTCAGACACCTTTACCTCCCATTCCAAGTCAACAGCAGTGGGACCTATCCTGGAATACCTCCTCTAGTGGTTGACTTCATTTTCCTCATGTGTTTGGATTCTACAGAGTCCAGATGTATTCAGTGGAACAAAGCAAGCAAGCAGCTGGGGGTCAACTCTATAGGCCAGGGGTCTTCAAACTTGGCCCTTTTATGGCTTGTGGACTTCAACTCCCAGAATTCCTCAGCCAGCATGTCTGGCTGAGGAATTCTGGGAGTTGAAGTCCACAAGCCATAAAAGGGCCAAATTTGAAGACCCCTGCTATAGGCTGTGGAACTTTTGGCTATCCAATTTATTATTTTATTTTTGAAATAAATATAATACAATTATAAACATGAAAACAGTACTTCACACACACAGCAGACTTCAAGAATTCTATGGTGTTGGTTTCCCCCATTCTGTTTCTATAACCAATGAATGACCAATGACTGATGAATATTAGAGAAATTCCTGGAGAAGTATAAGCGTCTGATATTTATAGAAATAATTATTACATTTAATCCTATATTAACTAGCTATCCTTAAAACACATAACACTGCTAAGCACATAGTGCTTTAGATTGTAAGCCGCCCTGAGTCTTCGGAGAATGGCGGGATATAAATGGGATTTTAAAAAAAACATTACCTGATCCATTAGCTGTCACAAATCTATTTAGAAACCTGGGCTGTCCGTTATCGCCCTTGTTATTTGTATTAACTTTAGAGATATTATTGAACAAGATTCGGAATTCGGAAAAAATTAAGGGGATACAAGTTGGAGATCAGGACTATAGATTGAGAGCATTTGCAGATGATCTGGTTGTTACAGTGACCCAGCCAGAGAACTCTGTTGTGGACCTGATAGAGATAATAACACAATATGGGAAGGTTTCTGGATTTAAAGTAAACATACAGAAAACTAAAATTTTGGCTAGAAACATGACAGTTTCACAGAAGGCCTTCTTGGAAGGATTAACTGGATTTGAGATTGTTAAAAGGGTTAAATATTTGGGGGTAATTTTGTCGCCCTCGAATACAAAGCTATATAAAAATAATTATGAAAAATTGTGGGGGAAAATTCAAAAAGAATTGGAGAGTTGGCAAAAATTGCAATTGACTTTGTTGGGACGGATTGCAGCAGTGAAAATGAATGTCCTGCCCAAATTTTTATTTCTATTCCAAATGATACCGATTCTTAAGAAAGATTCTAATTTGGAGGAATGGCAGCGTGGTATCAATAAATTTGTGTGGGCAGGGAAAAAGCCACGAGTTAAACTTAAGATTATGCAGGATATTCGTGAGAGAGGTGGCCTTAAATTGCCTAATTTTAAATTATATTATGAAGCTGCTGCATTAGTAGGAATAAGTGATTGGATCAATTTGACGCAATCGAGGTTATTAAATCTTGAGGGCCATGATTTGTTGTTTGGCTGGCATGCATATTTGTTGTATGATAAGAAGGTAGGTACTGTGTTTAGGACGCATATTTTAAGACAGGCATTGCTGAGAGTTTGGAAGAAGTATAGACATAAGCTAAGTTGTAAGATACCATTGTGGGCAATTCCAAAACACGCAATAGAAAATATACATGCTGGTTTCAAACACGATGAGACTACCTACAAGGAAATTTTAAGTTTGGAAAGGAATGTTTGGTGCTTGAAATCATATAGCTTCTTGCGAGAAGAGAAGGTTGTTCAAACATGGTTTCAATATACTCAGTTACGGGCCAGGTGGAAAGAAGACCAGAAAATTGGATTTGCAACGACTGATGAAAATCTGATAAAGCAAATTAGAAATCAGGGACCTGCACACATTAAACGGATATATCTTGCATTGATAGAGATTGATTCAGAAACAGAGCTTGTTAAGGACTGTATGATAAAATGGGCCCAAAATATTCAGGAAGTTATTACAATGGACATGTGGGAGAAGATCTGGGTGAGGAATGTGAAATTTACTCAAGCTCAAAATTTAAGAGAGAATTTTTATAAGATGTTTTATAGATGGCATTTAGATCCTAAAAAGCTTGCAAGTATGTACCCGAATTATCAGCCTAAGTGTTGGAGGTGCGGGGTTGAAGATGCAACATATTTTCACATATGGTGGACATGTAAAAAGGTTAAGGCCTTTTGGATTAAAATCTGGTGGAATATACAGAAGATCTTTAAAAGGAGGATAAAGTTTTGTCCGCAATTTTTTTTGTTGGGAATAATTGTTGATGCTACAGTGGTGGACTCTAAGTTGATGCTGAATTTAGTCACGGCAGCAAGACTTTTGATAGGACAATATTGGAAGAAAGAGGAGCTGCCGACCATAGAAGAATGGACTTTAAAGGTTTCCGACCTGGCAGAGATGGCGAAGATATCGGCTTATTTGAAAGATCACTCGCAAGAACGTTATATTATGGAATGGAGAAAGTGGATTGAGTTTATCCAGAATAAGTATAGGGTTAAGAAGTTTTATCTAGCATTCGAATAAGTCTTCTTTCGTGTTTTTTCTTTTCTTTTCCTATTTTTTTTTATATATATTTAATAATGTTAAGTTTTGTTTGTTCTTATATAAGTTAGAGAGTGATGGATTTTAGAATTTATGGTTGTTAGTATATGGTTGCTTATGATTGCTTTTATATATATATACCTTGTATTTAGCTCTGGGAAGTCCGGGGGGGGGAGGGGGGTGGGGGGGAGGTAGGGGAGGGAAGAGGGAGGGGGGAAGGGGGGAGGGAAGGGGGGAGGGAAGAGGTAGGGGGGAGGTAGGGAGGGGAGGGTGGAGGGGGATGGGGGTTTTTAATGGAAAATTGTATTGTAAAACTTTTCAATTAAAAAAAAAAAAAAAAGAAACCTGGGCTAATAGAAGCAGAGAGATCTGTGTGCAAGAAGTGCAAACAAGTTAAAAACTTCCTATGCATTTTTCATGGAAAGATTGATGCATATATTGTATGTAATATACTATGATACAAGGGACCATTGGGAAATCCAGACTGTAATCCAAACTGGTGTGTTTAAAAATTTTTGAGAAGGCAGTTGTTAAATCACTTATATATTACTGCAAAGAAAATTATATGAAGGTGTCTACATAAACATCAGACTAAAACTTCTAATTCTCTTTCAGTGCTCTTTTTCAGTTTCTTTCCTGAAATCCTTCCAAAATGGATAAACGCTTGATAAAATCCATCACTTGAGGCTTTGTTGATGGTTATTTTATGATGCTTGTCTGTAATGTGTTTTTATTTTATATTATGAATATCTTTAATTTTATCTATTTTATTGTACACCACATATTATAAAGTTACCTATGTGTGATGGTAGATAGATAGATAGATAGATAGATAGATAGATAGATAGGTAGGTAGGTAGGTAGGTAGGTAGGTAGGTAGGTAGGCAGGCAGGCAGGCAGGCAGGCAGGCAGGCAGGCAGGCAGGCAGGCAGGCAGGCAGGCAGAACCCCATGGCCAAACTGTGCCCTAAAAAATGTAATCTGTATAGACCTTGCAAATAGTTCTACACCCAAACCCCAAAGTAAACCCAACAAACCAACAGTAGATACTTGTCTAATATTGCCATAAGTCTAAGATAAACATTAATTACATAAATAATTTTAAACCTGCTTTTCAGTTATTAAAAAGGCTCCCAGAAAAGCTTGTAGAAATTGGAAATAAGACAACAAAACTAACAAGCAGAATTGTGATTTGTGCTACAAAAAATTACAGTTAAATAATAACTCTTTTCAAGTTAATGCCAGGACAGATGATGATTAATGAATTGTATCAATGCCCAGATACCTGTTTTCTGAAAATTTCTGAAACTTGAAATAATGTCATAATGTTTTATAGATGCTTTTTAAAAATAGGATAACTATACGTTCCAGTTCCTATGATTAGGACAATTACAAACTATCCCTAAGTACACCTTATTATTAAAATGTTATTGGTATGGGAGAGGGATTAACCATTAGTGAACTCCTATAATTATATATTGTTAGCAACAGTAATAAAGACTACTGCTTGGGGTTCAAGTGATTCTGATTACATGGACCAGTCAAGTAAACAAAAATAGAAACAGGATGCTTTCTTTACATATACAAAACAGCCTATGCTCAAACCCCAGGAATCCCAGTTAAAGTAATAAGATAGCAACAGCAAGGGCAATATCTTCGCCTGAGGAACAGATCAGCCTTTTCCAAATATAGATGTATTGCTGGTATGGGACTACAACTCCCATCATCAACTAGCCAACAAGTTAAGTGGTCTACTATGAGGAAAACATGATCTAACAACTCACAATTAGCAGTGTAAGTGCATAAATAAAACTGGAACTTCAAAGTCAGGAAAAGAAACACTGAGCTAGTCAGACTAATAATCACTTGCTATATAATCTTAGTCCATGTATTTAACATGCCAAACTGATGCATCCACAGTAATTCAAAATAAATGTATCATGGTGTGGTTTGGTATAGTAATGAAAGTGGGGGTTAAGGTTAACCTATAAACCAGAAGGACGCGGTGGCTCAGTAGGTTAGGATGCTGAGCTTGTCGATCAGAAGGTTGGCAGTTTGGCGGGTCGAATCCCGAGTGCCGCATAGCAGAGCGAGCACCTGTTACTTGTCCCAGCTTCTGCCAACCTAGCAGTTCGAAAGCACGTAAAAATGCAAGTAGAAAAATAGGGACCACTACGGTGGGAAGGTAACAGTGCTCCATGCGCCTTTGGCGTCTAGTCATGCCGGCCACATGACCACGGAGACATCCTCGGACAAGCGCTGGCTCTTCGGCTTTGAAACGGAGATAGGCCCCTAGAGTCGGAAACAACTAGCACGCATGTGCGGGGGAACCTTTACCTTTATAAACCAGAAAACCATGAGTTCTAGTCTAGGCATGAAAAACCAGCTGAGCAACTTTGGGCCAATCACTTTCTTTCAGCTGAACCCAAATCACATGGTTTTTATTTTGGGGGAAATAGGAGGAGGAAGAAGTATTAAGTATGTTCACCGCCTTGAGTTACCTATAAAGTAATAAAGATGGGATAAAAGTATAATAATAAATAATCTCATGAGGGGAGTTCCACACCAATGAAACCTAAATTCCCTATGCCTGTACCGTATATACTTGAGTATAAGCCGAATTTTTCAGCCCACTTTTTGGGCTGAAAAATTCCACTTCGGCTTATACTCCAGTCAACAAAAAAAACTTACCGAGGACTTGTGCGCGGCCGAGGCTTTGGTGCTTCCGGGATCGCGCGCACCTCTCCCAAGCCACCGCCGTCCGCAGACCTGCCGAAGTTTGGGGAGGTTTGGGGAGGTGCGCGCGCACCTCCCCAAACCTCCCCAAACGTCGGCAGGTCTCCGGACCTCCATGCCCTGCCTGCCTGCTTCTTTCCGCTGCGGAAAGAAGCAGACCTCCGTGCCCTGCCTGCCTGCTTCTTTCCGCTGCGGAAAGAAGCAGACCTCCGCGCCCTGCCTGCCTGCTTCTTTCCGCTGCGGAAAGAAGCAGACCTCCGCGCCCTGCCTGCCTGCTTCTTTCCGCTGCGGAAAGAAGCATACCTCCGCGCCCTGCCTGCCTGCTTCTTTCCGCTGCGGAAAGAAGCATACCTCCGCGCCCTGCCTGCCTGCTTCTTTCCGCTGCGGAAAGAAGCAGACCTCCGCGCCCTGCCTGCCTGCTTCTTTCCGCTGCGGAAAGAAGCAGACCTCCGCGCCCTGCCTGCCTGCTTCTTTCCGCTGCGGAAAGAAGCAGACCTCCGCGCCCTGCCTGCCTGCTTCTTTCCGCTGCGGAAAGAAGCAGACCTCCGCGCCCTGCTTGCCTGCTTCTTTCCGCTGCGGAAAGAAGCAGACCTCCGCGCCCTGCCTGCCTGCTTCTTTCCGCTGCGGAAAGAAACAGACCTCCGCGCCCTGCTTGCCTGCTTCTTTCCGCTGCGGAAAGAAGCAGACCTCCGCGCCCTGCCTGCCTGCTTCTTTCCGCTGCGGAAAGAAGCAGACCTCCGCGCCCTGCCTGCCTGCTTCTTTCCGCTGCGGAAAGAAGCAGACCTCCGCGCCCTGCTTGCCTGCTTCTTTCCGCTGTGGAAAGAAGCAGACCTCCGTGCCCTGCCTGCCTGCTTCTTTCCGCTGCGGAAAGAAGCAGACCTCCGCGCCCTGCTTGCCTGCTTCTTTCCACAGCGGAAAGAAGCAGGCAGGCAGGGCACGGAGGTCTGCTTCTTTCCGCAGCGGAAAGAAGCATACCTCCGCGCCCTGCCTGCCTGCTTCTTTCCGCTGCGGAAAGAAGCAGACCTCCGCGCCCTGCCTGCCTGCTTCTTTCCGCTGCGGAAAGAAGCAGACCTCCGCGCCCTGCCTGCCTGCTTCTTTCCGCTGCGGAAAGAAGCAGACCTCCGCGCCCTGCCTGCCTGCTTCTTTCCGCAGCGGAAAGAAGCATACCTCCGCGCCCTGCCTGCCTGCTTCTTTCCGCTGCGGAAAGAAGCAGACCTCCGCGCCCTGCCTGCCTGCTTCTTTCCGCTGCGGAAAGAAGCAGACCTCCGCGCCCTGCCTGCCTGCTTCTTTCCGCTGCGGAAAGAAGCAGACCTCCGCGCCCTGCCTGCCTGCTTCTTTCCGCTGCGGAAAGAAGCAGACCTCCGCGCCCTGCCTGCCTGCTTCTTTCCGCTGCGGAAAGAAGCAGACCTCCGCGCCCTGCTTGCCTGCTTCTTTCCGCTGCGGAAAGAAGCAGACCTCCGCGCCCTGCTTGCCTGCTTCTTTCCGCTGCGGAAAGAAGCAGACCTCCGTGCCCTGCCTGCCTGCTTCTTTCCGCTGCGGAAAGAAGCAGGCAGGCAGGGCGCGGTCTGCTTCTTTCCGCAGCGGAAAGAAGCAGGCAGGCAGGGCACGGAGGTCCGGAGACCTGCCGACGTTTGGGGAGGTTTGGGGAGGTGCGCGCGCACCTCCCCAAACCTCCCCAAACTTCGGCAGGTCTCCGGACGGTGGCGGCTTGGGAGAGGTGCGCGCGATCCTGGAAGCACTGAAGCAAGTCCTCGGTAAGCTCCGGGCGGTCACTTGCTTCGTGTCTCCTGAGGGAAGGGGGGGTGACTGGAGCGGGCGTGTTTCCTCGCCTGCTGGGCGCTGCAATTTGCCCGGGGAACGCGCGGGCCCCGAATGGCAGCGTGGAGCGAGGAAGCGGACAGCCAGGGCTTCCCCGAGAGCCGCGGCCACACAGGGTATTCCTGTGTATTCAGGCTTGCAAAATGGCGGATCGAGCCTCTGCTGGCGGCAGAGGCTTGCAGAGCGCGGATCCAGCCTCCGCCGGCGGCGGAGGCTTGCAGAACGGCGGATCGGCTTATACTCGAGTCAACAACTTTTTCCAGTTTTTGGGGGTGAAATTGGGGGTCTCGGCTTATACTCGAGTCGGCTTATACTCAAGTATATACGGTAATTCATGCTATTTTACGATGCAAGGAGGAGGAAGCAGCTGTTACAGATATGGAGCCCAGCTAAAAAAAAGATGGATTCCAAGGCAAATCTGCAAAACTGGCATGTAAGGGAGAAAAACTTGTTGTACCATTGGCAGATCAAGGAACTAGCATTAAATTGTTTCATTAATCAGCCCTACAAAATATCAAGGCTACAGTTGCACTAAAAATGGCACACACGTCACCTTTTTTTTTGGAAATACTGTATCTAATTTGCTTGTGATGAAATGCCAATGGTGACAATTTTCATTCCCACTTTTTAATCAGTAGAAACAGGAGCCTCCCCAAAAGCCAAACAGAAACAACACAGGGAATGAGGAGGACACACACACACAGAGAGAAAAGTACAATCCAGGTGCATAAAAAAGGGTGTGTGAGTGGGAGGGGTCATGAAATCATATAATATAGTGTTTTTAGTATTGGATTAGGGACTCCCTACTTGAAATCCATTCTCAGCATGAAACCTACGAAGCAATTGTGAGCCAATCTCTTCATGCACAATGCTGGGTGGTTGTGGAGAAGTGTGGATGACATTATTATTATTATTATTATTATTATTATTATTATTATTATTATTATTATTATTTAATAATTTAATAATTTAATTTGTATACCGCCCTTCTCCCGAAGGACTCAGGGCAGTGAACAGGGCAATACATAATAAAAACCAGGATACAAAAATTAAAAAGTAATTAAACTACAATGCCCGTAATAAATTAATACATATTAAAAGTTAATATGTAACCGATTATAAAACCCAGCCCCAACCCATCAGACCAGGCCAGCTAGTTCAAAAAGAAAAGTTTTGAGATCGCGCCGAAAGGAGCGAAGGTCGGGGACCGTTAATAATAATAATAATAATAATAATAATAATAATAATAATAATAATAATAATAATAATAAGAAGAAGAAGAAGAAGAAGAAGAAGAAGAAGAAGAAGAAGAAGAAGAAGAAGTAGTAGTTGGAAGGGACCTTGGAGGTCATCTAGTCCAATCCCCTGCTCAGGCAGGAAACCCTATACCATTTCAGACAAATGGCTGTCCAGTCTCTTCTTAAAGACTTCCAGTGTTGGAGCATTCACCGCTTCTGGAGGCAGGTTGTTCCACTGGTTAGTCGTTCTAACTGTCAGGAAGTTTCTCCTTAGTTCTAGGTTGCTTCTCTCCTTGATTAGTTTCCATCCATTGCTTCTTGTCCTGCCTTCGGGTGCTTTGGAGAATAGCTTGAGTCCCTCCTCTTTGTGGCAGCCCCTGAGATATTGGAACACGGCTATCATGTCACCCCTCACCCTTCTCTTCGTTAAATTACACATACCCAATTCCAGCAACCGTTCCCTATATGTTTTA
Source organism: Vipera ursinii (assembly GCF_947247035.1). Classification (NCBI taxonomy): domain Eukaryota; kingdom Metazoa; phylum Chordata; class Lepidosauria; order Squamata; family Viperidae; genus Vipera; species Vipera ursinii. The sequence goes on along the minus strand of NC_139512.1, from coordinate 342,350,999 downwards.
GCCTCCAGTCCCCCAATCATCTTTGTTGCTCTTCTCTGTACTCTTTCTAGAGGCTCAACATCTTTTTTACATCGTGGTGACCAAAACTGGATGCAGTATTCCAGGTCTGGCCTTACCAAAGCATTGTAAAGTGGTATTAGTACTTCACTTGATCTTGATTCTATCCCTCTGTTAACGCAACCTAGCACTGTGTTGGCTTTTTTGGCAGCTGCAGCACACTGCTGGCTCATATTGAAGTGATTGTCTAGTGTTAGATAGTGTTTTGCTTTCTTGGAGGGGATGATGATGATGATGATGATGATGATGATGATAATAATAATAATAATAATAATAATAATACTAATAATAATAATAATAATAATAATAATAATGGCAGCATTGGATTCTGCCTCTTTGTCGTACGGAGGTATTGCTCGACTTGCAAATTTGTTCAGTGACTGTTTGAAGATACAATGGAACTGGGAAAAAAATGACTTACGACTGATTCTCACATTTACGACTGCTGAAGCATCCCCACGGTTCACGTAATCCAAATTCAGGCACTTGGCAACCAGCTTGTATTCAAGATGGTTGCAGTGTCCTGGGGTCCTGTGATCACCATCTGCGACCTTCCCAGCCAGCTTCTAACAAGCAAAGTCAATAGGGGAAGTGGTATTCACTTAAGGACTGTGTGATTCACTTAACAACTATAGTGATTCATTTAACAATCATGGCAGAAAAGGTCGTAAAGTGGGTTGGGTGTGAGTCACTTAACAATCACTTTCCTTAGCAATGGAAACTTTGGTCCCAATTATGGTTATAAGTCAAGGACTACCTGTATTTCATTTCACAAGGAAAAAAACTGGTTGGCTTACATGGTCCTATATCTTAATTGATTGCTTGATTCAGAGGACAGCACACCCTTCCCAGTAGCCCAGCTTGACTCATTATTTAACAGAATTTAACAGGATTGGAAGGGTCCTTGGAGGTCTTCTAGTCCAACTCCCTGCTCAAGCAACATTACCCTCATCATTACCATCATCAGCAGTTGTGCTTCAATGCATCATCCCAGGTGATATTTCAGTGCAAATAAAACAGAACTGACCAAATTCTGTGCAAAAAAAATTCTGACACCTAAGTGGGTTAAAGTTACTTTAAAGAGCAACAGGGACTAGAGAATTGAATCTTTTATTTCCTTGTTAAGTGGGAGAAGGCTCAACTTTTTATCATTTCTATCACCCCATCATGTTTTAGTCATGTTACTCAGTGTCTAGGACTATGTTGGGAGATAATGGATGATTTAAAAAAGGGGGGGTGGGGGGTGGAGAAGAATCAGCAGTATTGAAGTATATAGCCAGATTGGCTGTTCTTAACCTGAGTGTTCTATTGGTAAACATTATATGAAGAATTCCAGTTTCATTTGTCTCTTTGACCCTGCATAGTACATAGAAATCTTCTATTTCCATCTGCCTTTTCTTACAACAAAAAATAATTAAAAACTGTTTCTTCCTCCTTATGTTAAACTTTGTTTTGCAATTTTGCGTCAAACAAATTCAATCTTTTAACTTAAAAAAATTAACCACAACTGCTCAGTTTAATTACTATGTGATATACTGTGATGAAGTATACATGCTGCAAATTCCCATAATACAGGCAGCAGTCACTTGTGACCACAACTGAGCCCAAGTTTCTGTTGCTAAGCTTTGCCCCATTTTATGACCTTCCTTGCCACGGTTGTTAAGTGAATCACTGCAATCAATAAGTTAGTAACATGGTAAGTGAATCTGGCTTCCCCATTGACTTTGCTTGTCAGAAGGTCACAAAAGGGGATCACATGATCTTGGGAAAACAGCAACAATCATAAATATGAGCCAGTTGCCAAGCATCTGAATTTTGATCACATGACCATGGGGATGCTGCAAGACTCATGTGAAAAATGGTCATTAAGTCACTTTTTTTCAGTGCCATTGTAACTTTGAATGGTCACTAAATGAAAGGTTGTATGGCGAGGGCTACCTGTACTTCTGTAGAAGGAAATGTAGCTTTGCCTTCTCAGCAATTGCTCCCTGGAGGATGTTTGAGCACTTCTTTTGTGTAGGATCATACATTCTCCCATTACACTTTCTTCTTTGTTAGCTGGGGTATCACACTATGTCATTAGAAACCACAATTCTATCAATGGATAACATTTTGGAAACAGTGTTTATAACCTTCTATAATACTCCCTTCCAATGAAAGTAGCTTTCCATGGACTATTACTATGTTGCTCTTCCATTGTACAGGATTTTATTATGTCACTAACTGGAACAGCCTTTCTGTTCTTTATATATATAATCGATATAAAGCTTCTTTTTGGAACTCTGCACCTGTTTGGGGATTTCTTGGCCACGAAGACTGCACAATATAGGAGTTGAAGTTGAATGAATACAAAATGTTCCACTTTGGAGAGAATTTAACTAGCAAGGGCACAGTGCAATACTATTTAACAAGCAACGGCAACTTTGCAAAGAGGAAAAAAAATTGCAGGCAATTCTGGCAAAATGAAAAGATTTTTAGTAACTCTGGCAGTACAGCAATGGTAGTTTTTCAGAGCCAGCAACCCTGAACTTTAACAACAAAGCTAGAGGATAGCAAACATTCACAAATGAATTAGCTTTGAAGGCATCAGATGGCACCATCTGCAGACTTTTAGCAATTACAAATGAAGGCTGAGGTGCACAAAACAGAAATGAAGAAAATTTAAAGTGATGCTGTTAAGCTCCTGCTCAAACAGCAAGGAAAAGTTAATCTAGATCGGTCTGACAATATATTAAAGACAACAACACTAACCATCTTGGCGGCTAGGTTCCCTGTTTAATCTTCCAGAACATGAAGAATAATTATCTGAGCACATTTCGAAACTTTTCAAAAGAACAGGGTGTCCATTTTAAAAGCAGATTAAGGAATCTTAAGGGGTCTGATGGGAAACGGGGGTTCACAAGGAATCTTAAAAGTCCCATAATGAACAATCACAAGTTCAAAAGTTCTTAAAAGTCCCATAATGAATAATCACAAGTTCAAAATAAGTAAAACTGGTGCCGATCATGCAGCGGTGTCAAACTGCCGGCCCAAGGGCCGGACGCATCACGCGGAAGCCGTGCCCACCCCATTGCCGGCAATGGCAAAACAGTCCCGAGATGTCACGCAACGTCACGTGACGTCGCGAGTTTGATACGTCTGTGCGGATCAGGTATAAAAAACAGCATTCAAATAACTTTTGCACTGAACAATAACCAATGGCAATCCACGTGTTTCCCTAAAATTTGGTTCGGGTATATACAACAGACATGTCAAACACAAGGCCCGCGGGCCACAAACGGCCCGCCATATGATTGAATCCGGCCCGCACAACTCTCCCAGAAATTACAAAGGTCCGGCCCCCACCACCTTGGCGCCGGCCCGGCTGAGCACCTGCTCAGTAGGAGGCAAGTGCACGTGGGCTGGTGGAGCCCAGCAACATTTGCAGCTCGTTAGCCCCTCGACAGCTCATTGGCCAGAGCCCAGGCAGCCTCCTCCCAGTTCCAAAAAAAAAGTGGGACTAAAAAAATTCAATCGATCAATTCAAACTGCTCACAAAAAAAAAAACAACTCTCAAAGTTCGAATTGATTGAATGAACTTCTTTGGTTTGTGGGACTGCCAAACTTCTTTGCTTCTTTGGACTGCACGTGGAGTCAACGGAGGAAGAAACAGGAGGAGTGGGAAGGTGAGTGGGACCTTTTTCTACTTGCTGTCCAGGTGGGGGTGGACAGTCTCTGGTGAGGGGATGAGGCGCCCAGGAAGAAAGGCGGACTTGAGGAGGCCAGAGAAAGAGCTCTGTTACTTCTGCCGGCACGCTTTGGCATTTCATCTCCTCATTCGGGCGCTGCGGAGGGCGAGGCGAGGCGCCCGGCCCGATCCTGCAGCGCCCCAGCCCAGACACGCCTGCGGGAGGGGAGCCGAGCTGAGCTGTTAATTTCCCCGTTCGGGTGCTGCGGAGGGCGAGGTGAGGCGCCGGGCCCGATCCTGCAGCGCCCCAGCCCAGACACGCCTGCGGGAGGGGAGCTCAGCGGTTAATTTCCCCGTTCGGGCGCTGCGGAGGGCGAGGTGAGGCGCCGGGCCCGATCCTGCAGCGCCCCAGCCCAGACACGCCTGCGGGAGGGGAGCTCAGCGGTTAATTTCCCCGTTCGGGCGCTGCGGAGGGCGAGGTGAGGCGCCGGGCCCGATCCTGCAGCGCCCCAGCCCAGACACGCCTGCGGGAGGGGAGCCGAGCTGTTTCTTTCCCCGTTCGGGCGCTGCGGAGGGCGAGGCGAGGCGCCGGGCCCGATCCTGCAGCGCCCCAGCCCAGACACGCCTGCGGGAGGGGAGCCGAGCTGTTTCTTTCCCCGTTCGGGCGCTGCGGAGGGCGAGGCGAGGCGAGGCGCCCGGCCCGATCCTGCAGCGCCCCAGCCCAGACACACCTGCGGGAGGGGAGCTCAGCGGTTAATTTCCCCGTTCGGGCGCTGCGGAGGGCGAGGCAAGGCGCCCGGCCCGATCCTGCAGCGCCCCAGCCCAGACACGCCTGCGGGAGGGGAGCCGAGCTGTTTCTTTCCCCGTTCGGGCGCTGCGGAGGGCGAGGCGAGGCGAGGCGCCCGGCCCGATCCTGCAGCGCCCCAGCCCAGACACACCTGCGGGAGGGGAGCTCAGCGGTTAATTTCCCCGTTCGGGCGCTGCGGAGGGCGAGGCAAGGCGCCCGGCCCGATCCTGCAGCGCCCCAGCCCAGACACGCCTGCGGGAGGGGAGCCGAGCTGTTTCTTTCCCCGTTCGGGCGCTGCGGAGGGCGAGGTGAGGTGCCGGGCCCGATCCTGCAGCGCCCCAGCCCAGACACGCCTGCGGGAGCCGAGCTCAGCGGTTAATTTCCCCGTTCGGGCGCTGCGGAGGGCGAGGCGAGGCGCCCGGCCCGATCCTGCAGCGCCCCAGCCTAGACACACCTGCGGGAGGGGAGCTCAGCGGTTAATTTCCCCGTTCGGGCGCTGCGGAGGGCGAGGCAAGGCGCCCGGCCCGATCCTGCAGCGCCCCAGCCCAGACACGCCTGCGGGAGGGGAGCCGAGCTGTTTCTTTCCCCGTTCGGGCGCTGCGGAGGGCGAGGCGAGGCGAGGCGCCCGGCCCGATCCTGCAGCGCCCCAGCCCAGACACACCTGCGGGAGGGGAGCTCAGCGGTTAATTTCCCCGTTCGGGCGCTGCGGAGGGCGAGGCGAGGCGCCCGGCCCGATCCTGCAGCGCCCCAGCCTAGACACACCTGCGGGAGGGGAGCTCAGCGGTTAATTTCCCCGTTCGGGCGCTGCGGAGGGCGAGGTGAGGCGAGGTGCCCGGCCCGATCCTGCAGCGCCCCAACCCAGACACACCTGCGGGAGGGGAGCTCAGCGGTTAATTTCCCCGTTCGGGCGCTGCGGAGGGCGAGGCGAGGCGAGGCGCCCGGCCCGATCCTGCAGCGCCCCAGCCCAGACACGCCTGCGGGAGGGGAGCCGAGCTGTTTCTTTCCCCGTTCGGGCGCTGCGGAGGGCGAGGCGAGGCGCCCGGCCCGATCCTGCAGCGCCCCAGCCCAGACACGCCTGCGGGAGGGGAGCCGAGCTGTTTCTTTCCCCGTTCGGGCGCTGCGGAGGGCGAGGCGAGGCGCCCGGCCCGATCCTGCAGCGCCCCAGCCCAGACGCGCGCGCCCCTAGGAGCGGAGCCACTTCTGCAGAGCCACAAGAGTGAAGCAGCAGCCGCCCTCCTGCAATCTTGGGCAGTGCCCAGACTGGCTCCATCCCTCTTTCCTGGAGTTGCTTCTCCCCCTCCCCCGCATGTTCCCAGCCTGAATCACATGTCACTGGCCTCCTTTTCCGCGGACCATCCCTGCCAGTGCCCCCATGAGCCCCATCCCCTTGCCCCCTGGGTCCCCAAACCTCATTATGCTCAGTCTCTTGGTGGAAAATAAGTTGAAATCAATGGAGGGTTGCTTTGGGTCTCCCCCAAAGGACAGACTGACAGACCTTGAGAGAACTAATCAGCATTGCTTGCAAAAGCTAAATTTTGGATAGATATTTCAGGGATTTTGAACTCTATTTCTGGGCTTCATGGACATAGGAGAGTTGTTGGGAAAAAATGGAGCAAGTGGTTCCTTGTTTCCTATTTGGGAAAGCTGGATGTGTCTTGATTTCCCCCCCCCCCTTGCAAATATCAGAATCTGATCAGAAATGGAGGCTGAGTAGTCCTTGTGGCTGCTAGACCAGCTTCTGAGTGATGGTGGATTGCTGATTTTTTCCTCCATCCATACAGGATCTCTTGCATAAAACATATAATTTCAATTGTATCAAAGAGGGCTGCTTTCTTGCTTTCTCTCCACAGATGCTGTTATGTTGCTAAACCTACTCCAAACATCTAGACTTGCAGCATCTTAGGATACCTACCTAGTGTGCTCACAACTGCTTGCCTCACACAGTACCTGAGACTTTGAGCTTTCTGTCCAGTCTCATCCATATATTTATCTGCAGGGAAGAAGACCTGCGTGCCAATATTTAAATCCCCCAAAATGGCCAAACGGAAAGTGGACTTTGAAAAAAGATGCTTTCAAAAGAGGTGGGAGCCAGAGTACCTGTTTGTTGACATTGAAGATAAGGCTGTGTGCCTTGTTTGTGGAGCTACTGTGGCTGTATTTAAAGAGTATAACTTGAGACGGCACTATGAGACGAAGCATCAGGACAAGTACAAAAACTTGAACATGGAGCAGAAAGCACAGAAGGTGGAAGAGTTGAAAAAGAGCCTGATGTCACGGCAGCATATGTTCAGAAAAGCAAAATCACAAAGTGAAGCTGCTGTGAAAGCTAGTTTTATAGTAGCAGAAGAGATAGCCAAATCAGCCCGGCCATTTACAGAGGGGGAGTTTTTGAAGCACTGCATGATTAAAGTGTGCGAAGTCATGTGTCCAGACCAAAAGCAAGCTTTTTCAAACATAAGCCTAAGCAGAAATACTGTTGTTGATCGGATATGTGAGCTTGCCACTGATTTGCAAGGACAATTGGTTGAAAAGGGAAAAGAATTTATTGCTTATTCCCTTGCTGTGGATGAGAGCACTGACGTCTCTGACACAGCACAGCTGACAATCTTCATCCGTGGAGTGGACTCAGGTTTATGCATTACGGAGGAGCTTCTGGATATAACATCACTGCATGGCACTACCACAGGGAAGGACATATTTGAAGCAGTATCCAAAAGTATACATGACATGAAACTACCCTGGGACAAACTTATAGGACTCACAACAGATGGAGCACCTTCAATGTGCGGGGAAAAGAGTGGACTAGTAGGAAGGATGCGAGACAAAATGAAGAGTGAGAATTGCACAGGTGAGCTGACAGCATATCACTGCATTATACATCAAGAAACACTATGTGGCAAAGCCCTGAAAATGGACCATGTAATGCACACTGTAACAAAGACAGTTAACTTTATAAGAGCCAAAGGTTTAAATCACCGTCAATTTAAGACTTTTCTTGAAGAAATCAATTCTGAACTTGGTGATCTCCCTTATCACACAGAGGTGCGATGGCTAAGTCGAGGGAAAGTGCTCAACAGATTTTTTGAATTACGCATGGAAATTTGTCAGTTTCTTGAAAGCAAAGGAAAAGACTGCACAGAATTGAAGGATGAAAAGTGGCTGTGTGAATTAGCATTTCTATGTGACATTACTAATTATCTCAGTGCACTAAACCTACAGCTTCAGGGACGGGACCGTGTGATCACAGACATGTATGATGCTGTGAAAGCTTTTCAAGTAAAGCTGCGACTGTGGGAGACTCACATGCAGCAAGGAAACTTGAGTCACTTTCCCAGTTGCCAAACAATAAAAAACCAGGTCTCCACCACTGCCTTCTCAAATGCTGAGTTTGCTAATAAACTGAGCACACTTCAAATGGAGTTTACACGTCGCTTTGCTGATTTTGAAAAACAGAAATTCAGTTTTGGACTGCTCAGCAATCCATTTTCAGTTGAAGTGGAGAGTGCTCCTGTAAATATCCAGATGGAGTTGATAGAACTCCAATGTAACAGCACACTGAAGGGAAAGTACGATTCTGTAGGACCCGCACAGTTCACCAGGTTCATCCCTGAAACAATGCCCCAACTCCGCCTACAAGCTGCTCGAATGCTCTCCATGTTTGGGAGTACATACCTCTGTGAGCAACTTTTCTCTGTCATGAGGGTGAACAAAAGCGCACACAGAAGTCAGCTCACGGATGCACACCTCCACTCTATCCTGAGAGTATCCACCACTCAAAACCTATCCCCAAACGTGGATGAACTTGTAGCCAGGAAAAGATGCCAAACATCCAGTTCGGACAAAATGGCATGAGAACTAAAAAGCTTGTTTTTTTCTTTGTTTTAAATGTGTTTTTGCAGATTTATTTGAAATAAATAATTTATTTGTTCATATTTGAAATTTTATTCCTTTTTGCCCCACTCTTAGGCATAATACACTTCTGAACTAATATGATACAATGGTCCTACATGCAACTGGCCCTTTGAAGGCAACCATGATGCTTGATGTGGTGAAAGTTTCCAGGAAGCAGTTTCCTCCAACTTCTTCTGCCTTGAAAGATCTCTGGAGAGGAGCATGCAGGACTGGGAAGTGCTGCTCCCCTGCCTCCTCTTGCTCTCCAGAGATCTGTCAAGGCAGAAGAAGGAAACCCCCCCCCCACACACACACAAACACACACACACTTCAAGCTTGGAGACTAGGAGGCTATCTATATCTGAGCTAACAAACTACCAATCATGCCTGGGCTTGGGAAGAAGGCCCTTTCCATCCTCTGTGGATAAAAGCCCCTAAACGTGGAATATAGTGCGTGTGTATGTGCACATGCTTGGCTGCAGAAGTTTGGGGAGGTGAAGAGCTTGTGGGGCAATGACATGTCCCCACATCAAATTAGCCGGTGCAACTTGTTCTCTCCTGATCCAGGTATCTCGAGTCAGCTGCGCTGAGTGAGCAGCATTGAGATGGCCACGCCCACTTGGCCACACCCACTTGGCCACACCCACTTGGTCACGCCCACTTGGTCACACCCACCCGGCCCCCCGAGGGCAGCCATAATGCTGATGTGGCCCTCGATGAAATTGAGTTTGACACCCCTGATATACAAGAACAAAACAAGAACCAGACAGCTGATGCCCATGCATTTTATGAGCTTCTAGCTGCTCACTGTCTGGATTTTTATATAATTTCCTCACTACTCATAATGGACCCATTTTAAAAATGTGGAAGATGAGGGGAGGGAGAGGCAGAGAGGCTAAAATGACCATTATCTTGTATGCAGGGAATCTGAGGGGATAATATCAGGGAAATTATCATATAGTCCATTCTTTTCAATTCCCAGAATTTCAGCTTGGTCATTGAACAAGCTAAGGAATTCTGGGATATGAAGTGGCACATCTGAAGGGCACCAAGGATGATGATGACTGATCACAATCTAAGCTATGACCCAGTTTGTTCAAGAACTAGATAATCTTCCTCGGTGTCCTCCAGATGTTTGAATTACAACTGATCATACTAGCTGGGGACTGTAGTTTCAATAAAACTGGAAGATACAGTGTTAGAGTAGACTGTTTTAGCTAAGACAATATCTATTCCCATACGCAAAAGGAAGTTGTCAATATTGGTCTATCTTATATTACTATTGCCATTTTAAGGATAATAATATATCCTTAAAATGGCAATAGTAGAATATAACAGAATATTCAGATACCACTGTTTCAAATATAACATTTAAATGTGAGAGAATCAACAACCACTTTAGAGGTTTAATTTATCACTGGCTCATTTTCATTTTTCAAAAAAATCTTCTCCAAGTCTGTTGCCATGCCTGTTTGTCACAGATACATAAATATATTTTTAGCTCCAGAGCCTGCAAATAGGGGGTAGTAGGTGGAGAGCACAATGGGAGGAGGGAGAGAATATAAAGAATGATTGAAAGCCATGCATCTTGATGCATATTTTACTGAAGCCAGTATAGGGAAAAAAAAGTTTCACCGTACAATATTTATGAAAGGAAGAGAGAGTACAATATCTATCATTCACTTGAACCAAATGAAAATTTCACCAGTAAATATAGATTGTTACAAGAGGAGAATCAAGTCCTTCCTAGGAGTAGAATAAAATCTCAACATAATTTCTAGAATGTAGTTGATTTTCATACACAGCAAAATACAGTAACATGTTTACTTAATACAGTGTTCTTGTTTTTGTTAGCAATCTATGATCACTTTTTGAAATAAGAATATTTGACTTTACATTTGTTTAAAATATCCTAGCATCCAGCCCATATTCCTAACACCACCATCCCCAAATATGGAACTATCCTTTATACTGGAGTCTATAACTGTGGCGGCGAACCTACAGCACGGGTGTCACAGGTGGCACGCAGAGCCCTCTCTGTGGGCACGCACACCCTTGCCCCAGTCCTAGGCCTCCCACTGGGTTTTATAAAACCTTTTCGCCTTAGGCCTCCGCCTCCATGTGCAAAAAAAAAAGGCTCAATCAATCTATTTCGACTTCTCACGAGAAAAAAAAAGATCTTGCAAAGTTGGAATTGAACTTTTTAGTCCCACCCAGTCTGCCGTTACTACCGCAGCCACGCCCACCCAATGGGCCACATCCACCCAGTGGGCCACATCCACCCAGTGGGCCACGCCCACCCGGCACCCGACAAAACGTAAGTGGGTTTTGGGTTGCCGTTTGGGCACTCGGTCTCTAAAAGGTTCACCATCACTGGCCTATAACATCGTGGCCAAACTGGACCTACTTCTCATTTGCCAGTGCTTGTGGCAATTCTCTGTAAACCCCACCGTGGATCCTTTCAACATGAATGTTAAGATTCTTGCCTTTACCGAGGCTATCCATAAGCTTTGCCACCACCCTCTCTTATTTCTAACAAAAGTTCTGGTCCTTGGCACTAGGCATTCATTCTTTAAGCACTGGCAACCCCAGACATATCAAAGTCTCTTTGCATTTTTAAATTCTGCCATTTGGATTTCTTGTCTCCCCCACAATTAAATCTGGAGCTTTCTTAAATAAATAAATGTGATGGGCAGTTGCAGACCAGGGCTTACTTTGGAAGCATGCCGGCTGTCCAGAAAAAGGACAAAAAGTAAGCAGGAATATCATACTGAGGGAGGGAGTTTAGAAAATAATATGGAGGGGCCATTCTAGTAAATTGGTGTTGTGGTTAGATCCCTCATAGCATTCACTTTATGAATGAGCAAGCTCCCCACCAGCACCCACAGTATGTATGTATGTATGTATGTATGTATGTATTTATTTATTTCGATTTATATACCGCCCTTTTCCTGAGGGACTCAGGGCGGTTTACAGGGCAGATTAAAACAATACAATATATATAAGTTAAAATAAAAATTAGATAGCCCCCCAAAAATAAAAAAATAAAACCTTAAAAACCCTCAGTCCAGGCCAGCAAGCTTCAATAGCCAAGTCTTTAGGACCCGGCGAAACGAGTGAAGGTCGGGGGCCATCCGGAGTTCCACCGGCAGTTGATTCCAAAGGGCAGGCATGCCCACTGAGAATGCTCTCCCCCTGGGGGCCACCAGCCGGCACTCCCTGACCGGCGGCACCCTGGGGAGACCCTCCCTGTGGGAGCGCACAGGACGATGGGAAGTTGATGCTGGCTGCAGGAGCTCCCGAAGATAGTCCGGACCCATGCCATTTAAGGCTTTATAGGTCATCGCCAGCACTCTCAACATTTCAAATATGCTCACTTGGGTCCTTTTTCTTCTGTTTCTTCTTTTGTTTTTTGTTTTTGTTTTTGTTTTTGGTGATAGTTCCACCCCTATCGATATGGAGACTTCAAACTCCTGGGGGCAGACGGCGACCTGTGTTTTCCTCCTCAGAGTACTCTGTCAAGGGTCACAGATAGTGTCAATTCTATATGAATATAATAATACCCACTGAACTAAGTCTAAATACCCTTTCAGTTACTGCGACACAGCACAAGCCGTAATAAGAGAGAACAGCATGTGTGTCAATCTCAAAATTAGAGATGAAAAAGAGCAGCATAACCTCGGGGTCTCTAGTGCTTCTCTCTGAATCACTACAATTACCAACCATTTTCAGAAAATTCTCATCAACCAATTTCATGTAGCCAAAATAATGGAAGCAAATATCACAAATAGAATAGGGCACAAATGGTAATTTTACTTACGGGATGTTGGGGCTTGCCATTTCCAATTAGCAGGAACTGTGAAGTGGGCATTACTGGCAATGTGAATATAGTAATTGGGGTTGATTTCATGGCGCCTGGCCAAATCTGGCTGACTAGCGCCTTGGCGAGTTAATTATAGCTCTCATCACAGAGCGGGGATACTTTGCTGTGAAGCTGAACATAACTGAACAGCAAGACTATAACAAAACAACCTTGATGTGTCATGGTGGCAAGTAGTGTGTGTGTGTGTGTGTGTGTGTGTGTGTGTGTGTGTGTGTGTGTGCGCGCGGGCACATTTTGTTCAAAAGTTGCAAAAGGAAGAGCACTCTTGACAAAGTCTGCCAGTTTCCATTGCTACATAGATTAGCAAGTACCTCCTCCCCAAATGACATTTGAAATAATCAAGAAGCTATTAAACTCATAATTTAATACTTATAACCAAGATGCTTGGACAAAAGTTAACATTTGTGATGAATAATGCTCAATGTATTGACCTTAAGTCTCAAGATTTACTGTACTGTTCCAGTTCACTACATGGTACAGTCCAATTCTAGTCTTCTTTTTACTTACTGGAAGATTTACTTGGAAGTAAGATTAATATACACAGCATGCTTAATGGATTTGTTGATTACAACTTGCTGCTAATGTTTTTCTTCCAAGAGAAAAGGTGCACAGATGTAGTCAAATATGTAACTTTGGAAATATTTAAATACCATGAGGACAGAATAAAAGCATGACACAATATCTGACATACAATAATGTACAAATTACACAGATTGCCTAAAATATTTATAGCCATTATTTTTGGTGTAAATTTTCAATACCTCATCACACTTTTAACAGCTACATTTATTAAGTATATAAATGTTTCCATGGGCACGATATATGTATATCATATATCTACATTTATTAAAGCTGACAAGAATTACATGAAATTAAAACTAAAGAAATACACAGAGCTAGCTTTTGTAGATTAATTTGTTTTGTTATTAAAAATGTTAATTAAAAATTTAAATTTTGTAAAAGAAAGTTTCTTTATCTGGAATATTTTTGCTGTTTTTAAATTGTCCTAATACATAGAATTTTATTCCACTGGTGTTGGTTCTCTCACACACATTCCACACACGGTACAGAATCATGATCTGTAAGCCATGCACTTTTCTTACTGTTCATTCTCCTTGCTCCTAGCTAGAGGCTATCAGAAGCTCTGGGTAGGGACAGTGGGCACCAAAGAGTTAAACCCAAATTGCATTGGGGAACGGCCCCCATTTTTAAAAAAATCATTTAGCTTCCCTGGGGGAACATTTTTACTCCAAAAGCTATTGTGCATAACATGGGATGATTGTCATACTTACAAAGATTCTCTCTCTCTCTCTCTCTCTCTCTCTCTCTCTCTCTCTCTCTCTCTCTCTCTCTCTCTCTCTCTCCCTCCCTCCCTCCCTCCCTCCCTCCCTCCCTCCCTGTGTGTGTGTGTACACACATGGACACATGTAGGGGAAAGAGGAAGGGAGAGAAAGAGAATAGTTATACATGAAATGTGAGGGTATTCAAATGAAAGAGGCAGTTTTTAATTCTGGGAATATGACAGTGTCAGTCTTGAGGCATCAATCTTTTTAAAAATTTTGTCTTGATCATTACGCAGATTTTTAGGATCAGCTATCAACAATGGAGCTGGCAGTCCAGAAATATGCTGCAGATTAGAATTTGGTAAAGGAAGTCACAAGGCCCTGGAAAAGGGTATTTAGATACTCTGATGTATCTATGCCTACAAAATCGGAATTGTTCAGGGGTTAGGGTTTTCCTGCGATACTCTGTGACAGTGAACTTTGAAGGAGCAGGACAAGGGAAAAAACAATGAATTGATGCTTTTGCGGTTTAGTGTTGGACTACACTATTTCATGGATAAACAAGTAAACAAAGAATGGGTCACAGAACCAATCCGCAGTTCTCATGAAACATGCAAACAAATAAGCAGGTTGAAATGATCGTGTTTTTGACCATTAGGCAAAGACCCAGTTCCCTTTAGAAGTCCATGCCGCTGAGAAAGGTGGAAGGAAAGAACAGAAGATGACAACCAGCAGCAACATGGATGATAGACTCAACTGCAGTAGAGATGGGTGCAACAATGCTGGGAAAACTGAAGGGGCAGATTGGGGATAGATCATGCTGGAGAAGGCTTATTTATGTGGCCACTAGGAGTTAAAGTTGACTTGATGGCACATAAAAATAAAATACACTAGAGCAGGGGTAGGCAACCTCGGCTCTTTTATGACTCATGGACTTCAGCTATGCTGACTCAGGAATTCTGGGAGTTGAAGTCCATGAGTCATAAAAGAGCCGAGGTTGCCTACCCCTGCACTAGAGAGATAGATATACTCTCTCCCTCTCCCCCCACTCTCTCTCTCAGACACACACACACACAAAACCTGTTACCATTTACAATCAACTCCAAAAGTTAGCCTTCCAAATGGTAAGATTTGCATTCGCTGTCCCCCGAAGTTTAATGTGAATGATTTCCAAAAAAAATAGAACATTTCAAAACCCTGAACTCACAGAGACACAAAGTCTCGAGTGTTATCATTTAATAATGAGTCAACAGATTTAGCATTTAGCGTCTTTGAGGTTTTAATTCACTACATTGTTAAGCTATATTCCCTGGAATAAAAGTAAAATGACTAATTCAGAGATACTCAGGGTAGCCATCTATTTCCTCTGAATTAGTTATATTAAGTACATTCTACTCAAATACTGGATTATCAAAAATTATAGTTTGAAAACTTGCAAATGCAACTGTCTAAAAAAAATTAATAACCTGTGTTTGCTGATGCTAACAGCCTTGCTGCCACATTCTGTGCCACCTACAGTATTTCCGTTGCCAAGAGAAAAAACTAAATGGAAGGCTAGAATGGAGAGGACACACCATCCCTTTCCAGGAATAGTCACAACTGCCAGACAAAGCACAGCTGGAGAATGTACTCTGCATCACTAAGACTCAGTACAGAAATTAATCCCAGATTTCATGAAGCCTGTTCCCTTGTTCCTTCAGGGGAAATGCAACTCCATCCAGAATCAAAAACCTAATTCTGTATTTCTATGTTGTCAGTCCACAGTACCTCTAATCCACTGGCCCTCATCAAGCCCATTAAAGCCCTGGTCCAAAATCCTCACCGAACTCTGATGATAAAGCTCCTTATCATCTGCATACAGAGGCAACCAACTCTAAACTTTCTAATGTCGTTTCACAGCAGCTTTATATGCAGATATTAAAAAACAAGGGTGGCAGAAAAGGTTCCTGCAGCTATGGGAATGAATAGAAATCCCCAGAGCTCAAGTTTGCAATTGACCATGGAAATACAGTAGGATTATAACCATAGAGCCCAAGGTAATATGACACTGTGGTCAATGCTATCAAAAGCCACCAAGAGATCGAGGAGAACCAGCAGAGTTGTGGTCTCTCGGTCATCCCCTCAGAACAGATAATCTGTCAGAATGACTAAGAAAGTTTCAGTGCCTAAGTAACTCTGAAATCTGACTGGGATATGTCCAGACAATCCATCCCCTCAAAGAATACAGAAAGCTGATCAGCCTTCATCCTCTCCAGTCCAAGAAGGAGATAGACGAAAGAGATGGTGTTAGACTTCCAGAGAAAAAAGGAGGAACCTTCCCCACTTTACATCGGGGAGGACTGTGTAGAGAGAGTTTCCTTCTTTAAATTTCTGGGAGACTACCTCTGTGAAGATCTGACCTGGAAAGTTAACACAACCCAGGTGGCTAGAAAGGCCCAACAGAGGCTTCACTTTCTTAGGGTCTTGCAGAAGAACAGGGTAGAACAACGGCTTATGATCCTCTTTTACCGGTCTACTATAGAGAGCGTCCTCTCGTATGGTATTGTGGTTTGGTATGCTGGTCTGACAGCCGCGGATAGGAAAGTATTACAGAGGGTAGTGAGCACAGCACAAGACATTGTGGGCTGTTCCCTGACACCACTGGATGACATTGCCAGGGCTCATTGCCTTGGAAGAGTGAGGAAGATTCTCAGGGATGACTCACACCCTGGACGGTATCTCTTTACTCTCCTATCATCCGGTAGGAGATATAGGAATATAGCCAGCCGTACCAACAGGCTGAAAAATAGCTTTTATCCGTGGGCTGTTAGGCTTTTAAATGGGACATAATCTTATGCAGAATTGACTTGGGAGGCCGGTGTGTGGTGTAGTTGGTTCACATGGTGTGGTAGGATGGAGGGTTTGTTGTCACTGTGTGTTGGGGGGAGAGAGCACGGGGGGAGGCTCAGCTAATCTCAATGTACACATGTTGTACTTTGACAATAAAGGTTTATTTTTATTATTATTTGCAGTTCAGCAATAGTTTCCAAGTACCTCCAGGTCCAGTAAGTCATCTTTAGAAGAAGGTCCATGTACCATCATTTTACGTCAGACAAGAATCCCCCTGCCCTGAATGAGATCTTGTCCATCCCTGAACCACCCCATTAGTGCCCTTCTGCTAGGCCATAATAGCATAGACAGGCAACAATCAAGATACATGCCACAGGCATTCATCAAATAATGCACAACTCATTCTAGTAGTGTTAACAACCAGTAAAGAGATTGATATAGACCTTATTTCACAGTACTACTTGTTTACTGCAGAATTCAAGATCAAATATCCAACCCCAAAATACACATTAATTCTAAAACTACCAGCTTAGAATAGAGTTGTTTAACATTGCTAGTTAAGAGGTGATCTTTCAAGCATGTGTCCTTATATTTGCAGCACTGTGTACTTTCTTTTAATAGCACTGATAAATTCAGAGTGCTCTAGGCACCTCTATTCTGTTTACAGTAGGGTGGGAAATTTTAGATGTTTATTATATTCAAAAAGGGATTTGCTTGAGGGCTGCAATGTTCTAGTGTGTACTGCAGACTGTCAAATAGGTCAAATTTTCACATACCTGATATAGTTACTAATTCATCATATTTTAGCCTCCCCTTGATGACTTCCCTTTACACCCTGCTGTCAACAAACTGGGTAGGAAGGGGGGGTTGTTCAATATTGCAGGCAAAATGTTCCAAGACTTTCAAAACTAGCTTACTGAGTCAAAATATTACTTAATCATATAAGAAAATTGTCCAGTTCTACTCTACATTCATGGCATGTAGTGTCTCTTTAAAAGCTGTTCAATTTTTCCCCCAGAATATATTCTTAAAGATAAAAATGCTGTGAATAATTGCTAAGCACATTGATTTGTGCTTTCGATTGTAAGCCGCCCTGAGTCTTCGGAGAAGGGCGGGATATAAATGGGATTAAAATAAAAATAAATAAATAAATTTGGATTTTCTAAATTGGAAATACAGGTTGTTTAGTACTCTAATTTATTAGTTTACATCAATAATTTTCTACGTTCAAATTAAGTTACCAGGATTAACAGATTAGTAAGAAACAGAACTATAAAAGAAATAAATAATTAACATTAGCAGTAATTAAAAACGTGGGAAAACAAAAATATTTTTGCATGCTGTCTAAATAAAAAAACTAATTGAGATTGACAACCTGGGAAGGAGCCATTCCTGAAAAGATTTTTATCTACTACACTTAAGTAGGATTAAAGATGCATGTAAGATCAATTAATATGTCTACATTAAATCCAATAATTTTATTATAGCCATAAGGCCAGACAAGAGGGACATAAAACATACAAAAATGTCAATTTACATGTAGTAAGTATAACTTTAGGATATACTGTATAAAAAGAAATAAGAATGAAAGGTAAAATATAAAAGTACAAAAATAAAAATACTATAGTGACAGGATAAAGTAACATAAAATGAAATTAAGTAGATGAAAATCAAAATCTTTTAAGTACAAGTAATGTGAATAGCACATACTGAGGCACAAAAGTGAGGAACCTGGGAAGATATTCTTATCAGATAAAAGGAGCAAAAAATAGAAGTTGAGCTCTCTCTACAGAAATGTCTTGAGGATGGGATAGATGTGACTCATCCTGGAGTTCCTATAAAAGGAACAAAGGATCAAATGGCTCAAAGACTCTATTGATCTATACCCACATGTGCACAGGCACTTAGAATCTAAAGAGGACTTCCGGACAACGTGTCAAGTTTAACTAATGTAAAAGCCCTACAAAATTTCAATATTGATAATAGATAACAAATTATAGGGTTAGGGTTAAATTAAATTGAAAGCCCATGTCCCCATATTCTTTTTTTTTATTGAAAAGTTTTATCATACATTTTATCTTTAACAATCCCCCCTACCCCTCCCCTATCCCTCCCTCCCTACCCCTCCCCCCCTCCCCTCCCCCCCCCCCCCCGACTTCCCAGAGCTAAGTACAAGGTATAAAAAACCAAAAAAAAACCCATCATAAACATCCATATGCTAAAAACCATAAACTCTGAGATCTATCTCTCTCTAGCTCATATAGGATAACTACAAACACTATTAATATAAGATATATAAAAAAGAGAAAAGAGAAAAAAAAAGGAGAAAAAAAAAGGAAGACTTATTCAAATGCTACATGAAACTTCTTAGTCCCATATTTGTTCTGGATATACTCAATCCATTTTCTCCACTCCATAACATAACGTTCTTGCGAGTGATCTTTCAAATAAGCTGAGATCTTTGCCATCTCTGCCAGGTCATGTCCCCATATTCTTGTTCGAGTGTATTTATAAGGAGCAGAAGCTTTCCAGTGAAAAACCCAGTAACTGGACTTTGTCAATAGTTTTCTTAAGCCACCTTCATTTAAAGCAGTGCCTTATAAAGAAGAAGATTAATTTTACCCCAAAATTTGTTGACTAAAAACCAAAGTTTAGCTTCCAAAGAAACCAAATCATTTCCAAACAGAAAAAGGCATTCTTAATACATTTTGGAGCTGCATGAATGGGTCTAACAAAGAGTATTGAATTAAATAAGAGAGCAGATTTGAGTACCATAGTGAAGATAAGGAATAGCGTTGGCCAAGAAAACTTTACCGGTTACCGGGATACGAGTTCTCTTTGATTAAAAAAACATTGAGAACTGCTATGAAGCTACGGTCTTGTTTATTTATCAAATTTATATAGCCACCCATCTCACAAGAAATGTGCACTGGGCCGTGTACAACAATCAACAAAAACTATGCATAAATAAAGAAACAAATATAAAAAGCAACATTAAAACAGTCACCTTGAAGTGCGAGATGGGCAACATATAAATTTAATAAAATAATAAAACTGAGATGAATTAAAACTAAAATACATACAAATCTCAAGCAAAGAGAGAATGAGTGCATCTAACCTCAAAAGCAGAACCATCTAAACAAATTTCCTGGGGCCTCCAGGCCTGATAACAGAACGTGGACTTCAAAGAAGCTGAAGCTTCCAAATATTCTTCAAGGTCATGAGTGACTGTGAGCAGAGTCTCCTGATCTGGGAATAGGTGCAACTGGAACACAACCCAAAGCTGTGCAAAGGCCCTCCTTAGGCACAAACTGCCACCAGCTCCTTCGAGCAGGAGTCATGAGTTTAAGAGGACTCCCAAATTGTGGACTGGGTCTGTCTGGGTCAGGGCAAGCCCATCCAGCACCAAAGATAGCATAGTCCTAGAATCAGAAGGCCCCACAATTCAAAGCCACTCAGTCTTTCCAGGGTTCAGCAGAAGCCTGTTGTATCCCATCAGGTCTTCAGCATCTCCAGACATCAGGATAAGATAATCATGGCATCACTTAGTTTGCCTTGTGTTGAGATATGTAACTGGATATCATTGCACAAGATGTGACAGGTCTTATTCAGCCCATCTACATTAGCCCAGCAAGAAATATGTGCGCTCTAAGACAGACAGATGTGGAACAGTATTCCAAGATTTATAAGTACCACCTATTATATGTCTAAACTGAACCTGGATATACTTTAATCTACTCCAAGAATCACTCTGCATACTATAACAAAACAATGTCTCTCCACTTTGCACTGACTGCATTTATCCTCTATTTAAAATATTAATAGACCGATTTTGAAGAAAGCTTTGCCATCATGTTGGTAATAATAAAATATCTGTAGAAGTCAAAATGTTTAATAAACAAAGTGTTTTCAAAGCTTGTTAAATTTAAGATGTGTGGATTTTGACTCCCAGAATTCCCTAGCCAGCAATGCCAAGTTTAAAAACACTAACATGATCATTATCCTAATTTCCTATAAACGTGGAGGTCAAGGAAATAGTTTGGCTTCAGTGTATAGAAAGTTGCATGTGTCCTATTCATGGTCACTTTTAAAAACACAGGCACCACTAAACTTAGTACAAAATATCTATCTAGGGAGATTAATTGAATGAGAAGAAGAGTTTATTAGGTAACTATTTGTAGTTAACAATGTATTTGCCTATTTCCCTATCCCAGTGGTAGGCAACCTTGGCTCTTTTATGACTCGTGGACTTCAACTCCCAGAATTCCTGAGCGGCTCAGGAATTCTGGGATTTGAAGTCCACGAGTCATAAAAGAGCCAAGGTTGCCTACCCCTGCCCTATCCCAAGCAAGAATGTTCTTGCTACTGACAATATTCAGGCTTCTTCTTAGCCCCAGGCCTAACAGAAGGTTCCTGGAGTGTTGTAAAACTACCTCAGCATATTCACAGGAAGCAAAAGCATCCTTCCATTCAGTTAAGTATAGGCCATCTATTTTAAGCAGTCTAAATGGGTGTTTACAACAGGAAGCACATCCATTCTTCTAATTGGTTTCAGAATCAACTAAAGCTTTACTTTCTTTCCTCCTTTTATTTTTAAAAGCATGATTATTTCTTCACAGGAATACTAAATATTCCAAACGCTACAGAGGTGAGGTGGGGGACCTAGACCACACGAACATCAGAGATCCCCTTCTGTATTGGCTAACGTACGTACGTACGTACGTGTGTACGTACGTACGTGTGTGTGTGTGTGTGTGTGTGTGTGTGTGTGTGTGTGTGTGTGTGAGAGAGAGAGAGAGAGAGAACACATGCATATTTTTTCCTCTGCAATATATATGTAAGACAAGGATTGTCGTAAGTTTCAAACTGCATAGTCAAAATACAGCTTATCCTTTGTAATTCTTAAAAGAGATATGTTTCAGGATGTGTATTCTTATTCAAACAGAATAATAAATACAGGTTTGCACTTACTGGTGCTTGCTGTTAGCTCTTTTTTTGCCCCAAATTTCTGTTCATAGAGCTAGTATGGTATAATGGATGGTTGGATGGAGGATGTAGAGATCTAAGTTTAAAACTCTTTTCCACTACATAATTCATTTCAGAAGACCACACTTTAGCAGCAAAGCAACTGACTTAGTCTCCATTATATCTGTTGGTGAAGAAGTCCTGGAGAGCCACTGCTATTTCCACATAGTTTCCTATATTCCTGTTACTGGATTTTTGCACCTCTCCTTAAGGAGACCTTCTGAACTGTACTAAGATGGAAAAGACTTTTTGAGGGGAAAAGATGGATGAATGAACTGAGATTGTATGACAATCTGTAGTCGTAAACCTAAACAAATAACCAATTCATAAAAAGTCACGAATCTCTGAATCATCAATACAATGATGTCCATCACAGATAATTCCAAATTTGAGCAGGGTAGGGTAGAAAACAAAATGTCTACTATTCAGAAACAGAAAAGAATTCATCAGTGTGCAGACTGATGTTTAAAATGAAATACTGGGATTTCCACCCCCCCCCCAACTACACAAAATTATCGGAGCATTCCAAAAGTGTTTCAGTTTCACCCACTTCCAACAGAGAGAGTTAAAAATATTACCTATTCCACCTTCCCCAAAGGCTCATGGCTGATTACAATGCAACATTATAACCATAGATATGCATGCATAGGCAACACCCATGCTTGTTTTTGAAGCCCATGAAAAAAATAGGTAATTTATCTATTTTACTTCTTGATCAAGAGTTTGCCATCTATCTTGTCACATGGTGACTTTTAGGCAGCTTACAACATTTATATACAAGTTGTAACTAAAGATGAGGAGGAAAGAATATAAGGGTTGGGGAGTGGGAATTGCTGTTAGTGGATCAACCACCTCTCCTGTGAAATTTTCCCATTGGGGCTGCAAACCAACTGGCAGAGCCAAGGCCTTCAGGCTCTTACGGAAAGTCTAGAGCAGGGGTAGGCAACCTCGGCTCTTTTATGACTCGTGGACTTCAACTTCCAGAATTCCTGAGTCAGCATAGCTGACTCAGGAATTCTGGGAGTTGAAGTCCACGAGTCATAAAAGAGCTGAGGTTGACTACCCCTGGTCTAGAAGATAGGAGCCAATCTCACTTCAAGAGGCAAGACGTTCCAAAGGGCTGGGGACAGGGCAATGAAGGCTCTCCTCCTGGATCTATCCCCAGTCAGGATTCCTTGACTGATGGGATCTGCAGCATCCCTCCTCTGCCAGCACAGGTGGGTCTGGCCTGTCCCATAGGGCTGAGACGGTTCCTCAAGCAACTTGGCCCCATGCCATGCAGGGCTTTATAGGTAGTAACCAATACCTTGAATTGCATCCGGAAGCCAACTGGCAGCTAGCGCAGCTCTAGGAACAGTGGGGTAACATGGGCCACTCTGGGGGACCAAGAGATCGCCTGCGTTGCCGCACTCTGCACCACTTGGCAGCTTCCAAACACTCTTCTGGGGTAGCCCCACGCGGAGCACAATATGGAATTGTTACCTCTGGTGATGTTACTCCAAAGCTGCAGGGAAATGTTGTGAGGGTCCTCTTCCCTGATGACTTCATAAGCATGCATCCTTGATCAATGAAGGGAATATGCAGTGTCCTTTTGATATTGTTCTTAGCAAATGGGTAGGTTTATAACAGTCGCGTTTGTTCTTGTCTGCTCAGTAAAATAAGGTGGAAATGCACAATTCTTCTGGACTAAAAACTGCATTTGCAGGACAAGGTAAGTGGGCAGCCTGCTGGCTGAGAGAAAAATCTCACGAAGCAAATCTATTCCACATTTAGTTTCAACAATATTAAAGAGAACTTACTCTGAATCATCAGAAATAACAAAGTACAGATATTCCTTGATTTACAACCATTCACTTAGTGCAGAGGTAGGCAACCTCGGCTCTTTTATGACTCATGGAATGGTATAGTGTTTCCTGCCTGAGCAGGGCGTTAGACTAGAAGACCTCTAAGGTCCGTTCCAACTCTGTTATTCTGTTCTATTCCTTTTTTACAAAAATTTCATTCAGTATATCGGAGGATAATACTTTGGCATCTGCTAAGCTCATGCAAACTATTTTAAATTTATACAATTGCTTCTGACAAAGACACAAATTTGCTCCAGGCCCTGACTAGAAAATTGGATGATGTCTTCTCATCATTGAGGCTACATAGCCTATGCTAGAAGTACACAGAAAAATCAGCTGCATGTTTTAGGTAGGGAGACCAGATGTTCAGGCCCAACAATAAATTCAGTTTTAACCATGACTGCGTAAATTCTTCACTGCTACAAAATATAGGTCTTGCTTTAAATGTCTTCAGGTTTAACAAAATACCAAAGCCATGATGCTACCTAATTTAAGTTATTTATTGTTTAAAATGGTCTATGCAGACGCATTTCTGCAAAAGAAAACAGATATCAAATGATTTTTTGTGATTCGTAAAAATACATATACGTTTTTCCACACCTAATTATGGTCAAGAACAAAAGCACAGTATTTTTAAAAAGCCCCTTAATCCCTGAAATGATGCTTGCCAACTAAAACACCTATTATGAATTTATTAAAGGCCTATGCAAACATAAATTATGGAACCAGACATTTTAAAAAGAGGAAAAGTGATTTATTGTCACTCTGGAGACATAGAAGGATAGCAGTGCCTTTTTATTTTTCCATATATTCAACACTAAAAATGTGTTAATTCAAAAAAGAATTCCACATTAAAATATTTTGTTTCTCTACTTCTCCCATACATTTTAATTTGATTGTAAATCGTTTTCAAGGGGCAGATGTCATATAATATAGAACTAGGGTCATTTGGGGTAGAGTCTCTGAGTATAGTCTCTGTTTAGATGGTGGTTTTCTGCTTGCTTTAAACACTTTTGTGGTTTTTTTTAATGCCCCACCAAATTCTCTTTTATTTCTCTAGCAGTGTCATCGTTCTTCTTGATACTACTACGAACTCATTGTTATATGCCATCTTAGTCAAATTGCTATCTTAGGACACAGTAAAATATCTGAGGGCTTCAAACTCAGATTTTATGTTTCCGCCATGCAAATGAATTCATCAGGTCTCTTTTATCTGCAAATACATATATAAATTCATAGTTCCCTATAACATCAGGCATGGAGAACCTCCAACCCATGAGAAGTTCAAGGCTCTGATTCTCCTATCTGGCCCAGCAACAAGAGAGAAGAAAAGGGCTTACTTTTCAGCTATATAGTTAGTCCTCAACTTACAACCACAATTAAGACCAGAACTTCCACTGCTAAGTGAAGGGGGAAATAAGTGAGTTGTAGGAGATTTTACAGCCTTTTCTGATGTGGTCATTAAACAAATCATATGGTTGTTTAGTAAATATGGCTTCCCCCATTGAGTCTCAGTTGTAAGTGCCATAATTCTGAATGACTGTTAAATGGAATAGTCTTAAATCAAGGACCACCTGTATACCTACAATGTCACCCTTTTCTCTTGGAATGCCAAGCAAAAAAAATTACTCATCCCTCCCTGCTAATCTGCATGGGTCAAAACTGATGTGAATGGGAAAGATGCATCCAAAACTAGGGATCTGTATGAAAATGGCTGGTGGTGCATACATTGCTTTGTTCATACTCCTGGAGAAAATGTCTTCTACCAGATGGAGATGATTAGAAGTTACATATCACATGCTGTACTTAGAGGCTGTTCATCTCCTTCAAGTGTGAAATGGTCACTGACCCAAAGATTAGAAAATCACTTTACCTTGATGCTCATTCCTCCCTCCCCCAATCTCTTAGCAGGAAGAGTGCAAAATAATGTTTCTGCATTCAAACAGTCTTAGGGTCCCATGAAATTAAATTTGTGAGTATGGGCTCTTGTAATTTCTGTAATGAAAAATTGAAGCATGAATAAAACCTGATATGAATAAGCACTTTCTAATTAAAGTTAAAGGGATGTGGTGGCTCAGAGGGTTAGGACGCTGAGCCTGTCGATCAGAAGGTCGGCAGTTTGGCGGGTCGAATCCCAAGTGCCGCGTAACAGAGCGAGCACCTGTTACTCGTCCCAGCTTCTGCCAACCTAGTAGTTCGAAAGCACGTAAAAATGCAAGTAGAAAAATAGGGACCACTACGGTGGGAAGGTAACAGCGTTCCGTGCGCCTTTGGTGTCTAGTCATGCTGGCCAGATGACCACAGAGATGTTCTCGGACAAGCGCTGGCTCTTCGGCTTTGAAACGGAGATGAGCACCGGACCCTAGAGTCGGAAATGACTAGCACGCATGTGCGGGGGAACTTTTACCTTTACTTTTAGAAGAGGCAGATTAAGAGACATAATAAGAACAGCCACTCACACAGATCACAGTGACATCTTTCCCTGGAGGTAGGTCCTTGAACTCTCAGGGGAACTGTTTATTATTTAAAACTTCTCAAAAAGCCAAGTCTAAAAATTGTCAGGCTGAAGAATTTTCATACCTGAATTCTGCATCCAGATAAAGCCTTAAAACAGCGATTGCCGTGAGTGTCCTATTTAACTGGTTAACATTTTCATTACTTATTTTTAGTTACAATGTAAATCTGCTTTGAACCCAAAGTACTATATATCCTGAGAAAAATTCAACTCGGTTTCCACCTCCAAAAAAATAAAAAGAAAAGAAAAAGTTTTAGCTTCTTGTTTACCCCTCCAAGTTCTCATTTCTGATGTTTTCAATGGCAGACAGAACAAAGTGCCTTATTGTTATTTACAAAAGCAGTTCTTCTAATAGCATCTCTATGGCCAATTTCAGCTCTTCAGAATGCTTGCGTCACTCTAAATTATCAGAATCAACTACATTTTCAAAATTAATAAAGAATGCTTAGATGCAGATCTACAGGAACTGCACAGCTGGGAAAGCAAAATGCCTTATTTTAATTAAAGCTACACACACAAACACTTCTTTAGATTTCTGGCAGCTTAATCCTGTAAAGGCCAGAACACTCAGTAATTAACTATTATATTAAAGCTACTAACTGCAGACAATTCAAATGCAGGCTATCATCATTATGTAACAGAACCTACTATACAGGCTTAGCAAAGCCTTGTTTAGAAATACCATCTTTTGCCAGTTATACTGAAAGACTAACAAGGCAACTCATAAAATTTCCCTTAAAAGTTGGCAATTTATTTACAGTGGATCAAAGATTTGCCAAAGAATCTACTGCAGCAAGGCTCTTTTTTAAACTCTAAAGAACAGTGGCATTTCCCTAACAAGGACGTAAATGAGAATCTGGGGAAAGGTAATCTAAATTCTATGTCAGGTTTTGTGAAAAACAAAGCGAACAAGTATTTTGCTAGTGCCAAAGCCATTAGTTGGCTTTTAATTTGAGTCAGATTTAGACACAGAGAATTGGACATTTCCTGCCTATCCAGACTTCCCTTTTCCTCAAACATGTGAGGACTCCTCATATAAGTAGTAAGTTTTAGAACACATGTTTGTGTTAATTGGGATTTACCGAACTGTATTAAAGGGGGACAAAACACATAGATCTTTAAATAATTTGATCCATTTGCTTTCTTAGTGAGGAACCCAAAGGAAAGTGGATTTGAGCAACAATGTCTTCTTCTTTTCTAGGATAATTCTGGTATTCCACAGTTGTTAATTACTGTTTAAGAGGGATTGATTAGTCTACGAAACACTGGGGACGTGTTATTATACTCAAGTTTGCTCATACCCTGGGACATGTTGTTATACCCATTGTTCATATTATAAAACTTGAAGTGAAACAAGGACTTTAGTCAGTTGAGGCAATTCTAACATAAAATTTACAACTGATTATTTTAAATGCTCCCAAGATCTACTCTTCACATACTGTACATCAGCTGAAAACATATTTAACAAATCTGGGGTGCAAGTTTCAGTATTGCCTTTGACAAGGTCTATTAAAGCAACCAGAGCACGCTTATGGTAGCAATAATTACTTTACTTCAGGGTTAAATTATTGAGGGAGGTGTCCTCTGGCTTCTGCAACTGACATCACAGCTACATTGGTCCTTGAACAGAATAGGGTAACAGATGTTTTCCAAAATAAGGGGAGGGGGAAGAGAGACATGGAGGAGAAGGATAAGCAGAAGAAAATTTAAAGACACAGAAACCATTCTTTTATCCTCAACAGTAGCAATGTCTGCATCAGCTTTTCATATCATAAGTGTAATGTTTATATGGTCAAAGTAAGGCCAAAACATCTGAGTAAATCATCACTGTCGAACTGTGCCATATTTCTCTAGCAAGAACTTAGCTTCAAGAAACATTGGCTCTCTTGCTGGAGCCGTTGTCCCAATTACAAACCCAGAGGTGGCCAGAATTGCTGCTTCTCTTTCCAAAGCTGGTAGGATTACAAGCTAGAAGATATGACAGGAATTTACTAGGAGGACTACTAAGAGAATTTGCCTAATGGACTCCTCTATTTTGCTTATATCTTAAGCAGTTTAACACCCTAGTCTACGAACACATTTCAGGCCTGTAACTGCTACTGACAGTTGAGTAAGGTAGAGGCTCTGCTCTAGGGTTCTTCTAAATATCAATTTACTTGCACTAGATTTTAAGATGGTTCTTTGGCATATTGGTCAGTAACAGGCAGAAAGCTGGGGGCCAAGGGACACTTAATTTCTAACCTATGGCAAAATCCATACAAAGGAATGAAAATAATTCTAGAGACCTCCAACGCTAGATGCCTGCTGCATAGAGAACCTCAAGGAAGCTGAAGACAGTCACATTTTCACTGCTACCCATGGAAAAATATGTCCCAACCGCTAACAGGGATGTGCAAGACTAACCTGATGACTTGATTAAATTAAGAAATTCAACTACAAGATTGTACATTTTATAAAATACTATGAAGAATTTGTGTACGGTGGCAGCTACAAAAAAGTAGAATCTAAACCTCTTTTACTTCTCTTGGGCATTGAGTAACTTTTCTGTTTAGAAGTTCAGAGAGGCTTACTGACAATCTTTAAAAATAGCAGTGACTACAGTATTTTTTTTAAAATCTCTTTGCTCTAAAGCTGGAGATATTGCCAGAGTACAACTAATTTTATTAAACGTTTGGCACATTTGCAGGCATCGAAGAACAAAAATAAGTCATCAATGGCCATGTTCACTAGGATAACCCATACATATCTCACTTTTTAACAGAACTGGGATAAATAAAAACCACTTCTCATTTTTTTTCCCATATAACTGGGGATAGTTTCTTCTTGGGGAGGAGAGGGACTATTGTTATATTATTCCACTAAAAATGTGTTATAATTTTAGACTGACTTTGCCAGGACAGAAGTAAAAAAGAAAAGCTGTTCCCCTAAAACCTCTGGGGAGCTGCTGCCAGTCTGAGCAGGCAATACCATTCTGTCATCTTCAGCCCTGCTGTAGTATAATTTATTAAAAGTGCTGCAGCCACCCTCATCATTACACTCTGTGTAATATAAATAACTAAAACAAGTAAACAGTCGTTGATACTTTGCTCTGGTACTACTTCTATTTTCATAGAACTTTCCAATGTTTTACTTTATCTTACTTTTTTTTGCATTTTTTTTTAGAACGTTAAAGATTGGGTATTTTTTTAACACGGTTTCCTAAAGGAGGAGGACACAGAGCTGTTAAATATAGGAAAGTCCTCCCCTTCGTTCAATGTATGGACTAAAATATTAAGAGAAATTATTAAAAGTTCTTTGCAGGACCGGCAGTTTTTGTGATAGCGAGAGGCCAGACTTTGCAAATATTTCAGGTGAACTAATCTTTTCTTTGGTTATGTCATTAAAAAAATTCTTGCTGATGCCTGTAATCACCTGAGAGAGCACAAGATGGCCCTGTCGGTTCTTGCTCCTGGAGTGATGGCCTTAATCTTTGCAAGGCATGCAGTAACTACATTTTCAAGCAAACAGTAGTTGTTTTAAATCATTCCCATTTCTTTATTTTTATTTTTAGTTCCTAAATGAATCCCCCACATCACCAACACAGATGGAAGCATTCTCTCTCTCTCTCTCTCTCTCTCTCTCTCTGTGTGTGTGTGTGTGTGTGTGTGTGCGTGTACCTGCGCATGTGTATAATTCAAATTATATAGTGCAATCTTTCTTAGCTGCCCAAGGTCACATTAGTCAGATGGATAGCCATATCAATCAACTTAAATAAATAAATAAATGGCAAAACTTATGAAGCAAAAAAATGTGAATTCCAGAAGTTGACAAGACTTTTTTGGAAGATGATCAAATGAAAAGGACAAGATTTACAATGAGCTGGACTCTAGATACCTTGAAAAGGGAGGCGGGGTGGAAAGTAGAGGTTTTTTTGTTTTAGGCCTTCTGAATCATAATACCATCAGCCCAGCCCAAGAACCATAGGAAGATGGTTGTGAAACCATGGCATATTAAGCATTAAAAACTCGATTGAAACTCTCCAAAAAGAAGCTTGTATGGATGTACTGTATTTGTGTGGGAGTGTAACTGAAGAAGAGATCTAAATACCTCAATCATTTCTACAGTCTTATGTCAAAAGTTAGCTCTCACAACAGGCAAAACAAAAGAATGATACATTGGAACTTCTAAAAGATCCCACCTTCATAGAGTAAGAACGGAATTTGAATGCCAGTATAATTTTTTAAAATATTATTTAAAGAAGTATATGTTATTTTTCTTCCATTCTTCTTACCAGTGCCAGATTCCTGACATAATGCTCGGTAATTTCCCTGTAAAACATCCGGTGGCTCTTGCCAGGCTCCATTTTAATTGTGAGATGGCCAAAGTCAAGTATATGAGATGGGGAGCCTACATGCACAAATGTATTTGCATACTAAATAAATAACATGCCACAACAATCTATCCAACAACAATCACTTTCATTCTCAAAAAAAATATGCTTCTGATCCACAAAGATCCACAAAAAATAAAACTAATAGGGTGTTGCCCCTAGAAGCATATCAAACAAACATCTGTCTCATACAACCAAGAATTAAAGGGGGCGAGAGAGAGAACCCTTACTGATGGCAAGCTACGCACTTGAGCAAAGGCCATCATTTTGAAGCATTCCAGGTTCCAGAATCTGTGTCAAACCCCAGAATACACATCTGCAATCAAACATTTTGCCAGATAAACAGATCCTTTAGCACGTGAAGATGCCTTATATCAAATCAAAACATCTAGACTACAGCAAGCAAATCCAAATAACAGTAACTCTCCAAAGAATCAAGCCAGTCACTGAAAAAAGTGGCTCTTGAACAGTCTTTGCACATACAAATATGAGAGCATTCCCACAGTCAAGTGTTCCAAAGTTGGGCACTTGGCACCCGGCATGTATTTAAGATGGCTACAGTGTCACGTGACTGCCATTTGTGACCTTCCTGGAAGTCTTCTGATAGGCAAAATCAATGGGGGGAATCCGGATTTGGTTAACAATCATGTGATTCACACTTAACAACTGCAGTGATTCACTTAACAATAGCAAAAAAAAAGTTGTGAAATCATGTATGACTCACTTAACAATCGCCTTGCTTAGCAACAGAAATTCTGCTCCCAACTGAGGTTGTAAGTTGAGAACTACCTATAAACTATTTCCAGTCCTCATTACTTTAGACCAGGGTGTCAAACGACAAAACCGCACCCACCCGATTGCCGGCAATGGGAAAAAGCTCCGATATGTCACGCGACATCACATGACATTGCGAGTTTGTCATGTCTGCTTTAGACTACTTTAAGTGAAAAGAGGGGGGGGGAAGAAGCAAGAATCTTATACTACCAAATTATACTATCGATCTCACACCTTAAAAATGCTTATGTGGGTGTGTATGAGTGAATGAGAGACAGAGAGCTCACACAGAGGAACATATATTCACTAGCCATCTAGCCATAACACAACGCTATCTTATTTCATGCTATTAATAGCAGTAGCAATCACACTTAGACTTATGTACTGCTTCACAGTGCTTTGCAGCCCTCTCTAAGCAGTTTACAGAGCCAGAATATTGGTCCTCACTTTACCAACCTCAGAAGGATGGAAGGCTGAGTCAACCTTGAGCCAGTCAGGATAGAACTCCTAGTGAGTAGTGAGTTAGCCAGCAATACTGCATTCTAGCCACTGTGCCACCATGGCTCTTCTCATTAAGAAGATGAAAGAAAGTTAACCTTCCCATGGTGCTTTTCCTGGTACAATTCTTACAGGTCACAGCTCCTTGTGTTGGGCACAGGATCTGAGAAGTAGCTAATTATTCTAGACATCCACTGCATTAAATGCTCTCTTTTTAACAGCAGCAAATGAACTGAATGTCAAATGGATATAAGTACTCTGAATATGGAGAAATCATTCAGAGAAACAGAAATAAGATTTTCAGAATTGGAATTATTTTTCTGACATCATAAACTAAATAGGATATTATCTATGATAAGTGGAATGGATGGAAACCAATATATGAGGAAGCGCAGTGTGGGAGGCTCATTTAGTATGTTAAATGGTCTATGTTTAAATAAGGAACACTAAAAAGTATGCCTACTTAGCTTTATATAATGTATTAAATAAAGATCCTGACAGCTTTCCAATAGCCAAAACCACTTAAATTAACATTTAAGAAAAAATAATTACACAGCACATTTAAATATGGTATAAATGCTTCTTTCAAAACATAATGTTTCTGGGATTCTTCCACAAAATGTTGAGATATTTCCATGCAGCAGCATAATCTCTTTTACATTTTAGAAGTCTTAATTGAAAAATTATGACATTGAAAATTATTGACATATTCATTTCAGCATGCCCAGAGTTTTCTTACATATACATATATTTAATAGTTACAGTAATCTGAAGTAGTTCATTAACATTATGAAACTGCCAAATTTACAGGGTATTTATTCTATTTTATTGTGCTCCTAATTAAGTTTGATGAAATGATAGCTCTTTTTAAAAATTCTGCACAATAAATCATGCTATGCAATCTTTTTGGGAAATCCTAACGCATCCAGGGTACAAAGCCAGATATTTAAAGATTCTCACATAGAAAGTAAAAGAGAGAAAGAAAACGAGAGATTTCATTTGCCAGACGAAGTCCGAGAAATAACCTGGAAGAACAGGCCATTGCAGCTAATTTAAACAGATTAAAATAGTCAATTTCATGCTATAGAAAACAGCTCAAAATCTGTGTTGTATTGCAACTTACTTCTGGAGTGTTTTTCTTGAATTCACGGCTTTGTTCAATAAGTTTCTTTCTTGATTGTTCACTTTCATCTTGTCGGTTAGCCAACACTGTCGCTGTTGCATCAAGTTCTCGCTATCAGAAAAAAGAAAGACGAAGCATACATTTAACTGTGAGCAAAAAGCAATTAATGAAAGTATTTTATATCCCCCATTAAAGTCATTATTTCTTTTAAATATCTCGTTACCAATCCCTCACCAAATGTTACAACTAGCCTCTGTAAAGTTCCTTTTTTGTTGTTGTTTTAAAGAAAGGAAATTGAGATGCTGAAAATGAGAAATTACATCTGCTGCAAACATTTCCCTGCAGTGCAGTGGAACGACTTTATTTAGTCTTTTAACTATCATGAATGATTGTTAAATACAAAGGTATTATGTTCCTTGGTTTTTCAGGGTTTCCAAGAATTTGAAATAAGACTCAATTAGTGTTTCCTTCCCAATACACTCCTACCTTAAAGCCTTTTTTTCCTAATCTACACAATCTATTCTTAGAACTTGTAACATCTCTGTGACTACATTAATTTTATTTTTTACTGAATGAATGATAATATCTATTGGTACTGTCTGGCAGCCCCACTATGAAAAAAAAGGTTAGATCAGAAAGGAAGTTACAGAGCACAACTGCATGGCAATTAGCCTATCAGAGCTGATTGGGTCGGGGGGGGGGAGAGGGGGAGAAAAGCAAGCAGCATGGAAAGGAAGCCATGGGCTGTGCACCTCTGAGCCAGAGAATGGCATTTTCCATTTCACATCTCATCTACATTTTCCTGACTATTGCACTTTAGGCTCTGGGATAAGCAACTTAAAGCGGAGTATCTAGAACAGGGGTGTCAAACTCAATTTCATTGAGGGCTGCATCAGCATTGTGGTTGCCTTCAGGGGGCCAGGTGGGTATGGCCTGGGTGGGCGTGGCCTACTGGGTGGGCGTGGCTAGAGTGTGTATGGCCTACTAGGTGGGCATGGCCAGCTCTTCATCATTCGCATCAAGGGTGCCTATGGGGGCCTGGGCAGGAGTGGGACAGATCTGAGGGTCTCTGGCAGGAGGAGGGTCTCTGGGCCAGGGCCAAGGCAGGGGGCCGTTCCCTCACTGTTTCCAGGATGGCTTCGTGGGCCGCATGAAACCACTTTGCGGGCCGGATCTGGCCCCCGGGCCTTGTGTGGTCTAGAATAACCATCATGCTTTTGCTACATTTGGCTGATTTTATTTTGCTCCTGACCTAGCCAACTCTTACTTCCATAAAACAAAGTAAGGAGCATGTTCTTAGATGGCCTTTTCTATACTGCAAGGAACATTCATTCCCGATCACAGACTACATCGTACTCCTATATTTCTATTAGCAGTTATGCTTCTTTAAACTTGCAATTCTTTTGCTATGCAAGTACGTCCTTGACTTACAACAGTTCATTTAGTGAACATTCAGTTACAACGGCACCGGAAAAAGTGACTTATGACCATTTTTCACACTTGTGACCATTGCAGCATCCCCACGGTCACGTGATCAAAATTTGGATGCTTGGCAATTAACCCATATTTATGATGTCCCGGGGTCGTGTGATTCCCCTTTTGTGACCTTTTGACAAGCAAAGTCATGGGAAAGTCAGAGTCACTTAACTGTGTTATTAACTTTAACAAGTATAATAATTTACTTAACAACTGTGGCAAGACAAGATGTAAAATGGGGAAAAATTCACTTAATAAATATCTCACTTAGCAATAAACATTTTGAGCTCAATTGTGGTCGTAAATCAAGGACTACCTGTACTTTCCCTAGAGCACAAGATATAACTATTCCAAATCTGGGTTCCTACTTTCATACAATTACCCAGATGACACCATTCCATTCCTCAGTTTTGAGCCCTTTCATTCACAATTATGTCTATATTTTATTTTTCGGCATACATCATCAACAATTCCATTCAGATGAGGTCATCTTCATTCAGATCTATTACATCTTTTCCCTTCATCCAGTTTTACATGTTACGTTTCAGAGACACACATCCATTTGTCTTTCATTTCTTTCATTTCATCCACTAACTCAAACTCTTTATCAGAGTTACATCTCTTCCATTACATTGCAATTTTCCATATGTCATTGTTATCTCCGGATGGAGATAATAACATTTTTTATTGCTATCTCCAGATGGCCCAAAGCTCCATTGCCAACCGTGATTTTGGTCAAGTGAAGTTTTCACATAGTGCTTTTTA
This sequence comes from Vipera ursinii, assembly GCF_947247035.1. NCBI lineage: Eukaryota > Metazoa > Chordata > Lepidosauria > Squamata > Viperidae > Vipera > Vipera ursinii. Next base: position 342,316,213 of record NC_139512.1, on the reverse strand, counting down.
AGGAGACATGAAAGGTGTGCACTGGCTTAACTGCCTTAGTCATGCCCATGCCACATTCGGTATCCCTGCTAACTGTGAGGAGAATCAATTATGGGACACTTTGGCTTCTAACTGCCACAACCAAAACTCATGGTTTTTCCCACATGCATGATGCTTCCACTTTTCCTTTGCATATTCCCACCAAGCACTACTACCCCAAAAGTATTAAGTATGTTTTGTTGCCCACCAAACGACTGCCTGCCATTGTCTTTGGCTTTAAAACGTCTGACACCTTTGTAACTCTAGATGCGTTCTGATAAAGAGATAGCAATATCTTCCTGGCACTATATACTGTATTATAATATGCAGCATCCCTTCTGACCAAGCATTATTTACCTTCCATATGCTTTCTATATCAATATCCATATATGCCAAACCAGAAATTAGGTGTTATGATTTTTCAATTTCATTATGTTGAACAAAGTCATAAAATTATACATAGCTAATGAAATAATCTTTTCATAATTATCAAAATCAAATGTTATGATTTGAGCATCAAGCTAAAGAAGCCTATTTTGTATCTAAATTATGGGTTCTCGCTCGCCAGTCCAGATTTTAAAAAAAAGGCAAGAACAAAACTTCTCAAGAGAAATCCGTGTATCCTTCAGTGGTTATATTAACGAATCTGCCATTTTATCCCCCGTATGCTTGGTTTACGCACCAAAAAAAGCAGATCTGAAAGCACATTTGAGAGAATGTCATCATCATGTCTTCCACATGTACTCAATGGATGACGCTACCTTTTATACAGAACAGGTATTGGCATTCCAGTTCTGCTTCTATTTCTGCATCGCTATACAATGCTTTTCTCATATCGCTGTTCGCTCTATTTAAGTACTAAATTGAAGTATGTGCACTGCATCTCCATGAAGTCAATAGAAGTTGTGTTATGTACCTTGGGGGAGGATTGGCCCGTAGATTTTTCTTTACCTGTGATCGATTTCCTTTCAACGTGAATAAATCTGACGTTCATGAGAAGTGAGAAAAACAGCTCACTACTGAGAGAGAATGCAAGCAAGCTGCTGAGGCCATTTGCTCCAACAAGACACTTCTGATCTTTCCATTCCAAAAAGAAATTAACAAAATTAAAAGCTCTCAAATGAACCAAACTAAAGAGACAAGAGATTTCAGATGAAATTATACAATGGTTAAGGTCCCAAACCTGGCAGAATTTCCTTTGCTCCAGGGTTTCATATATAAGTCACGCATCATACAATATTTATAAGGATACAAAAAAAGAGCAAATACTGAAGAGACTAGATTTCATGCATGCTCTTCCCACAACATTCCTCCTTCCCACTACTTCACTATTTGCAACATTAATTACAATCAAAGCTGAAAAGGTTCCTTGCCTACCCAAGTTCCTTAACCAAATTCTTACTACAAATCCATAATAAACAAAGAATCAAGTACATTTTAACAATAGTTAATAGAAGTGAAAAAGGCACATGATAGGAACAGAGAGGGCACTAACAATGAATCTCTTGATTAAAATTGAGATCAATTCTTCCTGGTTTGGATGTGTGCATTCCTAACCCTTGCAGAACACCTTACATCACATTTTTGCAATGGTCAGTAAATAAATCCATTTAGCTATTCAGAAAAAGAAATATCTGAACGGCATTTGTAAGTTTTGAAGAGTTGCATGAAATAGAGGGTAATAAAATAAGTAATCTTACAGAGAATTAACTGAAACAATTAGATCCTTGGAGATTTTATTTTTTAGTACACACAGAGCTATAGATTGCTTTCAAACATGTACATTAATGCAATGTTTCTGTTCTTCTGCAGCTTCTCACAAATCCAGGGGAGAAGTAAGTGGTCAGAGGCTATGTCTTCTGGTTCAATTAAAGATGGATGTTACAACTGAATGAATATTGGGCGGATCTGAAGACATCCAAACTCAAGAAGACACTCACAGGACACAGAAAACTATGCTATTTTATAGTTGCATGCAATTAATTTGATCTGTAATTTGATGAACTTTCGGTAACAATCTATTGGTGTGTAACATACAGTTGCAATCTTATCCCTAATTACAGTAAGTTGATTCAAAACTTCCCTGTTACTATAAAAAGTTTAGTACATTTACCCTTGTTCCCACACTTACTTTTACCATTCAAGCTTTGGTTAACTAGCCCAAAGATTAGGAGGAATCTAACAAAACCCTGCAGGTTGTATAAAATGATGGCACTGGAATACAAGTTTTCTGCTTCAAGATGATAGTAAGAGAAATATTGAACATTTTTTTTCTGAAATCTTTCATTTAAATTCATTCTACATTTTTAGCTTATAATCCTGTTTCTACATACAGTACTTCATGAATAAGCCCTGTGAAGTAGGGCAGAAACAGGCAATCTGATTGCCTCTTGACACACAAAATACTCATAAAATTCTACGATTCTGCTGAATATACAAAGGAAAGAAATCAGGCCAGCTGATTCCAATACAATGCATTCAGAAAGTATTTATTAAATTTCTTAAAAAATTTATTAAAAAGAAAAAAAAACACATTGGCATAAGTATTCAGACCCTTCACTCAGTACTTTGTTGTAGCACCTCAATTACAGCCTTGAGTCTTTTTTTTGGGTATGATACAACAAGCTTTGCACACCTGGATTGGGGGATTTTCTGCCATTCTTCCTTGCAAATCCTCTCAAGCTGAATCAGGTTGGATGGCGACTGTCAGTGGACAGCTATTTTCAGTTTCCTCCAGAGATGTTTAACAGGGTTAAAGTTAGGGCTCTGGCTGGGCCAATCTTAGGACATTCACAGAGTTGTCCTTAAGCCACTCCTGTGTTGTCTTGGCTGCGTGCTCAGGATCGTTGTCATGTTGGAAAGTGAACCTTCGGCCCAGTCTAAGGTCCTGATTGCTGTGGAAGAGGTTTTCACTGAGGATATCCCTGTATTTGCTCCATTCAGCTTTCCCTCAATCCTGACCAGTCTCCCAGTCCCTAGTGCTCAAAAACTCCTCCACAGCATGTTGCTACCACCACTCTTCACTGCTGGGATGATGAGTGGTGTCCTCCAGACAGAACATTTAGAATTGAGGCCAAACAGTTCAATCTTGGTTTCATCAGACCAGAGAATCTTGTTCCTCACAGTCTGAGAGTCCTTCAGGTGCTTTTTTTGCAAACTCCATGTGGGCTTTTCATGTGCTTTCCAGTGAGGAGAGGCTTCTGTGTGGCCATTCTGCCATAAAGCCCAGATTGGTGAAGGGCTGCAGTGATGGCTGTCCTTCTGGAACTCTGTCCCATCTCCACACAGGATCTCTGGAGTTCACTCAGTGACCATTGAGTTCTTGGTCACCTCTCTTACTAAGGCCCTTCTCCCCCAATTGCTCAGTTGGCCAGGTGACCAGCTCTTGGAAGAGTCTTGGTTGTGCCAAGCTTCTTCCATTTGAGAATTATGGAGGCCACTGTGCTCTTAGGAACCTTCAATGAAGCAAAACTTTTATTGTAGCCTTCCCAAGATCTGAGCCTTGTAGTGATCCTGACTCTGAACTCTGCAGGCAGTTCCTTTGACCTCATGTGTGTGCCTTTCCAAATCATGTCCAATCAATTTAATTTACCACAGGTTGACTCCAATCAAGGTGTAGAAACATGTCAGCAACGATCAAGAAAAATGGGGGGCGTCGGAGCTAAATTTCAAGTGTTGTTGCAAAGGATCTGAATACTTACGCCAATGTGATATCAGTTTTTTTTCTTTTTAATAAATTTACAGACATTTCTAAAATTCTGTTTTCACTTTGTCATTATGGGATGTAGATTAATGAGGAAAAAAGTGAATTTCAACAACTGTAGAATCAGGCTGCAGCATAACAAATTTGACAAAAATGAAGGTGGTCTGGATACTTTTGGAAGGACTGTAGTTGAAACAGAAAACTAAAGGAAAAAGAACAAAATGCTTAACAGTTGGAAAAACGAATCTTGAAATTCATCCCAGAGTCAAGCAGCCAAAAAGAAAATGTGCATCTGTGTGTCTGTCTGTACATACTTATCAGAAACCAATGTGGCTGAGACCTAGGCCTAAGGCCTTGAACAACCACATTGTCAAGCAATCTGTTAGAAAGCACAAGACCAAATTATACAGCTCCCACCAATCACACTTTAAAATATGGGAGGACTTTTTATGAAGAAAACCAACTGAAGAGCACTAAAACTGATTTTTTAAAAAAAAACAAGAGAGGAACTATACTTAGAAGCCTGTGCAGCTCAAGTATAGCTGGAACCAAATCGGATTGATTATTGGTGGTTTAACCATTAGACTTCCATTGCTCTCAAAGGTTCTGGGGTGAAACTAATAATGAAGGAACCCAGTAGAAACGAATGCATGTGCAATTCTTCCTTTCACGCAGATCTATAGTTCAATTTGAGCTGCGGTTTTTTCTCTTTTCCTTTCTCTTGCCAGATGGGAGATGTTTGCCTGCAATCTTATGCATTTATGGTTGACAGAATGGAACAACTTGCCACAATCAACTTGTCACAGGACAATTCCATTTAATTATTTCAAATAATTTAAAAAATATTTATTTTCTGTCATTCACATTTCATTTTGCCCACCTTTTTTCATTCCTTTCCTTAATTATTCTATTCCACCCTTCCTTCGATATTAGTGTTAACTCTTGCCCAAAACAAGTTGTCCCTCACCGTGGCAAATTGTCATAAACCTTATGGTTGGACAATGGATTTTGAATTTTTCCTTCCTAATTAGCATGGCTTCTTTAGGTTTACTTTAAAAAAAACCCCAAATGGATAAACTCAAAAAAGATGAAAATCTCATTTCCAGTGTAGAGTTTTTACAACAGATTCATACTACCCACCCTGTTGCCAGCCAAACAGCCTCCTAACCAAGATGATCTCAAGTCTGATTGTGCAGTATTCAAGACTCATTCTGAAACTGTTCTACCAGGGCCCACCAGTTCAATGAAAGTGATGGGTCCATCTCAAATTGCACTGGGCAAACACACAAAGGTCAGGACACACCTTCAGTTCAGTTCTGTTTTATGATGTGAGGATTTGAATGGGAGAGGAGGCACTGTTGCTCCACTGTCTATTAAGATTAGTAACAAGGTAAACATATGGAAGATATTTGAAGTCTGTTTAATGCTTCAGTGTTCTGGAAGAAATTCCAGAAGTCAGAACTAGAGAACCTGTTATGGGGTTCTTGTTGGTCTCTAGGAAATAAAAAAAAAGCCAATCAGGAACAATGATAAGATCAAATCCAAGTGCCTGTCCAACACACTGAAGCCTATGGGTCTCCTTGGTTTTCTCAGAAGCTCTAAAGTTCAAGTGTTACGGGGGCACCAATCAGACATATTACTGCTCACACTGATGCTCCGGTACTGAAGTGAAGGCCACAAGAATATTTATATTCCCTGCTGCATTTTCAACAGAGCTCTCTGGAGCAGTGAAGGGCTTATTGTGATCCGTTCTTTTTTTTAAAGTAAGATTTGTTTATTTATTTATTTATTTATTAAATTTTTATACCGCCCTTCTCCCGAAGGACTCAGGGCGGTGTACAGGGCAATAAATATCAAAATAAAAATACAAAAGTTAAAAAGAATTTTAAAAGGATTAAATAATTATGCCCAATATAATACAATAATAAAACTGTGTTAAAACTAAATCCAACCCCAAACCCATCAGACCAGGCCAGATTGTTCAAATAGATAGATTTTTAAATCGCGCCGGAAGGAGCGAAGGTCGGGGGCCATCCGGAGCTCAACCGGCAAGCGGTTCCATAGGTCTGGCGCGCCCACAGAGAATGCCCTCCCCCTGGGGGCCACCAATCGACATTCTCTGATCGGAGGCACCCTGAGGAGGCCCTCTCTGTGGGAGCGCACTTGACGGAGGGAGGTTGAGCTGCCGTAGGTAATCCGGACCCATGCCATGTAGGGCTTTATAGGTCATTACCAGCACCTTGAATCTCACCCGGAGGGCAACTGGCAGCCAATGCAGCTCGCGGAGCAGAGGTGTAACATGGGAGTATCGGGAGACCCCCAAGACAACTCGCGCGGCTGCATTCTGTACCAGTTGAAGCCTCCGAGTGGTCCTCAAGGGCAGCCCCATGTAGAGAGCGTTGCAGTAGTCCAAACGAGAGGTCACGAGCTCATGAGTGACTGTACGCAAGGCATCCCGGTCTAGATAGGGCCGCAACTGGCGCACCAGGCGAACCTGGGCGAAGGCCCCCCTAGTCACAGCTCCTATATGATCTTCTAAGGAGAGCTGTGAGTAGAAGGACCCCCAAGTTGCAAGGCCGATCTACCTCACCCCCCATATTAAGAGATGGAAAATTCTGCGTTTCCCGAGATGCCAACACGCACAGCCACTCAGTCTTGTCAGGGTTGAGCTGAAGCCTGTTCCTCCCCATCTAGACCCGGACCGCCTCCAGGCAACGGGACATCACGTCGAGGGCATCACTGGGGTGGTTTGGGGTTGAAATAAAAAGCTGGGTATCATCAGCGTACTGATGATAACCAACTCCAAAACCACGAATGATCTCACCCAGAGGCTTCATGTAGATGTTGAACAGGAGAGGCGAGAGGACCGATCCCTGAGGAACTCCACAAACAAGGGGCCTCAAGGTCGACCTCTGCCCTCCTGCCAACACCGACTGCGAACGCCCCAGAAGGTAGGAGGAGAACCACTGAAGAACTGTGCCTCCCACTCCCAACCCCGAGGCGCCGCAGCAGGATACCATGGTCGATGGTATCGAAAGCCGCTGAGAGGTCTAATAGGACTAGGACAGATGTATCCCACTTGCTCCTAAGTTCTTTTTGATCCAGAGGATTTCACTAAATGCTACCCTGTTGCAAACACCTCTTTCTGGGGGTAGGATAATTACATTCCTGTTGCTTAGCATAAATTTGTTTGTTTGTTTGTTTACTTACTTACTTACTTACTTAACATGGCTGCCCCTCTCAAGTTAATGACTCCAGATGGCTAACAGAAAGACCAAGAAACTCAAACCCACACATAGAAGAGTAGCCAGGGGGAAAAACAGATCTAAACCCTGCCTCCTGACACACACAAACACACACACACACACACACACACACACACACACACACACCAGATCTGGTGACAAAATTTTTAGATAACACTGGTTAGCTCACCTCTCTTCAAAGAAAGTTCAGATTTGATTTTTAGGACAGGATCAGACATAGACACCCTAACTGCTGGCTTCTTACAGCAGACAGATAAACAGACAGGAAAACTAAGAACCTCAAGTTTAGCTTGCTATAATATATTCTAAATGAGGCTATCCTGGCACTCAGCCTGGAAGTTGCATTTAAGTGGGATATGTGGCAACCAAGTTGTCAGCTGGACACCGGTTGTGCACATTTTACATCTCCGCTGAAGTAAGATATTGTTAGGAAGCTACTAACTCAGGTTCAGTTCAACTTTTTATATATAAAACTCTAAACAAGGGGTCCCCAACCCCCCGGTCTGTGGACTGGCACTGGCACCAGGCCACAGCATGCCAGAAACCGGGCCGTGCAAACAAGCAAAGCAGGATGCAGGCAGCACCTGAAAACTACGTCCTCTCCAGTCTGCCGGAAAACCCTCTTTCCATGGAACTGGTCCCTGATGCCCAATAGGTTGGGGGCCACTGCTCTAAACAGCTTTGGGAATGATATACTGAAAGACAGCCTTTGCTGTTACAGCCCTGGTTGATGCTAAGATTATCAGAGGTGGCCCTGCCATGTTTTCTGAGAACCACAAAGTGTCATCCTACGATTACTCATAAGAAGATCTTCCCTCTGATGACTGCTGCATTTTGGAATGCTCTCCTCCCTTAAATTTGTGAGGCACCTCCATAAGAATTTTTAGGCACCTGCTGAAAACCTCTTTGTTTAGTTTCTGTTTTGTTCTTACTTCCTTCCCCTTCCCAGGGGTGATTCCACTGTTTTATATTATTTGAATATATTGTTTTTATTATGGTACATTACGTTCTTTCGGGCTCAGTTGTAATGGGACCAGTATAAAAATACTGGGACAAAATAAATCACTATTTAGATGAAATATATAATAAGTACAGAAATGTTCAACAGAGAAAAGGCTACTTGAGCACAGTTTGTGCAGGGCTAGAGGATTCGCTACAGTTAAGCTGATGCAAAAGTTGTTTCCCAGCAGATTGCATACACCTTGCATACACCGGGGCACTCAGGAGACATAAGACATCTGTTCTTCGATTACTCTAGTACTGGCTTAGATTCAAATATCCAAAAAAAATAAAAACAAATCACCATCTCCTACACTGTAATCTTCCTCAGAAGACTCTAAGTCCTTCCCCAACCTCCCCTGCATACACACTTCAGAAATCAAGAAGGCAATAATGGAAGACAGAGGAATTCTGTTACGTTTCCATGTTCACCCTTTTTCATGATGTTCACCTGGCATCAAATTCAGTACCTACTCAGCACCAGGATAATAACTATCCTCTGGGCTTCTAGTGTTTTGCTTTTGGGATTGTGATACATTTGTGGATCCACGTTGCAGAAAGAAGTGGTCCCACACAGAATTCCACTGTCGTATCACCTTCTACAATTCTCCATTGCTTCTCATTTCAACCTCCCATCTTATTTCATCCTATTTTTCCATATACAGGTAAGTCTCCTACTAAGCATCCATTACTGTCATATATACTTAGCATTTTGAGAAATTACTGGCAAGCTTGTTTGACTTCTATAGGAATAGACTTAGGTAGAACCTGAGCCATCCTGCCAAGAACGTAAGAATTGTCTTGCTGGATTGGACCTCTGACCCATTAGGCCCGCAGTTTGCCCTCATAGTGGCCAACCAACTGTCCAAGGAAGATCACTAGTCTCCTAACAGATTGCCGTTAGGAGGAATAGCCGTTGATTCCCATGGGAAAGTAAAGGGTAGGTGACCAACCAGATCCATCTAGATTACTGCAATGTCCTCTACATAGGGCTGCTCTTGAAGACCACCCAGAAACTTAAAACTGATCCAGAAGGCAGTTGCACAGACAGTAATGGTGGACCCTAGGTTTGTTAACCCGTGTAACAGCTCTGTTGCACAAGTTGCAGTGGCTTCCAGTTTCTTTTGAATTGCAATTCAAGGCGCTAGTCATCACTTTTAAAGCCCTATACAGCACAGGCTAGCTACGGGACTGCCTTTCCCTAATGACATATACCTGTCTGTTCAAGTCAAGTAGGGTGGGCACACTCCTAGTCCCTTCCCCTAAATATTGCCCTCTGACAGGAAGAGATAGGAACCATGCCCTTCCCAGGGTAGCCTCTGCCCTATGGAACACTCCTCCCCCTCTGAAGTTCAAGGGGGGTTCTACTCTTTTAGCCTTAGTGACTGCTTGAAATTACAGTGGCTTTGAAAACTTAGCTTTCCCGCCCCCCCAAGAGCTTGGAGAAAACTAGATAATTGCACATTAGAAGTTTGATGCAGTGCCAGGTTTTCGTTGTTTTAATGTTTTAATTAATTTAGTGTTATAGTTTTAATATCATTTTGTATGCCTTTTAATCTTTGACTGGGAGCCGCCCAGAGTTGGTTGAAAGATGTGCAGCTATATAAACGTTTTAAATAAGTAAATAAAACCAGCACATTTAAAATGTGAGCAAAAAATAACCTGGAATGTTGGACTTAATGACCGCTTGAGGTTTTACTGCTCATTTTAGAAGCTACTGGATAAATCTGTTTATGCTTGCTCTAGCCTTTAAAAAAAAAGGTCCCTTTTCCTCTACCTTCATCTGTGCACACACACACACACACACACACACACACACACACACGCAGATTTATAATTATGGGTAAACAGAAGACATGCAGCAACTGGACTCTACAGACCAGACGAACTTCTTATTTTATGTCCATAGAGATGTACAGAAGTTCTCCATAAACACAGCCAGTAAGCAGGTTTTCAAATACTGGCTGGACGTATCAGCTGCATAAAACTCCCAGGCCATTCAGAAGCCTCCAATCCAGGCAAGCAAGGCTTGCAGTTTCAGAGCCTTGCCCTGAGAGCAATAAACAATAGTTCTGCAAAGATGTGTGTTCCCAATCGCTCCCCAGAGCATGCAGCTGTCTCAATCAATGCTGATTGTCTGTTAATTAGTTCAGTGTTACAAGCTGATGGAACAGATGACTTCATCCCCCCTCCCAGGCAGAATAATTTCTTTTACCAGATGCAGCCACCTACCATATGCGGAGCGCTGGGCTGCGGCAGGAGCAGTAAGGGCAAAGTGAATCACTTCACAAAGGGCTCCTTTTCATCTCATTCTCTTGGGGCTCTGTCAGGTCATGTTCTCATGAAAATGCCCCAACTCCCAAGGGCTAGTTGGCCATGAAAGGGGGCACACGTGCTTCTTCTCTAGCTTGTCTGAAAGGTTGTGTGAACAATTCTGCGTGCACACAGTTAAACGGCATCTTTATTTTCAAGAATTTGGTGGATTGTTTCATATTATTTTCTTTTAAAAAAAAACAACCCACATGTTGTTCAATTCCAAACAGTAAAAATACATCTCGAAATATATCAATTTTTATTTTTTTTATTTTTTTTAAAACTACCCTTCAATCTTATAACCCGAAAAGTTCAACTAGAACTGAACTGGAATGTTCAGAAGGCAAACAAACGTTCAAAGAAGCCCACTGTATATAATTTACAGTTCTGGGAAGGCTTGATCAGCCTTAGGACTCCTGCAGAGACGCAACAGGCAGCTTCTTTGCATGAACTGCTTTGGACTAGTTACTACATCCAGCTAAGTATTAAGCCTTGGGATGAAACAGCACGGACTGCTTACTTTCCTTGAGCAGCTCAGTTCACACAACGTGGTAAAACTTCAAAACACAATTGCTACGTTAACATAATTTATGTGCCCCCCAAAATGAATCATATTATGATTTAACAGCCTGATCTTGGCAACACAGTAAGACAATGGCCAAGTTCTCACTTACTGAGCCATAAGCCACAATAGGATGGTACTCTAATCTAATGAGAATCAACTATGTGATTATGTGATATTTCCCCTCCCAAATCTTAACTGCTCCTCATAGCAAGCATATTACATGCCTGAATATTACAAAAGGATGCCTTTCTGACATCCTTTTAGTGATATCTACATGCCACTTGTAAATGAGAGCATTAGATCAGTAAAACGTATGTAATAATACTAGACAACCTATAATTCATTGGATCACTCTTTCAATTGTATCATTGTTTCAGAGAGGTATACTTACCTAAACCAGGGGTAGGCAACCTTGGCTCTTTTATGACTCATGGACTTCAACTCTCAGAATTCCTGAGCCAGCTGAATTCTGGGAGTTGAAGTCCATGAGTCATAAAAGAGCCGAGGTTGCCTACCCCTGACCTAAACAGATCAACAGAATGACCACAGGCAAGCACAAAAGCAGTGGGGCAGGAATGAGCTCTGACCTCCTGCCAGCTTCCCCATTGACTTTGTGGCCAGCTAACAGGGAGAAAGTCAATGGGGAAGCCAACTGAAAAGATTGCAAGTTGCTTGGGTAAAGCTTCCACATCCAGTGTATCCTCCTCCAGTCCCTCTGTGCTTGTGCCACGACGGTCACTTGCACACCCTGACATACCCTCCTCAACTCACACTGTACGATTCCTGACTCTCAACACACCTCATGGGTACACCCTCACATCCTAGTGCAGCGGTCCCCAACTTTCCGGCTTGGCAGCTCCGCGGGAAGAGGGGAACTAAGCTGTGCGAGTGGTTCCGAATATGCCACAGCCTGGTAGTAATAGTAAAGTTGGAAGGGACCTTGGAGATCGTCTAGTCCAACCCCCTGGTCAGGCAGGAAACCCTATACCATTTCAGACAAATGGCTGTCCAGTCTCTTCTTAAAAACTTCCAGTGTTGGAGCATTCACAGCTTCTGGAGGCAGGTTGTTCCCACTGGTTAATTGTTCTAACTGTCAGGAAGTTTCTCCTTAGTTCTAGGTTGTTTCTCTCCTTGATTAGTTTCCATCCGTTGCTTCTTGTCCTGCCTTCAGGTGCTTTGGAGAATAGTGGTAGTGGGCCACAGCCCAGGAGTCTTGGATCCCTGCCCTAGTGCACCTTCCCTGACCCATGCTGTGTCTCTTGTGTACACCTTTGTTCCCACCCCCACCTGGTAGCAGCGACTTGGCTATCTGCTGGCCTTGGACTTACAACTTCCTGCCAGCTTCTCCATTGACTTTGCTTGTGGGAAGCTGGCAGGGTATGTTGGCAATCATTATCAAGTTCAGACTTCCTGCCAGCTTCCCCTTGACTTGTGAAAAATTGTCCGGGAGCATTGGAAATGACAATCACACGACCACAGCTGACCACGGCAGCACAGCAGTGCTGAAGCAGCCACAACTCAAGAGACATGAATAGTAGTATATAAATTATGAGGTGGTTCAAGGCCATCTTATTACATGAAAAAGTATGATTTATTTTTAAAGAAAAGATACAGATTTTATTATAGCTCTCTCAAAAAAAAGGTATTTCAGAGACAGCAGTCCAAGAACCATATATTCATACAATTCAATATGGAAGCACTATTTGTATAAACTGATTTTGTTTTGCATAATGAGTTTGCTAAAATGGCTCAACTTCTATATTTCAGAAAATTATGCTTTAAAATTAGACTGATGGAAAGATAGAAATATGAAGAGAAATATTGGCTGTGGAGGCAAAGAGAAAAGAACAAGGTGATAACCAGAAAATTTAAACACTAGTAGATATATCAGGTTTTACTGCCAAAGTGACGAGGCTCAAATTTAATTATGGGGAAGGAAAGTAACTTGTCCACCACAATCAGAAGCTTTTAAAAAGAGCCAGAATAAGCAAATGTACTGAAGGAAATAGGAGGAAAAAAACGGATGTATGATATTGCATTCAAATACTAAAACTGATTCTTTCAATATCACCCACCCACCCCATTTATCTTCCCCCCCAGTTCATAGGGAAAATGAAACATCTGCCATTGATTTTGAAGCTGTCAAGATATATATAATAAAAACATCCACTATTTTGGCCCTTCTGAAGATAGTATTCACAGTTTCTGAAGACAGTATTCGCAAGAAAGGTGTGAAAAATTCCCACTCTAACACGATGTTTACATTGCCAAAAAAAGGAGCAAAAATATTAAAGCATTCACAACAAATCAAAGCCATACATTTTATAGCATCACATCAACATATGTTCTGCACCTGGTCTGTGTAATACCATTCTGGACTTTCAATGCAAGAGAGAGAAAATTAAGCTTGTCGAAGATCACATTTGCCCTACTCTTTCAAACCATCTACAGTGAACTCTGCCAAGAACTCCTTTGTACTGTGTCCAGGATGGAGGAAGAATAAAACAATTGAAAATGATTTTTGTTTTTATGTCCCTCCATTTAATATGCCAAAATTTCTTCTGGATCTCCCAAATAGAAGTCACAGTAAAGTTTTCAAAAATCGCAGTAAAACTGATATTGTTACGTTGTCAAACATTATACTAAAACTGTAAAATGCAGGGAAGGCAGAGGCAAGAACAGCTTCAACAAAATTAGTATCAAGGCAAAATGACTTTTGAAGAAGATATTTTATTTCTACCCAAAAAATAAAACTGGGACATAAACCTCAAGTTTTATGTTGCTATATTCCACTTACATTGCATAACAAGTATGGGTTAGGCAAAAACATTTTAGAAGGAAAGGAGAAATCAAGCCATCATTTTAAATGGCAAATTTCCATCTCTTCTTTCACACAGGAGGAAATACCTCTAAGAAGCTGCTTGGACCGCAAAGTGTTTGTTATATATGTGACCTTTTTTTTTAAAAAAAAAAAGTGAAGATGCTGCCTGATCAAGCGGGGGTGGTGGTGGGGTGGTGGTGCTTTTCTATTATTCAAATAAAGAACTGACTGAACATAATGCAGCTTGACTAACTATAGATCACTTGCCTACTTTATTTACATGCTCAGAATATCGATACCAGCATCACCTATTAGATAAAGGCTTCTGGAGTTTTTTTCCCCCCTCCAAATCCTTAGTAACAAACCTGCTCTGGGTCACGCGACTGAGAGGGAGGGGGCTTAGAATAGAGAAGGCTCAGCATTCGAACTCTCTACCCCAGACATGTCAAACACAAGGCCCGGGGGCCACATCCGGCCCGCGAAGTGGTTTCATGCGGCCCGCAAAGCCATCCTGGAAACAGTGAGGGAACGGCCCCCACTGCCTTGGCCCTGGCCCAGAGACCCTCCTTCTGCCAGAGACCCTCAGATCTGTCCCACTCCTGCCCAGGCCCCCATAGGCACCCTTCATGCGAATGATGTAGAGCTGGCCACGCCCACCCAGTAAGCCATACGCACTCTGGCCACGCCCACCCAGTAGGCCACGCCCACCCAGGCCATACCCACCCAGCCCCCTGAGGGCAACCGCAATGCTGATGCAGCCCTCAGTGAAATTGAGTTTGACACCCCTGCTCTACCCAACTGCCTCTCCCATAGGGGTGGATTGGGTTAATATCTTCTGAAATACTTTTCTCTACAATCACCAGCCAAATCTGGGGCATTTGTTGCTGGTTTCACTCTCCCTCCCACAAATCTGGTCCTGTTCTGTCCAGTTTTGAGATATGCTGTACTGAAAGACAAACATGCACATATGTTTACATAATTTCTTTCCAGTATTAGGTGGGGTTGGGCAGTATAACCAGCTAGGGAAAGTATGCACATATTGGATTCTGGAACTCTTTCCAAACCATTAGTTATTTGTATTCTGGGTCACATAAGTGGGAGGAAAGAGCCTCTACAGTGGATGAGGAGGCAACATCCTGCAGCACTACCATACTGCTTCTCTCGTAGGGATGTATTAGGGACATATTTAGGCTTTTTTTTATCCACAGTCCCTGATGTGATCTATCTTCAAACACAATGTTTCTTTTGGTGGCTTCTCCCAAACACTAAATTTTGCCCCATTCCATTCAGGCCATGCCTTATATCAGCTGGGCAGGCCTGTCATTGCTGCAAAAATGCAAATATAGGTGGGATAATTTATGTGTGCTCCTGGGCCTGTAATTGATCAAGGCCTCTTAGATGTGGTGAGTCAGGGAGAAGACCTGGGCCCCCTGGGCATGGTGGAGTGGCGAGCAGGTCCAGGCCTCCTGGACCATGGAGGTTTTCCACATGCTGATGGGGCTTATAGCCAGGTGAGGCCTCCCGGGTCTGGGAAGTTGGGGAACAAACCGAAGTCCTCCAGCCTGCAGCAAATTTTCCTACACCAGTGGGCCCTGTAGCACAACCAGAACTGGGAGAGCCGGTATTGCAGTCACTGAATGAAGCAATCATGTGACATCTCACTCAACTGCTTTACTCACCAACCAAAGATTCCAGTCTGAACTGTGATTGTAAATTGAGGACTATCTTTAATTGTAGCAACGTGGAAAAAAATGACATCTAGCATTTTTTTTTAAATCCCATTTATATCCCGCCCTTCTCCGAAGACTCAGGGCGGCTTACAATCTAAAGCACAAATCAATGTGCTTAGCAGTAGCCTTCATTCTATGTATATGCCTGCTTATTAGGGCTTTCGCCCCCCCCCCCCAAGCAGCATTATTACAAAGTCAGCTTATTGCCCCCAACAATCTGGGTCCTCATTTTACCTACCTCGGAAGGATGGAAGGCTGAGTCAACCTTGAGCCTGCTGGGATGCGAACCTGCACTAATTGCAGGCAGCTGGTGTTACTTGAGGAGGCATTAGCCCACTGCTCCACCAAGGCTCTTTTGAAAGCATGCAAATGTGAGCAGATACATAGGTACCACTTCAGTAGGAAGGTAACAGCATTCCGTGCGCCTTGGCGTATATAGTAATAAGAAATGGAGAAGAGCACTGTCCCCTAAAGTCTGAAAAAACTGGATAGGGGAAAGGTTTACCTTGTTTAAAAAAAAATCTTAGCACATCTGTTCTGAGTAATAAAGAATAAAGAAGTATTTTCCGTGTAAGTTTGGTGATTATGGAAGTAACACCCTCAAAGATGTACTAGGATCTATTTGCAAAGAAGAAACTCAGGAAAAGACATCTGGACTTAGGAAAAGATACAGTGATGGAAGGAAGTGCCAAGATGCACACTGAAACACACTCCCCCCCCCCTTTGAATCCAGCTGGTTGCGATGCCTCAATTAAAAGGTTTCTTATAATGTAATCAACTATAGATACACAGTGCATTAGATAGGAATATTCCTCACTAGTAACTGTACTCTTAACTACCAGATAGATGCACTAATATCTTTGGCATTCATTTCAGACCTTTTGTGAGGCTTCCATATTTTCTATCTCCTAAAGCACAGAATGAGCACAATATAAATTAAAAAAATTACTATAGTTTGCTAAAGGTCATATACAAACAAGCTTGCCATATTGAAATATAACTAAGACACATGCCTTAAAATCAGGTTTTGCAAGCAGTGATAACCTTGACCATTTCTAGATGTAATTAAACCTTCCCCCAATTTATAACATCAATTTAGAACATAATGTATCTACTCTGGACACCAAAACCATATCAAGAACAGGAAGCATAATCAATCTCCACATAACTGCTTGAAATCTCATATTGAGGAATATCTTCTTAAGGAGAAACCAAGAGTATTAAGATACAATACAGGAGAGGGCAAAATGTTCTGATCCTAGCATGGGCATATCTTAATATTTTTTACAAATAGATGCAATGTAACCTATGTTTAAACTGTGCACTGCGACCCCATTTCTCAACTATAATCACATCATTCATCATAACTAGTGGCATTGCAGTACACTAGGAAATAATTGGCTTTACATAGAGTATGGACAAGCCATAAAATTCCCTGGAGAAGATGAATGGATAAAAACTGCCCTCTGTAAACTTAACATTAGCTTTGTCTTGAACATAATGATCTCAGCAGTTGCTTATATCAAGAGACATCATCTTTACAAAATTTGCTAGAAAGAAGCCACAGCATTCCCCACCTTTTTCATCCATACAAGTACCAAGGTCAGCCTGCCAAGCGACTTTGACATTCAAGTCAGGAAGTTCTGGACAGTACAAATCCAAGGTAACACTGCTCTGCTATTTATTTACAGCATTTCTGCAAAACACTGCAAGCTTCTAACTTGAATATACAACTTGCACAGCAACAAAACTTCTGAATATCCATAGGAAGAATTTCATTTTTATGGGCAATAAACATTAATTCTAAAGGACTGGAACATAAAATATATTTTAATGCCACATAAATCATTTTTCCCTAGACAAAGTAAACTGTCTGACAGTTTTAAAGACTGCGATATAAATTTTATGGCAAATTATCTGCATAGAAATAATCTTTCCAAGATGCAGTTTTAGTATCCATGTCTCATTTTCATAATGCTACCAATCTTTGCAATTGTCAGCTGTAAGCCACTCCAAACACATTAGTGGTCTGGTTATGCTTTTCTTGAGTTGGGAACTGGCTGGTTAATTTTGATCCACTTCAGAAGACTGGCTATGGACTTGACCCTAAAATTTTGCCAGTAGAGAGACAAAAGAGAGTAAATGTCATCTTATTTTTAAAAGCTGGTTTTGTTTTCACCATAAGCTTTGTCATCAATATCAACAATACACTTATTTTTATGACACCTTCTTTGTCATGTTTTTGTTTTTATTTTATTTATTTTATTTTATTTTATTATTTTATTTTATTTTATTTTATTTTATTTTATTTTATTATTTTATTTTATTATTTTATTTTATTTTATTTTATTTTATTTTATTTTATTTTATTTATTTTATTTTATTTTATTTTATTTATTTTATTATTTTATTTTATTTTATTTTATTTTATTTTATTTTTCAACTCTGTAGTCCCTTAATTCAGGGCAGCTGGGTGAAGCTGATGTTTACTGGCCAAATGCCTTTCCTGATGCCTATGTGGAGTTTGCAGCAAATATTTTTTTTTTCCTTGTGCCCCAAGAGAGAGAAACATCTGCTGCTGTGTAGGATCAAACTCTCATTCTTCCGAGTTTTAATCTAATATTTGTGGGGAAATTAAACTGAAAGTGTATACAGGTAATCCTTAGTTAGCAACAGTAACTGAGACCAGGAACTCCATCACTAAGTGACACAATCATAAAAGTTGACAATGCCATCTTACAATGGCAGTTCCAGTTGCAATTGTTAGGCAAATCTCATGCAGTCATCTTGCATGATTGCCATTTGCAACTTCCCCATTGACTTGCTTGTCAGGAACAGGCAGTGAGTGCTGCAAAGGTGATCACATGACCACAGGACTGTTACTATCATAGTTGAGAGCTGATTCCAAGTGCCTGAATCGTGATGACATGATCACAAGGCTATTGTGATGGTCACAACATTTGAAGACCAGCTGTAAGTCTGAATGAATAGGTATAAACCAAGAATTACACGTATATGGTGTTCAGGGGGAAACTGGTTGTCTAAGGAAATAAGTATCTAGATTGTAAACTACTCAACAAATTGTTGGTGTACTTTGCTCTTTGGAGTTGGTCTTATAAGTAGACCAAGTGAAGAAACCAATGCCATCTATATACTAATAAAACTCTTGTTTGTAACCTTCAATTAGCGCAAGCAATGTATCATAGCGTAAAAACAATGTGAATCAAGGTGCCTCAAATGTGCTAACTTAAAGAATGCATTCAAAACCCAAGACAATTACTCTTGCGGAATTGAAATTTCAAGGATCCTCATATTAATTGTATTCACAAAGTTGTGGCCATTGGATGTCACCACAGTTAGACACGATCACATTGTGATTTCCAATATTCCCTGCCAGCAAAGTCAATTAGGAAGTCAAAGGAAATTGGAAGCTGTTCACATTCTCGCTGCTTTTTTTTTTTTGCTTGACCATCGTCATTCTGTTCCTCTGTTTAGGTAAGGAAATATCTCAGAAAGGATGAGCCAACAGGTCTTGGGTTGTCTATTGTAGTCTAAAATTTCTTTACTGGAACAGAATCTTGCAAGTCTAAATATGCTTCTTGCCTTTCTCACATTACTTTCGTGTGAAAAGGGGGAGAGACTTTTCTGAGATAATTTCTCCAAATTGTTTCTTAGAACAGACTCAAGCCCTCCTTGTCTGAGTGTTGCCTTCGTAGAGTTGTCTTGGTAGCAGCTCTTCATCCCTGTCCTTCAAGGCCATTGCATGTGCCCTTTACAGGAATAACCATTCCTAGTGATACAGTTTGAATATTAACACCACTTAAATAATAGCTTGGAATATCCTATATTGCAAGAGTACTCCATACCCTATTCAACTAGTATTCATACATAAGCATCCAAATGAGGCAAAGTAATTTGTAATCGGCAGTGCTGTGACCACTCTCAAAAACACATTACTACTGATCTTAGCACTAGTAAGCATGGCTAAAGTGATGAATGTTGAAAGTTGCAGCCCAATTATGTCTGGAAGGCCACTGTGCTTCTCTTGATATATATCAACCAGCACTATCCACAAAACAAATATCTCAAACACCAAAACATCAATTAAATCTTCATTCACACAAAAAGCATAATTAATCTCATCCAGATAAATTGAACAATTACAATTTGGCATTAACTAAGAGCAGAAACATCAGCCTCCCCTCCTACAAAAAAAATGGAAAGAGAGAACGGATTGCATGAATCCAAGTGCATTATTACATATACTCAACATTATTATAGTTAAGTAAAAGAATAGACTGGAATGAAATATAAAGTTATACAAGTTACCCCTTGTCTTCACTGCGAGAAGACAACCAAATATATGAATATATTTATATAATGTGTGTCAACAGCTCATTGAAATACATATTTCAAAACTGGACATTTGATTACTGCAAGTAACCTGTAATATTTAGGCAAAAGATCTCCGAATCATATTGGAAACTCAAGCTCTGTCTTCAGGAACTACTACTATGAGCATTAATTATTCAAACATTAAGGGTATACATTATCATGGTGCCAAGAAATGTTTTAATGAGAATAAGAGGGAGGTAAGTGCTACTTAAATCTGATTAAAACTTATATAGATATATATATTTGCTGTGATGAAAAAAATTGCAGCTAAGAAGCATTGATTGCTCTGAAGCATACTCACACCTTCAAAATACTGTACTATAAAAGTTTGCCTATTTTATAGAAATTGTCATGTTTCTTCAAACTAGTAGCAAAGCCAGGGAATTCAGGGAGACATAAGGACAAATATCTATCTATCTAGCAACAAACTGGCATGAAGATTTTATCATAAACTTATAGAAGTAACTCTTCTATAAATCGTTGATGTGTACTGGTTGAGAACTCATTATGGCATTAGAGTTCATGAAAATGCTGACTAAAATTATGGGTCCATTTCACAATGGATGGATTTACCACCAATCCTGCTGCATACATTGCTGTTACCTTCAATCACTGAGAATGAATCAAATACATACTTAAAATTATTCCATAGAACAGACATGTCAAACACAAGGCCCGGGGGCCGGATCTGGCCCGCGAAGTGGTTTCATGTGGCCCGTGAAGCCATCCTGGAAACAGTGAGGGAACGGTCCCCACTGCCTTGGCCCTGGCCCAGAGACCCTCCTTCTGCCAGAGACCCTCAGATCTGTCCCATTCCTGCCCAGGCCCCCATAGGCACCCTTGATGCGAACGATGTAGAGCTGGCCACGCCCACCCAGTAGGCCATACGCACTCTAGCCAAGCCCACCCAGTAGGCCACGCCCACCCTGGCCATACTCACCCGGCCCCTTGAGGGCAACCGCAATGCTGATGCGGCCCTCAATGAAATTGAGTTTGACACCCCTGCCATAGAATCAATTACATAAATTACTCAATTTCTAAAGGATATCAGTAGCAAATGGACGGCAGAGAAAGGTATAGCAACAATGTATTAATTTGCAAAAAGAATGGGCCCAGAATGTAGCATTAGCCAGTTGTTTGTCCATGCTGGCAGAAGAGACAGAATCTTATAGCGAGAACAGATGGCTGCTACCTCAATTAATGGATAGTTGCTACCCTAGGTGGTACTACAGATGATAATTATTTACTCTGATTAATTACTCTCAATTTATAAGCTTATAGAACTTCAGCATCTGAAGTTTTTACCCCTTGGCATCAGAGGCACATCAAATTAAAAATGGACTGCTTTGCACACTTGTCTTAATTTCAAAAGAAATCTGTCTTGGTATCTCTTTTGTTTAGAATTGATAATGAGGATATCAAAGTGTACATAGCTTCTGCCTTTTAAGATCAACCATCAACAGTAAAGGAACAAGCAGACAAGAATATGTTACAGACTAGTACTTGGTAGAGTAGCAATGGAAAAGCTATTTGGATGCCATGAAGTGCGTTTGTACCCACAAAGATCAGAATACTAAGCAATGGTATTCTCTGTGACACTTGGTGGAAGCAAAAGTTGAAGAAACAGGATAGGAAGCGTACTGGCACTTTTGAACTTAGGTGTTGAGAGAAAATTCTTGAGAATATCATGGACAGTCAAGAGGACAAACAAATGGATAATCAAAGAAATCAAACCAGAGTTCCCAATTGAGAGACAAACGACCAGGCTCAAATTATCCTACTTTGGACACATCATGTGAAGACCTAGGTTTTTTTAGAAAAGGCTCTAATGCTAGGAATAATGGAAGGAAAGAGAAGAGACTGGCTAGCAGCAAGATGGATGGAGTCAGTTACAGTGGCAATGGGTACACCACTGGAAGACATGAACGACAAAGTTAAGGATAAGATTGCCATGGAAAAAATCTATATAGTTGCTAAGATTTGATACTGACTTAATGGCACATAATCAATCTCTTTCCTACTCTGCCCTAGCAATGCCCTTCAACCCTCTAGATTAACCATTCTTCCAGATATCTCTAGCTGACTTCTGAGTTTATTTCTAAGAACTGTAATTAGAAAAATAAAGTCAACCCTGCAGGTCTGTCTCATCTCTATGGTTTTCTTCTTTTATTACAGATAAGCAGTTAGTCCATGGAATAAGACATGACAGAAATCATGAGTGCTAGCTATGGTTTAAGATTGTCAAAAGATTGTGCTAGCAATAATAAAAAATGTAAGCAAAACTTTCAATTAATATTCTAAAATGATCGCTTGAAATTTCCTCAGGTTCTGTTAATACTAGCTAGTAATAATAGTACCAGAGTAGATTATGTTTATTTTTCAAAGTAAACAATATTTTAAATGGAATCATCAATAAAATATTAGTCTAAAATGGATTCAATTAAATCGTACCATGAACATAAAAAAAATTACATTTATAGTCCCATAAAGTGATTGAAAGACTAGCCTAAATATCAGATGCAGTAAAATCAGCACATGTAAAGACAGAGACAACTTAACTGAAGAGTACAGTACAGAGATAATAGAACAAAAAGAGCCAAATCCTCCGATAGAAATTTTAAAATTAATAATGTAATGACTTCTTTTCCTGGAGTTTAATTTTTTTTTTAAAAAAATGGTAAGGGCTTTGCTTAAATGAGAAAAAATAAATAATAATACAATATTTAAGGTTTAACTATATAAAAATACCATTTTATCACGTGCATGATTTAGTTCTTACTGTTCCTAATGCACTGCTCCATCCGCAACTCTGTAGTTAACAGATCACGATGCACTACTTTCTAAAAATCAAGTTAAGAATTATATAGTGCAGCGTTTCCCAACCTTAGGAACTTGAAGATGCGTGGACTTCAACTCCCAGAATTCCCCAGCCAGCATAGCTGGCTGGGGAATTCTGGGAGTTGAAGTCCACGCATCTTCAAGTTCCTAAGGTTGGGAAACACTGATATAGTGCACCATCCTCAAGGATAAAAATTGCTATTTTGTCTCATACATTTTTATCTTTTAGATTTCCATCGTTGTTTTAGAAATATATAAAATAGTAAAGTTCACTTAAAAATAATTTAAACCATGTATCTCTCTTGATGATTTAATCAGTAACTTGAATCTCTATAATTTAAATCAATCCACCCAGGTTGGTGTAAATCAGAATCTACATTGAGGGGTGAGGAATGTGCATTCCAAAATGTTCCTTTCCTTGCTAGTTTCAATTCACAGAAAACTATTAGTCCCCACCCTGTTATTACTTCCAAATCTGGATGCAATTTTATATGCAATTTCAAAAAAAAACCTGTCTATATGCCAGATAGATTAAATATTATTTCAGAGATTTTCAATTTGTACTCAGTATTGAATAGAAAAGGACTGAATAAAGTACAGACAGTCTGTAATTTTCTTAAAGTTAACCCATGCAATGTTACATAAAAACGTGTGATTGCTCAATGAAAAATGGGCAGGTTTCTATTTTTAATAACTTTATTACAATATGTCTTTTGCTTGATGACAAAACATTCTTCCCAGCTAATTTAATCTTCAGACTTTGTCCACACTTTTTTTCAAAACCATACTTTTTCCTGTTTTAGTAGGAAACAAGTAATTTGTTGGATCAAAGGCTTTTGAAAAGGGCTGCTTCTTAAAATTTTTCATTTGGTACCGACCACTGTCAAGAATAAGAACAGATTATGAAACCTTAACAGAAAGATAATACGGTAATCTTGTACTGTGTGCTCAATGACAGCACAGATTTTGGCTTCCTAATTAGCTGGCAAAATAATGTTAACCCTTTTCCCCCATCAGGTTTCTCTTTTATTCTTTTTCCCCCCCAAAATTCATTGAAAGAAGTTCAGATTTTTCTAGGTGTATTAATAATAAGCCACACTCACAAAACTATATTTTTTCACTCGAAAGTCTTCATGTTTAACTTGATTTTGTATGTGGCAGAACTTTATTTTGTTTACTAAGGAACAACCTATTTGGTATGTCCTCTCCTATGCAAACGATTAATGAACTAAAGGGTTTTTAGTGACAGTAATTCATTCTTTACATGGCTGCACCTGTTCCTTTAGCTACAGAGATTCTTGAAAAACCAAGAAAGGCATTGCTAAACTTTTAACTTTTTGTTTTTTTCACAGGAACATGCATATTAACAAGCCGGCAGTGTTAATGAAAACAATCCAGTGGAAACTAGAATTTTCAAACAATGGAGAAGTAAAGGGAAAAGAAAAAAAAATATGGGGAAGCCAAGGATTTGCTTTTGATGCTGGAAAGGCTCCAGTAAAAACTGGTTTGTACATGGGAACATGGTGTCAGACTAAAAAAGAATCAGCTTGTCTGACTTGTGGTTTATTTGACAGCATTCATCTTCTCTTGGCCCGATACAGAGCAATTAGTGCTCGTCAGTTGAATCATGTGTTAAGATCATCCAAGCATTTTTTAATTAGGGTTAGCTAAACAGACAGCAAATGAAAACGTGGGCAACTTAACTTCATACTTCCTTTTCCATGAGAGCTCTCTATATCTTTGGCCCCTCTGTTGTTCCTTTATTGTTCTTTCTACAAGCAGATACATGTACCTTTGCGGCATGTTCCTCTTTCCAATTTTAGACTGTCTCAGGTTCTTTCAATTCTCCCTACTTTATTATGTCAATCCACTGAGAGGCAGAGAAATTTTTCAAACATTCCCAAGCAGAATCTTGCTAAAAAGTAACGTCCCCAAAGTTGCAAGGTACTGTTATTTCAAGTGACACCCTGAGAATGATGTCAAAATCTAACCAATTTTGCTCAGATTGTTCTTTCACACTGAGATGTACAAAAAGAAATACTGTACTTCTTCAACCCATGCATTACTCAAACTGTGGAACTCACATGTTCAAGATGTCACGGGGCTATTTTATCTACGTGGCTCTTCTAAGCAGTTAAAAAAATGTGGATATGGCTCAGACAATTAACAAGCAATAGAATACAAGCTCCATGTGCAGAGGCAGTCTATCTCTTGACACTTGTTGCTGATCAGCAAATAAACAACAATCAGAAAATATTTCTTTGGTTCTGTCTTGAATCCATCTGGGTAGCCCCTCTATAAAGCACTAGACTGACAGAACTTCAGCTCAACCTATCCAAGTAGTCTTTATTTATAATAATTTCCAGCAGGAAGTTTTTCAAGCACCTTCTATTGTGAAAATATTCAGTATCTGACAGAAAACTAATGAGGAATGCAGAATGCTTGGACCTTAGTCGGAATTCCAGATTTAAAGTCTACACTAGATAAGAGAATTGGAATACATTCATAAAAGGTTGGTTATTAGTTGAAATGTTTTTTTTCCTTTTCCAAATTTCCCTTCCAAATCCCTGCATCCATAGAATGATAAAACAAACAGGCCGTTGTTGTATAACATAATTTCCTTTTTAGGAACAAGGAGAAGAAAATACTCTCTCTTAAATTAAAAATCAGGAAGCATTCCTGCAAAGACTAGTACAGGTCCATAGCAAATCCTGAAACATTCAAAGCATTTCAAAACCCCAGGAAAAAAAATTAACAAGCTTATCTGTTTGGAGAGAAATCATATATATGAATTCCCATAAAGCCAAGTCTGAAATATATTTCAGACAAATTGTGACAAATTCCTCTATGAATATATGTATATAGCAAAGAAAGCTCAAAGAATTTTGTCTTATGAATGCTATTTGAATATAGATTCTTAGCAGTGAATTGAAGAAACAATGTTTTCCTGTCAGCTTAAATTTTCCATCATAATCCAGGTTAGTAAGGATAAAACCAGGAAATATTTAGGCCTACACAGTGGAACTGGTTTTGTAATGTTGAATCCAGGCAATGATTCAGTGACTGATTCATTAAGGAAGACTGAAATGGAAGCTTTTTTGGCAACCAGCTCTGACATAGAAGATTCACTAATTATTCACCCTGATGGTAGCAAGCCAAAGATGAATTCAGTAAAACTGCACACCACCAAAATGTCAGTGAACTGCTCTTTTAGACTATGTTTAGATGAATGCAAACAACAAAAGCAAAATACAGAGAGAAGGACTTGTAAATGAACTTCTGACATATACAAATTATCAGTGTTTAGTAAATCAGTTGTTTCCAATACTACAAGCATGCCTCTTCTTCAGGAACAAGAATAGACTGATCTTTCAGGAAAGGTCAGCAGAAGTGGTTTTGGGACAATCTGAATTGGAAGCATTTGGGGCAACTTTGGCTAGAGTTTCCCAATTCAACATACCTGCTTCCACCAGCTTTTCTGCTTGGC
The DNA here is from genome assembly GCF_947247035.1 of Vipera ursinii. Taxonomy (NCBI): domain Eukaryota; kingdom Metazoa; phylum Chordata; class Lepidosauria; order Squamata; family Viperidae; genus Vipera; species Vipera ursinii. The sequence goes on along the minus strand of NC_139512.1, from coordinate 342,290,078 downwards.
AATATGGCAGCCTTATTCACTGTCAAGAAAATGTATACATATATACATCAGTCACAGCCACTTAGCTTTGCCAAAAAGACCAGTAAAAATTATACAACCTAAGTGTACAATCAGATTTTAATGTCCTACGTTTGCAGCGGCCCTTTAAAAAGATCCTTACATTCTCCTTCCGTTTCTTAAAGATGAGAAGGCAATGAATAACCATCTTTTTAAATTAATTATGATATTTACTATGGTTATTGATACACTGTCAGACCAGAGAACTTTGCTGAGTAGCTTAGGCCTACTGACTGTATACTTCATATTTAGAAGTACCTAGCAGACACATCACACTAACCAGTGGAACAACCTGCCTCCAGAAGTGGTGAATGCTCCAACACTGGAAGTTTTTAAGAAGAGACTGGCCAGCCATTTGTCTGAAATGGTATAGGGTTTCCTGCCTGAGCAGGGGGTTGGACTAGATGACCTCCAAGGTCCCTTCCAACTACTTCTTCTTCTTCTTCTTCTTCTTCTTCTTCTTCTTATTATTATTATTATTATTATTATTATTATTATTATTAACATGCATGTTTTTGTACGCTTAGAAATTAGACTTGCCATCTGTATGTGGAATTCTGTCAAGCTTCCCAAATTTCAAAAGGATGTTCCAGGTCAAATAAACCATGAATACTAGATATATTTGATATACTTGGGAGGTTAATTTAACTAACCTTAGAAAGTGAGAAATGACAACATGCACTTTTCCCTACATCTCTCACAAGAGGTGTTCTCTCAGTGTGACCATCTCCATTTGGATGTCCAAGCAAGAACATCCGATGTTCGAAGTTCTTTTAAAGAGTTTCATCTGTCGGAACCAATGACATTGGAATTTTGTGTTGACACTCCAGTAAATATTTCCCTCATAAGCATCTTTGTTCACTGACACAACAATGTTGAACACTGGCCTACAGACCCAGAACATAACAATATGTTGAGGAAGCTATAAAGACAGACAAAGTTCATTTGTAATATAAAAGAAAACTCTACAACAATAAAGTTCACCTGCCCTGCAGGAGGAAGAGGAAAAAGGAGATGCTGCCAACTTGCTCCTATCCTTCAAATCACGTTTCAGTTGACCTTGAGAGATTTCCTGCAGGAGGCAAGATGGGACTACTGAAATCTTTCCCCATGTCTATACATCTTCCCCTCTCGATAAACAGAGATTTCTTTGAAGTAATTAGTAGATAGAAGCATTGTTGGGGAACATTTGAAACCTTTGAGAGTCCTGGGGGGGAAAAAATTCAGCCTTCTGATGCTTCAAGATGAAAAGGAATAAAACCTGAACTATTTTTTTCTTAAACCCTAACAACCTTAACCAAAATAAAAAAAAAAAGATTCAACATTCAAAACTACATACTTCATGCAGAGGGAAAACTGTGCACAAAGACTGGTTTTAAAAAGCCTTTCATATAGCAATTTAATTCTTTTTCTTCTAAAAAATATCATAGCTATTTAATATATTATTATGCTGGTTATAGGAATTCAAGACTGTTCTCTTATTCTGGTTACAGGAATTCAAAGCAGTTTCCTTAAAACAATTAAATTGTTCAACTTAAAAGTAACAAAATACAAATAGGGAACATGTAGTTGAAAATTTGTTGTTGTTAGCTGCGAAGTCGTGTCCGACCCATGGCGACCCCATGGACAACGTTCCTCTAGGCCTTCCTGTCCTCTACCATCTTCTGGAGTCCATTTAAGCTCAGTAGTTGAAAATACCATGCTAAAATCGCACAAGGTGAAATACAATAAAAGTAAATGTGTATCTAAGGACGGGGGAACACGAGATAAAAATCTATCCTAATGCATTAGACATTACAGGACAATGAACATATGTACTGGCTGGGATCTACAATGTACTCGCTGGGATCTACACAGCTACTTTATAACTAACCTGATTTTTGATCCACTTGATCCAACCTTGCTCACAAAACACATTTTCCAAAAATCCACAACAGAGATTTTTAGCTAAAGATTTCAGTGATCTTCTGTGTCAGCTTTACAAGGGAGACCAGAGCAGGAAATCAATCCTCCAAGAATGCTAAAACCACTTTGACTGAGAGTGTCTATAATAACAGAAACTTGCCAGACTGATAGTATTGTTCCTCCTCTCCTTTCTTATACTCATATGAATTACCGAAGTCTCTGTCTGAGCTTCTTCTGTATATTTTCTGTCTGTTGTGGACTTATGGCCTGTTTCACCCCTCCTTCCTTTGGTAACACATCTAGCATAGCACCATCAAGGTAATTTTGCTTAATCTCTACTACCGGACTTGGGATATCTATAGGTAATGTAGTTTTTACATAGAATGCATAGTGTCAAACCTGTGCTGATGCACAGAAAATCAAGCCATCCATTGCTGTTAACCAGATGATTTAAATAAAGCTCCTGCATTGAATATATCTTTTGATACAATTTATAGAGCAGGCTTTATGAAGAAAATCATATTGTAGATGTGAACTATTTTTCAAAAACAGTGCAGAAAATGAAGCTGATCTAAAACAGATTACTAATTTGTCCATGCTTCATCTGCACTTCATCAAAAAAATTATAAACTGCCACTGCTTTGAAGTTCAATATATGATCCTGGCGTTAATACTTATAGCCTTGAATAGCTCTGAATCAGCTTACTTCAAATACTGTATTACCTTCCCCCATATGTGCCTACGCAAGATCTTCAGAGATCTCTGCTTAGAGTTCCTCTGCCAAATGAAATAAGGTATTTAAATTTAATGAAATTATCAGGAAGGGGACTTTTTGACAATAATATCTAATTATAGAACAGTCTTCTTCAGAAAAATTTGCCAGACAACATCCCTGTAGTCTTTTTAACAGTAGATGAAAACCTTTCTGTTCATATGGGTCTTTCAAAAAATTAACACAAGCTTCTCACTTTTAAAACCCATGTGCTTAATCTGGAGATATTGTGAATTTATTTTGTGACTATATTTTATATTATGTCTGACTGTGTGATGTTACATCCCATTCTGCAGTTAAACATATTACAAAGTGCAAAAGCATTCTGAATTGAGAAGCATCCAAACGTAACTGAATACATAAAGCATAACGTGCAGTAACGCCAAACTTTCCCAATTAACACAAAAAATGGGATATCACACTTCTATAGAACAATCTGAGGCCCGCAATTTTCTGGAAAGGCCCTTGATTCAAAAGGGGCGTTGTCTTACCTGAATGCCTTTTCTCAGCATGATGATGGAGAATCCACGAATGGGTTAACTCTGTCTTCCAGCCCAATTAGACTAAGTCAGTCAAACTTGCCACGCCTCTCCTGGGCCAGGACACCTCCCAGTCACAACGAAGGCGAAGCAAATGACGACAGTCCGACGTGTTGGCTCCCATACCCCTGACACAGGACCTGACGGACACTAAGGGGTGGGTGTGGATTCTCCATCATCATGCTGAGAAAAGGCATTCAGGTAAGACAACGCCCCTTCTCCAGCGAATGGAGAATCCACGAATGGGACATACCAAAGCTGCCCTGTCCCTATGGGAGGGAATCAGTCTGGGCCTGTGTCCCACCCTGTGGCACTACCTGTTGCAGCACTCAAATGAGGCGTCTGCAGAGGCAAACCTATCCAGTTTATAATGCCTCACGAAAGGGGAAGGCGACGACCATGTCGCCGCCCTACAAATGTCCTCAATGGAGGCCTGTGTCGCCCAAGCCGCAGAAGTTGCAGCACTACGAGTGGAGTGAGCAGTGATACGCCTGGGAACTGACAGAGAATGAGATTGGCATGCCCCTGCAATACAAGCCCTGATCCACCTGCCTATAGTGGAGGCAGAAACCTTCCGCCCCATAGTAGAGGGTTGAAAGGAAACAAAGAGGGCTTCTGACTTGCAAAAAGACGCTGTCCGCTTAATATAGTGGCGCAAAGCCCTGTGGTTGTCCAGATTGTGCCACTGCCGTTCCAAGGCATGAGATGGATGAGGACAAAAATCCGGCAAAATGACTTCCTGCGCTCTATAAAACAAGGTATTGACCTTAGGAATAAAGGAGGGATCCAATCGAACGACCACCCTGTCAGTCCTGTCTGACAGAGAGAGCTGCCAATTCAGAAATGCGTCTAGCCGACGTGATGGCTATCAAGAAGGCCACCTTAATTGTCAAGAACCGCAGAGTACAGGTCCTGATGGGTTCAAATGGAGAAGAGGTAAGGGCCTGCAAGACCCATGACAAATCCCAAGAGGGATACCGGTGAACGACTCGAGGCTTGGTGTTGGTTGCTCCTTTGAAAAATGAGAGTACCGTAGGATGTTGAGCCAATGCCTCTGAATTCCCCCATGTAAATACGGTGGAGAGAGCTGCTACTTGTCAGTGGATGGTATTAGGCGCCAAGTCCTTGTTGAGCCCCTCCAATAAATAGTCCAAGATCCTTGGGATAGTAATAGCCAAAAGATCTAACTGGTTATTTGCACACCAACTACAAAAACTCTTCCAAGTGGAGTCATAGATCCTGTTTGTTGTAGGCCGCCTGGAGGCCTGAATCATCATAATTACCTCTGATGAATAAGACTCATGTGTCAAGAACCACCGCTCAAGTACCAGGCGGTCAAGTGGAGCCACTGGGGTTCTAGACCCTCTGGGAAGATGATGGATGAGCAAGCTGTGGCCCAAATACAGTCCTCTGCCAGAGGAGAAGAGACCTGTTCAGCGCCCATCGTGTCCTGTTTCTGGGCCTTGGCAAACTGTCTTTCTAAGGCCTGGTGCCTCCTGCTGTCCTCTTTCTCTGCTGCCTTGGAGGACCTTTTGCCAGAGATGGCCTTGGCTTTGGCCTTGGGCTTTCCAGCAGCCTCCATTTTGGAGGACTTATGCTTTGATTGTGCAGGAGTGGTAGGGGCACCGTGTGAAGCCTGAGGTGCAGTGTTGTCTACCATCACAATTGGGAGTTATCTCAGTGGAATGCTGAGAGGGTTCTCAAACAGAGGAGAAGAGTACTGATCTGAGGCTGTGTGCCACTCCCAGGGATCAACAAGTAGTCTATGGCAATGGTGGCTGCAGGACCAACTTAATGGACAACTGGCACACCTGCAAAGCTCCTGATGAACTTAAAGACTAGTTGAAGCACCTTTGGAGCACAGGCCAAGTGGTGGCAGATCACCTTGTTGATAACAGCCAGCTCACATGTAGAAACCGAGTGGCGACAGATCACCTCAGTGATAACAGCCAGCTCACTAGTCCTAGTTGGTGGCAGCGAGACCAAGAATGGCACGGCCAGCAGACTTCTGTTGGAATGGACAATGAGACAGCTAGGTTGAGGCCTAGAGCTACAGTTGAAGCCTCCTGTACTTGACCATCCACTTTGAAAGGTTTCGGGCAAGGCAAACAATGATTGTGCTACAGTCAGAAGGGATCTGAACTCAGAATCCTCTGCAATGATTGGGAGAGGAGGAGCCTGAAAAAGGACCCCTGCGACTGACCAGAGGCTCAGGGACCAACTTCTCTGAGCTAGAAGGCAAGGTAAGCCCCTTTGAAATCTGTGGGGTTTTTGGGGGGTGTGGCTGAAATCTACCCCCCCCCCTTCTCAGAAGCTAGCAAAGAAGGCTGCACAAGCCTTTTCAGAGTAAAAGCAATGCGATCGTGCACCCAAAATGGCGGCCGTTACTGCTGGTAATGAAAAAAGAAGCAACCTGTCCTTCCCCCTTAATTCAGGAAAGAAGGCAGGCAGTTCTGAGAGTCTTTGCATGTCTCCAATGCTGTCAGCATGCTTGAAAAGGCAGCAGAGGCTTTCTGACGAAGAGCCTCCTTTTAGCCAACTGCTGGTAAGCTGGAATTCAAAATGGCGGCCGCAACTAGAGTGCCGCAAAAGAACAGCCTGGGGCTTCTGAGAGAAAGATAAGGCCAAACTCCGATCCTGAAAAGAACTACAGCGAAAGCTATGTAATTGAGAAACTTTCCCCATGGACTTGCAACAGTGAAAAAGTTGAAACCTCCAGAATTACCACGTGTATTCTGGGCACAGACTAAGTCGTGACTGGGAGGTATCCTGGCCCAGGAGAGGCAAGTTTGACTGACTTAGTCTAATTGGGCAGGAAGACAGAGTTAACTCATTCGTGGATTCTCCATCTATCATGCTGGAGAACATTGCACTTTCTATTGGATGGCTCTGTGACAAGATATGGACCAAACAAGCAGCTACTAAGAAAAGCTTAGAATCAACAAAAAACTTTGTTTGACTCAGTTCTGTTATTACTGGTTAGGTGTAATGGTTGTAAAGTTTTCAACTTTTGACATTGTATTTTATTAACTTTTCACTGAAGTGTATGAAAAGAGGCAACCCTCCAGCCACAAAAGAATATACACACACCCCTGTATGTATAACTTGCAAAGTGAGTTGTCTAAGTCAAAGGTCTCCAACCTTTCCAGGCTCGCAGTCTGGAGGGAAGGAGAGCAGGTTCAAAATTGGTGCGCACGCACAGACGAACGCAAACAGGGCCATGCACACTGGCATGGCACTAGCAGCCCCTTTTGCGCATGCAGCATGCGCTGGCACTGTTTGCATGCATGAATGGCCGTGCACCTCCTGCGGTGGAAAGTGGCCCCATTCACGCACGTGCAAACAGGGACGCAGGCACTAGTGCGACTGGCGGGGGGAGAATGCGCACCCACATGTGCATGCACCAGCCAGCCCGTGGTTGGAAGCCCCTGGTCTAAGTGCTTTCTTCAGCGGTTTCTTCAGATTGAGGAGAGACCTCATATAGCTGACACCTCATATAGCTTTCCCCAAGATCAGGCAACTGTGTCCTGGAAGAAACTGAAGAACTGAATCACAATTCTGATTGACTGGACCACCAATTAAGAGCACCAATTCAGACAGAGCCACAGCCGATGCCTCTTCCCAGCTATGATTCTACATGGTTTTTTAAAAATATGGTTTGTTTCTTGAAAATTCTCTTTATAGCACCCAACTGGGGAATTACAAGTTAGGCAGAAGAGGCTTCACTTGCAAACTTAAGAAGTTTTGAGCTCCCTTAATGAGCAACAGCCACGGAACCCATCACTTCTTCTACATAACCACAAGCTGTCATAGATCTTGCAGTCATAACTCTTAGTTCAAACAGGACCCTCACATAAAGCGAGTTCACTTAAAGTAAGACACCGTGGAAAAAAAGGAGAGCTGCAGAATATGGTGCCGAATTTTGTTAACTTAAAATATATTTTGAGATTCATTCTTAAATTACTTAAAAGTATTTACTTCCTTGTCTTGTTTTCTATATACAGTGAAAACATTTTCTCCATCTTTTCTACTGCTGAATTTCTAATTAGCATGGCACACAAAGAGGTAGAATGAGTCACAGCATTATAAGTACTATTAGCAATTTTCATTAAGTTGCACAGAGTAGATTCACCCAGATGAAAAGCTTCAGCACAATTTTGTTTCTAGTATTAAAGAGGTGCTTTCCCTTTTTCTCTAAGGTAAGGGTATTCTACAAGATTCTGATTGCCATTTTGACCCCATAGTAAGTTTTGCAGGTATGAAAGTAACTGGGAGACAGGATGGGCAATGAGAATAAATGAATGACATGACAATAAATCCTTGAATGGGAGCAGAAAAAGAGTTTGGCGGGAAAATGTTCCAGCAGTTTTGGCAGGAAGAAGTCCTAGATGTTTCCAGACCTTTGGGGCAAATTGACTATGCTGGCACAAATAGTGTAATATTTTTTTTCCCATAAAGTGAATACTTGGATGAAAATAATTGGTAGCATAAGGCAGAGTAAACCTGTATATGGAAAACTCAAACCCAAAACAGCTTTGAAATAAATCCATCAATTATGCAAGAGCTCCTAAAACAGGAAGTACAAAGTTGAAATAAATACAGATGGGTTTCCACAATGGAAGGACTGGAGTGCTTATTAATTTTCTATAACTTAATTGAACTTATGGACAAATCACTCTATTACTGAAATAAATATGGATATCATTTGCCAAGCATCAGAAGAAACTGATATGAACATTTCCATGTGATAGTTAAATTGTATACATGAGTACTAAGTGTCCCCCAATATATATACAGACATGTATGCATGATTAAATGCACACATATAATGTATATGTGCATATGAATCATCTCTTTTTCCCCAAAATCACCATTCACCAACATCATTTTCCTGTACCAGGAACAGCAGCAAGCAAGTTAAATAGACCATTTAGTATGCAAATTATGAAGCAAGCAGAATCTTAAGCAGCAAGTCAAAAAAAAGCCCAAGGAAAGATCTAAAGGAGGGTCAAGAAAAGATGAGCAAACTGCAAGTGCATGTCTAAACCAAATGCTGAATCTGAAATGAATATGTTGCAACTAACAAAACAAGTATACCCTTTACGCATTTTCACATGAAAGAACCTCAGATAGAAATGCTGGGAAAAGCCAATGAAAAGCTGCTGCCAATCAGAATAGACAAACCACAGACCTGATTCAATGCATGACTGTTTCATATGTGGGACTGAGGAGTTAACAGGAGATCACAACTAACAAGTGACTAAGTAAGTTAATGAAGTATGAAGGAAGTCGGGAAAACGCTTTCAGGAACAAACTTGCAAGGAAAGACCTTGATTTCAAATGATATGGGAAGATATTTTTTTTAAAAAAAAGTCTGGCCCAAACAGCAGATTATATGGGGTGAAGAACCCCACCAAGCAATATTACTCTTTTTTCTTCCATTCTTAATGTAGAGAACTATCCTACATATACAAAACAAATCTCAATTTCAAGACAAGTGTTCATTCTAATCTACAAAAGTAAGTAAGACATTGTCAGAAAGAATTGGCCGGGCTATTATTAGAAGACCTCTGACCCTTTCCATGAAGCAAAAGCAATGCAACATCTACTGCAAATAACATCATCGAAATGTTTCAGGGAAAAATCTTTGCCAATCTGATAGTGGCAGGAATATAAATCATTTTTAACAATTGTACTTTTAATTGGCTGGTAATTCACAAGGATAATTTCCCAATTTTTTGTCTGTAATCCCACTTTTCACTTCTCCAGGTTAAAAAAAAAGGTGACAAGGAGAGACGTAGAGACTTTCCTATTTAAAGGCTTCACATTTAAAGGCATCTTGTCCTTTACATTTTAGGAAGCACCTCAGCTAATCAATCAGAATGCTTTCTTCTTCCAGCAAAGTTTTTCTAATTTATACCTTTGGTCACAAGAATTAAAACTGTAGACCAAATACAATTCTGCAACATATGAATATGAAGGGATATTTACCTATATTTCTTTATATATTTTAGACCTCAAATGTTTAATGTATCTTTTTGACTACTTAAAATTTAAAACTGCTGGTCAGGAACAACAGAACAAAAGTACCTCAGATTAAGCGGGCAGATGAATTTGTTTCAAAACGTTCTTATCCAAATGTATTCGGTTTTCATCAACTAAATAACTAGTTAAAATATGTATGACTGCATACATTTTTAATTTGCAAATGAAATTTTTAGATTTATATCCCACCTTTGTTTGTACAACTCAATGCCTAATGCTCCCTACTTTTTTCCCACAGCAACAACTCTGGAAGGAAGATCAACCTGACACTGGCCAGCTTCCATGCCCAAAGGAGAACTCACAATCTCCTACTTAAGCACCTTACCTTTACACTAAATTGGCTCCCAATTAGGAAAGAACTCTGCTTATTTTGCAATATTCTGCATGTATACCATGGAAATGGGGCAATAAGCCACATCAGATACAACAAAGCGGTTCTCTTGGGAATCCAACCCTTCTTCATCTGACATCAGAAAAATTGTTAAGAACCTTCTACACCTTTTTTTTAAGGTTAAAGCCCTCATTCTTCTAAACTGTGTTCTCGTGTAACATTACTATCATGCAACACGATATACCAAAACTCTATAAATGGTCTCAGGAGTTGATCACTTTTTAATTATTAAGCGTAGAATGGGGAAATAAAATAATTCACTGAAATGGTTGCAGTGTCACAGACTAAATTATAGCAGATGCCTGGCTCATGATGTCACTGTCCATTTATGGATTAAACTGGGCATTATGAAGACACCTAACCAAAGGCAAAAATGGCTTCAGTCTTTTCCCCTATTCTACCACTTACGGTAAAAGCCTTGCCTTTCTTTCTTTGTAGCTTTGATTTGCTTAATGTTCTCAAATGCTAAAGGAGGAACACTGTACTCACAAATATGTAATATTTTGAGTTCTCTGCTCTCTATGTTTTAACAAATACATGGAGTTGGAGGCCAAAATAAACACTGAAAAGTAATATCACTTTATTTGCTTGTCTTCTTATTTCTTTTCCACTAGTATAACCTTGACCATACTAGCGCCCTTGTTTCCCTGGTTCAAAATACTGTCCATTTCTATCCACTGGGGGGCATACTGGACATGGATGAGGGTTGACTAAGAATACCAGTCTGGGAAAGACTGCCCTCAAAAGGTGAGAGCCATAACTTCATTTGATTTAAACACATACACAGACAGAAAAAGCACTTGACGAATGATTATACCATAAGTATATTAACTGTACAAAAATTGCCTTCAGGGCAATAGCCATACAGTAGCACACCTGTGGTTTGGAGATGAAAGAGAAATGAGATTAATTGAATGCATCAAAATAACACTAAGTACCAACCCTGCCAACTATATTACTGGACCTCTAAATAGCTTTCAGTTTATATCAGGAAGCAGAATATACAAGTTTTTATTGCAGATTTTCTTGGATTTCCAGTAGCTATGCAAAAATATTCAATATGCATCAGCATTTAAAATGTGATTTACAAAATCCACTGGGGTACTAACTATTCCCTCTGCTCCTGCCATTAATTGCATTGTACTATGAAACCCATTTCATTTTATTAAATCCATGAAGTGACCCTGGATATAAACTAATGAAACATTTACTCGTATTTTTTTAAAAAGCTGTGCAATCACAAACATGCTCTGAAGCATGCATAGATTTTATAGAATGAACTGATTTTTTTAAAAAACTAGTTTATAATACGATTTAATCAGCAAGAAAACAGGGAAAATTTACCCCATCAATTTAAATGTCTATCCATTTACTGGATAAATGCTTCTTAAATAAAGCGCTCAAGAACCGGATACACTTAACAGAACAACCTCTATGCAACCTCCAATTATGTAGTATTTTTCAGAAAATGCACACATATGAGAAACACCAAGTTCCATAAAACAGTACTAGATTCTTTCGGCTTTCCTAAAATTTTGCATATCTTTGATTATGGCTTCGTACTTGGTTAGGGCTTTTTGTGTGGTGCCTTTAAGTTGTTTTTTAACACGAATTTCTGCTTTCAGATCCAGCCAAAATTTTCTATAAGGCTAGTATGGATTTTGATTTGGCCATTCCAGAACAATAGACCTTCATCCATTTTCTTGTAGATTTGCTTGCATGTTTGTGATCACTTGTCTTGCACTTCATTGAGTATTCACCTGATACAAGGCAGAATTTATACATGATAGCAAGTTGCCCACTAGCAAGTTGTCCACAAATACACAACAAAGTATTTTCAAGTATGACACTACCACCTTCCTGTTTTACAACTTAATTATGGAGTAGTGTTTTCTTTCCACTAGATATGACACCTACAGAGTCCCAAACAGTCCATTTGAGATTTACACCTGTCTGAAAGGCCATAAAAGTACATTCTGACAACCTAGAAAGAAGCATCAAGTTTCTTTGTGAGGCATGACTTTTTCCACGCATTCAATGTTTCCCTAATTTTTTTCTGATGTTCGAGATATGACAAGACAAAATTGGCCAACAGTGTTGTGATTCCTTGCCAGCTAGTGGATCCGGCAGCTGAGTCTGAGGACTCAGATGAGGAGGAGGGGTCTGGAGTGACATTGAAGTCAGAGGAAGGCTCTGAGGAGCACCAAGACTCACAGTCAGATGAGGCCGACCCCTCTACTCACACTCAGGCAGACACAGCTGTTTTGGGATCCTGAGTTGGGCGAGGAAGAGGAAGAGCTGAGGCCAATCCCAGATGCGCAGAAAAGAGAGGCGGGCAACACAGAGGAATGCTCAAGAGGCAAAGGAAAAGCCATTAAGAAGCCATGCCCCAGCTGGATCATAAAGGGGAAGGTATGGGAGGTGCTGGTTGCCAAAGGCAACCGTTCCTGCTGAGGATTGTTTTTGTGGATTGTGTTGCTTGCCTCTGAAGTCTTGGACATTGAGTCAGGTGTGTAAAAATAAAAGGGGTTTGTTTTTTCTTGCGGGACCTGCCTGGTTCCATGACGAGGGGTTTCTTCTTGTGAGTAAAGCAGTTGAGCAAGTACTCATGTAGGCTGGGACAGAACAAACAGTTCCTAATGTCCTGCCTCAGTTCCTGTTCTGAGTTTCTTTGTGACTTCCTGGATAATTCTATGCTGTGACTTTGGAGTGATAGGGACAAGATGGAGATTCTTGGGAAGATTCACTACTGTCCCAAATCTCCTCCAATTCAAGGCTGTATCTTTGATTGTGGACTAATGGATACACTTAACAGAGCAACAGAATCATGTTTTAGAAATGATTCACTAATCTTTTCCAAACTGATGGGCATCCATTATTTTTCTATGGAAATTTTCAGGAATTTCTTCTGAGATGGGCATGATGTGGCTCTAGAATCTGTAGGGTGAGAACTTCATCATGAGGAGAAAAGCCAAAATTCAGGACATGTACACAGGGCACAATTAGTTCAACTCAGTTTTGTTTACTTAATGATGTATTCACACAAAAGGCCTTAGTTTACTTTGTATTTTTCATATTTGCACAATGCATATTGGATGACTTCATTTATTAAAGAAATGAAACAAACACCAAATGTTGATGTTATTTGTTTGCAGATTCCTTTTGCACACTAGTGGAATACACAAAAAGCACTACTAAAAGTCAATAGCAAAGATATGCAAACTTGAAAGGGGCAAAAAAATAAATAAATCACAGCCTTAACATAAATCTAACAAATAGACCAAAATTACAATAACATATATATTATATCACAAGAATGGGCTAGAGACTATTATGTTAATCATGACTTAATTGGATTTTTTTTACTTTCGCTGCCAGTTGTTGGCTGTGTTTAAACTATTGTTAGTCACCATAGTGAGATGGGTGTCCATATAAATTGAATAAAATAAATGAAATATAACTTCAACACTAAGAATCAAATTAAAACTATGAAAATACAAAAAAAAATCAGATTCCTTGATTAAAGAAGGTTCATAAGAGCTACCACAAGATTATACACTGGAGGAAAATAACTCCTTTCAGGATTATTGTTATTATTTTATCTAGTTCTGAGAGCAGGAGAAAAACATGAAGGCAAAATGATTTTTAAACCTATATTCACCAAGAATTAACAGAAAAAATAAAACATTGCTACAACACTTTAGGACCGTGGTGGTAAACCTGTGGCACGCAGAGCCCTCTCTGTGGGCATGCGTGCCGTTGCCCCAGTCCTAGGCCTTCAGCTGGGTTTTATAAAACCTTTTCGCTTTAGGCCTCCGCCAAAAAAAAGGGATTAATCAATCAATTTCAACTTCTCAGGGGAAAAAAAGATCTCGCAAAGTTGGAATTGATTGAACTTTTTAGTCCCACCCAGTCTGCCGTAACCACTGCAGCCACGCCCACCCATTGGGCCACATCCACCTGGCACCCGACGATACATAAGTGGGTTTTGGGTTGCAGTTTGGACACTCGGTCTCTAAAAGGTTCGCCATCACTGCTTTAGGATCTTCCAAAATGCTTGATCCCTCTAACTTTCATGTGCTAGAAAGCCCAATACACTTTAGGGAAGAACAGAAATCTACACGAGCCGAAAAATCCCTATTCCATTTATGGAAAAAGAAGCCTCTTATTTCCAAACCTTGAGATGCTGGTTACAAATTTTCCTCAGAACTGTGAGACTAAAACTTGGTGAGGCTGATTTGCAAGCTAAAATTCACTGTATGTTAAATCCTGCACTACCCATACAGGAAACAGATCTCACAGCTTTTGCTCCCAGGACTGCCAACAAGCAAGCGTTATCACAGCCTACACACAAGAGACAATCCAGCACCTATGAATTTTAGCTGGCAACCAATCAACAGGCTCCGATAAATGCTGCACAAGGTACTTGGCCACATACCAAAGCATTTCCCTCCCACTCCAAACTAAGTCAGTCAGTCATTAGATCCTTTACGAAGAGAAAGAAAGCCATTTCAAATAGGGTTCTATTACTGACAGCTGCAGTGTCATTACAATTTCTGCCCAAGGGTGCTATCCACCGCAGTTAAGTTCTGCTGCTTTCAATAGAAATTCAGGTGATTGTGCTGGATTTTCAACATCAATCTCAGCACCTTCGATCTCATCTAAAAGACATTTGGATGTATTCAAAACTTCAGCCTTTTCAAATCCAGGGCTGAGCCCTAAGCTGCTGATTGCAATATTATTTATCTATTTGTTTACATACCTGCATATATCTATATAAACTGTTTATTCTGACTATTCCAGAAACTCTCATTTTACAGCCAGCCTAAAGAGATGGAATTGGCAGTGTTAATGTATGAGCAGGGTTCTCAGGTGGCTACCAGGCTTGAACACTAAGCTGAAATTATTAAGTTAAATTTATTGTGTTAAAATGAGAGACAATTTGGTCTAATTGTTAAGGCACTAGGCTAGATACTGGGAGACCATGAGTTCATGAAAGCCGGCTGGGTGAGTTTGGGCCAGCCACTCTCTCTCTCGGCCCAACTCATCTCACAGGGTCTTTGTTGTGGAGAAAACAGGAGGAGGAACATTCTGCCTTAAGATAGGAAAAATGAAAGGCACAGCAATAGGATGGAGGAGGCCTGGTGTGGCAGTATGACATGTGAAAAGGGTCTGGGTGTCCTTGTTAAATACAAGTTAAATCTTATCCAGCAGTGTGATATAGCTGCTAAAAAGACAAAGGCTATCATCAAGTACATTTAACAGTAACAGAAGAGTCCAGGTCATAAGAAGTAATTGTTCCAATCTTCAGTCAAGACTTTGGAGTAATGCGTTCAATCCTGGATAACACAGTTTCAAAAAGATGGTGTTCAGTCTGAAAATTAAGTCACAGCAGGGATCATAAAAAGAACTGGGTATATTTTACCTAAAGAGATGACTTGAGAGAAGATAGAACAGAATTTTAAAAAATATTTTGAAGAGTTGTCCTTTTCAACTCTTACGATTCTATACATTTGGGGGGGGTGCCATTGTAACAGACCTTTGTATATTGTACTCAACCCTAAAATGATCTGTTTACATTTGCCTTAGCACAAAGTGTGAATCTATCTATTGTGGTATATGAGCACAGTCACTGAGATAAATACTAGCCATAGTCATGTAAAATCCTATTGGGATTGCTAGACAATCTGGTTTACCAATAACAAGCAATGTGCTGGAGCACTGCTTAATTGCTCCTGTTTGGCTCTCATTGTAAACTGGAACAGCTAAAGGAACAAGAAGCTTACAGTGCCAGAAAATGTTGGTAGTAGGCTTGAAGCTGGATTTTTCTTTAGAGGTCTGAAGCCTTTAAAAGCCTGAAGTCAGACTTATTAGAAGAATTATGAACTACGGTCCAGGTCTGGCTGTAAACTAAGCTTTTCCACTTTTGACAAGTTCTTATTCAGACCCCGTTTTCTCTTTTCTCTGTCTGTTGGGGCAGGCTAATTTCCCCCTCCTTATGATAGCAGGTTACGAATGACAGGAAATGACTCTCAATTCCGGAGATCCCGAAGGTCTGCTAGGCTATTTGGTGAACAATTATCTCCCTCAGTATCAGGGAATTTATTAATCTCTAAAGGAAGGCACAATCAAGTTTGACTTTTACTGATTTCATGAGCATCTCTATGTAGTTTCTTTGGCAGCAATACAGAAGGAGTTTGCTAGCTGTATTTTTTTTTCACTTTCCTAGTAGAGCCAAAAGCTGTGGAATTTCCTAGTAGCCTTCCAATGAATGAAGTGCTAACCAAACCTGACCCTGCTTAGCTTTTTGAGATCATCCCAGTGCAGCCAGATACTGTCTTAAAGAGAGGCTAACAAAAGCAAAAAGCAACCAGGATAATTCCTCTAAACTCTTACGAATCATTCATTACCAATGAGTCCAAAGAAACAATCCTGATGACCCAACTGAATGCAAAATATTACTTTCCTCTGCATGCAAATATATATTATGACAGTCTCTCTTATTAGTGTTTGTGGAGTAATGTGGTAAATTATCCATATCACCATGATTTATCAGTTATACATCTATGACCGCTCATATTTACCAGTTTGGGGTTTGTTTGTTCCTTGGAATAAAGTACAAGTGAAATGCAGACTCAAATTCCAATCTTATACACACAGTCTTATTCAATACATTCTCTCCTGATGTCTGTCTTTTAGTATATTAGTGGCCTTAATTACTAGTCCACTGTAAAAGTTAATAAAAGTTCAGTAGCACTAAAATTTTCAATTTTCTGAATTTAAGTAGAAATCTTCAGTAAACATTCCGTGTATGAATACAACATACATTCCATTTCTCCCAAATATATCTACAATCTCTACCTCTTATAAAATGTCACTGAACTCAAGGAGACTTACTTCAGAGTAAACATGCTTAGAATTTTATTATAGCTTTGGAACTATCAGAGCTACAACTGTTTCCATACAGAACATTTAAATAAGTACACTTTATTAGAGAGGGGGAATAAAATCTGAAGCAACTTCAGAAATCAGGTAAACAGTAATAGCTCCCTTTCATTAATTATATGATCCAATCCATCTAAACCCAGGCATGTCAAACTCATGACGTCGCGCAACGTATCACAACTTTTTCCCCATTGCCGGCAATGGGGTGGACGTAGTTTCGGTGTGACGCATCCGGCCCGTGGGCTGGCAGTTTGACATGCCTGATCTAACCTGTATTCCAGATTCTGTTTGCATTTCCTACTGATGGAGGAAGAGCTGTTACAACTTCAAATCTTAAATCCTGTAATACTAATTGACTCTGGCATTGAGAGGTTACCAGGCAGGGTGGGGTGGGGGACAGGGGGAGAGGGTGCCTGCCAGTACAGCACATAATGTTTCAAAATACTTGTCTCTTATCATCATTATACGCCAACAGGCAACAGTAACCAGAAATACAACTGTTGTTCCTCCAGCACACATCTCCAAATGTATCCTTCGCAATCTCTCAGACGAAGGCCTTGGAGCGATGGGAGCTCAGCCAGGGAAAGAAGTCAGAAGAGAATGAGCATGTACTAACCTCAGTATACATGTTCGTTCCTCACCGCATCTCTCTCCCCCTTTCTCGTCTCACCTTTTACTGTCTCCAGCATTCTGTTCTTTTCCCCAGCCCTGACTCCAGAATAAATTTTCTCTGCCTGGGAGATGTCTCCACATTTTCCCTTCTAACCATATTTTGCCAATACAGAGCCAAATTTTCATGTTCCTTAAAGCCTTAATCATCAGTCTCTTTCTCTCATTTACATACATATGTGCCCATCTGCTTAGCTTTGTTCTTAAAAGAGGCCAATTTTTGATAAACTGAAGAGACCAAATATCGGCCTGGGGAGAGAAAAAGTTGAAGCGCGCACACACACACACACACACACCTTTCATTTCCTATGACGACCATTCTTAGCCTAAGTATCTCATTCGCATATTGAAGATGCCACGTTGTAGGTAAGGAGGAAATCTGGGTCCCATCAGTGCTTCAGTGAAGATGATCAAAGAATCCCTTGAACACTAATTCAAACTGAAATTGCAGCATAATAATTTAAAAGGGTAAATAGCTGACTCTGTACTGATTTAATTATTGCATCTATAGTAGCAATGCCAGTTTAGAATTAAGCAGGAACAACAAGGAAATCAAGAACCACAGCACTGGGGAGCCAGCTTAAGAAAAACACAGACGACTGACCGACAGACAGACAGACAGACAGACAGACAGACAGACAGACAGACACACACACACACACACACACACACACACACACACAGAGAGAGAGAGAGAGAGAGAGAGAGAGAGAGAGGGAGAGAGGGAGAGAGAGAGAGAGAGAACTAAGAATGTAAGAACAGCCCTGCTGGAACACCCATCTAAGGCCAGTTTCTCACAGTAACCAATCAGATGATTTTACATGTTCGCAAACAAAGCAGACCTAACCGTCTTCTGCCATTGTATTCTTTTAAGTGCTGTTCAGAGGCATGATCTTTCCAATGCAAAGATAACCTGAGTCGGAAGATTACTTGTTCTCTTCTCCACTGGTTTATCTATTCCCCTTTAAAGCAATTCAAGTTAGCATCCATTACCATTGACTTGTTGAAATAAATTCCACAAGCTGATTGCATGCTGCCTGAAAAACTTTGTTTTGTCTGTTCTATACCTCCTTCTAACTTTATGTGATGGCCCCTTGTCCTATCACTCTGAGTGGAAAATGCTTCTCCTTACACTCTTTCTCCATGTCATGCACAATCGTATCCACAGTAAATATATCCATTTTTCGTTGCTTTTTTTTTCCTAACAGGCTAAACATTTCCAATATTTTTTGGTTAGGATGGAACCTGAACCCCCTAATCATTTGGTTGCCCTCTTCTGCACTATTTTTTTTAGCTCCATTACATCTTCAATCTTGGCAACCAGAACTACACACAAAACCCATGCAGAGGTATTTTTTGTTAGGTGTTTTGGCAATAATCTGTGACAATTTACAATTTCTTAAAATGAACTGCATTTGTCAACTAGTCAGCCATTCACTTTAATCCCCTTTGCAATGTAACTTGCAGTCTAGGACAGGGATAGGTAACCTATAGTCCTAAAGATGTATTTTTGGTGTTCCCTTTTTCATATCAACTGAAAAATTAGGCTACTGCTTTTCAACATTTTTTGTTGGGCAACAGATACACTGTAGTGTAAACTCTTAAGAGGTTTAAAAAAACACACATCCCAAATTCCTCTTAAAACACCAGCCTCACTCAGACATATGATGCCATCTCACAAATATTGTGGCCTTTAGTCTCCTCAGAATATTAAATGCAACCTTAGTTATCAAACATTTGTCCTCTACTGATCTGCGGAGAAGGGATTTGCAAATCTAGCAGATCAGCCACCTTCAAAAAAACCATTAGATATGGAGGAATGGGGCTGTTGTTGTTGACTTCCTTAGCTTCAATTGTCATCCATACTCCGCTTGGACTATGATCTGTGGCCACTGCTGATAAATATATATAATATTTTTAGAAAATGGAATATCATGTACGCTACCTTTTCAGAAACTCACTTAACTATCGTACATTTTCACTGTGAATTCTTGAATATGTTAAAATTCTCTTCAGTCATTAATAAGGTCACCATTCACAACAGGTGCCACTTTAACAACTCAGCACAATAGCTCTGTTCTACAACTGCCATCCTTCCTTGTGATTCAACAGCAACAGCAATGGCTTTCCACTGCAGGTTTGCATGCAAGCTAATAAGGTACCAGAATTCCTATTTGCCTATATACGTCTCTGTTAGTCACTGGGGCCTGTAGAGGAGCAGAAAGAATTAGAGCCATCGTGGTCTGCTTGTTTAATTTTTTCTAAAATATTCTATGTAATACAGAGCATTATTCTCTTCATGTACCCCATCACCTGGAAAATATGAGTATGGAACAGACGTACCCTTTTAAAAAATAAACATGATTACTGTGGGAAAAGAAAAACTATCTGAGCGACAGATCAAGTGTAACTCTCAATAATACGAGGAGAAGCACAAGTCAGGCAGATACACAGTCACTTCCACATTTTGTTGATCTCATTCTTTGTAATTTCCTAGAGCTTGCACATAAGCATTCAAGTGTGCACATTTCCAGCACAGAAATGTTATCGGTTTCTACTGTAGGCATATGTGCATAACTTCATTTTTATGAAGCACATGAAACTCCCCAAATGAAGAGTATGTGAATTTGGTTGATAGTGTTTCTTACCACTCATATAGAGAAGCAAGGTTTTCTGAATTACCAAGCAGAGAAATATTCAATGTGAATTATTGTACAGTAGGGGTGGCAGGCATGGCTAAGATAGTTAACTAACGTTTATGCACCAGTTGCTTTATCTGTCTTTGAATACTGGGTGCTTTTTAGATGGGTAAGTTTCTGTGAGGAACAGGTAGAGGTTTGTTATATTTCAAAAACTAAAAATTGTTCTACAAATATTTCCTGAGTATGACCAATGTACAACACCTGTCAGCACTGCTCTGTTTATTCAAATCTTTTATTATACATTTAACTACAACAGGACTGACCTAATTACTTAACATTTTACAATACAGTACAAACTACTAAAGACATGCAGTTGACGAAAGAGCTTGTAAAATAAAATGTGTTCTCAGTTATATGTTTAACTCTTTAAACATCATCTTTCCCTCAACATCTTCCAACTGTTTTTCTTTTCCTTATTCTCTCTACCACACCCAAAATCTTCCCATTCCATATTCTTTACAGATTAAATCTAATTTCTATATAGTTCTACAGAGAGATAGCAGCTTATGAATAATCATGTTGTAACTGTGTGTGTAAACTAGAGAGGGCCAGTTATTCTCTCTCACCCCAACACTACTCACAGGATGGTTGTTGTTGTGGAGGGGAAAATGAAGAAAGATTATGTATGTTTGCCACCTTGAGTTACTTATAAAAATAATACAGGTGGGATATAAATAAACTATTACCAATCATCTCTAAAAAATCAAAATTATCATGTTCCAATTAATTTATACAAATTATGAGTTCAGGTGTATTTATGTAGCCATATGGGTATGCAGACTTCATTTTATAATTGTTAAAGTATGTATAATTTGCTTTACAATTTTAGGATTCAGGCACTTAAAAATAAAATTCTGTAAGAAAAATATCCCTTTCCCCAAACATACACACCTTATTTACAGCTGTGGGCATTCTACAGTTTTGAGAAACTGAAGTGCCACAAAATGCTGCTTGATAATTTGAACATTTACAAAATGGAGGCCATGGAGAAATAATTAGCTTTAAAACAGATTTATCAGAATGCTATCTGTCTTCCTCAGTAGCTTCCCCTCTCATTGGATGTTCCCTACTATGTCTGCTTACTGTTTCATTCTTTTTCTAAATTGGTGGACACATTTCCAAATGAGAAGCCAACTTGCAAATGCCCACTGCAAACGCCCATCAGGTCAGAGAAGCTCATGAGCCTGATTTAGGATTCCAATGAACTGAGATATCCCAGACTTATTATTTATTTGCCAGAGGCTCTATTGGGTAATTTAAGATGAACAGCCTGGTGATAATACCAGTTTTCTGGCATCAAGCCATATGGAGATTGCAAAGTCATTCTACTATATCACATCAAAATGCCAAGATACCACGAAGAACACACAATCCTGCCTGATCCAAAACAATAGGAACGGAGCCCTTCTAAAGGTGAACCACCTCCATTCAAATGTGTTTTAATCTGAGTAGTAATCCTTGGTCAAAAAGTCTTTGCCTTAGGCTTGGCTGTCTGTCAAGATGATATAATCATTCCACAACCTGAGGGCTGAATGAAAAAGGAAGGTGCCTGAAACATAAGAACTTGGTAGGATGACTTGTGCTTTAGAGGCAACTTTGATCTTTCTGCCTTGAAACTACAATGGGTTGCTGCAGGGAAAAGGGGCACTTTTGCCAAGTTTTCTTAAAATTCCCACTGAGGATCCAGATTTTTTTTGTTGTCACCACATTTCTTCAGGAGGCAGGTAGAAGATAGCAAGAACCACATGCTAAGAACAGCAGTGAATTAAAGGTAAAGGTTCCCCCGCACATGTGTGCTAGTCGTTTCCAACTCTAGGGGCCGGTCCTCATCTCCGTTTCAAAGCCGAAGAGCCAGCGCTTGTCCGAGGACGTCTCCGTGGTCATGTGGCCAGCATGACTAGACGCCAAAGGCGCACGGAACACTGTTACCTTCCCACCATAGTGGTCCCTATTTTTCTACTTGCATTTTTACGTGCTTTTGAACTGCTAGGTTGGCAGAAGCTGGGACAAGTAACAGGCGCTCACTCTGTTACGCGGCATTTGACCCGCCAAACTGCCGACCTTCTGATCGACAAGCTCGGTGTCTTAACCCACTGAGCCACCGCGTCAGCAATGAATTATAGCCTTGCTATTACTAAAAAAGCTATTTTAGAGACAAAAGATTATATGCTGGGAAACTGCAGGTGAAATTTCCCCTCAGCTAACACACTAGCTTTTGCAGCAAATTTAATGTTGCTGGTAGAACAAAACCAAAACTTTGTGATTAGGAACATTCTAGGCCAGCCTAAATGATGCATCAAAATGTAGTTTGCCATTACACGTTATTTGCATTTTTTGACATATATTTTATTTCTGCATTCTAAATTGTTCTCTCAGTTGTATTGCAGGGATAAATTATGCTTTCTTATTGCATCTAAGGTAGGCAAAATTGTGATTTTTATAAAATTTTAAAAATATATAAAAATAAAAAGGAAATAGCGGAGTGCCAATTCCCAAAGTATGATATTTTGTCTTACCAGACCCTCATGTGCCCCTCTTTTCCTGCTAAGACCACACTTGGAATACTGCAGCCAATTTTGGTCACCATATCACAAAAAAGATGTTGAGAGTTTAGAAAAAAATCAGAGAAAAACAACTCAGAAAATGATCAAAGGCCTGGAGACTAAAACATACAATGAATGGCTGCAGGACTTGGATTGGGCTAGTATAAAGAAAGGAAGAAATAGGGAAGAGATGATAGCAGTATTCCAGTATTTGTGGGGCTGCCACATAGAAGATGGGGTCACCTTATTCACCAAAGCACCAGAGGGCAAGACAAGAAACAATGGTTGGAAACTGATCAAAGAGAGAAGCAACCTGGAATTAAGGAGAAACTTCTTAAGAGTGAGGACAATTAACCAGTGGAACTGCTTGCCCTTCAGAAATCGTGGGTGCTCCATCACTGGAGGTTTTTAAGAAGAGACTAGACAGTCACTTGTCTGAGATGGTATAGGTTCATCTGCTTAAGCGGGGGGCTGGACTAGAAGACCTCCAAGGTCCCTTCCAGCTCTATTCTGTTCTAGATTCTAGATTCTTTTTCAGAGGTAAATATGGCTAGTTTCATATGATTTTGCAGCTAAGTGCAGTATGTTCTAAGATGTGGCTTGGTGTTTTGGTTAGCAAAAGAAACTTCAACATGGATATTACATAGTTCTGAAGAAAATGTAGCCTTGCATAAGCAGAGAGAAACCTTGCAGAACATTCCTGATTGCTAAACTTTGGCACACGACACTCACACTGAGCCTAGGTAATCTCCAGCAACCTGGTATTTCTCAGCTTCAGCTGTACTACAAATAATACCAGTCTACTTCTTCACTGAGGTAGGGGTTTTAAGATGATATATGGGAACCACTTCAAAACATTTAAAGGGTGCTATACAAATGCTATGTATTATTTGGTATTATTTAACACAAGCTTCTGTCAAAGCACAATCCCTTAACTGCACAGTTATATGTTGAACCTCCAAGTGATATATTCTAGCCAGTAACAGAACCTCTGGTGTTTATTTTCCAGGACAGCAATAAGTGATCCTGGAAACACTACCTAGCTTATTCAAACTTCTGCAGTGCTCATGCAAAGGGACAAAACCTGGTTTCCATTGGTATACTGTAAATTCATTTCTCAGCATATTTCCTTCTGAGCTCCCACCTGCCATTCACAAGGGCAGAAAAATATCATGCTTCAGCAGCACCAATATCTAAGCAGGTTTTCCCATATCAGCCATTCTCTAGGTGTATCAACTTCAATGTTCGGATTCCTCATCAATGGGCCACAATGCATACAGAATTCTGGAAGTTGAAGATCTGGCTACCCAGGTTGCAAAAAGGTGAACTAAGATAGCATATGATGGGTAGAGTGAGAAGACAGATTCATTCTGTCATTTGTCTTTTCTTTGACAAAATGTCCTGCAAAACTCGTTGCTGCTACGAATCTATACCTTTTTTTAAACATAAATATTCCACACAGGTGGTGCTTAACTTATGACCACAATTGGGACAGGTATTTCTGCTGTAAGTTGAAGCAGTCATAAGTTGAGTTGGACCTGACTTTATAACAATTTTTGCAATGGTGATTGGGCAAATCATATAGTTGTTAAGTGAACCCAGCTTCCACAATGCATGGTCCCTTTTGCTGGTTTTTGCAGAAAATCAACAAAAATGATCGCAATCATGCAACTGCAGGAGGCTGCAACCAGTCATAAATGTGAGCCAGTCAAGCACCCAAATTGTGATCATGTGACCATGGGGGTGATGTGATGGGCCTAAGTGTAAGTGCAGGTCATAAGCCACTTTTTCCGAGGCTATCATAATTTTGGACCATTGTTAAATGTACAGTTGTAAATCAAGGACTACCTGCATGAACAAAGTCTATCCTTTAAAGCAAAGTACAAAGTAGCCAACCAAGGGAACATGTCCCTCTGCTAAGTGAAACGTAAGCTCTAACACAATACAACCCCAAATATTACAGAACACTAAGATTGCTTCAGGTGGCATGCAACAGAAAAGGCAATTCTGGGGAAGCAGCTTAAACTGAGGGCCAGACTAAAACATTTAGGATTTTCTCAGTTGCCACCATTTCCTACAATGCTTTCTTAACCGATATTAATCATTCCTGAATTTTTTTCCAGAAGAAAATGTTTTTTCATGTACAAAATCCAAACCAATTTCTCAAGCTTTCAGTCTGAGACTAGAAAGCTGGGGCAAAAACAGAGAAGACCTGGTTGATAAACAAGTGTTAAGTCACGGTTGGTTTAATTTATTGAATAAATTAATAGTGTGGGAAAGTTCATATGCCACACTAAGTCATAAACAAAGATTTGCAAACTAAAACAGCTCACTTTGCATGAATACACCACTGAGGATGTGAAAAATATTGCATGCATGGGATGGCAGTGCAGGGGTTCTAGGCCTAAATCAAAACACACCTGAGCTTGGAACCAGAAAACATATACTGTACTTAAGTCTAGACAGACCCAGAATATATCTGTTACGGGTAAAGACTTTCTACAGTGGGAAAGCAGGGGGAAAAGTAAAGTCACTGTAGGAGGATGGTAAGGGAAAAGAAAGTGAAAACATCAGGGAGTGAAATAGGCAAAATATTAGGTCTGTGCATCAGGTACCACATTAAATGACAACTAAAGGGAGGTAAGGGAAAAGAAGATGCAGGAAGATGAAGATAGAAGTAGGCACCCAGGCCATGAGGACATAAGAGAGATGTATTAGTCTTGCCCTACTCACCCCACATGATCCCTACAGATTTGTCTCAGCCCAAACCCAAACCAACCCAAAATTATCCAGATATCCATTCAGACATACCACAACCCTTCCCTCCATCAGAATGGTCCAGGTTCTGTGGATGAAATAAAGAATATGTTTAAGCCATGCCCTTAAAACTACAGTACAAACCAGCTGTAATTGTAGTTTCAAGTGAGTATGACTCATAAGCTTTAACAAAAAACCTGTTGAGGCTCGATGACTTTTGAATCTGACCCTGAGACCTACTCCAGAATAGCTCCACAACGGTCTTGAACCACTATTAAACAGCAGAAAGAAGAAACCCAGCAAAGAATGTGGAAGTAACTGTTTATAAATCTGAACAAAAATATGTACATTATCATATTTTAGCACACGGTGCATTAACTAAGCTAGATACGGCCATACACAGAACAGCTCAGTTCTATTTTTCCACAAAAACCCATGAGTGAATAAATGCAATGAGTAAATGCCTTAATACAATAGAAGTAATTTTCTTTTAAGATACGCTTCCCATCTTACCAGCTTCCATTTAATGCAGTCATAAAATAAACAACTGTTCACATATGCAATGAAAAATGGGCATAATAAATAGTTACTTGCGATCATATCCCAAAAAGATGTATATTCAAAGAGGGCCTTGTACTATTTCTCAGTCCAAGAGATTCCTATTAGATGCAGAACTATTACTAAAGTAATGTTTTTTTAGGTTCATAAAAGGGACAGCAGAGAAGGAAAGAGTGCCTGGAGAAATGTAATATTTCATCTTTGCATGACACTTTACAGGGTTTGAGTGCATCATATACATTTTCTTAGTAATTGTTACATAATCCTGTTAAGATCATAAGAAAATACTGAATCATACCATAATTCAGTACTGTCTATGCTTGCCTATCTCTCCCCCCAGCCCCAGTACTGGCCAGAAATAATTAAATGGGATGCTGGCATCCTGACAGGCTCCAGCATTATCTTTATTTACAGGAATACCTCTGAGCCACACATATATTCCATAAGTCCAGAACAGAAATATGGAGTATCTGATGCAGTGGCTAAGGCACCAGGCTAGAGACCAGAAGACTGAGTTCTGGTCCTGCCTTTGACATGGAAGCCGACAGAGCAACATTGGTCCACTCAATTTTCTCTCAGCCCAACTCACCTCACAAGGTTGCTGTTGGGGGGAAAATAGGAGGACTAAAAGAGTATTAGGTATGTTTGCTTCCCTTGAGTTATTTACAAAATAATAAAGGCAAAATTAAAACAAATCTAAACCTTGCGTTTGTCTGGAAAATAGGGAAATTGGGATATTTGGAATCACAGAAACTTTACTGGAACATTATTTGGTGAACAAATAATCCCTCCTTGAGAGCCATTTTTGGGAGAACTCTAAAAATTCTACTTGAACCCACTGGCCTATACCGACTAACCTGAAACTTCCTGCCATTTCTGACAGTAAAGGTTAAGGTATGGACATAAAATTGTCTATATAAAAATACATTTCCTATCTATGCACCACTAAATTTTCTTCTTTAAATAGCATAAGCATTCCCATTTTGCAACAAGACCAACTTGCCCTTTTTTCCCTAAGAGCTTAACCAAACTACAGAGAGGCCTGATGCCAACTCAGTGAAGCTCCACAAACCGTGTAGCAACATTATGGCTAAACTTAGCCTTGAAGCAGTAGACTCTTGGCTCACAACTCAACTCTCACCAGTATACAGGTAGTCCTCCACTTACAACAGCTCATTTAGGGACTGGTCAAAGTTTACAACAGCACTGAAAAAAGTGACTTATAACCATTTTTCACACTTACGACCATTGCAGCATACCCATGATCAAAATTCAGACGCTTGGCAACTGACTCACATTTATGATGGTTGCAAGTTGTCCCAGAATCATGTTATCCCCTTCTGCGACCTTTGCAAAATCAATCAGGAAACCAGATTCATTTAGCAACCATGTTACTAATTTAAGAACTGAAGTGATTCACGTAACGAACGTGGCGAGAAAAATTGTAAAATGGGGTAAAACTCAAGTTAACAAATTTCTCACTTAGCAACATAAATTTTGGGCTCAACTGTGGTCCTAAACTGCCTGTATTACCTCAGCTCAAAATTTGTGATGAAATCCTTGAAAGTTACTCAATTTCCATGAACACATTTTTCTCACTTTTCAAAGGTACACAATTGCCACAAATAAATGAAATGCCTGCGAACGTACAAATATATTCAAAAGGGACTTCACTGTGCTGTTTCCCCTTACCAAATCTTAAAAGCTTTCATTTTTAACTGGATGGTTGGTTGATTATATATTTGGCGAGACTACAGTTTAAATGGGTACTTTTATAGTTCTTACTTTAACTGTCTTACCTCAATTACACTACCAGGAGGCAGGGGGGGGGAGGCAACTAGAAATCTTAACAAAGATTTGATCTGTTTTAAGACATGATAGTTTACGGTACAACCAATCTTCCAAAGGTAGGTTGCAACTCATCTTAATAGGCAATGGATACTGGGCCATTATCTATCTGCTTGCCAGATACAATCTACTGAAAAACGTACATCCTTCAGTTTATGAACTGCCTGCACTTATTCCATAATAAAAGAAACCAGAAAACCCACTCATTCAAAACAAAATGTATACAGTACACAAAAGAGAGCATTCTATAGAGTAATTACTATACATATTAATTTCAAACTAATTAAGGAATAGAAGTATGGAAACTTGACAGCAAATTATTGAATTTACTAAAGCAGGGCTTTTCAACCTTTTCACCCATTGTGCCACTTTTAGGATATGGCAACATCCGAGTACCACCAGTCGCCTAGCAAGGTGTCAAAAACTTGATGATAAAAAAAAGAAAAAAGTGATAAAAGTACAGGTAGTCCTCGACTTACAACAGTTCGCTTAGTGACTGTTCAAGTTACAATGGCACTGAAAAAAGTGCCTCACAAGCCACAGCCGAGCAAGACACCTGCCTGCCACCCCACCCCCCCGGCGGCGCTCTTCCTCCTGTCTGAGGTTTTCATTGTTGTGAGCATTTCTGTTGAGGATTGGCAGCGGGGGTGGGGTGGGGGTGTGTTTGGTTATTATTCCCCCCATCTGCTGGGTGTTTGCAGCAGGTTTTGGTCACTTCACATATCCCTGGGACACTGTGATCGTCGTAAATCGGTTGCCAAGCATCTGAATGTAAATCACAAGACCCTGGAGATGCTGCAACATTCCAGCTGATCGGCGCCTCTTCTGGGCTCAGAAGTGCCAGGATCAGCGCCAAGCTCCAGCTGGAGCTGATCCTGGCGTGTCCACTGAGCCCTGACAGCCCCGAAGAAGCGCTGATCCTGGCCGCTTCCGCTGAGCCCTGACAGCCCTGCAGCTCCAGCCATCTATCACACAGGCTTGTGCGGTGCTGCCACCGGTTCAGCTCATTCCCCTCCCTCACTACCACTTTTCTAGGATGGTCACATACCACCTGCCAGGTGCTAATGTACCACAGGTGGTATCCGTACCACTGATTGAGAAGCCCTGTACTAAAGCATTGTGTGTACTGTGGCAAGCAGAAGTGCTGTATTTATACTCATGTTCATAGATCAAAGATCCATGCTCCTGACCTAAACAGATTATAATAAACATTTTAAAAGGCTGTGTAAACATTATAGTAGCAGGAAAGTATTTCCCAATACAAATGATATATTAGTCAATTGCTAAGCCCAATGATTGGCCTTGTTTAATAATGTCAAATACTTCATTAAGCCATTTTTCTCCATTAAGATGGAGAAAAAACAGGACCATCTGGTGGCAAGTTAAAATATGAGAGGATCTACTATGAAGTGCACCACATCGTCTCTTTACACATCTTTTGAAGAGAGCTCTAACTTACAAAAATATGTTTATCATAATAAACCTTTTAAGTGCCATACTTCAAGCATAGCTATCCCTCTTGAATCATTGTACACTGATACTTTAACCTATATAATGGTCTCAAAAGCACAGCCCTTCTATATACCTTTCTCACCCAATTTTAAATGACTCAGTTGCAAAAGTTTGCTAGGAAACGGGCTGCAAAAATTTGAAATAACTTGCAGCCTCAAGAGCCTAAAGTCCAAGCATAACATTATATATGTCATAAAATTATTATTTTACTGTGGAGCTTTTAACACAGACGAAGTGATCTCCAAAGTACCAGAGCAAAAACTTTTCAGAGACACTAGGTTGAAAAGCATTTCTCCATCTAAACTGAAAATCTATCCTGTTTCAAATGACCTGAAACAGTCTAAGCTCTTTTAGATAACTACAATTAAACTGTGACAAACAGGCCCTGGTCACATGATATGTTGAATACAGGGTCATGGGCTGTGTGGGTTGTTTGTTAGCTTATAAGAAGAACAATAGTTCTAGCAAAGAAAATAAAGGGGCTTAGAGCACAACAGGATAAAACACAAGTCCTATTTAGGTATGAGATCTTCAAACCAGGTAAACTTTATATTGTAGAAGGCAGAGAGAATTAGGGTTGCAACTTTCCACATTCATGCATCCCACCCATCTTGCCTCTTAATCTCACTAACTGACCAGAAATTGAAGACTGAAGGGGGAGAGGCACTTACGTTTAATTGTTCACTGAACTACTTAACTGCATTAATTATTTACAATCTGGCATTCTGCTTTATTAGGCTTCTGGACAATACAGAGAACTGGATCTTGGAAGGAATTTTCCAAATCTGCATGTATTTAAAAAGATGATTAAATAGGACTACAGATGAACTAGGGATTAAAAAAAACACCACCTAAACCAGGGGTGTCAAACTCAATTTCATTGAGGGCTGCATCAGCATTGCGGTTGCCCTCAGGGGGCTGGGTGGGCATGGCCAGGGTGGGCGTGGCCTACTGGGTGGGCATGGCTAGAGTGTGTATGGCCTACTGGGTGGGCGTGGCCAGCTCTACATCGTTCGCATCAAGGATGCCTGTGGGGGCCTGTGCAGGAGTGGGACAGATCTGAGGGTCTCTGGCAGAAGGAGGGTCTCTGGGCCAGGGCCAAGGCAGTGGGGGCCGTTCCCTCACTGTTTCCAGGATGGCTTTGCGGGCTGCATCCGGCCTCCGGGCCTTGTGTTTGACATGTCTGACCTAAACCTACCCTAACTGAAGATCAGAACTATGCTACTAGACCTAGTGCGCCAAATGGATCAGAGAATATTAGGAGCAAGTGATGATTATGCATGCAAAATGGCAGAGGATCTTGCCTCCCCATAGCACGCCCATAATCTGAATAGAGAAATCACCCACATCACTTCTATTTTTAGTCTAGTTTGTTTTTGGAAATTGGAAAGTTCATAATATCCATTTATATTCGTGACTGGAGTTTAGGCAGCAAACAATATAATTTGCTTATATCCTTTATAAGTTGTGCCCTTTAATATCACTGGGGATTTAAACAGTTTGTATAGCCTGTTACCATAATGAAGGCTGATAGAGGGGGAGGACTGAAAAGAGAAATGCAAGCTTCATTTTACATGCTGTACTGTGAAAGAGCAGATCAGAGAAAATCACCTGATTTTTAGTCATAATGCTTCAGTGTCAACACTGATAAGTTGCTTGCAACATCTTCTAGCACTTATTTGTTAACAACTTGGAAACTATTGGCAGTAATTACAAAGAAACTCTTTTTCTATCTAAGGTATTCTCTTTTCCCATGCTTCCTCTGGAGTGGTGAAGATGGCCAAGTATAACTACAGGCCAGCTGTAAAATTAATGTTAAGGTGACATGGAAGTAATCCATCTCTTGAAGCATTGATTGATTGGCCTATTCTGTGTGCTTAGTGTCCTTTTAAGCTCCATATTTGGAGAACAGACATGATACTTTTCACATTAGGTCACTCACAATTTATAACATTTTAATCTTGATTTCAAAAACAAGTACCAGAAAGTAATCTGAAATTGTCTTAAGTCATAGAAAAGCATAGTGATCCAGGATTATTCTACCATGCCTTGTTATTAACACATTTGGAATAATATGTTAAGTTTTCAAAACACTTTAGCTCATATTTACTTGTAATAAGTAAATGCAGAATAGTGGGGAAGTGCATGTGTGCATCTACTCCTATAGTCTGTTCACCACAATAAGTAATCCTTAAGAAGCTTGAGAGGACACATAAGAATCTTTTTTAAAAGAATTTTTAAAATATGTAGAAACACAACTATGTGTCAAAAGTTGCCTATGAAACTGAACTGAAACTTAACATTTATTCTTGTGTCATTCTGAGCTAATTCACAATTTCTTTTTCTGGAATACAAACTTGAGACATGAATGTTTAATGTGTGAACTGGTAATTGATTTTGCAACAATTCTTTACTGTGTTGGAAATCACGCAAAAAAAAAACCCCGACACTGTACACTTTGGACACATCTGCGCATAATACTGACCCAAACTTGCCACCTACAGCTGACTTTCTGAAAACCTAAGCAAAGCCTTAGATCAGGCCTTCCTCCTGCATAGACCGAAGAACTTATGCTTTTTGTATGATTCATAGCTTGATTCACAGTTCAAAATAAACTCTGGTTAAATTATCCGAATCAACTGTGAACCATAGTTTGTATAGCAAAAGTCAGGGGTCACGGTATCACCGAGGAGCACATCTTCCACAGGTATCTATGCTACAAATATATAAAATATAAAATTGATTTTTCCCCCAAGGAATCCTAGAAACTATAGTTATGAGGATGCAAATATTGTTACTACCTGAGCTAATTACGATTATCTTGGTATTCTTATGCAATTGACAAATGGACTATTGGACCAGTTATATTTTATTATTTATCTCAACCATAGTCTCATTATTCAGTGTATTTTCATTGTTCTCATGATCAGCATAAAACAATACTCGAACAACATAATTTGAACAAATAAGATGACATTCTTTCATACCTAATATTTATTTTGCATATCACTATGTTTTGTTATTACATAGGTAAAATTGTCAGCCTGCTTCTTTGTTTTCTTGTCAGCTTCAAACATATCATTTTTTAGATTTGGCAATATTTCTTATTTTCCATATGGCCTCCATTTTTTTTCCACCTCTCTCTGAATGAGCTATGAATCTGTTTCCCCAGAAAGGCAGTCTTTACTAGAAGCAGTCTCGTTCACTTAACCACCCATTTTACATTGTGAACACAATAGATAACTGTCCTATATAATTACACCAGAGTGGTTATTGCTGTAACGTGTGAATAAGGGGCAAGATTCTTAAATGCCACCAGATGTCTCCATTCCACAGTCATTGTCATTAAGAACTCTTATTAAGCTTTTTAATAAAAGTGTATCAGTAAGGATATTAATTTTATATAAAACAAAAGTGAAACAAGTAAGCAACTAAATCTTTAACACAAGTACTGCAAAAACAACCCCATACCTTCAAGTGTGGTGTCAGCAACTATGTATTTGTTATACCAAACCAAATATACATATATCCTACATATAATGTACCAAGCATTCAAGCACACATTTCTGGTAAAAAAGAGCCACTCAAGTTTACCAAACAGTTTATAATTATTTTTTCAGTGCTCTCCATTCACTGTGAGAAAAACCTATTGGAATTTCTTGATCAGTCAAAATTTGTAAAGCTACCCTTAGTAAGTTGACAAAAAATGAGCCTTTTAATAACTATCTAGAATAGAAAAATTTAACAATTTTAGCTTGCACAGGAATCTGGAGCTGTCTTCCAAGAGGGGAGAAGAGAAGGAAAGATTTGGAAGTCAGGAGCTTACTATAATTGTTCATCATTATTAGTATTTTCTGATCCTCTTTCCCTTCCTTGACTCTACATTACAGAGGAAATAGCACTGGGCTACCAGAAGGATTATCAAAATGGCAATTGAAAGATTCGGAGAAAGCATTATATAAATGTTAATCATTATTATTCCAGTCCTTGTCAAAAACATCTATTAAAACAATCCACAAGAAAAATATCAAAGCATTCTTTGCTTCCAGATATGGACTATCCTACTTTATCAAGACAAGATAAGAATAACCAGAATTTGGGGATTCTGAGACCTTTCCTCCCAATTCCTACCCATTCATTACATTCCATAAAGTCTGATTCAGATCCCACCAAGTATTTATTTGCAAGTATAAATATATACAGGTAATCCTTGATTTACAACCATAAGACAGTCTGCCATCACAATCATAAATCATGATTATTCTAAAATGAAAGTGGTCATGTGACTGACCCAATTTTATGACTTTTTGCAGCAGTTGTTGTGCTGGGTTTAGGTAAAAATCATAAAATGCAGTCACATGTCAATGGCACACAGCAAATGTCCATAAATGTGGCCCGGTTGCCAAGTGCCCAAAGTTTGGTCATGTGAGACCATCACAGGTAAAGGAAGAAAATATTTTAATACACCGAAGAGCCATTTTACTGGGCTAGATTGACACATTGCCTGACTTAATATGAGAGGAAGCTTCCTTATTCAAATGAACTCATAAGATCTCACAAATGGAAAACAAATTCAGATTTGCCATGCCAGCATGCCTAATACTTGATGTTTCAGATAGACTGGCAGCAAGTCAAAAGAATAATGGCAAAGAACCCTAGACAAAGCTTTCAAAAGCAGACTGCTATTTTCATGGAACAAAAATAAAAAATGGATTGCCTTCTACACTGATTCACTCATAAGCAAGATGGTAGATCAGAACAGACATGAGTATCTCACAGTCCTTCCATGCCAGTTTTCATACCAATGCAAACCATTACTGTGCTGCTATGTAAAGTTGCCATGTTGTGCAGAACCACAAAAAGGATTATTTCTATGCATTATTCGAATTCTTACATTGAATAAACTACTAGACAAAAATGGTTCCTAGCAATAGTTCTCACATTCCTAATGTAATAAATATGCAGTGTAATCTAGCCGTGAATGTAGTAACACCAGGATCAGTTCATGTTCTTTGGTGCTATAGCCCAACACTTTAACTCTTCACTTAGGTATTAAAAGCCAAGCTCATCATGATAGCATTTGAGTGTCTCCAGGGTTTTGTCTGCACTACAAAATTTATTATTAATCCAATGACTACCCTTTCAGCCATTATTAAATATGATTTGGCAACTAGTTACTGCATCAGCAGTGTTCAATGCCCAATTTAGAAACTATAATTGCCTTACAACAGGCCTGTCCATGCTGCAGGGTTCATATCTGGTTTCCATAAGCAGGGGGGCCTCATATTCTACCTAGAAAAATATTGATTTGTAAAACAAGGGACCATATTTTCACTTATTTTTCCCCAATAACTTAAATGTAATGGAGAGATATTTTAATATGTAACTCAGCCTTGACCTATTTTCTCTTCTCTTCCTCTCAAACCATGGAACATATTGTAGTGAAGCCTCACAATTTAGCAGATCTCAATGCGACAGATGAAATTCCTATGGCATTTACATCATCGGCAAAATAATGTGATTGTCATTTTTAAATTAAAATCAGTGACATAAAAAGGTGCAAATGAAGTAAATATTATTTGCACAAAGATGACATCACAGTGTATGCTGTCTAATTTAATGGACAATCTGGAGTAATGGGGTAAATTTTACTAATATTCTGAAATAGGTTATTATTATTACGTTCTGGGTGGAAAACAAACTGCACTGAAACATAATTAATTTAGACACATGGCACCCAAGTTATAAATTCTCAGTGATCCATGAAGGTTATTGAGCAGACCTTGGTCAAGTCCCTGATCTGATCTGCCCATCATAGTAAGCCATATTTTGTTTAAGCAAGGTTTACCTAATAAAAAACTGGCTGGGTTGAAAGCCAAGCAAGCCATATATTCCATAGGAGGTTGAGAGAATATGTGAACTCAGAGTCACACTGGTAAAGAATAAACTCCCACAGCCTTGGTG
The DNA here is from genome assembly GCF_947247035.1 of Vipera ursinii. Classification (NCBI taxonomy): domain Eukaryota; kingdom Metazoa; phylum Chordata; class Lepidosauria; order Squamata; family Viperidae; genus Vipera; species Vipera ursinii. The sequence continues at coordinate 342,254,871 of NC_139512.1, read as the reverse complement.
GAGCAGTGGGCTAATGCCTCCTTAAGTAACACCAGCTGCCTGCAATTAGTGCAGGTTCGAGTCCCACCAGGCTCAAGGTTGACTCAGCCTTCCATCCTTCCGAGGTAGGTAAAATGAGGACCCAAATTGTTGGGGGCAATAAGCTGACTTTGTAATAATGCCGCTTGGGGGTGTGTGTGAAAGCCCTAATAAGCAGGCATATACATAGAATGAAGGCTACTGCTAAGCTTGTAAGCCGCCCTGAGTCTTCGGAGAAGGGCGGGATATAAATGGAATTTTAAAAAAAATACAATATACTTGGATAATCTCTGGAAAAAGGCAAAGGCAGCCTCATCAGATATGGAACACTCAAGTTAAACTTGGATTTAACTCAACTTCAAATTAGCCAGTTTCTGAGGCAAAACATGGTAGTGCTAAGTGCAAACTATCCATATCCAGAAGACCCTTCTGTAATACAGGGAATAGAAGGCAAAATAGGGTGGTGGTGGTCAAAACAGGTCTTAAATAAAACTGGAGGCCAATACAAAATCTCCACTGGTGGGTCATCCATGAAATAAGTCTGAAACTTACCTGCACCTATCAACATATGATACATGACTGGTCATCTAATGTAAGTAAACTTTGTTGGTACTTTAGAGCCCTGTCTGCTGTTCCAAGAAGAGAACAAAGAAAAGCATATAAAAACCAAAGCTGGTGGGCTCTAATTGGTTTCCAGAATCGTGACTTGTATGAACCAAGCAAAAGTGAACCAAGAAGTGATAGAACCAAAAGTATCAATGAAGCAACCCAGCATAGGCTCCCAGGCTCAGAGAGGCAGCATTTGATAGTAAGCTAAAGTATTTGTGAAGCACAATTTTGGCTAGCTGCCTCATGAGTAAGCCTCTGCAGTTAACAGCCCCAGCCATCAAGACTCTCCCATAACAGTGAGTTCATAAAGCAGAGAGCAAAGAAGGATGTGTCAACCCCACACTATGTTCTTGGCTTTTTAAAGATTCACGCTGATATGATCTCAAGTGTAAGACTGTGGAGCCTGGAGCTGTATATTATGATGTAGAAGAAGCTGGAGCCAGAAATCTGCCTTTCACTGTCAGGCATCTAAAGGGGCAGTTACCAGCAGGCAGGCTGCCTACCTGTCTTAGTTTCTTATCTCCCAGCAGCAGAAAAGTTTCTTTTCACCTCCTTATAGATTCTCGGGGGTGGGGGGGAAGAAGAGGAATGAAACAGCAGTGTGGAACAGATATGGTCTTAGATCTATCTTCAAGCAACCAATGAAACCTCTGGAATTTCTTCTACCTGACAAAGCACAAATGATAGTCAAGTATTTATAAACTATGCAACCTTCCACAATCAAGGGACGGTGGCTCAGTGGGTTAGGACGCTGAGCTTGCCGATCAGAAGGTCAGCAGTTTGGCGGGTCGAATCCCGAGTGCCGCGTAAGAGAGTAAGCGCCTGTTACTCGTCCCAGCTTCTGCCAACCTAGCAGTTCGAAAGCACGTAAAAATGCAAGTAGAAAAATAGGGACCACTATGGTGGGAAGGTAACAGCGTTCCGTGCGCCTTTGGCGTCTAGTCATGCCGGCCACATGACCACGGAGACGTCCTCGGACAAGCACTGGCTCTTCGGCTTTGAAACGGAGATGAGCACCGGCCCCTAGAGTCGGAAACGACTAGCACGCATGTGCGGGGGAACCTTTACCTTAAGCTTCCACAAATGCGGCAGAAAAAAACAGAAGGGTCTGATAGATTGATAGAGATCCTTTTCACTTTATGCCCAGTGCACTCACAGAAGAATTCCATTGCATAAAATAACTGAGATCGAAATCAGATTTCCCAATAACCAGTTAGCACCAGATACTTTCTTCCCTATTAGTTCTTTCAGCCCATAAAAGGAAATCTGACTTGAATTCAAAGGACAGGACAACTCAAACTGACAGGTTTTCACTTTAGTGGGACTATCCTAGAGTAGGGGCTACAAATACAATTCTCTGTTATATAGTTAACTTTTTAAATAAAGTACACATTCTAAGACCTGCACGTGTGTTAGTCATCGCTGGTTCTAACTCTTCAGATACTGCCTTCTTTCCAAACACCCCAGCAAGGTGAGACCCTTTATCAGACACATTCTTAATAGCCAAGGAGAGAGGGAGAGAGGAAAAAACTACAAAGCCAAAGAACAGCTAATGTAGAGTGAAGTGTTTGGCATCACTGACATTCTTTTCCGCTTCTCAACAAAAATGTGTGGCACTGTACAGAAGAGGGCAATGGTAGCTGCTCTTCCTTAAAAGACACAACAAGAAGAGTACTGCGTAGTAGCTTGTCAGCCACAACTCTTTTAGTATTCATCACAGACATCAGCATGTACAAGTTCATGAAGATTTCTGAGAATATCTTGCCTTGGGAAGAGACTGGCAATTATATCTGTATTACACTATATACTGCATCTCTATGATAGATGAACTGTTGCAGTATCATTATCTTCCTAGCAAGACAGCCAATTAACACAAAGCCTGGCTATACACAGCATAAAGAAATTTTGTGTAAAAAAAATTATTAATCAAATAGAACTCTCCGCCAATATTGCCAGAAGGTTTCAACGAGAAATCTAGCACTACTGAGAAGAGGGTCACATTTAGTTTGACAAAAACAAGATTGAAGTTTATATAAATGTGCCAAATCAAGTTTTACAGTAGGCACAGGAATTAAACTGAACTATTTTTACAAAGCAGTAACAGAAAAGATTATCAAACTGCCATTTGGCTGCATTCTTTGCTATTAAATTTACATATGTTTACACTTTTGAAATGTTCGGTTTTAATCAATATAGCTAGCTTTATTTTCACAAACACAGTATTTATAGAAGTACCCATGCAGTAGCAACTAAAACGTTTTGGGATTATTCTCATGGGATGTGCAAATTTTTCCATTCAAAGCAATTACAATACATAGGCAAAAGTGAAGTCAGCTACAATTAGAGTTGTCAGATCATGTTTAACTACATCTTAATCTAATCCATACAATTCCACATCTGGGTCTCATTTCCTGAATTCCTGTAGGTATTTTAGCCACTTTTAAGAACTCTTTTAAGTACAGAAAGTTCAAACAAGCCTACCTTAATCTAAAGATCTTTTTTTAAAAAAAACAACAGCAAATAAATAATTTGCCTTATCTTTTAATCTTTTTCCAAGGCAAAGACCAGCAGCCCCTACCCTCATGAGGAAAACAGTTGAACGGCATTTTATATTCATGAGCCAGGTTTCCAACAGTTAAAACTCCCAATTGACAAAAAAGTTGGGACAGTACAAACGTCATTCCACTCCACAACTTGGGCATACACGAACGCACACACACACACACACACACACACACAAACACACACACAAACAATCCAAAACCAGGGTGTCTTACTATCACTTTCAATCTCAGGACAGGAGAGGAATACACACCCCAGTTTAGCCACCAGTCTCTGATGCAAGCACACACAAACAGAGCCCTCACCTTTACTTCCTCTTCAGCTGTGCCAAACATCTATGTATGCACAACTTCCAGCTCTTTCTATGCTGAACTATCCTCACACCAACAGGGACACTGGCTGAACAGACTACTTCATCAGGGGAGAAAGGAAAGAGAAGGAGGGGGAAAGAGCAGTTCTCCAGCCAAATTCATTTACATGTCAGGCATTTATAGAGACTGGACGGTATCCTGCCCCAGATCAACCAATCTATGCCACAAAAACACTGATCGAAGAAGGAAAGCTCCTACTGGTCTTTTGTGTTCTTCCTATTTGTCCTTCATATTTATTTACACACCGCACGCACACACCCCCTGAGCAACATTATTAAGTAGTAGCTCTGCAATCACATCAAGGAACACCCACCCACATACATACATAAGGCAATCTTTATCTTGTCCACTTGCTCCCCTCCACAAACTTCTTTAAATATGACTTCTAAACATAAAACTTACATTAAAAATAGAGAGAAGCATGTGTCAAAATACTTGATATAGAAATTGTTCCGGCAGAGACCTCTCCCAGGCAGAGGCCTTGTCCCTGCCAATAATGAGAACCATGAGATAAGGAAGTGAGATAAACAATGACAACCCCCTCCTCACCAGCCATGAGGGGAAAAAGCAACAAAGAGGGATCTCCCTTCCCTCCCACCATCTAAATACTTGTACACTAAGACAGCTGATCCAGAGAATGGGGGGTGTTCCTACAAGGTCCTAGGGGGGCTTGCAGTTCTATAGCTCTCTCCCCTTCCATTAAAGAAATAACATCCTTGAAGTTTCTGGAAGCTCTCATTAGGGGCAGTTATTAATTAGAGATTTGTATCCAATACCCACACTTTTTCCAAATTATTCCCACAAAGTCAAAGTATAACACATCTCTCCAGGATCACCGATAAATAAATAAATAAATATCAACATTACAGTGACACCTCATGTAGGACTTCTCTAGCCCCCAAATTTGCAGAAACACAGGCGCATGAAGCAACAACTGGGAAATGTGTGAAAGGAAGAGGAGGGAGGTTAGTGAAACATGTTGACTGAGAAGATGGCACAGAACCTTCTCCTCCAAGCTGCATGCAACCCAGCCTCTTAAAATGCAAAAAGGACAATCTGCGAAGTTAAACAGGTGAACGTAAGCACACAGTTCCAGAGAAGAGACCTACACACATATATCTCAATTTAAGGGGAAAATGACATAAGTGAAAAAAGAAACAGGTCCTGCTATTGAGTAGCCTCCCTCCATTCTCAAAACCGCTTCTAAAGATTCAATTAAAACTTTGAAACGAGGAGTTTTCCTAAATGAGAGAATACCCCTTCTTTCCACAAAAGTGCAGATGATACAGAAGACAAACAGGGTTGGGGAGGGTCAGTTCCAGCCTTAAGATTTCTTGGCTGGAGCTCAGGGAGCCATCCCATTTTTTTAGGGAAAAAGCACATGCGGGTGCAGGAAAGAGGTCCTTTCAAAAGAGATTTTCCCCCCCACCTCCACACTTCCTTTAAAGGATGGTGAAGAGAACCAGCAAAAAGTTCTCCTTTCGCCTATTACCCAAACACCCAGCATCGCATGTAAGCAGAACAGAAGACCATCTCTCAGATTAACCTGAAGCTGCAATCTTAAGCATGACATTTACTAAGAGCAAACACAGAACAGTAAGATTTATTTCTTTACTCCTCTTCCAATCTACCGAAAGAATTGGGGGTTTTCATGGGAGGAAAACAGCCATGTAAGACTTGCCTTGTCCTCCCCCATTACAAGATCTCAGTCTCCCGCTCCGTTCTCTCTCGCACACAACATCAAAGGCGAACAGTGGACCCCATAACATACAACAGGATTAGACAAGTCCTCCCCTGACCTTGCACATTCTCTCTTCCTTCCCACACTATGAAAGAAGAATCAACTAATTCGACCCCTCCCCCTTTTAACTCTTCTGGGGAAATTGGGAAAGGAAGAAGTGGGAGGAAACGCTTCCTCCCCAAATACTGGAGTGGTGGTGGTGGGGGGGGAAATTTAGAGAAAATTGATATTATTTCACAAAGAGACTGAAATGCCCTTTCTAATAAAAATAGAAGGGGGGGCAAATAGAGAACTGCAAGGGTAGGACTTACCTAAATGCACTCATTATCAATTAGTACTAGCCAAAGCTTACCCCCAAAGGGGGAAAAAACCCTAAACCTTAATAATGCATTATATAGTAAGGTCTCTTCAAAAAAGAAAGGCAATACAACCCCCCCCCCCCAAAATAAGATTTGGCTGAGTGGAGAGAAATGGGATATCTTGCCATTCATTAAATAAGCCAGCAAAGAAGGGGAGAGTTCAAAAGTCACTGTGAAAGGACCCCTCTCCATAAAATAATGCCAGAATCTTAAAGAAGCTAAATCCAGTATTAAGGCAGCTCACATTTTTTCCAGCTATTCACATTAGTTTACCATGGGGGGGGGGGAGGGGAGGCATATTTGGAAAGGGGAGAAGGTGCAAAAAAGTTGACGGCAGTGCTTCAATGACAGAGGAGGGAGAAAAATTGGGGGTTCCCCTGTGGGCCTCATAAGGCAGCTTTTGATACTGGGGAGGCAGGAAAGCTTTTTTCCCCCTTCCCTGGTCAGTGTATAAACTCCTTGCAAAGTTTCCCACGAGCTTCAAAGAGGGGGTGTAAGTACAGAAGAAAAAAATGTTTTTGGAAGGGCCAGAGCAGAAAGAAACATATTACAAGATCTGCACATAAAAACACATCTACAGCATTTTCTTTTAGCACTTCTTCCCGCATCTCATGAAATTTAGTCCCTGTTAAGAAGGGACTCATTCTAGTAGGGAGGGGGGGGTTGAAATGAGTGAAAGAAACAGGTCAGGCTCCCTCTGTTACAGGTTATTTTAATATTCCTTTCTCTGCATAAAAAAGAAGGGTTTCTTGAGGATGACAGAGTCAGAGAAAGGAAGCAACCCCAGAACATTCCCCCCCCCCTTTAACACACAGCTTTGGAAGGGGAAATCAACCTAGAAAATAGAAAAAGCAGAGCTCCACATGCATCTGTTTTTAAATATATATATATATATATATATATATATATATATATATATATATATATATATATATATATATATATATATATATATATATATATATATATATATATTATGATGATTTTAGTTCCATATTCTTTCACTTTGTAAAACTGGAGGACTGTTACAGAAAAAGAAGAAAGATGGGTATCCAATGGAGGGAGGAAAAAAAAAAGAAAAATAAGACAGCCGCCCCCCCTTCTCAAGTTAAATTTCCTTAACTCTATCCCCCTTCCCAAACTATGGGACTGTTTAAAAGATACCAATTGTGGGGCTGTTAATAAATGAAAGTGTTGTTAAAGTAGGGTCTGTTTTAGATGGGGGGGAGTGCAAAAATAAGTAGAAATCGGCAAGGGGGGGGAAAACAATCTCTCCGGTTATTAATATAACCCTTCACTCTTTTCCCTCCCTTTTAAAAAAAGGGACTAGTCGGAAAGGGAGGGGGGAGGTTTAAAGAAAAGTGCTGTGGAAGAATTAAATGCGTCTGGGTTTGGAGGAAGGGGCTGCACGAATAATCAAGACTCAAGGCAGAGAGGGCAAACCCGCTCCCCGTTATTGTTATTAGTATTATTATTAACCCCCCTCCCCGAGGACTCTCTGTCCTCCCTGTTTATAAAACTAAGGCTGCGGGGGGGGGAGGCTTAAAGGAAACCCGGGTTCCCGGAGTGATGCTGTTTTGGGGAAGGGGCGCTTCGGCGCGGGAGGGGGGGGGAGGAAGGTGGCGAAGCGGCTCCTCCATCCCGGGACAAGCCACCTCGGCGGCGGCGGCGCCATCTTGTCGGGATCGATGAATTGAACAAAGAGGATCAATTTCTGATCGCGGCGGCGGCGCCGGGTTATCGATGGGAGGGAGAGCGGAAAGAGGCGAGGGGAGGCGGGCAGGGCTGGCGGCCGCCACCGCCGGGTCTCAGCCAGGCTCGGAGGGAGCGAGGGGGGGGACCCGCAGGAGGGGGGGCGCTGCTTCTGCCGATACTTTTTTTTTTCTTGGCGGGGGGGGTGGGAGCTTTTCTTAAGGGGGAAGACAAGGGGGAGCCCCCCCCCAGGGCAGCTCCGGGGGGGGAGAGAGAAGGGGAGGGCGAAGGAGAGGGAAAGGGGGGTCCCGTGGAGAGGGGGAGACCCACGCGCCAGCGGACCCCGAGCCTGACCTGCAGCTGCTGTAAATCAAAGCGCTTCCAATATTGAAACATCGATCCCACATTGGCCGCCATCTTGAGACATATTGAGACAGAAGTGAGCGGCGGATCGAGCGAGAGAGAGAGAGAGGGGCTGGAGAGTGCACGGGGAGGGAGGGAGGGAGGGAGGAGGAGGAGGAGGAGGAGGAGGAAAGGGGGAAGAGAGAGAGAGAGAGGGAGGGAGCGAGCGGCGGGCGAGACGCTCAGAGAGAGAGAGAGAGAAGAGAGAGAGAGAGAGGCCGGCAGCAAAGCCAGGCAAGTCGAGGAGGGCGCGCGGAAAACCCGGACCGGCGAAACAGGGAGCTCTCGGAATGGCGGGCTGGACTGCCAGCCCAGGGAGGAAACATTACTGTGGGTTCAGACATTTTATCTCTGCGAAACGGGCATTCTTCCTTTGTGTCCACAAGAAGAAGACGCACTTTATGCTGTTCTCTTTTGGACTTGGAACCCAAGTTTTTCTTTTTTTTTTCTTTTTTTCCTCTTGCGCTGCGTGCACGCTTTTGCTGTATGTAATGGATCTGTATTTTTTAAAAAAAAAAAAAAAGACGCGGACTAACGCACGCACATACATGCAAAACCCAGGGTCATTGAACAGAGAGGCGTAATATCTTGGAGGGAAAACAAAATATTGGAATGAAAAGGGATCTGAATTCATTTTTAAAAAGTCGCCTGAAATGTTTACGTCCCTACTTTTTGGATAACTTTTTAACAGCGATGGTTTTCTTTGGCTTTTCTCATGGATACGGATCTGCGTACAAATTTAAGAGTCATTTATTTGTGCATTTTATAAAATACAGCGATACGTGGAGTAGCTGTGGTGTAAAACTATCTGTAAAACTATTTTTATTATTGGAACATCAATAATAAAAATAAAATAAAATTTTAGGCAAAAAATAGTACTGTTCTTAAAAGAGCTAGTTTAAACTTATATCTATGGTGTAAAGAACATCCCACCTGAATACAACATGTATTTTAATAATAGTGGAAGTACAGTAAATCCTCATAAGGTGGCATGTACCTGTGTAAAATATAGAAATGTGTTCAAGGGTAGTCCAACAGTATTCATCCCCAGAGCCCCTCTTTGCGGGGGGGGGGGAGGAGGTTAGAAACATGAAATATAATTAATTAAAATTCATCTGGGCTTCACTTTCCTAACTTGTATTTAAAAGATTGCAGTATTAAATATATTTATCTTAAAACAGGAGATTTACTCTTTTGCAAATGTTTATAAATGTGCAGAAATACGGTTCAACAATCAAATGCACGACCTCAGCACTGCCTCCTCCCCTCCCCCCATCCAAAGTCTTGTGTGGCCACTGTGTCTTACTATCAAACAGAAAATGTTAAGGTTAAAGAAAAGAAATGTTAGATCAATGGGAAGTCATCCCATTAACTATTTTGAATTAATGGAATTTGATCGAAATTGAACTGAATCCTTCTCCTGGCCTTGCCTTCCTTTTAGAAGTTGTGCGTCTGCAAAGGGTATAACTCCAAAGTCAAGCAGACTTCTTGAACCTTCCCCCAGCCTTGACAATAATAAATGAAATTACGCATTTCTTTGCTTCCTTCTAATGGTTGAGTGGATTTTTGCAGCCCAGAGCTATAGCCCTAAATGAGATGGGATGGGAGTATTCTTTTCTGTCTCCAATATGCGGAGGCATACTTATTCCTATTAATGTCTCACATGTCACACACTTAGAAGCTTTCTGCTGAAACTGGAACCCGAAATCAACTTCGTTTTGAATTGCAGTCTAGTTCTTTCTCAGCAGCAGCAAATGCGCATGAGATGACTTCGGTAGAAATAACGCTGCTTGAATACAGGCATACAACTTAAGCTGAGGTCATATAACTACAGTAAGCCTCTTGAGCTGCAAGTGCTAATGAGTTTGATGGGGCAGGTACACAAGTCTGTGCATGTTTATTCAGACATGTCCCAGTAGTTCCATGAACCTTACTTTCTAGTAAGGCTGTGTAGGATGTCAGTCTGAGTTTCCTTCAGGCACTCTGAAAGAGTTTGCATATCTTTCTTGCCCGCAGCCTGCACTACTAGCAAACTGCAATTAATGGGAACATTAGTTGTTATGTAAATGGCAGCTTCGGTACAGGCAGGGCATATTCTAAACCTTGAATGGATTGGAGCGAGAGTTAAAACCCTTTCATTTTACAACAGTCTGGATAAAAAAGTTCTCTTTTAAAGCTGCTATTTGCATTTCAAGAGAATTTTCCGGTGACCCCAAGAAGATTTTACTTGAATTGGAAACAGCTAACCTCTGCCCAAAGTAGAATCTCAAACTCAAACTATTGAGCATTGCAGGAGGACTACTAGTTTATTAGCCCAAAAGCTAGAACACAGAAGCTTTTTCTATATTTGTGGAGTCCTATATACTCTCTGAGCTTGGTGGTTTGCTTGTAGATGTTTCACTATCTGACTAGGTAACATTATCACTTCTTTTCAACTTTGTGTGTGTGTGTCTTTGAATCAATTTTGGCTATGTCCCTGCCATTTTCCTGGCAAGATTTTCAAAAGTAATTGCCCGTGCCATCTTCTACCTAGGGCTGAGACAGTGTAACTGGCCAAGTCACTGGTCCAGTTGGCTTTGTGTCTAAAGCAGGACTAGAACTCACAATATCCTGGTTTCTAGCCATATGCCTTAACCCACACTGTACACTAAATTAGCTAAAAAATGTCTCCTAGGGGTCGGGAAAATGAAGAAAATTAAGACTTCCACAGTATGCCATTAAACTTTTTTTTTCAAAAAGTAAAAACTACAAACGACAGCTACTTGCAAAACAGGGCCATTTTTCTTTGGTCACTTAGCAGGCAGCATTTTTTATTAAACAAAACACTAATATTTCATTTATCACTGGGTTATATGTATTATTTTTTCCAAGAATGTGCATAAAAGAATTATAAATTAGGAAACCTATCCCATTAAGAACTGCACAAATTCTGCCGCTTCTTCTCTCTTCTTAGCTGAGTGGTGGAGGATGTGTCTGTTTGTTCTTTATTTTGCTTTCCTTTTTTCACCTCCTTACCTAGCAAAGCTCTTTGGAACGCGAACCCTTGTTTGCTCGCTGACTTTCCATCATTGCCCAGCAGAGAGACACTCCTGGCTGGGTGGTCAAACCCAGATCTCCTCCCTTGGGAAACTCCAGTACCCCTAGCCTGTCCTTCCTATTCAAACCTCACTTTTCTGCCATCTCTGGAGAGAGAATTCAGCATCACCTCAGAAGCAGTGCCCACCATGGACATAAGGGTAGGCAGGGACCCAGGGCTGCTGGGAAAAGGCCTCAGGGCAGCAACTGCCTAACAAAGCCAACTGGGCCCTACAGATGCCCAGAACAAGGTGAATGCTAAGCCACCTCCCATCAGGATGGCCCTTTTCCTGGAGAGCTCCTCATGGCCTCTTTAACTACTTTTGCATATTGCTGACAATGATTTGGAATTCACAATTTGGAAAATGCTGCCATCAGCCCTACATGACTGCTACCAGTTGGGACATACAGAGCAACAAGCTAGTCAGTCACATCTGGGGCTAGTAGTTTGAATGAGCACACCCATGTGGTTAATATATTATGGTAGGTGGTTGTGAGAAGCAGAGAACTGGCTTGAGTAAACCTTGGTTAAAGGAAGCAGCAGGAAGCACATCATGTGAACACATCCACTGTACAGGTAGTTCTTGTTTACCAAGCATAGTTGGGACCGGGAACTCAGTCGTTAAGCAAAGTGGCCACTAAGTGAAACCACAACTGTACTTATAATCATACTTCAGCTTTCCTTTGCTTTGTAGACCTGTGAAAGTCCCAAGTGCAAAGATTGGTTGCAAATTGCATCAAATTGCATCAAATTCTTGGGTGTGCAGCTAACGAGTAGGCTGGCTTGGTCGCTCAACAGTGAGAAACTGGTGAAGCGGGCACAGCAGCGCCTACACTTTCTGCGTCACATCAGAAAAGCTCATCTTCCTTCCCCTGTTCTGACCACTTTCTACAGGGGGACGATGGAGAGCATCCTGTCATACAGCATCACCGTCTGGTTTGGAAGCCTCACTGCTTCAGACAGGAAGGCGGTGCAGACAGTGGTGAGGATGCCGAAAAGATCATTGGCAGTTCCCTCCCTCTCATCCAGGACATAGCACAGAAGCATTGTTTGAACAGGGTCCGTAAGACTATCTGGGACACTACACATCCTCTTCACAACCTGTTTTCCTTGTTCCCTTCTGGGAGGAGGCTTCCTGGTATCCATAGCAGAACATCCAGATTCAGCCGTAGTTTCATTCCATATGGCGTTAACCTTGTGAACTCTCAGGCTTCCTCCTCCCGTTATATATTCAAGATGAACAGTATTTAATATTTTATTGTTATATATATATATATATATATATATATATATATATATATATATATATATATATATATATGTAGGGGTGTGGGTCTATACGTATGTTGTATATGCTATGTTTTAGGTGTGTGTCATGAATGTGTTTCACTTTGAGAGTGGGCAACTAAATTTCATTTTTAATGTGTGCCATTATGCCCACAGTAAAAAATAACAATAAAGATTATCTTATCTTAAGTTATGTTTTCATCACCACTGTAAGCGATCTGAGGCAGTTACTAAGCAAGGACTACATCTATAGGTCTGATGGGTCAACAGCCCCTCTACTGGATTATCTTCCTCTGCAAGGCAATTCCAGTTTGCATGGATAGAGGGCTATTTTCAGGCTTGACTCAGGGAGGATGGGGGGGAAGGATGTCAAAAAAGTCACAATGGCAGTACTGTAGTGATTGTGCAATCAAATCACTGCTTCTTTTTTTTACATTTGACACAAGCTACAGAGTCCCAAGAGATGAAGAAAAGAAAGGGTACAGCCAGAGATAAAAGTAAAAGACCCTCCCACATGTCCCCCCCTTTTTAGCTTTCTTTCCCCTTGCCGACTGCAGAGAAAAGGCTGAGGGGTCTTCACCTAGCCTAGATCTTAAATGATTCCTTACAAAGAGATTTGGAATTAGCACAAGGGCTGCTCATTGTCCAGCATCTGCTCTATTTGCAAAATGCAGGTTTACTACAGGTCTGCAAGTACTGCCTTTCACACACATGTGCCCTTTCCCATTCACACATCTGCATCACAACTAGTAGAATTAAACAGCTGCAAGGGTACAGCAAGGTTAAGCCCATGCTCATGTAGCCCCCCCCCCCAGATCAAAAGCAGTTCAGATAGTGTCTGCCCTTAACCAAGCAGCTCTCTTTGGGCCAAGCACGCACCCCATCATTGCTGTCATGTAATAAGTGTTCCTAAGTATTTCTTTTATTTTGCGTATCTCAGTTTCACACACACACACACGCCTCCTCCCCACTCTTTACCATGCAAAACCTTCCCTCCTTCTACTGCCTGGGACGACTCTGTTTTATTGCAAGGACCAGATCCGGATGATTAGTTAGTTTTCAGAATTGGGAGGAAACAGGAAAGTAGGGATACGGGGGAGCAGGGGATAAACCTAAACTGATGAAAAATAAAATGGAATAGAATAGAACGCTGATTATTAGGATCCAGGTCACTGATGTACACTGAAATAATGGGTTGTATATGCATTATCTTTGAGTGCCGTGGTGGCCTAATGGTGAAGACACTTGCCTCCCACTCAGAAGATTGAGAGTTCAATCCTAGATAGCAGCAGATATTTCCCTCCTAGGGCATGAAGGAAAAAAATATATATTCTGTGAATTCCCCTGGTGTCAGGAAGGGCATCTGGCCAGTAAAGAGTCAGCTCCATTCAGTCACCCTGACTTTATCCCATACTAAGGATCATTAAAAAGGGATTTTTACATATATTGTCTTTCCTGATTTTTCCTCACTGTGTTTCTAGTTTTACTGATGTCACTGTTTTTATTTGTTCGTGAAAAGGGGCTAATTGGAAAAAAATGCTTAGTGTTCCACTCACTTCTTAATTCCCTCAAAGATACTCACATATTTAAATACATGAGATAAATACGGTAAGACATATAACAAGTAAGTTAAATGTAAAAGGGGATGCAGTGAGAGCTGTAAAAGGATCTTACTCTAATTTGGGGAGTTGATGACAAAAAGCACTGCCCTTCACCTATTTAAATCTCTAATTGAATGGTCCCAAGTTCTAGTATTTGTGCATTTTTAAAAATGCTATTAATTTTTTTTGTTTCTATCTCTATTAACTGTCTTTTTTTGGAATTAAAACAATCCTGTTGTAACATTGCAGGATACTATCTGAGTCAGTCACCGTCTGTGTGTGCACACACAGAGAAGTTCCCGGAGGATGGGCTCCAGCAGGAGTCTGAAAGCTTGGAAGACTAAATCTCTGTTCCCGGTGATGGACTCAGATTGGATCCTGCAACCTTATCCTGGCACGTGTATATTTGCCTTCATTCGTGAAGTAACTTTATCTTTTGATTCAGTTCTGTAGCCTCCTGATAATTCTGTGTGCCCTGTTTGTTGATACCTTCTATTTAAATCTGTATTGTGATGCCTGAAATGTAAAATTGGAGAGCATTTGTTTCGGCAGTTGCATGTTCAGCCTGACTCAACGGCATCTAATAACTTTTTTTAATTATTGTTTTAAATTTTACTGTAAGATAAAAATACAAAGGGAAACAAAAGTGAGAAAAGTGAGAGAAAGGAGTAGAAAGGTGCAAAGAAAGAAAGAAAAGTACTGGCTTCCAACTATTTTTTGACTGCAGTAAAATACCCCCAAAAATTACGTCAACCTTTTTGCTTTACATTTTACAACATGTCAAGACATTTCTATAATAAAATCATTCTAATCATCAAAACCCAAAGTCAGAGTTTCATATTTTTTTCACTTTTGAGCAAAAACCCAGAAATGGTCTGTAAATAGAACAAAAATTAGACAAATTCTTCTCTTCAATTAAAACAGTCACTTTTGCATTTTTGCCCGCTCCATCACCTTTATCATCCACTCCTCCACTGTGGGAATTACAGCAATGTGTCTTTCCATTTTCATGTATAGCAGTCCTCAACTTACGACCAGAATTCATAAGCCACTTTTTTCAGTGCTGTTGTAACTTTGAATGGTTCCTAAATGAACTATTATTTTAAGTTGAGGACTACCTGTATAAGATTCTCAGGCACCTAACTAATAACTCATTGAGCATTGGGCAATCCCATGATGATTTCAAGACCACTTGCTGTAGCTTAATTATATGGTTTCTCCATTTTTATTGTTTGATTTTATAGGATATAATGTTGTCATATTAATTCTTTTTTTTTCATCTGCCTTCTGCAGCCCAGTAAATATTGTGGAACAATATAATATTGTTGAAATAAGACTTCCCCGATCTGGAACTCCTGGCTAGGAATCATGAAAGTTGAAGTCCGGCGTATTTGGATGGCATCAAGCTGTAGAAGTCTGGCTTACATAAAATCAAACTGAGCAGGGCATAAGGCAGTAATGCTCAAAACTTTTAAAGGTTGTCAGCAAAAAAAATGAAAATAAACTGTTTACCTAGGTTACAGCAAGAATGACAAATAATGGAGTCTAGGGGCAAAATGCATGTTTAGAGGTAGTAAGTGGTTCAGCCTGGTAGAATTTTACCATTTCAGGAGATTGCTTACATTTCTTCTCCCAACCAATGCAAAAATGTAGCATCAGACTGAAAGCTAAACCAAACCTTGGATTTGGGTAACTTTTTTGGTTATGCTAATTCCACCATGCCATCATCCCATCATTTTCATGAGTAATCAAAGAAAACTAGGTCATTTGAGTGTTCTGAAGGTATACCTCAACCTTAAGGATAAGCAGCATCAGGACTGGCCTTATGATTGAACAAATTGAGATGTTTGCCTCAAGGAGAAGATTCTATGGGACAGACAGCTGGGATAAACACTTCAATCCTTCCCCATCCCATTTTTCAGGCTATGATATATAGATGCAATGGAAGCTTTGGCATCATACCACCATGGTTTAATCAATCCACTGACTGATTAGTTTCTCTTCCTGAGATAGGAGAGAAAGATATCTTGTTTAAGGCAGCATGATGTCTTGGGCCATGCCCAAAGATTATGGATCCATGACCAATACTGGGAAATTTTTCTGGATATTGAACAATAGAAGTCATCCAGGGAAAGCCGCAAGATCTCTTTTCCTGGAGGCTCTTTACTCAATTCTGGGAATTGTCTGATAGCAAGAGGGTTGGGCTGAAAGAGTCCTAGACTCTCTTCAGATATGCTGCTGTGTTTCAGACATGGAAAAACATGGTGAAGAAAAGCAAGTTAAGGATAGAGAAGAGAGGCAAATACATCAGTGTAAAATTGTTAGATAATCACAATATAGAGAAATAATGCAAATAAAGAAGGAATAGGGTTTATTTTTTAGCAAAGCTGAGAAAATAGTTACAGGCTCAGAGGCAACTTGGAAAAGCACCAGAGAATCCTGTTTTGTTTATTCTTACTAAATCATGCACTTTTCTAAGAATAACTTGTTTGGTTTTCGTTTAGAGTATTGTGTGGACCCAACCATTCCAGTCTGTAAACCAGAGCTAATGTTACAGAACACAAATGAGCCACTGGAGCAATCATTAATGTGATGGAAAATTTTAAATACATAGGGAGCAATCCTTTTTGCAGAATTTAATCAATGCAACTGGATATTAATTAAGCTTAGATTTAAATGAAATGAAACCATATGTAATTTTTGCCCTAAGGATTTTCTTGGCATAATATATTTTTTTAATGAATGCCCTGATATTACACTCATATGGTAGTGAAATGTCAAACTCAGAAAAAAGTTGCAATTTATGGTGCAGTTTAGGAACCCAACCAATTGTTTATTGTTTTAATCTATGTAAGGACGGAACTGTCTTGGCGAAATCTCTGATTTCAAAGGGTGAGTAACACTGCAAAAGAGAATAAATGGTGGTGACATTGTAAGGAAAGCAATACGTACCACTCAAAATGCATCAGGGTATGCAGTGGGGCTAGTGACAAGTTCCTTCAAATAAAATTCATTTGATTTCTGCATTTTTTTTTAAAAAAACACCTCCCCTATCAATAATGAAGATGTGTTATTTTTTCAAAATGAGGTGCTAAGGAAAGTAAATATTCTTCCAAATTTCAAATTCTGCATACCGTAGTTAGAAACATTCTTGATCCCAGTATGTCTGCCTTTCTTTTCTAGATCTAAGATGCCTTTTTCAGTGATTTTAATATGTTAGTAAGAAACTAAGATTGAGGAAAAAGTCATCCTAGAGAATGTTTGAGTGTATGCTAAGAGTCTTATTAAGTGACTTCAGTACTTAATAAAAGAAGCTAAGAACTGGTGCATATAACCTGCTAAATCACAAGGTATGTTTGCTTGTTCCTGTCTTATAGTAATATACAAATGGCTATTATGGCCTTCTCTGCCAACTTGCTCATAAAAGATCCTGGTTTATTATTAGGCAAGTAAAGGTAAAGGTTTCCCCTTGTCCAGCTGTATCCAACTCTAGGGAATGGTGCTCATCTCCGTTTCTTAACAGAGGGAACCAGCAGTGTCCAAAGACAATTCTGTGGTCATTTTGCCAGCATGACCATATGCCAAAGCGCACAAAGAATGCTGTTACCTTTCCATAAGGGTGGTACTTATTTATCTGCTCACATTTGCATGCTTTCAAACTGCTAGGTGGGCAGGAGCTGGGGCAAGTAGCGTGAGCTCATCCCGTCATGCAGCACTCAGGTCTTGAAACTGACCTGTCAGATTTTTCACCTGACAATCTCAGCGTCTTTGACTGCTGAGCCATCATGCCCCCTATTAGTAGGCAAACCAGGGCTGTATAAGTAAATACTGGTCTTCTCCAACACATAAGAATTCCCACAGGAAATTGCTTGACTCTGGATATACTTGTCCCTACTGATGATTCCCTGGACTGAATCCCCCTTTAATTTTACTCTCCGCTAGAAGGGGTCAGAGGGTTAAGTGTAAAATACCATACTATACTGATAAGTGACTGGGCAATAACCATATTACAAAGATTTTGAGATCACTGCATCAGAAGTCAACCAGTGGGGAGCTAGTGGGCAAATCCAAATGCTAGTCAACAGACTTCAGCTGACAGTATTGCTGCTATTGATGTATAGGTTTTAATTATTATTAGTTGACTTGAGCATTCCATGGAAAGGTGGGGCAGAAGTATTTTAAATAAATAAATAGTTATGTATAAATATGCCAGACTAGGTCTATGAACCAGCCTGAAGGCATTTTTGCGTCTTGGCCCCACTTCTGGATTTCACATTAATTCTAATTAAGAGGCTTGTGGCACCTTAAACACTAATGCTATTTGTATTACATAAACTTTTGTGGATGTCAGACCATTTCACTAGTTTATGTAACAAATCAGTTGCAAAAGATATATATATTTGTTGTTGTTCTTGCAAAAATTAGTATAACTTCCAGTCCGGAATCTCATTCATGGGAACCTTCCCAAAACTGCTTTCTATGACTTCTGGATCTTGTATATAACTTTTCTTTCTCTCATAATAGTTTGCAAATTTTAATTTGATATTATACGTGGGGGGAGACTATATTTTGCTTGGATTGGGAGACTAAAAACAGATAAGATAAAATAACAATAAACATAAAAATCTTGAATATCTTATTGCAGCATTTCCGTATTCTACTTCTGCCACAACTCTCTTTGACTCCTCTGTATTTTTATGCCCTTTGAAGAAAGAAATCTGATGGCATTTTCTAGATTATGCAATCCCTTAGGAGTTGTTTTATATACAGATGGTATTATTATCAGCCTAAATCAATCCTCTGCAGGATGAAGGCATGTTCATTGAAGGATTTGTACTACAATCTATTATGCTGATTCAGTATAGTTTGAGAGGGAGTGACTGGTCCAAAGTCATCTAGCCAAGGTCCATGCCTAAGGGATGATTAGAACCTGAATCTCCCAGCTCCTGATCCAACATCTTAACACTACACCATCCTGTCTTTAGATGGTATTAGATAGATAGATAGATAGATAGATAGATAGATAGATAGATAGATAGATAGATAGATAGATAGATAGATAGATAGATAGATAGGTAGGTAGGTAGATAGATTGATAGGTAGGTAGGTAGATAGATGATAGATAGATAGATAGATAGATAGATAGATAGATAGATAGATAGATAGATAGATGATAGATAAAATAAACACTTACTTGGGGCTGCTCGGGAATTAATTGTATACATCTGTACATATATATAAGTTTGTGTGCATGTCCATGTCAGAGAAATGTGACTAGTTACCCATTGATTTCAGAGATAAAATTTTAGAGGATTGAATTTTGAAAAAACAATCAGTTATTTTTCTAGTGTAAGACCTAGGAAAGTAAGCTCAGTTAGCATCAGTTTTATGAGGGGGGAAAAATCCACCGCTCCAACCTCAACCAGCCTTTGGTTTGAGTCATGCCTCAAAGATAATGTATAAATGGGACACTTTGACAAATTCAACTCTCGATTTTTTATTTATGTTTCTTTCAAAAAGAGATTATTCATACACATTGCTTGTGAAATCAATACTGACCTTCCCACTGAAACTACTGCACTGAAAAATCATGGCAAAGGTTTCCACGGCTGTATTTCAAACTCTATTACTTGGGTTGTACTCTGTCTCCAGATTTGTCTTCATTCATATTAACTTGGCTAAGTGTGAATTTCTTCCAAAGGCATAGCATATTTGTTGGATGCAGGTTGTACATACATATTGACCTGAAATAATCGCAGTTTCCTAGCACTTGTCACTTGTACTTCACTATTCTAGGTACCAGATAAGAATTTTGGCAAAAAATGATCAGATAAGGATGAGCTGATAAGAACTTTGGCAAAAAAAAGGCCAGGCAATAGGAAGTGAATCAGCACTTGGGGAAAACAATATTAAGCAATTTTTGTAATAATCCCTCTAGTTTAAAAGAAATTCTGCGTAATAGTCTTACTTTTGCAATAACCATGTGCAATAACAAACCTGTCAGCTGTTAGACGGGGACCAGGAAGAAGTCACATTGATTGAGCCAATCAACCCAGAGAAAGAAACAGTGATAAAAACAAAGGAGGGATATTATGCACAAAAGAATGGTTAATAATGAGAATGCTAAAGTTGTAAAAGTATCAAAAAAGCCAGTCAGTCAGAAAATACCATCTTTACCAAAGTTACATGGTTAGAGTGTCATATTGCAGGCTGACTCTACCGACTGCAAGTAGTTCGTTCCTGATTGGCTCAAGGTTGACTCAACCTTCCATCCTTTTGAGGTTGGTAAATGAAGACCTAGATTTTTGGGGCAATATGCTGACTCTGCAAACCACTTGGAGGGCTATAAAGCATTGTGAAGTGACATACAACTCTTAAGTGCTATTGCTTATTACTACATACAGAATATTTGGAAGCATATTTTCAGTGAGGCATAAAGCTACATGGAACTTTTAGGGAAAACTACTTATTCTCACTAATACAAAATTCCCAGTGTACTTTTAAGTATTCACCATCAATCAGGGTCCATAGGTATGCCTAGTAGCACTTTGAATGTAAAAGATCCCATAACACCTGATAGATCTGAATTGGATCTGGATTCCTGAATCTTTGGTTTAATACATTACTGGCAAAATTCTTGCTTTGACAGTAATAGAATAGTGCAGTGAAGGGTGTTAGGGAGTCATACAGAAGTTCTTTCTAACATGAGCCAATTTGCTACAAAAACATCTGGTAAAAATTCAGGGCTTTAAATCTACAGTAATGTTTTCTGCAGTAATATTTTAGAAATACATTTGGTAAGTATTAAATTGCTGTGTTGTAGCTGATAATATTTATGATCGTAATGTGTTAAGCAGAGGTTTAGAGCTGTCAAGAGAAAGAAAATGATTGTCATATGGCCTAACAAATGAGATGAGGATGTAAATTACATTTTATTGTGTTTTTTAAGACTTTATTGTAATCTTGTTCAAAAGAACTATGTCTTTGTCAAGTCATTGCCTGTTTTTTTTAAAAAAGAATAGCAACCTCAAGTGGTACCTTAAGCTTGGGAATAAAACAGAAAGCTTTATTGTTGAACTGGTAAGTGCTAAGCAATTTCATCTCTGAAGGAAGATGGATCAGACAATGTCAAAGCAGAAATTGAGAGGATGCTGTTTCTAGATGATAATTCTGCCACTACCCGTTTCTAACTTGATAGCAAAATAGACCTATTTATATAGTTGGCCTTATCACTAACAGGCAATATCTGCACATATACTTAATTAGGCTTTGCAATTAACGAAGTTCTTGTATGGCTGAATTCGACCATGATTTTCCTGGTTTTAAACACCAGATTGGTTACCCAGGCTACTTTAACAAAATATCCCAACACCTAGGGCTGTGTAGGGAGTGGAGACCTAGCCATCTGTCTCAAGATGCAACAGATTTGTTTAAAGCAGTATTTCTCAACCTCAGCAACTTTGAGATCCCAGAATTCCCCAGCCAGGCCCTTATGACCTGACATCTACTTCACATATAATTTATCCATCTTGTTTTGTTGAAATTGGTGCCCGCCTGAAAACTGGGAAATTGGGGCTAACTGCCTGGAGTCATCAAGGAGTGTAATGGGTTGTGAGAATAACCTTGAGGGACTGGAGGAAAAGCCCCAGCCTACACAATGGTCTAATAAGAAAAATCTGAGCTCATAGCTGGGATGGGGGTAGAGAAAGCATCTCAGAAGTGACCTCTCTAGTTCTCTGGAACATAAAGGCAGGGGAAAGGGGAATTACTTTCAGAGTTGCAAGATTCTGTTGCTGTAACCTTACAATAAAGATAATATTAGTATTCTTGGTTTTGGTTTCCTGGTCTCAACTACCTTGAAGAGCTGACAAGGAGTCAGTGGTACAAAATGCTGAAATCAACCAATCAATAAACCCATTATCTAAATTCAGACAATATAGTGAACCATAGGTTGACACAGCCAAAAACTAACCTAGTTTATCCAAGTTAAGCATATTGCATACATACAGCCACTAGATCTTCCTGAGGACCTCTGCTATCCGTAAATATGGCTACTTGGGTGGTATATCTAGCCCTGACCCCAGCACTTTGACACTGCTTCCAACCCCATTGTCTACCACCTCAACTGACCTATAGAAATCTAGAAGCCTCTCTCCTCCATGACCATAAGTTGTGCTTTACAAAAGATAGTACTGTACTTTAGGGCTGCCAGGAAACTGTTTCCATTTGGTAGTTTCCCTTTGTATGGATGGCTTTCGCTCCAAATCTGATTGCAATTGTTAATAGAGAAAACTCCCGGGAACAGAAAAAGACCCTAAAGAGCAGTCTTCTCCTCTAATCTGTAAAGGGAAGCAATTATGTAAAATTTGCATGTCCAAGTAGTGCAGACAAACATCTGTTGTCTTAAAGAGAATGGTTTCCCCCTATTTCATGACACCAGCAGCTTTGTAGAGGCCCCTGAATTACTCCAACTGAAAACAAACTGTTGGAGGAGGTTGTCCCTGGGGCTAAAATCTTAAGAGTTGGAAGAAACTATAGGTAAAGGTAAAGATTCCCCTGCACATGCGTGCTAGTCGTTTCCGACTCTAGGGGCCCGGTGCTCATCTCCGTTTCAAAGCCGAAGAGCCAGCGCTTGTCCGAGGAGCATGACTAGACGCCAAAGGTGCACGGAACGCTGTTACCTTCCCACCATAGTGGTCCCTATTTTTCTACTTGCATTTTTACGTGCTTTCGAACTGCTAGGTTGGCAGAAGCTGGGATGAGTAACAGGCGCTCACTCTGTTACACGGCACTCAGGATTTGACCCGCCAAACTGCCGACCTTCTGATCGACAAGCTCAGCATCCCAACACACTGAGCCACCGTGTCCCCAGGAAGAAACTATAGAGGACAACTAATAAAACCTCTTGCTTAATGCAGGACATCCAAATCGTTCCACCTAACTTCTATTTGAAGAGCTCTAGTGAAGGAGACCTCACTACATAATGTCACAACCTGTTACACTGGCTGATAACTTATATTGTCAGGAAGTTCTTCCTGAAGTCTAATCTGAACCGACTTCCTTATACTATAACCCATTGGTCCTATTCTTGGCAACAATACAGAATAAGTACACTCCCTCTTCTGTGTTACAACCTGTAGAGAATAAGGAAGATGATCTTGACAGGAATTTGCAAGAATCATTAATTAGGTAAAAGGGAATGAAACAATTTTTATGTCCCGAGAATCAAGATAGTATTATGAAGCAGATATCTTCCTGATTCAGTGAAGTACGGGAACAGCGAAGAGGTGCAGCACAGACTTGCAATGTCCTCTTATTCTAGCCAATCTCCATAAAAGTAATTCTAGCATTCCTGTGAAGTTGATTTCTTGGTGCGATCCACCTAGAGCAGACATGTCAAACACAAGGCCCGGGGGCCGGATCCGGCCTGCAAAGTGGTTTCATGTGGCCCGCGAAGCCATCCTGGAAATAGTGAGGGAACGGCCCCCACTGCCTTGGCCCTGGCCCTGAGACCCTCCTTCTGCCAGAGACCCTCAGATCTGTCCCACTCCTGCCCAGGCCCCCATAGGCACCCTTGATGCCAATGTTGTAGAGCTGGCCATGCCCACCCAGTAGGCCATACGCACTCTAGCCACGCCCACCCAGGTCACACCCACCCGGCCCCTTGAGGGCAACCGCAATGCTGATGCGGCCCTCAATGAAATTGAGTTTGACACCCCTGACCTAGAGGAACTGACAACAACCTTTCATAAACTTGAAGACCACTATTATATCTCCGCTATGAATTTATGAGGCATTCCAGGACTCCTGTTACCAAGTTAAAAGAATCATTTATTAATAGTGCCAGTTTATTTGCTTAAAACTATTGCCATCTGGGAATTTTGGGAACTGAAGTCTCAAACTCATTGGCAGGATACCAGGTCTACAGGAGGTCTGAATTCACATATAACACCAACTCATGGTTTTGTATTATGTTGAACAAGCTGAACTAAATTAGATTGCATGTAACTCTAAACTAACACACACTTTGTGGATTATGATATATGGGAGCCAAGCCCAGTAGAGACAGATTTTTTAAAAAAATAAAATGGTAGAACAGAATAACTTCAGAGCAAACTAATGAATGTTCTGTCACAGATATAGCTGTGAGAGTTAAACAGAAACTTTCTATGATCAAAGGCTGCTTTCAGGGTAACTAGGGGAAAAAAAAACTTCTAACAGAGTTCTATAACTTCACAAGGAAAATGGACTTGGCACCAAATATGATAGCCTTCATCTATCCCTCCATAAAGAAAAGCAAAATGTATCCATGCCATATAATGTTGCTTTGTTATCCTGTCCTGGACTAGTGCTGGGCTATCAATAAGGCATAACTGGCCTGAATGGTTTCTGAATTTGTAAGGGAGGAGACACCCCCCCCACACACACACACAAGCCATTCCTCGGGAATTGCCAACATTTTACAATTGAAATTAATTCAGAATGCTGTTTCAGAATGACTGCATTTGGGATAAATGTAGAGACTTATTTCACTCAATTTCTTTCTCATCTCAAAAGCTGCTTCCTAGTAGCTTGAATAATCAAATAGAAATGAGCACAAAATTCTTTTCCCAGCTTGCAAACTACTGACTTCCTCCCTTTCTGCCTTCTGAAAAATTGTTTGCATTCAGATAGTATACTAAACTATAACATAGTATGATGAAAATATGCCATGGTTATCTTCAAGCATGCATACTCTTTTCTTAAAGTCAGATGCCTTCATTTCTGGGTTGAAGTAATCTGCAATCAAATATGTCAGAAACTCACATTTGAAGCTGACCCATTTCCATCAGAGTAAACATTAACCACAATTAGTTGGATTTAGGCAACAGGATACATTTTTACTTCAGTAATGAAATGGAGAGGAGGATGCAAAAGACAATAATAGTCATACAGGTAGTCCCCAACCTATGACCACAACTGAGCTCAAAATTTCACTTACTAAGTGAAACATTTGTTAAGTGAATTTTTCCATTTTACAACCTTTCTTGCCACAGTTATTAAGTAACTCACTTTAGCTAAGTTAGTAAGGTGGTTGTTAAATGAATCTGGTTTCTCTATTGAGTTTGCTTGTAAGAAGGTCGCAAAAGGGGATCACATGTCTCCAGGACTCTGCAACCATCATAAATATGACTCAATTGCCAAGACTCTGAATTTTGATCAGGTGACCACAGAGATGCTGCAACAGTCGTAAGTGTGAAAAACGTCCTAAGTTATTTTTTCAGTGCTGTTATAACTTTGAACAGTCACTAAGTGAGCTGTTGTAAGTCAAGGACTACCTGTATTAGTCCAAAAGGAAAAGGAGTCCATAAAACATAGGTAATTCCTTTATTGGAACCAACAAACACAACACAAATTCCTTATCAGATAAATGTTTTCCCTAAACAAGGAATTGCCACGTTTAACTTTTGGTTTTGATCTAATGGTTTGGGGTATGTTCGTGAATCCTTTCAAAAGGCTATCCTGGTATGCTAGCAAGGGAAAATTAGTTGTGAAAACCTAAGTGGGATCATTGAAAAGCCTGTGTGGCATCATGTCTGGGTTTCAGAGCCTCAACAGCCCATGTTTTATGAAGAACATGCCAACAGGCTCATTTTCAAAATCCTTGTCTTTCAAAATGGTGGGGACAAATGCAGAATGTTATTAAACAAAGGGAGTCAGTGAAGGACAGCTTTAAAGTATTCATACACAAACTATAGGAGATGGAAAGCTAATACCACGTCTGCTTCATTTCACAATGGTTTCATACAGAAAAATGATTAAGCAACACAGCCATCAGGGTGGCAAAAATTCCTTCTAAAGGTAAACAGACCACCCCACAGAAGCATAACTGAACTTCCCTATATATACTAACCAACAAAGGCAGTGCATTACAGTCATTAAAGGTAAAAAAATGCTCTATAAAAATAAGTGTGAATGCGGAAGGAAGATCACATACATTGCATTAAAGATAGAGTGTCTATTGTATCCTGAAAACTGCCAGTACTGTAAATGATACATTCGGCTGTGGAAGTGGCAAAATCTAAATTCAAATTTTAAGGTTGTTGTTGTTAGTTGCAAAGTCATGTCTGACCCATCGCGACCCTATGGACAACGTTCCTCCAGGCCTTTCTGTCCTCTACCATCTTCTGGAGTCCATTTAAGCTCACGCCTACTGCTTCAGTGACTCCATCCTCATTCTTTGTCGTCCCCTTCTTCTATTGCCCTCAATCTTTCCCAGCATTAGGCCCTTCTCCAGTGAGTCCTTCCTTCTCATTAGGTGGCCAAAGTATTTGAGTTTTAGCTTCAGGATCTGGCCTTCTAAAGAGCAGTCAGGGTTGATCTCATCTAGGATGGACTGGTTTGATCGCCTTGCAGTCCAAGGGACTCACAGGAGTCTTCTCCAGCACCAGAGTTCAAAGGCCTCAATTCTTTGGCGCTCAGCCTTTTTTATGGTCCAACTTTCACTGCCATACATTGCAACTGGGAAGACCATAGCCTTGACTATATGCACTTTTGTTGACAGGGTGATGTCTCTGCTTTTTAGTGTGTTGTCTAGATTTGCCATGGCTTTCCTCCCGAGGAGCAAGCGTCTTTTAATTTCTTGGCTACAATTTTAAGGTGGAATATTCCAAAGTGTTCTGTGAATATTATATGAGGGATTTCAGAGGCCATAGGAGATTAAATTGCCCAGCCTATGGGTCTAGAATTTTTCTCTCTGCAGCACTGTGTGCTCAGACGGTGTTTCTTGAATTCCACATGTGTTGTCATCTCAGAAGGCAAGGATGTATGTAAAAAGGCTCTGAAGTTGATTTCAATGCACAGATGCATTCTTTGGGTAGAAGGTGGTCCTTCAGATTTTACTGACTCATACTGTACATTGCTTTTAAGATAAGGACTGCTTTGAATACTGTACAGAAATAGACTGGAAACTGGTGCTGCTCTGCAAGTGAAAAACAATCCAAATTAAAACTATTGCTATTGTATTTCAGAACTGCTGCTATTCTTGAGTAGATTTTAAAACCACAAACAATGCATTTGAAATATCTAACTGTGGAACAAGGATGCTGCATATATAAGTGTAGGTTTGGTTACTTTTTGATTATTACAGTGGTTTCCAAATTATATGCCAGAGAATTCTGAGTGATCAGAATATTGCCAGTGATTCCCCAGTGTTTTCAGTATCAAAAAAGTAAGAGCAGAAAGAATAACTTTTTGTTTAGATTGATATTTTACCAGCAGGATGGAAACCAAATCTTGTTTTAATTAGTGTAGTCATCAAAATCTTAAAATGAGGAAACATTTATTTGCTTGTTTATCACTCAGATTAGTATAGCCACCCATCTCACAAAAAGCAACTTGAGATGGAAATGCCCCACTCATCCTTAACATAATTACTGGGGAGATAAAACATTTCACATTGATTGGTTGGTTGATTATATCCATCAAGTTGGTACTGACTCTGTATCTATCTGTCCTGTAACTAAGTCCGTATACCTTCTCTTCTTTTTCTTTTCTCCATTTTTTCTCAGTGTTACTGATGTTTCTACAGAGCTAGGTATTCATGTAATATATCCAAAGTGTAGATCATTTGAGCCTGGTCAGTTGTGCCTCTGGATTGATTTGTTCAATGAATTTGTTTTCTTGTCTATCCCTGGTATTCTCAGCAGACTTTTCCAACACCAAAAGCACCAATACTGTTTCTACCCTGCTACAGTTTTGGGATTACTATTGATTTTAGAATAGAATAGAATAGAATAGAATAGAATAGAATAGAATAGAATAGAATAGAATAGAATAGAATAGAATAGAATAGAATAGAATGGAATGGAATGGAATGGAATGGAATGGAATGGAATGGAATGGAATGGAATGGGATGGGATGGGATGGGATGGAATGGAATGGAATGGAATGGAATGGAATGGAATAGAGCTGGAAGGGACCTGGGAGGTCTTCTAGTCCAGCCCCCCCGCTTAAGCAGATGAACCTATACCATTTCAGACAAGTGACTGTCTAGTCTTTTCTTAAAAACTTCCAGTGATGGAGCACTCACGATTTCTGAAGGCAAGCAGGTTCCACTGGTTAATTGTCCTCACTCTTAAGAAGTTTCTCCTTAATTTCAGGTTGCTTCTTTCTTTGGACAGTTTCCAACCATTGTTTCTTGTCTTGCCTTCTGGTGCTTTGGAGAATAGTTTGACTTCTTTGTGGCAACCCCTCAAATACTGGAATACTGCTATCATGTCGCCCCTGTTTCTCCTTTTCTTTAGACTAGCTAAACCCAAGTCCTGCAACCATTCTTCATATGTTTTAGTCTCCAGGCCTTTGATCATTTTAGTTGCTCTTCTCTGAACTTTTGCCAAGGTCTCTACATCTTTTTTCTAGTATGGTGACCAAAATTGGTTGCAGTGTTCCAGGTGTGGTCTTACTAGGGTTTTATAAAGCAGTACTAATACTTCCCGTGATCTTGGTTCTATTCCTCTGTTTATACAACCCAGGATTGTATTAGCTTTTTTGGCTGCTGCTGCACACTGCTGGCTCATAGTCAAGTGATCATCCACTAGGACTCCAAGGTCCCTCTCACCGTTACTGTTTTTGAGCCAGGTCCCACCTAATCTGTACTTATAAGTTTGATTTTTCCTGCCTAAATGTAAAACCTTGCTTTTCTCCACATTAAAATTCATTTTGTCGGATAGGGCCCATTGTTCAAGTTTGTCAAGATCTTTTTGGATCCTGAGTTTGTCTTCTGGGGCGTTGGCTACTCCTGCCATTTGGTGTCATCTGCAAATTTGATGAGTTCCCCTTCAATTCCCTCATCTAAGTCATTGATGAAGATATTGAAGAGTACTGGGCCTAAGACGGAACCTTGTGGCACCCCACTGCTTACTACACTCCATGTGGATGTAATACCAGATCCATCTGGTGATGATGTTGTCTATCCCACCTTTTTCTAGCTTACTAAGCCGCAAGTTGTGGTCTTCTTTGTCAAATGTCTTACTGAAATTTAAGTATACTATGTCCAGAGCATTTTGCTGGTCTACTAATTTAATCATTTTATCAAAGAATGAAATAAGATTGGTTTGGCATGATCTCTTTTTGACAAACCCGTGCTGGCTACTGATTATAACTTTGTTTGCTTCCTCGGGGACCACCTGCTGCTGGCGTCGACTCCCCTCCGCCCTGTGCATGCCCACAGAGAGGGCCTCCTCAGGGTGCCTCTGGTCAGAGAATGCCGGCTGGTGGCCCCCAGGGGGAGGGCCTTCTCTGTGGGCGCCCCGGCTCTGTGGAATCAACTGCCGGTTGAGCTCCGGATGGCACCGGATCTCCGCTCCTTCCGGCGCCGGTTAAAGACCCATTTATTCGAACAAGCTGGCCTGGCCTGATGGGGAGTTTAACTTAGGGTTTTAATATTTGTATATTTGTATTGTTTTATTTTGGGCAATAATTTAATTCTTTTTTAACTTTTGTACTATTGTATTTTTATTATATGCCCTGTTCACCGCCCTGAGTCCTTCGGGAGAAGGGCGGTATAAAAATTTAATAAACCTAAACCTAATAAACCTAGTTGTTCGCAGTTCTGTTTTTTGATTATCTTTTCCAGGATCTTCCCTGGTATTGATGTTAGACTGATTGGTCTGTAGTTTCCTGGGTCTGTTTTCCCCCCCCCCTTTCTTGAAGATGGGAACCACATCAGCCCTTTTCCAATCATCATGTACTTACCCTGTGCTCCGGGATTTTTGAAAGATATGGTGCAATGGTTCTGAGATAACATCTGCCATCTTCTTCAGAACTCTGGGATGTAATCTGTTGGGTCCCAGTGATTTATATTTGTCAAGGTCGGATAGGTGTTCTCTTACCATTTTCTTGCTTATTTTAATTTTTGTTTCTAATTTGTCTTTTGCAGTAGTTTTTTTGGTATGTTGGGCTATAATTTTAAGCAATTACATTGAAATTCTTGTATATCAAGAATGCTAGTTTGGTGTAGTGGTTAAGATGCCAGGTTAGAAACTTTAATGCCTCAATATTCCATGATTTGCACAGTCTCCTTTTAAAATAATCTCAGTTGGGGGCCATTGTCACACATGTGATTAACACAGTTTTCATAGTATATAAAGGTAAAGGTAAAGGTTCCTCCGCACATGCGTGCTAGTCGTTTCCAACTCTAGGGGACGGTGCTCATCTCTGTTTCAATGCCGAAGAGCCAGCGCTTGTCCAAGGACATCTCCGTGGTCATGTGGCCCGCATGACTAGACGCCAAAGGCGCACGGAACACTGTTACCTTCCCACTGTAGTGGTCCCTATTTTTCTACTTACATTTTTTACGTGCTTTCGAACTGCTAGGTTGGCAGAAGCTGGGATGAGTAACAGGTGCTCACTCTGTTATGCGGCACTCGGGATTCGACCCACCAAACTGCCGACCATTTGATTGACAAGCTCAGCATCCTAACCCACTGAGCCACTGCATCCCTTTTTCATAGTATAAGTATGCATTATACAAAAAAGTATTGCCTTTTCTGGGTTCTGTATCTTCCCTCCTTTATTGTTAGTGAATGTCCCCAAATTCTAACATTGTGAGATAGCGTGAAACTACCCCGATTCATCATTTCACACACACACACACACACACACACACACACACACACACACACGGACGGACCTGTGATGTTTCTTCTTTTTTGGCCTTTACTCTAACTCAAATATCCCTAATCCTTAGGAAGCCAAGCTAATAATTTATTTGATCTTTTTTGGACTGTTCCATACTTACAATATCATTTTGTAGAATGGTAGACAGAATTGTAAAGCCAGTTTGCTGCAGTGGTTAAAGCACCAGAGGCTAGGAACCTGGGAGACCGTGAATTCTAGTCCCAGCTTAGACACAAAGCCAGATGGGTAACCTTGGGCCAGTCACTTTTCTCAGCCTTAGGAAGGAGGCTATGGCAAACCACTTCTGAAAAAGCTTGTCAAGAAAACTGCAGGGACTAGTCCAGGCAGTCTCTGAGAACTGGACATGACTGAATGTAAGTCAAAAAAGAAAATCAGAACTGTGTACTATTGCAAGTAGTCCTGCCATAGATTTACATGAAACATCACAAGATTGACATTTGTATCTTCATTTCAAATATTTTCCATTTGCCTTTGTCAGTGCAGCCACATACTCAGATATTTTCCATAAAATCTTTACTATGGTTCCAAGTTTCCTTTGCTGACAAATTACTGTTAACTGAAATGCACTTTACTGCCAGTTTTGGAAAAAAATCCTTTTGGAGTCCTTTACAATCCCTTTTTGATTCATTAAACTGAACTGTTCAATATTATTAACAAATTGATCATTTCCTTACTCATAAAGTTGTTTAGAAATAAGATAAAATATATACATTTTAGGGTGGTTCCCAGGGCACATACTTTCTATAATTTCCACTGTGGAAATTGTCAATTTATTCTTAAAATTTTTCAAATCAATTGAGTTTTCTTTGACTTTGGCTTAGAGTGAAAGGTAAACATGGCCACTGTACCTAATTTCTTTCTTTTAAGTTAGCAAAATTATGAATTAGCAGAATAAGTAAGCTCAATATATGGAGAGAGAAATCAACCTTCCTAATCTGATATTCTCTAATGATTCTAATTGTTGGGAAATATGAAAGTTGTAGTATAACACATATGTAGAATCATAAAAGGATTGTAAAAATCACCTAGTCCTGACATGTCAAAAGTCCGTGGGCCAGATCTGGCTCATGATGTGTTTAGATCTGGCCCGCTGCAGACAAGTAGGAGGAGGTGATTATGTAGCGTAGGGGGTGGTGAGGTGAGCTGAAGTGGCTGCAGTGCCAGAGAGGCCTGGGGAAGACTCAGCTGGAGCTGCAGTGTTGCCTGGGCTCTGCTGAGGCCCTGCAATTGGCGTGCATGGCTCCAGCTGATCGGGTGGCCGGCGGCCTTGGGGGTGGCCGGCTGCCGCACGCAGTCTTCAGGACAAGAATCAGCTGGAGCTGCAGGGCTTGGTGGGGACCCCAGAAACAGCACACACAGCTCCAGCTGATGAGCACTGCATGAAAAAGAGTGAGTGAACACATGGCAAAGGAGAGGATATAAAAAAGGGGGTTTTGGCGGGAAGGGGGAGGAGTGAGGGGACAAGAGAAAGCAATAGGAAGAAAAAAGAGGCTTCGGTGGGGCAAGCCTGAGGGAGAGAAGGGGACAGCAACTGGCCCTTTGAGGACAACCATAATGCTGATTCGGCCCTCAATTAAATTGAGTTTGACACCCCTGATCTAGTCCAATCCTGTGTCCCATACAGGAACCAACAATTACTGAAAGAGCTTCTATTTAAACATCTTCAATGAATGAGATTCTAGTAAAAAGCCAGTTTGGTCTAATAGTTAAGACCCTAGGCTAGGAACCAGGAGATTGAGAGTTTTAGTTCTGCCTTAGGCATGAAAGCTGACTGGGTGGCCTTGGGCGGATCATTGTCTCTTAACCCATGATATCAGACTCAGGCAACAAACCAGTCAATCAATTCCTCTCACAACCAAATGGATCAATACCCAGTTGATCTGAAAAAGTAGACCTTGCACTTGTGGGAAAAGCTAGGAAGAAAAAAGAAGTAAAGGTGAATACAGCATCTTTCACAGTACTGCAATTTGTTTCACTGTTGAATTACTTCTTCATAATTTAAACCTAGTTTCTTGTTCTTTTTTCTGGAATGAGCCTAAATAATCTTGCCCTGTTATCTAGTAACAGGCCCTCAGTAATCTGAAGAGAGCTTTCATATTTCCCTGCAGACTTTTTTCACTAGGTTAAATATATCCAGTGCTGCTAATCATTCTTTATAAGTTTTTCATTCAGGCTTGTCATTTTGGTAGCTATCTTCTGGACATGGTCCCATTAGTCTAGACCTGCATGTTCCTAACATATAGTGTCTAGAACTGATTATATGAAAAACTGCCTATTTCTGCCTGCCCAGTAAAATTGGGCAGGATGGGCTAATTCCAAGTTGCCTCATGTCTTTCAACAATATCATTTATCAGGACCCAAGGAAGGTTGTCTTTTTTATCATGGTGCCTGCCCTCTTGAAGAGTATTTTCCAATCCTGGAGATATGTACGACTCCAACTCTTTAGTTGTTCAAAAAATGTTTGAAGACCAGGCATTATCCCCAAGCTTGGAGTGAGGGGTGGTTATTAAGCTCCTGATGATCCTTTTGTTGCTTTGGAAGAAGAGGTATTTTTTTTCCTGGATATGTGTATTTCTTTTTTCTATTTTATTTTTTCTTGTCTTTGGATGTAATCTGCTCAAAGTTTTTTTTTAGTTGCATCACACTGTGGATTCATCTTGATGTTATGATCCCTACAGACGCCAAGATCTCTTTTGTATGAAATGCTGCCCACTATGGTCCTAGCCACCTTCTACCTTTGATTTTTCTGCCTACTGAAATATAGGTCTTGCATTTTCCTCTATTGAAATTAATCTTGCTGGTTTCTATTCCTTGTTCCAGATTGTTAGGATCTTCTGTATCTCGTCACTTTGTTCTAAGATGTTTATTAAAATCTCTTTTTAGAGACAGGAATAATGTCTACACTCTTTCAATCCTCTAGAACTATGCCCAACCTTCATTTTGTTAATCTTCAGAGATTACCAAAATGCCCATGGAGATGACATATATAATGTAAGCTCCTTTAAGACTCTCAGATGCAATTGATGATGACCTGGAGAGGTAAATTTGTTCATGGTAGCCAGGTGTTCCTACAAAACTCTTTACTTGCTTTGGATTGCTACTTCTTTTTTGTTTATTGTTCTGCTTAGGTCCATTTGAATACATTTCCCCTCTGGGGAGAAAACTGAAGCAAATATGTCCTCTGCTGATTACCTCTTATTAACTTAGGATATTCTCCTAGCAGTGGGCCCACCCCTTCCTTTTTCCTTCTTTACTACTGACAGAGCCAAAAAAGATATTTTAGCTTTTAGCTTCCCTTGCAGGCCTAGGTTCCTTCTGCATTTCAGTCTTTCTTTCTGCAAACAGTTGCTACTTGTTTGACACACCTTCTTGATGATTATACCTATTTTTATTTCCTGTACACATCCCTTTTAACTGTTAGCTCAGTCCCAGGTTTCCCAACTATGCATCCACAATAGTTCCTAAGTGCCACCTCATTAAAATGGGGTGCAGTTGTAGCTCCAGTATCTTATTTTGAAAAGTTCCCAACTCTTCTCCTATGGTCTCTTTGAACCAAAAATTTATCTCCATGACCCATCTACTATGTCTCTAAAATTGTTGCAACAGACTGTTTTGAAATCTAGTGTCCATGTATGACTATGCTTCAAATTCTCTTTTTCTGGTATTTTAAACCCTAAGATGATATGGCCAGATCCTCCCTCCAATCAGCTTTCCCTTATTGGTTAGATTTAGTTGACAAGACCCAATTCTCTTATCACTTCTTCAGCAGGTTGGAAAAGACAGAATGAAGATCCAATGCTGCATTAAAGAGCCCTCATAATGTAAATATTTTATGGATGTCAACAGAATTCCCAAAGAATTAAATAAGCATATTTCCAAGCAATTGTCCTATACTGTTTTATTAGTCAGATTCATGGATCACACAAGAAACAAGAAAAGGATTCACATTAAATTCATACATATTTTTAAAATGAAATGTGAGAAACACTTTTCCTTTTTATGGGAATCGTATAAAACCTATGTCATAAAAACTGCCCTGTTCCTTCTGTATATTTTATTTTCCTTGGTGTGCGTGTAGACATTTCAGCATAAAACTGACATGGAAGCATTATTTCTTAGGAGAGATAGTAGGTTACTTGACTGTTTGGCCACTAATTAAAATTAATTGAGTAACTAATGAGAACTTGGCTACTGAGTATTTGA
Organism: Vipera ursinii; assembly: GCF_947247035.1. Lineage (NCBI taxonomy): Eukaryota > Metazoa > Chordata > Lepidosauria > Squamata > Viperidae > Vipera > Vipera ursinii. The sequence goes on along the minus strand of NC_139512.1, from coordinate 342,220,269 downwards.
ACTTCTGTTGGCTGTCCCTGCTTTTTATTTTGTCACATGCATGCTACAGATGTAAACTGATTTACCAGCAATCTTATCTACTTAGGAAAAAAGTGATTACGACCAGTCCCTGGACTTACAATATGTCATAGCATCTCCACAGTCATGTGATCAAAATTTGGGTGTTCGGCAATCAGCATGTATTTGTGATGGTTGCAGCGTCCTGCAGTCATGTGATCACCATCTGCCACCTTTCCTTATATATTTAAACTATGATTTCATCAAGGAGAGTCCCACCTAGAGAAATAGTTCTCTCCTGCTCCCTCACAACTCCAACCCAGCCTTCTATCATTGCTTTGCATAAAGTATAATGGATCAATTACCCTCTCAAATATTTTGGACTGTTCTTTCCAATGGTGGGGGGCCTGCTGTCCTCAAAAGAACTGTGCAATAAAGATTTCCAAGCCAACTCAAGTTCAAACCTCAAATCATACAAAAGGGGTTTTTTATATACAAGGTACTTTAAAGATGGTGTCCAAAGCATGGAGCATTTGTGAGGTGGGTGAAAACATGAGGCTCAGAGGAGGAGGAAATTTTATGGGTGTCTGACCACATCGCCCATTTATCTGGAAGTAGAATGCAGCCTGGATGAGTGATGACAGAGGTAATGACAGTGGTAGGAGATGTTTGGCAGATAAGGAACCATCAAGGTTCAGACCGGCATGCAGCCTCCTCCAGCCCAGCGAACTCCATGGCCCAGCGTATTTAGGCCCAGAACTGTCTGAAGATGATGCTAGTTACGTATGACGGATTTTTCCTTTGGACTTTACCAGCCTACTGGGCACTGTTTGGCTAATGATAGATGTCTATCTGTTGCCATGTGTTTGGTCTCAGCACATTTGACTAGTCCCTGGCTCCTGATAGCATAGACTGATCAGGGTGATGTGAAGACTGTTAAGATTTCTTCCTTTTATTCATCTGGGCAGACATGTCAGATTAGTAGGACAACAATGAGGGACTTCTGTTTCCCAAGGTGTTTCATTTCTCCAATGGGGAGCAGAGTAGAGTGGATACTTCATCTCACCTAATGTCCTAGAGTGGTTGTGGGAAATGAAAGGGATGGCAGCTAGAGATGGTCAGAAGGCTAGGGTAGGAAAAATGTTAGGGCACAGCAGGCATTAGCAGTGGTCTTTGCCAGGGAATGATGGACCCCAGAATTGCTCAAGGATGCCAAAGTTTGGTGCCAAAGAGGATCTTGTCACAATAATTATCTTAGATCCAATTCAGTAGTCATTTACCTTTAGAGGTAATTCTTGGAAATTTAATGAAAGCAATAATCCTCTTCTTCTTCTTCTTCTTCTTCTTCTTCTTCTTCTTCTTCTTCTTCTTCTTCTTCTTCTTCTTCTTCTTCTTCTTCTTCTTCTTCTTCTTCTTCTTCTTCTCTAAAAGTCAGTCCTAGATGTTTCCCTCTGTACCATCTACAAATTGTGAAGGCTTCAAAAAAAGAGCCTTGGTGGAGCAGTGGGCTAATGCCTCCTTAAGTAACACCAGCTGCCTGCAATTAGTGCAGGTTCGCATCCCACCAGGCTCAAGGTTGACTCAGCCTTCCATCCTTCCGAGGTAGGTAAAATGAGGACCCAGATTGTTGGGGGCAATTAAGCTGACTTTGTAATAATGCCGCTTGGGGTGTGTGTGAAAGCCCTAATAAGCAGGCATATACATAGAATGAAGGCTACTGCTAAGCTTGTAAGCTGCCCTGAGTCTTCGGAGAAGGGCGGGATATAAATGGAATTAAAATAAAAATAAATAAATAAATAAATAAATAAATAATAACAACAATAGAGTAAATTTAAAGTAGAACATTGAATAAGAACTGATCAGAAGATGGAAATGAACAATTAATGCTGACATACTTTGTTGAATGTTTATCCAACAATGATGAATTTCGGGTTTTGAGTCAAGTACGGCAACTGCGCCCTTCCCATAAATCTCTCATCTCTGAATCTCACAGTCATGTATTTACAATTTACAGTTTCACCCCAGATTTCAACATAGAGTCTTTCCAGGGTAATTTGGCTGGGGTTACCTTTTCCTTTCAAAGTTTGATGTAGTGCATAGTGCATAGTGCATAGACTGACCAAAATATATGCCAGTCTTTGATAGTATTTGGGGTGTTGGACTAAGTCCCACAAGATCCATCTTCATGTCTGCCTTCACCCATGCAAAATCAGCAGATGACTTTAGTATAGCCACAAAGCACAACAAAACCTGTATGAGAAGAACCAACAGAAGGAAGAACTGGAAGAAGAACTTTGTTGAGATCTTGAAGGAAATGAGGAATCTTCTCTTAAAATATAAATAGATGTATTCTTTTAGATGTGCTGCCCTGCTATACACATTGTTTGTGGGCTGTCTTGGCACTTCTGCTGCTTCCAGGGGTGCATATATTAAAATAGGAATACCCTACTTCTTAGTACCATATGATTCGTGAAGAGTGTATAAATTTAGGATGTTCCAAGTAGAATCTGTAAATAAGAGTTACATTTTCCATCTGAGCCCCAAACAAGACATGCAATAAAAAGTAAAATGGAAGACTATTGTTTCACATTCAACTAATTAGTTATGCCACCTCTCAGAAGATAGCATTTCCTTCCCTCTTTTTCCTTCTTGAGTTTTCTGTTTATTTACCCCCAACAGAAAGTCAGCATACTTAGTCCTTACTCAGCCACTGCTGGGAGAGGAGAGCCCTATATGTTTTCTTAACCTGAAATGTTTTGACTAGAACTTCCTTCAAACATGTCCATATTTTATTCTTCTTTCTCAGTTGTTGACGGCATTTGCTTGTCAGCTTCTATATTAATTAAATCTGTTAAAAAAATTAACCATATTTCAGAGTTCATAGCTAAGAGTGTATATAAAGTGAGCTCTCCATGTTCAGTGTGGAGTGTTCTGTTCAAGATTTCAGTTAATCTGCCCCATCCTCCTTGCCAAATAGAACATTGTCTACCAGTCAGTCGATATTCAATGCATCTTCAACATATTCAGTTGCCACAGAACTGTTTTGGTTATGTAGCTGGGTCTCAGTTACAACAAAAATCCTTGATTCCTCCAGTACATCTGGAAGGCATACGGTTGAAGAAAGGCTACAAGTAGTCCTTGACTTGCATCCATTCATTTAACAAGAGTGTAAAGTTACAATAGCCTTGCAAAAATGACTTATAACCTGTACTTACATGCATGATTGCAATTGGAGTTGCAACATCCTGCAGTCACATAGTTGTGATTCGCAATGTTTTTTGACAATTTCCAGCCCATTGGGGAACCTGGATTTGCTTAATGATCATGGGACTCACTTAATGGCCACATGCTTTGCTTAGTAACCACAGTGATTTGTTCAACAACTACCATGATTTTTTTTTTGTAAAATTGCGTTTGACTCAACTTTCAACTACAGTGACTTATGATAGTAATTCTGGTCCCAATTGTGATCATAAGTCAAGGACTACCTATATATAAAGCACATTAGAATTCCATCTATCACCTAAATCTGGTCCCTAATTAAATAGCCTTCCTCTGTCTATTTGTTCTCCATACATCATATTGTAAAGAAGCATTTTTCTTATCTATGCCTCAGTTCCCCCTAAAGGGAAGCAGAAGATTGTTATGCTTCCTTCCACTTGCTTTTCTCCTCAAAGATGCTCATGGATTTTAAGCAAACTTTAAGAGAGACAAAGCTTAGCTCTAAGCAGTGACACCTGTCACTTGAAGGGAAAATATATATTGATTGTTATTAATGGTTCAGCATTTAACTGCTCGGCCCTAAACCAGCCAGAGACAGTGGAGCCAAGCTGTCTGGGACTCCTTGTGATGTTGTAAAATGACAGCCAGGCAAACCGCCTGGAGAAAAGGTGTAACCAGAATTTTAAACTTCATCCCCACCTCAAATGTTCCTATTTGGCATATCACAATAAAATGCTTGGGAATGATGTCAACTAAGAAGGGAGAAAGGATCCAGAAAGGGTGACTTGTTATTTTGCTAAATTTTAAGCTAGGAAAAAAAATGCAATTTTCTCTTCCCTCTTGCGTCCTGTGAAAAGGTGGTACTTTGCAGTGTTAGTAATCAATAATGGGGCATTAGATCATTGTCTTCTATTATGGCAGGGGGCTTTGAGAAAGCTGCTTGCCCTCTCTTTGCTAAGCAGGTTTGCTCTGTCCTCCTTTTTGCCCTTCTCACTTCTCTTTGGGTCCGAGCTGCACAAACTATATATAAAGAAAAAAAGCAAATAATTCAATAGTTCAGTAGTTTCTTCTTCTCCTCGTCCTATTGTTCACTTGTTTAGAGATGACAAATGATAGGTAATGACCATAATTAGGATCTAGAGCAGGGGTGTCAAACTGCCGGTCCCGCAGGCCAGATGCATCATGAGGAAACTGCACCCACCCCATTGCTGCGCAATGGGGAAAAAGTTCCGATATGTTGCACGACGTCACGTGACGTCGTGAGTTTGACATTTCTGATCTAGAGCAATCTTTTTCAATCCCAGCAACCTTAAGACATGTGGGCTTCAACTCCTAGAGTTCCCCAACCAGCATACTGGCTGAGGAATTCTGGGAGTTGAAGTCCACACATCTTACAATTGCCAGGGTTGAAAAACATTCACCTAGAGCAGGGGTGTCAAACTGCTGGCCCATGGGCTGGATGCGTCATGGCGAAACTGTGACACCCCCCCCCATTGCCAGCAATGGCAAAAAAGTCATGATACATCGCGACATGTCATGTGATGTTGCGAGTTTGACACCCCTGACCTAGAAGCTTGAGGGTTTGGCAAGGGTCCCTTTTAGAGCAAGGGCTTTGGTAGGCGCCCAATGATACTTCTGAGATAAACTTTAGATTTGGAAAACAGCAACCTTCTCCAACCTGAAGCCCTCCAGTGCTTTTGTGTGATAACTTCTTGGTCACAGAGGTTTATAACCAGATTGTGATTCAATAACCACTGCAAAGACCAAGGTTAAGAAAGGCTGATAACGGGAAACAATTTGATTTCATCCAAAATAATTATATTGATTGGTTAACTTCTGGTTGGTATGAAGGTTGGTATATCTCTGCATACCAGTTGTTTTTCAGATAGCAAGATAGCAATTAAGAGCTAAGATAGTTCTTATTGATAGACTTCTAGGAGGCATTTTGTGCATTGACAAATACAGTCCTTTATTTGAAAGGCTGTGGGAGGTGATGTCCTCTGTTTTAAATGTAGCTGAGGCCAAGTCTAATTTAAACTAAGCCTAGTTTAAAGAATCAGAAGATGGAAGAGAGCAGCAGAGGACATTAAAATTGCTCATCAGCAACAGTTCATACTTGAGTGGTAGACACCTATGTTCTCCAGCCACATTCTGCCCCACTATGATAAATTCTATTATATTTTATTTAAATTAGCATTTCATTCTAATAATAAATAACTCCCCCTAATCGAAAGACTGATTTAATAGATCCATGTTAGATATAATTGCAGTGCAAACTGGTATATTAAAATTGATGAAAAAAGTATATTAGAAGTACTTTATGTTCCAAACTATTATTATGATCATAATGTTGAAAAGTATTCCAGAATGACCATCTAAAAAAAGTGATGGGATTTCTAAATTCAAAGGGACCAACATCTAGAACTTAACATAATGCCAAACAACAGTGAAACTCAAGTAGAACTAGAAAAGAGTATAAAATACAGAATTTAAGAACTGAAATAATGTCTAAATGGTAATCATCATTTTTTTCTAAAATTCTTTTGCAATCATATCAAATATAAATTATTAAATAAACTGTGAAGACTATATGAATTTTACACTATTGAAATACACATAGACACAGACTGCATATAGTGACTCATTGTGTGCAGACCCTGAATGCCAAAACATATCGGACTATGCACGATGCACAATGAAAAAAATGTGGTTAATTCATCTATTTTGGCCACTTGACTATTGTGCTACTTGTAGGAAGAGACAAAATACTATTTAGTGCACTGAATATATATTAATGACTACTAATAATTATATATTAGTGACTACTAATAATTATATTCAGTATCTTACCCCAGCCATTCTCTTCAATTTTTAAGATTTCATTTAAGCACACTTTCACATATATTTTCAAAGCTATGACGGCTAAAAAAATTTAGATACCCCTGCCTCCTAAAAGCAACAAGGAAAAATAAAAATTGAAAAATCTCAGGAATTTGGATTTTGTGGCTAATAGATCATTCATTCAGTGATTTTTCTATTCTAAATAGGAAAGGTGAAAACTATACTTTAAAGGTTTCCAAAGAACCGAAATCCATGTTTACCCAATGAAACTCAGCTACACATAGACCACAGAAGATTACCTCACTTCCTCTTTCCTCTCCTTTCGGACTGGTTGACCTCCTGTTCAGCATTCTAATTGGCTGGGAGCTCTGGTTAGATGCAGCCAATACACCCCTTGATGGAAGTTGCTAGGGAAGGTAAACAGGATGGTGGTATTGCTTACATATCCTGCTTGTAGGTTATTTGTTGACAACCGGTGGCAACTATAGAAAGAGAGTAGCCTCTTGGCTTGATCCATCGTGGTTCTTATATATAAATTGTGGCCTATTCGGTCTGGTTTCATCTGTAATCAACCTGCCAGCCTTTTTTCTGCCCAAACTTGTTGATTTTGCTATTCTAAATCTGACTTGCTTTTTTCTCCCCCTTTCACTCAAAATATTTCCCCCCTCAGTATTAACCCCAGCATTTTTCAAAACAACCAGTAGTTACCTCATCTATAAAAGTCTCTTGCAAATCTTTCCCCCCGAATTGACACAACCCATTATGATGTATGGGCCCACATCCTGGTGGGTGGCAGAGTTGGCCAGGATCCTAAGAGTGTTGAAAGTGGCTTAAAGGTTGCTTGACTAAAGGTGCACAGAGAAATTTATTCATATTTAAAGAGGTAAGAGGCCACGATCTTAAAGGAGAGGGTTGTGTATCAGAATAAATAGTAAAGTCAATCTCAATTCTTGGTGACTATATGGACATGACAACGGTTCCTTCTTCCCAATCATGATAGCTTTAAACTTGCTGATTTCAATTGCTTAGATCAGTGTTTCTCAAAATGCTAGCTGGGGAATTGTGAAAATTGAAGTCCATATGTCTTAAAGTTTCCTAATTTGAGAAACACTGGCTTAGACTTTTTAAAATTAAATGAAGAATGGATTCACTCTTTCTTTTCATGCCAGAGCATCCTGGTTTAATACCCAGCATCTCCAAGTACGGCAAGAAAAAAATCCTTTCTAAAACTCTGCCTCTCTGCAGGCCAGGGTATAGCATTATTTTGATGATTAGCAGAACGTGGCTGCAAAAATTGCAAAAATTGCAAGAAAGAAATAATGTTGCTCTGTCACCTTGCTGTATCACGTGGCTGTTTTGACTATTGTACTCTGGGTCTGGTATCCCTATTTTGTCAATCAAAGGACTGCAAATAATTTTTAGGTCTAATGCCAGATCCCTTATTCCAGACTAAAGGCAGGCCAATGAATTGGTCCAGGACAAAATACAAATCAGTGATAATTTAATTAAAAGTAAAGTCATTAATTCACATGATTATTTAATGCATGGAACATAATCATCCTCTTTTGTGCAAAATTATAATTTGGTGGAGAATTACTGCCAGCCAGTAAAGACTTTGATGAATTCAGATTTGTTTTCTTGCAGAAGACCTAGCAAGGTTCAATATCTGGCATCTTCAGGCAGGGTTGGGAAGGACTCCTGAAATTCCAGTCAGTATCAGAAATAATGAACTAGATGGACCAGAATTTTGACTCACTTGAAGACAGCTTTCTATACTTCACCTTTTTCCCCTTAGGTCTTGCTCCGGTTTCATTTATTTATTGCTCAGGCTTCAAGGCCACTTCAGTCATACCCTAAATGGTGTGCACTCCATTTCGGTATCCAGGATTGAAAGAACACAAACCATCAATACTAACAAAATTTTAATGTGCTGATAAAATGCTCTTCCAGTACAGTATATTAGCAATCACTATCTAAAGGGTGTCCATCTGCACTTCAATCTTCTGAAACAACTAGATCTTGACAGCTTTCCAGAATTTCAAAGGGTTCAGATTCATGATAGACCACAGGGAGAATGCTACTGCATAAGTCAGGACCACTTCCTATGCTTCTTCATATACCCCCTGTGAATTTACAAATGTGTCTCAAATTTTAGGATAGTCAGGTAAGTCTGGATACAGCATTAGCTCCAATTATGCAGTTCCAGAATCAACAACCCACTTTGGAACTGGCCAGTCCAACTCTTAACCTAGTGGACCATTAGCAATAGCGCTTAGACTTATATGCCACTTCACAGTGCTTTACAGCCCGCTCTAAGTGGTTTACAGAGTCAGCATATTGCCCCCAACAATCTGCGTCATCATTTTACCGACCTCAGAAGAATGGAAGGCTGAGTCAACCTTGAGCCGGTGAGAACTGAACTGCTGGCAGTCTTCAGAATTATCCTGCAATACTTTCATTAGAGAATTGAAAGGCCTTCTCTTTCAACAGTTTCACAGGCACAACAAAATAAAATCAGGATAACTATCAGGTATAAGGTAGAACATAAGTGTCTGGTTTATGTGACTGGGTGGTTGTCCAAATTGGTATTCAGGTATCAATCTGGGTAATGCCCAGACATAAATTTTTGCATGGCTGAGTGCCTGACACTAGCAAATGAATGTCTTAGTGGAAAGACAACAATACCTTTAAAAAGTTTATACATACATATATATATATATATATATATATATATATATATATATATATATATATATATATATATATATATATATATATAAAATCTTAATGCATCAGGTCTCGTGTTGCTTGTCCTCTCTTGACTAAACCCTTGCTGTTTTCCGCAAGGCTTTCTTGAAAATCTGGAGATGTGTTAATGGTAGTTGAGTAGTATTGGGAAACTGCTGTATTTTCAGTGGCACCTCCTTAGATGCAAGATGCCTGAATCAATTCACTTCTACGTTCCACGCAGATTGTTACAGAGAAAAATAAAAACTTTTTTGAATTTTCATTTTAAAAAAATCATGGGAATGTTAAACAATAAGAACCTTTCTTCAAATAAACACATAACACTGAGAATAAGAGCTGCTAATAGATATGTGTCTTTACTATCTGATTTCCTCCAGGATATTTCTCTATGTGTATGTATGTATGAATATATGTATATAATTATTGTCTGTAATTATAGGTTGATAATTATATAATTCACACTATGTGTATCATAAGTGAAAGACTGGGCAAACTGGCAACTAGGAAGGGTGTAACCTGTATCATAAGTTAATAAAAGAGAAAATACAACTATTTTTCTTTTTGATGTAACTCTGATCTTCCCAGTCAAGATGGCATAGTAAAAAAATAATAATGGTAGTTTTCATTAGATGAGATTAACCTGCAAACAGGGTGGGTAACTGGGATTATTGACATTCTTATAATCAGTGCTTTTTTTGTAAAAAAAAAAAGGTGCCGGAACTCACACACGTTATACAACCTGCCTTGCCTACCCTATAAGGTTTAACCTTTGTAGGGGGGAAAAAAACCCTTCAATTTTTAGTGTATCTAAAAGACTAGGATTTTGTTCAAGGTAAGTTAATACTATTAATGTTACCATGCACTGTGTGGCTTTAAATTACAAGAAGGCATTTTATTATCTTTCGGGATATTTACCATTGGCGTACCCATTTAGTTTAATGAGTGGAAATGAAGTTGGAATGAAGTTGGTCCAATAAAAGAAAATTTGGTTACTTGTAAAAGATTGAATTGTTTTTAAGAAGTTGTCAAACAAGGTGGAAAAATTTGGAGTTTAATATGGATATTGACTTGAAAGAAATTAAAGTTGAAACTTTGTCAGTGAACAGATTGCTTTAAATTTGCCTTTAAGTTAAACCCAATTTAATAAATAGATCTGATTAAACCTCATACTGTAGGTCTACCTTTACATCTGACCAATACATAATTAATATATAGCATTATTAATAATAACACCTCCAAATCACAAGACATTGGCTTTATTCTTATTCTTCCCCTGTGCAATTTGAATATCAAGTATAAAAGACTAAAAGGAGATTTTCGTAGACATTCCAGCCTTTGAACTACCCAAGGAACTGAAACAGCAAAGTTTTGCTGTCAGGCAAGCTTCCACGCCAGCCACCTTTCTTTCCTCTCGCTTCGTCTCTTTTTAACCCTCTCTTGAAAGATGGCCTCCATGTTTATGTGTCTCTCACCGCCACCATCGGCTTCCACACCACATGGTCCGAGCCAGCCAATCAAGCCACGCTCTGGCTGTGGTGCTCCAGCACCTCATGGCTCCTCCTAGAGGAGGGAGACAGCACCAGAGGGGAGCCCGCTCTCACCGTACTGTCAACGGGGCATTTTCAAAAACAAACGAGGATAGGGAAACAATAGGAAAAGAACACAACTCTGGAAAATCCATCGAAAAAAGGTGCTGGAACTCTGTTCCGGTACGTTCTATGACAAAAAAAGCCCTGCTTATAATACTGAAAATGGGGTGGATTGACAAAAAAATATCTTCCAGCTATTTCTCTTAAAACTTAAATTATAGCCTGCAAAATACCAGAATAACCCAATTAATTGAGAGAATAGGAAACAGGCCATTCACAACTCATAGGGTCATTGTTTCAGAGATATTTCCTTATCTAAACAGAGAAACAGTGATCAAGCACAAAAAAGCAATAGGAGTGACTTGCGACTTCCTGCCAGCTTGACTACTTCTGGCAGTTGTTGGTGGGACTGGACCATTTAACTGAACAGGACCATTTAACTGAACCTCCAAGCAGTGGCGCAACACTGAAATGACCACAAATTTGCAAAATTTCAATCCCAAGGGAGTCATGAATTTCTGATTTTGAATGAATTTTGTAAGTTAGGCCATTTAAAATACCTTGGTTCAAAAATTATTGCCTGATGTTTCACCCAGTTAAATGTTACAGACATGAGAGTATTAGTAGTATATAGATAGTAAAAATAGATGAGGATGATGAGGATGAGGATGAGGAGAAGAAGAAGAAGAAGAAGAAGAAGAAGAAGAAGAAGAAGAAGAAGAAGAAGAAGAAGAAACAACAACAGTGGACCACTTAGCTGCTGCAAGAAGCTCTCACAGACTGAGTACAATCAACTTAATGACAAAGTAGTAACAATGGTGCATTGGAAGATCTTCAAGAAACATCATTTGCTTGCAAGCAAGAACAGATAGGACCATAAAATAAATAAAGTATTAAAAAATGAAGAAACTGAAGTGCTTTGGGACTTTGGAATTCAAACAGACAGGCACCTGTTGCACAACACCTCAGAAAACAATTGTTGATAAGAAAGACAGAAAAATCTGGATAGTGGATATAGCAGTACTGGGAGATGACAGAATAGAAGAGAAAGAACTGAGGAGTAATATAATAATATATTATATATTATATTATCATAATATAATAATATAGTAGCATAATAATAATATAGTAGCATGATTTACTGAATTCAGTGGATCACCCAGGTTAGAGAATACTGCAGTCCAGTATGTATTTCCCTAGTTGTAAAAGCAACCAAATTTAAATAACATGTTTCTGCATAAAAATACATTGCCTTGCACTGTGGAAAAAGTAAAAGTTTCAGCTTCAGACCTCCAACACTTTGGACAACCTTTTACTTATTTATAAGTTTAGCTACTTTACCTCTTGAAAAGCGCTCTGATCTGACAGATGCTGGGATCTCATGGAAGGTTTAGGTAGTACCACTGCAAAGCCATTACCCAAGAAGTCAATATGTACTTTGGCAGAGGAATCATCTCTCCTATAGATCTCTACTCAGAAATAGGTTAATTCAACCAGACATATTCTCAGGTAAGCAGGTATAACACTGCTGACTTACAAACTAATCTGTATTCTGTCAGTTGATAAAAGCATACTTTGCGATTTCTGCATCAGGGGAGTAAACCAAAGTGTGGGGGTTTTTTAGCTGTCTGGCTGGGCAAACTGGCATTCATCTGTCAAACTGGATAATAGAATAGAGAGGAAAAAATAAAAGAGAAAAAAACCAATATACAGGGTGTATCAAAAGTCAGGCCTCATAGGCCAATCACAATGTTTATTAAATAACTTGTATTGTACTTAAGAATGTTCAAAGGCCATGCATCAAATGAATAAGGAGATGTTTAGAAGAAATTGGCAAACGAATCAAACATTTAATATAATAAATTGTCTATGGGGCCTGACTTTTGGTAAATCCTGTAATGAGGGTTTCTCATGTAAAAATTCATGCATGTACATGTGTGTGTGTGTATGAATAGTTATGTAGAAGATGATCATATTTCTTTATAATCTTCTATAAATAATATAACTCACATGTAACACCTGGTCTTCAATTCACTGGGCAATTGGGGCTATACATTTGCTTTTCCAGTTTTGAATAACTAATTTATTGGCAATAACAAGGGCATGGAGAAAAATCCGTTTCCAGTATCTGGCTGGCAATTTTCCTGTAGAAAGTATGTCATTCAGAAGAATGCGGGCATCTAAAAATATTAAAATTTGCTTCAAAGTTAAATTAATAAATGCAATTATTTCCTCCCTGGGTGATTTTAAGGCATTGCAAAAAAGATGTGTTTCATAGCAAGTAACTTTTCTTACAGAATCATTCCATTGTCAGGAAAAAAACGGGAAGGTCATCTACAGCAACTTTCTGCAAAAATGGAAAATGGGACTACAATGCACAGGATGATTGCTATCCATTTGTTTCAGAATTTCAGAATTTCCAGAAACAAAAGGGTTCACTCAGTCATGGCTGTGTTCCCATTACAGCTAACCCATTCTGCTGCTTATCCCAGGGAAAATAATTCATCCTTGTTAACAAAATGCAGACAGCCAAGAGAGGGGGGGAAAAGTCTGCAATGGTCCAGTCGGTGTTAAAGCCAGCAAGGAGACATTTACCTAACCCACTTTATTTGGTGTTTGATCCACCTTCCTAGAGCAACAGGATGGAGAGACAAGCTAATAAAAGGAAATACCGTAATCAGGGAGGTAAGACCAAGATTGCTTTGCTACAAGGCAGTTGTAAATCCTGGTCTTTGGGCCAGCAGTTTTGCAGAGCATGGCTGTCCACAGTTTTAACACCACACCCAAACTAGGGGTTGCTTAGATTAAAACTAACTCTAACTCAGCAGCTGTTGATATGATGTGCTAAACCCTGCCCATGGCCCCATTACAAGTGCTGTGCAAAGGCAGTCAGTCTGCTCTCCTCTTAAATAGCTCTTACCATTAAAAGCTTTCTTTTTTTTTTCTTTGGTCAAAATTTGTTGCAATTTCTTTGCATTGAATTTAGTAAGACTGGTATATCTGTGCTGCAGAAATATGGATGAACACTAGGAGCAGTAAGAAATTACAGCCCAGATTAAATGGACCTAGATTGAACCTTGGCCACTAAAACAATAAAGAATAAGTTCTTCAGATCTTTGAAAGAGTTGCTACATTTATTTATTTTTATTTTTTTTATTTTAATTCCATTTATATCCCGCCCTTCTCCGAAGACTCAGGGCGGCTTACAAGCTTAGCAGTAGCCTTCATTCTATGTATATGCCTGCTTATTAGGGCTTTCACACACACCCCAGCAGCATTATTACAAAGTCAGCTTATTGCCCCCAACAATCTGGGTCCTTTAATAGTCTATTCTCTGGGTTAAACATATATTCACTCCCTATAAATGAATCTCATGAGATCTGTCTACTCTTCTGGTCACTTTCCTCAAGACTATCTTAATTTAGCTGGTTCTAATGTTATGCGGTAGTTTGCAATATTTAATATATAGCTGTCTTTAAGTAATATTGCATCATTTTGTATAGTAGCTGCTGAATATGGTGCAGTAATTAAAACCAACCCAGGCAAAAGGATTAAGCAGTTGTGGCTGATGATTCAACCAAAACTAAAGCTCTTTTTCAGTTGGACTTTGACTAGGTAGCTTTTCAAACACTCATATAAAGTGATTGGCCAAGATGTAAGAAAAAAAAGTAATTTTTTATTTATTTTAATTATTTATTCAATTTCTGGAGCTGCCATCTTAGGCAATGACTCTGGATGGCTTACAATTAAAAAAAGAATATTTCAATTAAAAATACCAAGAACATTTTAAAGCAATAAAAACAAAAACATCCAGATTAAATATACACAGAAGCATGATATTTAGCCAGTTAGCAACACAGCCAGGAAGTGGGGCCCTTAACATATTCAGCACCCCAGGCACTGGAACATAGCCAGGTTTTTAGGGCCTTGTGAAAGGCTAATCATTAGAACATAGAGGGCTGGAAGAGACTTGGAGATCTTCTAGTAATCTAATCCAATCCCACTGTTCATGCAGAAGATCCTATACCAGGGGTCAGCAACCTTGGCTCTTTTATGACTTGTGGACTTCAACTCAAAGAATTCCTGAGTCAGTATGGATGATTCAGGAATTCTGTATATTGAAGTCAACAAAGAGCCAAGGTTGCCTACCCCTGTCCTATACCATTCTGAAGAAATGACTGTCCAATCTCTTCTTGAAAAGTTCAAAAGTTCGGGCCATTCTAATTTACAAGGGGAGGATGTTCCATAGAGCAGGAGTCGGTAAGGAAAAAGCCCATCTTTTGGTCCACTCTAGCCAACATTCTTTGGCTGGTGGATCTGCACTATGCCCATTCTGCTTGATCCAGTTGGATGGGTAGAGACTTGAAAAAGGTGATCTCTCAGGTACCCCAGTCCCAAGCAAATTGAGTGCATGATGTTTAGATGGGAATACAATATAACCTCATCTCAGACAGAATGTAGAAACCTGCAAATCATAAGGTTTCTATCTGGTCCAGTGCTTTGTGGGGATTAACACTATAACCCCCAATTCTTCCTTTGCTGTGTCATATTCTTCTCTAATCAGTAAGAAATGTTTGTCCAGGAAAAGCTAGTTCAAAACTGGCTCTGGCTTCACAAACTGATCTACAGATACATCAATGAGTACAATACTTACACGATAAAAGGTGGAGAAAGACATGCCTGTCCCTGGAGATTTTACAGTGAAATGAAAGGAACAAGCAGGAAAATGGAGAAGTTGAAATGAGAGAAGCACAGAAAACACAGGTTAGGTTAATAAGTGAATTATGAGAAAAAAGGTGACACCCAATTATGAGGAAAAAAGGTGACACTCCAAAAAGGTCTTCTGAGCATTCATTTCACTGGACTTCCTTGATACAGAAGCTTAAAAACATATCTGACAACTAGGATCAAACCTGTTCACCAAATCTGTGGTACTACTTCTAAAGGTGAGAAGCAGCCGCTCATATGTGGACCAGGTGGGTTCTTTTTGTCCAAACCCTCCTGTTCTGATAGCACTTTTGGTCAACCTGATATTTTATTGATGCCTTAATAAAAATCAAATAAATATTTCTGCTAGGCTTTCAAGTCATTCTGTACTCATGGAATGTTCACATCAAACATTTGAGAATTTGCTAGAACTTGAATTGTAGTAAAATTTCATTGTCACCTTTTTTCTCAAAATTACTTGGGGGGGGAAGACTTCTATGGATATTAAGTTGCATATACTCACACACAAAAAATATCTAAAAATCCACAAAACCAAAATGGGCAGGCTTTCTCTTTTTGATTAATTAATAAGGTTTGATGAGGTATTTAAAATTACCTTTAATCACTGTGCTTAACAGGGTGGGGCGGCAATTTTGTGCTGAGGCAGATCATAGATTTTCAGAACATTTGTTTAATGCCAAGGGTTACAAAATAGAGGGATAGCATCTCATTTCAAATTCCCTTTGCCTTGATAAATTGGAAAGCGGGGCAGATAACACTGAGGCAAAATGCAGCAGAGATAAAGTGAAGGTGGAAACTTGCAAGAAAAGATAAATCAAATGCCTGAGAGGGATAGGATGGCAAATGAATACATGCCAATTTGAAGGGAGGAGATGCTGAGTACTTGTGCATCCCACTCTCTTCTCTATATCTGCATTATGATCATTTGTTCCTGGTTTGTTCCAGAGGAGAGCCTTGGTTTGGGAGAAAAGGGGACAGTTGCTGAGTTAAATATAAGCAAAGATATAAACAGGTCAATTGGCAAATGAATGATGAATGATCATCATTTAGTTTGATCCTTCTGAAGCTGGTTTGAAAAGCATTGTATGTATAAGAACTTCCCTACTACACCCACAAAAGTGTATGCCCTGGTTTATACATTGTGCTGAGCCATGGTTTGTTCAACTTTGCTTTATTGCATGAACCACAACTAGCTGGCTTTGCTGCATAATATATTATGTCTTAAGTATTAGACTATAAGCCACAACTGTAAGTTTAAGCTGAAGCCAAATCAAATCATGTAATGATGTAGCGCACAATGTCAATTCAATCATATATTTACATTTAAATAAAATCCCATATTTTACTGGTTGTCTGGGTTCATAAATTTAGAGCAGCCTTTCCCAGTCTGGGTGGTCTTGTGATGAATGGACTTTTGAAAGTAGAAGCCCTCAGGTAGCATGGTCCTTAGTATGAATTCTAGAAGGTGAAGGGGAAACCAAGTTGTAGTAGGTTGAACTATGACTTTCAGATTACTAAAACACTCAGTATCCCAATAACAGCACTGTTCACATTTTGTACAGAAAGAACCCAGGACATTTTGTAAAATAGACCCACAGTCTACTGACAGAGTACATGCTTAAAGATGAACATTCCCAGAGTTGCACTTCCAGCATCTCTTGATAAGGCTGGAAAGAATTTTGGCCTTTAAGTCTGGAGCACAATATTTTGTGATTGGTGCACAACATTTTTTGGATCAAGTATCCCGTGTGAATTTTTTGAACATCAGCAGCAATGCATGGACAAGGCAAAGGGAAAGCAGGTGAGGTCACGTCAGTGGGAAGAACATCAATGAGACTCATCTATGAGATTTCTTTTATTTCATAGGTGAATATCTTAGGTGAATCATACGTGTTCTTCCCATTCACTTTTTTCCCCCTAACCAAGTTTTTCTGGCTAAATAAAATGTTAACTTACTGAAAAGAGATAACAGCTTCAGAGAAGATAGGAACCACCCACCCATTCTCTACCTTTGGAAGGGGGCAATTTGAAACCCGTAAAGTATTGCATTGGATGAATCAATGTTCTAAGAGCTACAAGGCAGCTTCATATGTCCCTATCCGATATTTTGAGCTGTAGCTTAGAGGCCCAGCACAACCTTAGAGAACTGCTATCATTGGATGGATGTTTGGTCTGGCTCAAAGGCTTGTTTACACATAAAGCTCAACTAAAACATTAAACCATGGTCTGTTGAATTTGCCATAGTAGCAGGATTTCTATCTAACAATAAACACAAGAGGCAGGTTTTGACATCCAGCTAAGACAAAAACCACACATTATGGCTTAACATTTTGTGGTATTCTCCCCAGAGGGGCTTGTGAAATATTTTTCTGTATCTTCAAGCAACAGATCAAAATATTTTTTATTAACGCAGACCTTTTAAATGTGTTAAACATGCTTTCCATTTTGAACAGCTGCTAACTATCTCTATGAAAATAAACTTTCTTTTTTAATGATTCATTTTATTATTATGTTTTAATTGTATTTTTTTTAAAAAAAAATAACTGGAAGCTATCCAGGGAAGTTTGCTTATGGGTAATTATATTTAAATTTGATACATCAAATAAAATGTTTTGAGAAGTGGCAGAGTTGTCTGCAGGAGGGAGGGCGGGGGAAGAAATTCAAAATGGCAGCCGTGACTGTGCCATTGAAGCCCCGCTTTTTAAATATGGGTCTCATGTGCCATTCTTATTTTAGACACCCCCTATGGATGACCCTGAAAAATGAGGAAACTGGTATTCCATTCAACAAATATAAGCATTTGTCCTTTAATCTGAAGTATCACGAATCCGTCTGAGATCTGAAGAGGGCTGCTTAGCTTTGCACATAACTTTACATAACTTTTGAAATGTGCACACTAGGCACAAGTCCCTATTGTAAGAAACCTTCAATTGAAAAAGTGACAATGGCAGGGTAAGATCAAAGAAAGGGAAGATGAGACATAAGGAAGAAATGCCAGAGAGAGGGTGTGGAGTGAGCAGCAGAAGGAAAATGATTAGCAGTTGGCCCTAATAAAGTTGTTTTGTTACCGTTGCTTAAAGAATTATTATGTGGATTAATTTTGGGGAGAAGGCTGATATATGAGGAATTCTGCCTTGGGGAGAGAGGTTAGTTGTTAATAATTTCCTGTTTCCTTTCAGGTCAGGTCTCAACAGAGTGTGTGCCATAAAAAATAAGTCACAAAAGATCCTAGCCATTTCTTTAGCACTGATTTGGAACAATGTGTGAATTTTACCATTGAGGCTTATGATTCCTTAAGAACAAATCAGAATTGTATGGCCCTTTCAACAAACCATGGTTACACTTAGGAATGTGGGATCCCTGGCTGTTACTAAGAAAAGAAATGTGTTTGACCCATTTACCTCAGTTTTGCTTTGCTGACTGACAGAGATTTTCTGACATTTCAGTCAGTATCTTACTCCTTCCTACCTGGGAATTTTTTTCCATACTCAGGGTTAAACTTGGGGCTCGCTCTAATCAGCAGCTGTGTCTACAAAGAGGGAGTAAAAAAAATCAAGATGGTGTTCCTACCATGTAACCAAAACCCTGCCTTCTTTAGTTGTGCTTGGATGGGACCACCATCTTGATTTTTTGACCCACTATGGACACCCCTATTAAGTAATGACTCTTTTGCCTCTGTGTACATGGAGACAGTTAAAATAGATGGGCCCTGCACCATTTCACACAGGTCAAATCTCAACATCACTTACATTTCCTACAGAGAATCCAATTCTTCTTGTCCCTCCATTTCAAGGTCAGAAGCAATGTATGTATTCACTTAATGTTTCTTCCTTTATCTGTGAATATAAGAATGGCTTCCCAAATATGAGGCTTTTTGTGGCTACTATGCTTCCCATCTGTCAGCTAGCTAGGGAAAGCAATTTTCAAACCACTCATACCAGAATAGTCAACTAAGCAATTTAGTTGTTTGTTGGGAACACCTTGTGTCCCCAACGTTGTTGTATGTCAGGGTTCATGGCTTCTAATCCAGTATTATCATAGCATCAGACAAGCTATGGGATTGGATTAAATGCTCATTTAGTCTAACATATCTGCAATGTATTGGGCTTTGTCTTACTTAAGAATATCATTCTTAATTGCTGGAAGGTTGCTTAAGCAGGGAAGCTGGCTAACGGCTCCCAGCTTCTCAGACAACCCGTCTCCAGCGCCGCCATTGGCTGCTTCTTGGGCGGCAATAGGTTGCTTTAAACCTATTGGCTGCCACCTAGAGGCCAGGGTATAAATTGCTGCATTCGCAGCCCTGTTTCTCAGTTCAGTTCAGTTCCTGCAAGCAAATAATGATTCTTGCTGAACTCACTCGCCTCGTCTTGTCAATCAAGCAACGAACCCAGTATATAACAATATCAACAATAAAGGAACCAGCAGTGAGGAAATATGTTACATATTAGCACTTGGTAGAGTGGCAATGAAGGCCTTGGCAAACTCAGATGCTGGGTTGCTATATCTACAAAGATTAAAATTGTGCAGGCAGTGGTCTTCCCTGTAAAGGTGTGTGGAAAAAGTATGAATGTTATGCAACATTGGTTTGGAGAACACTCCTGAGAATACAATGGATTTTTGAGGAAATGGCTCATCAAAGAAATCAGTCCAGAAATTTTGAGGCACAAATGACTGGGTTCAAATTATTATATGTTGGAGACATTATACAAAGAGATGGGTCTCTGGAGAAACTTATAATGCTGGGAAAGATAGAGGGGACAAGAAAAAGCTCGCCCAAAGAAAGCTAGATGGACTATTACAGCAGTAATGTACATGACCATGGAAGACCTTAAGGACCAAGTTGGGGACAGAGAGCTAAGGAAAAAAAACTACAATGCTGACAGTGATCTGGTCTGATTTGATCTGATAGCTCATAATCAGTGCCAGATCTCACCAAATCCTAGAGGCCTATTCTCCAAAGCACCCGGAGAATGGCAGGACAAGAAGTAAAAGATGGAAGCTTATCAAAGAGAGATCTAACATAGAATTAAGGAGAAATTTCCTGTCAGTGAGCATAACTAATCAGTGGAACTCCTTGCCTCTAGAAATTGTCAGTGCTCCATCACTGGAGGTTTTTAAGAAGCCTTTGTCCAGAATCGTATCAGGTCTCTTGCTTGGGCAGGGGGTTGGACTAGAAGACCTCCAAGGTCCCTTCCAATTCCATTATTCTCTATTCTCTATTCACAAAGATAGTGAAGTTGGGAAAAAAGACCTATGAGGAAACCTGGAAGGAACTGCAGTAGGAATTTTAGCTTTGGAAAAAATTGAGGTAGAGTACAGTAACATTCTTTAAAATTTTGAGAAAATAATACTTTTCTTCATTACTCCTGAAGGCAGGACTGAATTGGCTTGGACAGTAGAAGTGTCTCTGGAATGTAATATATATTTTTCCTGCTAGGGTTTTAGAGCATGTTCTGTCATCACTGTGCCAAAATAACAACAATTATGAGGGTTTATATAGACTTGGTGATGGCTATAAGCCAATGTATCTCAACCTCAGCAACTTTAAGACATGTATTCTTGAACTCCATAATTCTGGGAGTTGAAGTCCACATATTTAAAGTTGCCAACACTGCTATAACTCTTATAGGTAGCTAGTGTGGAATTATTCTAAGAACAGGTAGATAATGGATTCAGATTACGAATACGATTATTATTTCTCAGTGACTATAAATCTTCACTGGACAGACAGATTTCAACCTCTCGGTTCTCTATATGGAACAAGGAATTTTACATAAATGGCCTATTAATCACTGCAAAATTTTATATCTGTGTTTCCAGTGTACGAATCCAGTCAGTGCACTAACTTGGTTCAGTATGTTTCCTGAACTCCAAACATTTTGTTAATTGAGAAAACCTTTCTCAATTAACTCTGAATAAGTATACTGTATAGACAGTCTCTGATTCTGTGCTCACCTCATTTATCAGTCAGACCCACAAGCCAGGGTAACTTAATAAAGGCTGGATGAATATAACATACATAACCAGGCCACTAAAAGATTATTGGTACAATTGCATAATAATTATTTATTTATTACATATCTACAGCATAGCAATTAAGAGATTCTCAGTGTTTCCCCCAAAATCAAGCATTAAACTAATCCTAAAATATAGCCCCCAGTTTTATAGTTACCATAATGAGTGTCACTGCTGTATTTTCTGTCTTGTTTCTGGGCTGTTGTGTCTTTGTAGACAGCTTTGACTTCAAGGGAACAATCAAGGTAACTCAGATCTTGTCAACATGGACAATGGATATGGGTGTGTGTGTAACATGAATTGGAAAAACGTGATTCTGTGGGTTTGAATTTTGGCATTAGCAGTTCCAAGCCCTGGACAAAACAGTTTCAGCTGCAGATGAGGTATACTTGTGTATGTGTGTGTGTGTTTTGTAGAAAAATATATTTGAAGAAATTAAAATCTCATATCAAGAATGGTTTGCACTCTGGGTTAACATTTATGCTTCCTTGGTCAGCCATAACAATTTTTTTTAAATGAGATTAAATATTTTCATCCTCATGTAAAGCAGATGGCAAGGACAACATTGGCAAGTCTCCAAGTTAACTCTGATATGGTAATTTACAATCCAACTCAGAAATCTCATATACAGCACTCCAGGATGTCCCTCTTATTCAAAGGTGTATCATATATGGATTAGCAACCTGGCTTTTTAAAATAAGCAAAAAGTTCAGATTCTGGGGATTCATATAAATAAACATTGCTTTGTCTTTGCTGCTTTAATCTCACAATGACTATGCCAATTTATAGGTATTGTCTGCCCTGCAGAGACAAGACACTCTGTTCCTGTGATTCTATTAATTTCTCAAAGTCCTGAGAGCATAAGCCTTTGCCCATTCCTTTGAGGTGTTGTGACGATATTGTGACTATCTCATGCTCATATAATATTTTAAAGATTAAAGGTCTTCTTTGTTCTAGCCACTGCCAACTGTTTTATATGACAATGATTATCAAAATCTTGGGAACACACTGAGAAAGGTCTAGCAGTTTAAATTCACAATTATATGTTTAATATGAACACAAGGATTAACCTTTTTTTTTAAAGTGGAAGGGAAAAACATCTTTGCAAGGCACAGTACTCATTACCTATTAAAGTTATAGATTTGATTGTGAAGAAGAAGTTATACGAACTTTTCCAAGTTCTCTGGAAGCAGATGGATCTGAATTTTCTTGCACTGATTTGTGTACTGTGTGGGGCAACTTGTTTTAACTGATGAAGTGATACATAGTCGTCATAGCAAAAATTATCAGCAGTGCCTATCACACTTTGCTGAAAGCATTACCCTAAATACTGTCTTCTATTATCTATTTTCATTTGTTGGTTGATTTATTCTCTAGGTTTTAATTAATTGAAGTCATTGTTTATTTTATAAGATCAATCAAGTAAGCCACAATTGGTTGTATGGCATAATGCATTAAGCCAGGAAAAGGACACATTTGGAATTTTGAGAGTATATTGTTTAAAATGGCTGTCTTGGGAGACTTTCAGGATTGACAAAATGGCAACCATGATGGATATGCCAGCTTGTTCACAAAGTGGTTATTTATGGTTGATCATAGATCACCTATTTAGTAGAAAGTAAAGAGATCACCAGGATTCCCCTTTTTCATAGTGGACACAACACCAGTGCTGCAAATAAATATAATCTAGAGATTGGTCCATTATTTGCAGCATATCATCCTCCTATTTAGGGGCATCCATGAGGAAATGGGTGTGAAAAAGGGCGAGATGGTGATCATACCTGTGCAACTATCCATTTTCACATTTGCCAATGTATAAAGTGCATAAAAAGAGGCAGGACTTCATCTCATGGTCATAGAATGACACCCCCTAATTGTACCCTATTTAAGGTTATATTTTAAACAAAATAAAAAGGGAGCCTCAGGGCTTAACTTTGTACTAAGCCATCAGTTCTTGCTTACAAGTAAACCAATCCAAATAGCCAAAGCTAAATTAATGACATCATGGCTTAGATTGTTGTGTAGCCTCAATTATGGTAAAGCATGCTTATAGCTTGGTATTTTACCAAATAATGGCTTATTCAACAAACCAAAAATTGCATGATGAAACAGGTTACACGGTGGCATCCCGCATTTAATTAAAATCCAAATAATGGATAAAAAATATAATACACACAGTAAGTAACCTAACTTTCTCTACTGTTGGTTGCTCATGGAAGACTCTGTTAAAAGAGTTTATCCTTCTAGCCAGCCTATTGTCTTTGTAGTCTGTCTCTTTTTTTCTATTAACCTCTTATCCGGGTGAGGTTCAAGGTCTTGGTTATGATCTTTAAGTCCTTACATGGCATGGGTCCGGGTTACCTCAGGGACCACCTGCTGCTGGCGTCAACTCCCCTCCGCCCTGTGCGTTCCCACAGAGAGGGCCTCCTCAGGGTGCCTCCGGTCAGGGAATGCCGACTGGTGGCCCCCAGGGGGAGGGCCTTCTCTGTGGGCGCTCCGGCATTATGGAATCAACTGCCGGTGGAGCTCCGGATGACATCAGACCTCCGAACCTTCCGTCGCGGCCTGAAGACCCACTTATTTGAATTAGCTGGTCTGGCCTGATGGGGGAATATGGGTTTTTAAATTGCTGTTCTTAGTATTGTATTATTGTTTTTTAACTGGGCATTGGTTTAATCTTTTTTAACTTTTGTATTGTTATTTATATATGCCCTGTGAACCGCCCTGAGTCCCTAGGGAGAAGGGCGGTATACAAATTAAATAAAACCTAAAACCTAAAACCTTATTCTTATCAAGCTCTCCTATCAGTGTAAGGGTTGGTGAGCAACTTTGAGTGAAACTAAGAATAGCTGCCCTCACTGTTAATGAAGGTTTAACAAGACATTACCTCAAAAAAGCAAATACAGGGTCAAAACTGAGACTCAGTTTGATGGAGCTCTAAGAACGTTAGATTAAAACTGGGATTACTTTACCTCAAGCCCTTTTGGCCACCAAGTTCCCTGTCTGATTTTCTGTTTCTCAACATTTCAGTTTATCTAAGCTTCTGGGGTTTTTGTGAGAAAAATTCAGGATCAGGGAATTTAAAGAGAAGTTCCTCAAAGGAAGAGAGGGATAAAAATGGAAAAGCTAAATAAAGAAGCAGTATTTATTATTGACAGGAACTGGAAATAGGGATGGTTGATTTCTCTGCCTGTGGGAAGCTGAATGGAATTGGTGGCTAAAAGCTGAGAACAAACTTGCATTTTATGAATCAGGAGTAGATCTTTCAAGGAATCTCCTAAAGTAGGAACAACTTTGTATATGAGGACATAAGTGTAGTTATTCCCAGGTTTATCTATTTTGATTGTTAAAAATATTTTAAAAGTAACTTCAATGAATACTTTTAAAACATATATTTGTTAGTTGGCTTGCAATGGCTTAGGATATCCATGAATTTTATCATTCCTACACAAGATCAGCTTTTCAGATTCTGCCATACAAAAAGGGGGACAAGGAAAACATAAATTTTCCAGTGTTTTTGTAAGAACCTCTTGCAGGTTAATTGTGTTTAGTAGAGAATCTGGTGCAACTTGGGTTATTGTTTTGGTGAAATCTCTTATAAAACATATTCTATGTTGTTAACACCTAAAGATATGGTTTGTCGACTTTTCTGGTGGAGGACAGTTTTGGAAACAAATAATGGTTAAGATTTGAAACCCAAGGCTGGTTTTTTTTGGCTTTTTAAAAAAAATCTCTTATAACATGTTCAGGTAATCCTTGACTTACAACCACAATTAGGACCAGAATTTCCATTGCTAAGTTATTAAGTGGGTCATGCCTGAGTTTATAACCTTTTTGCCACAGTTTTAAGTGAATGACTGTAGTTGTTAAGTGAATCACACAGTTTTTAAGCAAATCCAGGTTCTCCCATTGATTTTGCTTGTTGAAAGTTGGCTGGGAAGGTTGAAAATGGCAATCATGTGACCCTGGGATGCTGCAACCATTGTAAATACATGCCAATTGCCAAGTGCCTATATTTTGATCACATGACTGTGCGGATGCTGTGACTGTCTTAAGTGAGAAAATTGGTCATAAATCATTTTTTTCACTGCCATTGTAACTTCTGTTGCTCAACAAATAGTTGTAAGTCAAGGACTACCTGTAAATATTTCTAGGAAGTTGCAAACCAATTAATTTACACCTCTTCAACTGGATTGGCAAACTTGATTTTTGCCATCTTACTTGTGATGCTAGATGTGTTGGATCTGGCATTCTTTAATTAGAATATTGGAAATTCTGCAATCACAGATGATAGATTACCTTTTTGATGCTGTTAATTACTACGTAAATTAGACAAAAAAGGTACATATTCTTCATAAATCTGAAACGATGGAAGTAATGCTCCTAGATACTAAATAAATGCACAAACACAGAAAAATATCATATTGCTGATTTCTGACATGCTCTTTTGGTACATGTACAGCAGTTACCTATGTGGAATAATCAGAAAAACAAATACATGACTGGGCGAAAAAGAAGAACAAGGAATTGCAGAACGTTTGCAAATGCTAATTTATACGTATTGCTGCAGACAAAGTGCTATAACTTAAATATGTAATTTCCCCCTCTTCTGAATGAATTACCTGCAACTTGAGGGTATCATTTTAGGAGTAGCTGTTGAAAACAAAGGAAAGATCAACAGGTTCCAAATAACTGAAGACATTGTTGCTAAGATCTCTGGATACCTTTGAAATTTAGGATAGTTTGCAGGGGCATCCATGAGGAGTGGAGATGTCAAAAAAAAAATCAAGATGGTGACCATGATTGTTGACTAAAGCCATTTTAACGTGCATAATTAAGTACAGAAAAAAAGGGCAGAGCCCCATTCAGTAATTGTGGTTGCCTTCTGGAGCGTTAACCTCCTTCTAAACATCGCTCTTTGCTTGGAAGAGTCTAGTTTGTTTATTTTTCAAATTAGCATAGTCTTTCATCTCACAAGACGTGGCTCTGGGTAGCGTACAACAATCAAACCAAAATAATTTAAATATAATCGTTATAAAATACAAAGCAATAATTATTAAAGGTTCCTCTTCCCTATTTTCCTCATTTCATCTCATGTCCACCCATTTTGTTCTCACTTTTCCCTCTATGTCAGGGGTGGGGAACCATGGCCCCTTTGCGACCTGTGGACTCCCAGAATTCCTGAGCTAGCATGAATTGGCTCAGGAATTCTGGGAGTTGAAGTCCACAGGTCATAAAGGAGCCCTAGTTCCCCACCCCTGCTTTATGTATTTGCATGCTTCAGTATAAGAAAGTGATTTATATGCGTGGGAGGGAATGCTAGGAGGATGCAGATGGGGAATCCATTAATTTTGTAAACAGCATCTCTCTTTTTTTTTACAGGCACATTTTTTTAATCAGTAGTTTCTGACTGAATTTCTACTATATTAACTTTTTCTTCAGACTCTGGGCTTGTTTTGGACTGTGAACTGACAAGTATATATAATCATAAAGGTAATCCTTGACTTGTGACCGTTTGTTTAGCAACCTTTCCAACTTATAACAGCCCTGAATAAAGTGACTTATGACTAGTCCTTGCACTTATGACTGTTGCAGTTTCCCCTCGCTCACATGATCACAATTCTGGACAACCAGCATGCATTTATTACAGTTGCAGCATCCCAGGTTCAGGCAATCACTATCTGCTGGCTTCCAACAAACAAAGTTAATGGAGGAAGCCAGATTCCCTTAACAATTTGCTTAATGATCACAGCATAAAAGATAATAAAATAGGGTGTGTTCATGTGATGATTCATTTAATGACTGCATTACTTAGGAACAGGTGTACTGGTCCCAATTATGGTCATGCATTGAGGATTACCTATACATATAAATACATTCATTTATGACGGTCAGGAACATTTCCATGATTAGTTTCAATTGGATTTGGTAACACTAGATAAGGGGAAATTTGATATTATGAAAGATTTCAGTCCATGTTTATAAGATTTTTTTTCTCTGCCCTTACTTGCATCTACCCTATCAAACTTATAGGAAGCAGACTATTATCAGGGCCTCCTATACAGTAATTCTGATCCAGGAGTACCAAGAGATGCCCATTTTCTGCCCCCTTGTGTTTTCCCTTCTTACTGTATGTTTCTCCTGCTTAACAAGACAATAGACAAGATAATCTCTCCAGGTCTCAAAAAAGTACTCAGAAAAATAATCCCCCCCCCTCTTTAGGGAAGTTTGTAGGGTTATCTGCGGGGCATGATAATTCCCAAATTCGAATCACTGTATATATGATTTTATTCCCATAGAAAGGACTGGAGTAAGATAATTGAGGGAGACTTGTAGATTCATGATTTTCAATCTGCATCAGCAGCTGAAATAGTACTGAGATGGTTTATGGTCTCTGTCCCAGGGTGCCTGCCTGCATCTCCAATCCTGAAAATAGCTGTTTTGTTGTTCCCACTCTTCTGCTTCCAGGCAGGGAGTGAAGTCTTGCCCTCACCATTCTGAGATAGCCTAGGAACATCTCTCTCTCCCTCTCCCTCTCTTATCTATATCTATCTATCTGTCTGTCTGTCTGTCTATCTATCTATCTATCTATCTATCTATCTATCTATCTATCTATCTATCTATCTATCTATCTATCTGGCTAAAACATATAGGGAACGGTTGCTGGAATTGGGTATGTGTAGTTTAACGAAGAGAAGGGTGAGGGGTGACATGATAGCAGTGTTCCAATATCTCAGGGGCTGCCACAAAGAAGAGGGAGTCAAGCTATTCTCCAAAGCACCTGAAAGCAGGACAAGAAGCAACGGATGGAAACTAGTCAAGGAGAGAAGCAACCTAGAACTAAGGAGAAACTTCCTGATAGTTAGAACAAATAACCAGTGGAACAACCTGCCTCCAGAAGCTGTGAATGCTCCAACACTAGAAGTTTTTAAGAAGAGACTGGCCAGCCACTTGTCTGAAATGGTATAGGGTTTCCTGCCTGAGCAGGGGGTTGGACTAGATGACCTCCAAAGTCCCTTCCAACTTCTTCTTCTTCTTCTTCTTCTTCTTCTTCTTCTTCTTCTTCTTCTTCTTCTTCTTCTTCTTCTTCTTCTTCTTCTTCTTCTTCTTCTTCTTCTTCTTCTTTATCTATCTATCTATCTATCTATCTATCTATCTATCTATCTATCTATCTTTATTTAATTTAAGTGACTCTGGGCAATGTACAAAACTAAGAACAAAGCCTTTAAACATGATGTGATTACATATAAGGAAATTTTGTGCTTTGAGAGGAATGTATGGCAATTAAAGCCATATCATATTTTAAAAGAAAAGATTGTACAAACCTGGTTTCAGTATGGGCAATTACAGGCTAGGTGGAAGGAAGACCAGAAAATTGGTTTCTCAATGATTGATGAAAATTTGGTAAAGCAAATTAGAGATCAAGGTCAAGCACATATTAAAAGGATATATCTTGCATTGATAGAAATTGATTCAGAGACGGAACTTGTTAAAGATTGTATGATAAAGTGGGCTCAGAATTTTCAAGAAGTTATCACAATGGATACTTGGGAAAAGATCTGGGTGAGAAATGTAAAATTTACACAGGCCCAAAATTTAAGAGAGAACTTTTATAAAATGTTTTATAGGTGGCATTTAGATCCTAAAAAACTAGCAAGCATGTATCCGAACTGCCAGCCCAAATGTTGGAGGTGTGGCTGTGAGGATGCAACGTATTTTCATATATGGTGGACTTGTAAAAGGGTTAAAGCATTTTGGATTAAAATTTGGTGGAATATGCAAAAAATATTCAAGAAAAGGATAAAGTTTTGTCCGCAATTGTTTTTATTGGGCATTATCACAGATACTACCATTGTGGACACTAAGCTGATGTTGAATTTAGTTACGGCAGCGAGACTTTTAGTAGCGCAATATTGGAAGAAGGAAGAACTGCCGACTATAGAAGAATGGACTTTAAAAGTTTCCAATTTGGCGGAAATGGCAAAGATTTCAACGTACTTGAAAGACCAGTCGCAACAGAGATATATTGTGGAGTGGAGAAGATGGATTGATTACATCCAGAATAAATATGGGACTAAAAAGTTTCACCTAGCATTTGAATAAGTAGTGGATTTATATGATGTATAATTAGCTTGTAGTTATTTTTATAAGAGTTAAAGTGCGATAGAATTTAATATTTTATTGTTGTTTGCATATGGTAGATTATGATTGTTTGTATTTTTATACCCTGTATTTAGCTCTGGGAAGTCGGGGAGGGGGGAGAGGGAGGGGAGGGAAGAGTTGGGGAGGTTTGGGGAGAGGGGAGGGGGTTGGGAGGGGTTTTGTCTTTTAAAAAATGTACTGTAAAACTTTTAAAAAAAACTAAGAACAAAGCTAAATCTGTAAATACACAAAACTATCACTATTAGTTACAATAAAAACATTTAAAACTATATATAAAAAAAAGAACAAAATTTGTGCAGAACCAATGGAAGGACTGCCGTCTTTGACATCTAATGAGGATTTGCCCATCCGGCATTCTGATCCATCAAAGGATGCTTTTCAATTTGGCACCATGCTTCTTGAATTATGTATATTTACATGAATGATTAGGGAAGAGGAGAGACAGGCAGTTAAATATGAAGGCTGGGTCGTCACCTCTCTCTATGTGGCAGGGTGACACCTACCTGTAAGTCACTCTTTGATTGTAATGCAATGGGATGAGCTTGCCATGGTGTATTTAGACTTGAGTTGGTAGAAAGATTCTGACAAGGAGTGGGCAGAGAGGCGGGAAAGAATACTCTTGAGAGACCCTGTGCAATGATAAATAATGTGTCAGGATGGTATTTTTGCCCTCAGCCTTTCTGACAATCCATGCACTACAATTCTCGTTTCATTCTAGAATAACAATTCCAGGAATGTTTGTGACTCCATGGTGGGTGGGTGGGTGGGGGCAGACAAAGGCCAGTCAAAAGACATGGAAATAAGGAACAGGGTAAGGAAATGTTTATGTTTATGTTTATGTTACCTGTTAATATTGGAGCAAGGCCGCCCTTTTAATGGGGTCAATAGAAAGAAATCCCATTTCTAGACTTCGGTGAGAAAGCATATTTCAGTAATAATAATAGCTGTTGGTTGTTGGGTGCTGAGCAGATTTCGAGGAATTAAAGGCTAGAAGGAAATTGGTAGCAATTTAAATACAGCTAGTGAAAGAAAGAGCTGCCTGAATGTGGCAGCTAAGTGTTTGTGATGGGAGGGGCAGGGTAAGGTTCTTTTCAAGAACAATATAGAGAAACTATAATGTTTGCACACCCCTTTATGCATGGCTTGTTAATTTGTAAATAAAATGCTGCCAGACATTCCAATCTGGTCTTCATTGGTGCCACTAATGAAAACTGGGAAGGCATGTGACAGGGGCTATTATGGGATTCCTCCCTCAGCTGAACTTGTGTCCCAAGACCATTTTTTTTTAAATAAAAAGTGAATTTGAGGAAGGCCCTTCAATCTATTATGGCAATGGAATCCTCCTGTGAAGGACAATAAAGATTGTCTCTGTCAGGCATTAAAATAGATGAGGTAAGTTCATAGAACAGATCAAGATGTAATGTGTTTTATATCACAAAGGTATTTTTTTCAGAAGGCAACTGGACTATGTTTTTTTTCCATGAGGAAGAGGTTTCGCTTCTCATTCTCATCTCATCCAAGACATTTCACTTCTGACTGAAGTGAAACATCTCCCTCAAAGAAAAAAAAAACATAGTCCAATGGCCTTTTGAAAAAGCATCTTTGAGACAACCATCACTGGATGACTGAAAATCTCCATCGATGTGTTTTATGTCCATTGCTTTGCTAAGATATTCCATTCCATCCTCCCTTTTTTCTATCTGTTTCTCTTGCTGGTTTCAACATCTCTTGTCTGTGGAGTACAGGTAGTCCTTGCATAATGATCACAATTGGGACCTGAATTTGTGTTGCTAAGCAAGACGGTTGTTGAGTGAGTCTCACCCAATGTTATGACTTTTGCCATGATTGTTAAGCAAATCATTGCAGTTGTTAAACCAGGTGATCATTAAGCAAATCTGGCTTCCCCCAATCACTGCTTGTTGGAAGCAGGAGGAGAAGGTTGCAAATAGCGATCACATGACCCCGGGATGTTGCAACTGTCATAAATGTATGCTGGTTGCCAAGGACCCAAATTTTGTGGGGATGCTGTGATAATTATAAGTGCAAGAACTGGTTGTAGATCATTTTTTTCAGTGCTCTTGTAGCTTTTAATGATCACTTAATGGACAATTGTAAGTCGAGGATTACCTATATGCTCAGTCATACTGAAGCAGTTTGGAAGACCACTTCTTTAAGGATTTATCAATTTTTAAATAAACTTCTGCAGATTAGTCTGTTGCTAGAATTCTTGTGAGATAGCATCATTCCAGCTGCCTAAGGATTTGTATTTAATGAATGAATTGAATGGTGATATACAAGAGGAGCAGGATAACTCCAGTTCATAACCTAGAAGCAATTTTTGAGGGGGAGTTGTTGCTGCAGAAAAGGACCTTGACATGTTTTGTAAAATCTTTGATAGCACCAATAGGAGACTTTTCCCAACTGTTGACTGGGGGAACTGGAGTATAGGGGAAGGTGTGTGTTTACAACTGGAAGAGGAATCAGCCTATAGTCACTATGCAGTCACAAACAGACTAAGTCCAATCCCTCTTGAATTCTGTGGATTCTTATCTAGTGCCAAACTAGGGCTGTTAGTTGAATAGATTCTTGTGCATAGGCATGAGTAATAATAAACTAGTTTCATTGTGGTCTTGGTCTTTCAAGTCTGACAATAAGCTGCTGAATCACTGAAGAAGACTTTTCTTTCCATTTAGCAGTATACATTAATGAATTGAAATCAAGTCACTGCTTGGGAGCAAGTGGAAAGAACTAGTTAATCTGACTTCCATCTTCAAGTTTAACCTGTCTCTCACCCACCTCTGTTGGAAGGTGGACCAAGGAGGCCTGATCACTTTTGCTTTAATCACAGATACTCCTTGACTTACAATGACAGTTGGGACTCGAACTTTCATTGCTAAGTGCTTGTGAGTTGATTGAGTCTTGTTCAATTTTATGAACTTTTTCGCTGTGCTCGTTAAGTGAATCACACAGACATTAAGTGAATTTGCCCTTCCTCATTCAGTTTTCTTGTTGGAAGCCCCCTGGGGAGATCACAAATGGCAATTGTGTTATCTTGAGATGCTGTAACCATAATAAATACATGCTGGTTGCCAAGTCCCCAAATTCTGATCACATGACCATAGGGATGCTGCAATGATCACAAGTGAGCAGGCCAGTCATAAATCACCTTTTTCAGCATTGTTGTAACTTTGAACAGTTGTTAAATGAATGGTCCTAAGTCAAGGACTATCTGTACATGTGAACTTGTCTTTAGCTACTTCAAAGGAAAGGAAAAGGCAAGGGGGAGAAAGAGGTGTGCCAAAATCAAGCTGTGATCCAGACACTTTTACTAACACAGAAGCATTTATTTCCTGTTGCAAATGGAGAGCTGAGCTGTTTGGAAAAGAAGTAGCTACTACTGTTGGCTTTTACAGCCATTTTATTTATTTAAAAGAATGTATAGTAGTGTCTTTCAAAACAAAAGTGTTCCCGAGCAGCTAGCAGTTGCTACCAATCTTCCTAAGCAGGGGTGGGCAACTTGCAAGATTAAAGACTATTAGCCAACCTCTGTCTAATTTTATGCGTTCCTTGGCCTTACTTCAAAAATTCTCAGCAAAAAATATGTTCGGACACTGTTTCTAAGAGTTCTTTGTTCCTTCCTGGCAGCCTGTAAAAGAAAAGAGTGTCAGAAGGGAAAAAAAATACAGATGACAGACAGAGCCCATTTCCTCACAAGTGATTTATTGCATTTTATACTGCCATTCAGCCATCATAGTGGTAATATAAAACTGTCTTCATTATTGATATATTGGCATAGTGATGGTTGGGCGAAGCTATAAGACTCCAGTCTATACATCACGAAGAAGGAAATGGGTGTCTGCATCCAGTTTGGCTCTGGCCCCACCCTCTGGTGTCTACAGCCTGCCTCCCCAGTGAAGCTATTTATTTATTTTATTTATGGGATTTGTAAAGCTGCCCCCTCACAATGGCTGGTGTAGAACTGTAAACAAGAAAGTAGGAAAGGAGAAAGAAAGAAAGAAAGAAAGAAAGAAAGAAAGAAAGAAAGAAAGAAAGAAAGGAAGGAAGGAAGGAAGGAAGGAAGGAAGGAAGGAAGGAAGGAAGGAAGGAAGGAAGGAAGGAAGGAAGGCATATTTCAAAGAAACAGAGCTGGAGCATTGTACCCTGAGCAACCTCATGACTCTTACATCAGCAGGACAAATTTTAGATTATGGGTTTAACACTTACTCTTTTAGACATAAGCCATGTTCAGTCCAAAATGGGAGGAATGGTACAACTCTCAAGCTCTGCTAATGTGTAACTGAAGAAGTAGTCTTCAATGGTAGCATGACTGTCTGCAAATGGAACTCAATATATGTCTTACATATACTGTATAGTATACTCCCGATAGGGTATGCTTAGCTTCTGCCTTGGAATGCATAGTCTGTTGGTCTGGTTTTCATTGAGATCCAGGAACTCAAGGCAACCTATATGGGGATCTCCCTTCATATCTTCATAACAACAATCCTGAAAGGTAGGTTGGGGTGAAAAAGACAGACTGGCCCCAAATCTCCCCATAAGCTTCTGTTACTAGGACTTAGGTCACTCCATCCCTAAACTAGCACCTTCACCACTATACCCACAAATTTAGCAATATGTATTGTCACTACAGATAA
The DNA here is from genome assembly GCF_947247035.1 of Vipera ursinii. Lineage (NCBI taxonomy): Eukaryota > Metazoa > Chordata > Lepidosauria > Squamata > Viperidae > Vipera > Vipera ursinii. Next base: position 342,186,314 of record NC_139512.1, on the reverse strand, counting down.
TCAAAGTATGGGCATGGAGATCATCTACTCGGGAATGTTATTTCTTCCCATATTGACTGGATAGTGTCTGGTTTCCTGCAAACCTGGCAAGTCTTCAGGCGATTACTTCTATAGATGGGAACATGCCCTACTTCACAAGGTTAAAATATGGTGACCCAATCATGCTCTGTAGGAGGGCTTCTTTCTTTCCTTCAACCTATCACATTGTTATCACATCAAGTACCAGTTGATGTACTGCTTCCGTATTATTCCCTTTGCCATGGCATTCAGATTCCATCATTCTAATTACTACTGTTACTTACCTCAAATTTCCAAGCCCCAAATCACTGTCCCATTTTTTATGCACCAAAATTAATTTACCGTAGGTTTTACTCGGCTAGCTTCTTACCCTGCGCATTGCAGTTTTTGCAGGAGATCTACTAATCCCTTTGTCACATTCCCACCTAATTCTGCCAAATTTCATCTTTATTATTTTGAAATTCATCAAATGAGGCTGGTAGCTTTTTTTGTTTGTTTGCTGTTTTTTTTTAAATCATCCCACCTACTCTTTAATGTCTTCTAATGAGATTTTTATATGCCGAAAAACATTTCCTTCAGTCTATATGTATTGCTGCATATATAAAATCTCTGGGCAGGAAGAGGAAATTTATATAGAAATAACAAATGAAGGGCAGGGACAGATCCCATACTAGCCACTATTTCATGATGGAACATGTTTATTACACATTGATTCTCTCTGTCCAAGGATGACTGCTAGACATCTCTCCTCTATTTTCCTCTACCACATGACAGAGGCATTTTTCCGTTTCTGCATATCATGTTCATTCTTTCATTTTGCCTGACACCATCTGAAAAGCTTGTAGATATTTATCCCTTTGATTAAGGGTAAACTACAAAAACAAAATGGTTGTAAAACAGGTTGAATAGTTGAGGAACAGAGCAGCAGGCATGGTCATGCATAGTGCATTAACGCTTGGCATGTGCATAAATGCTAAAGCGATCCTTTTGTTAATAAATGGAAAAAAATAGAATACCAAAGAAAGAAAAAAAATATAGTGGAACAAAAGAATAACTACCAAATATAACTTTAAAGAAAGCAGAGTGAGAAAGTTTTCTAGTAACACATCTTCCCCATTCCTTCCATTGGTGTCCCCAGCTGCTAACCACAGTTTAAATATTTGTACTTTACACTGAACATTAATGATTGTTATTAGTTTCTGTTTAAGTCCTAGAAACCATATTCTGTATGTCTAAAGCAGCCTTGCTAAATATTGCATTAACTGTAAGGGGGCCATTCCTGCTTGCATTTGGTTAAAACTGGTTATATCTTGTCAATTTTCCATTACAACATATTCTCCTGTTTTGTTCTCTCAGTCAGCAAAGATTTTTCCCCCAGTTCTGTGCCAGGTTTGTTCTTGCTGCTGTCTTAGTAAATTAAGGTATTTTTTTATTTCTGTAAAAATATCTGTGGTTCTCTTCAAATTTTATTTTACGATACTTTGAATTTTTAGATGTATTTCCTTCCCATGCTTTTGAATTTTTTTGCATAACCACCACATACAGTAAAATATTCCTTCTTTGTTGTGGCATTTCCAACATTTATTACTGTATGCTTTGTTTATCTCTGGAATCATTGATGCAATTACTGTATATTCCATTAGCCAACACTCTAGAAGGCAGGCTTAAGATACAGGAAGATCTGAACAGACTTGAACACTGGGCACTATCTAACAAAATGAAATTCAATGGTGGAAAAAGTAAGGTTCTACATTTAGGCAAGAAAAAACAAATGTACAGGCATAGTACAGGGGGTACATTGCTCAATAGTAGTAACTGTGAGAGGGGATCCGGAGTCCTGGTGGACAATCACTTAAATATGAGCCAGCAGTGTGCTGCAGCTGCCAAAACAGCCAACACAGTGCTAGGCTGCATTAACAGAGGGATAGAATCAAGATCACGTGAAGTATTAATACCACTTTACAATGCCTTGGTAAGGCCACACTTGGAATACTGCATCCAGTTTTAGTCACCATGATGTAAGAAAGATGTTGAGACTCTGGAAAGAGTACAGAGAAGAGCAACAAAGATGATTAGAGGTTTGGAGGCTAAAACATTATAAGGAACGGCTGCTGGAATTGGGTATATCTAGTTTAATGAAGAGAAGGACTAGGGCTGACATGATAGCCGTGTTCCAATATCTCAGGGGCTGCCACAAACAAGAGGGAGTCAAGCTATTCTCCAAAGCGCTCGAAGGCAGGACAAGAAGCAACGGATGGAAACTAATCAAAGAGAGAAGCAACCTAGAACTAAGGAGAAACTTCCTGACAGTTAGAACAATTAATCAGTGGAACAACCTGCCTCCAGAAGCTGTGAATGCTCCAACACTGGAAGTTTTTAAGAAGAGACTGGACAGCCATTTGTCTGAAATGGTATAGGGCCGTGGTGGCAAACCTATGGCACACGTGCCACAGGTGGCATGCAGAGCTCTCTCTGTGGGCACGTGCACCATTGCCCCAGTCCTAGGCCTTCAGCTGGGTTTTATAAAACCTTTTTGCTTTAGGCCTCCACTGCCATGTGCAAAAATAAAACACAGGTTCAATCAATCAATCAATTTCAACTTCTCAGGGGGAAAAAAGATCTCACAAAGTTGGAATTGATTGATTGAACTTTTTAGTCCCACCCAGTCTGCCATTACCACCGCAGCCACATCCACCCAATGGGCCATACCCACCCAATGGGCCATACCCACCCAATGGGCCACTTATGATACATAAGTGGGTTTGGGGTTGCAGTTTGGGCATCCGGTCTCTAAAAGGTTCTCCATCACTGGTATAGGGTTTCCTGCCTGAGCAGGGGGTTGGACTTTACTATTATGATTATGATTTGTAGAACATTTTGTACCATTTTTCTTTAAATTGTAGCTTGGATAAATTTCAATGATTTTTATCATAACTCTTCCCATTGATATACTGTAATTGTTCAAATGTTACCTTTTTAATTTTTTTCTATATCCATATAATATTTCAATCTTAGAGCCAGTTTCTAAATACATCCTAATACTACAGATAATCTTGAAAATTTTGTATAAGCATTCAAAATTCTGTCTTCTTTTTAGCTTTTGATTTTTCCACTTACATTAACCATGGTAGATTTCTTCCTCCGTTGAACAGTTCCTGTTGTGTAGGCCTAACTAATTAAGCTTTTCTACTATAATTTTCCTTGAAGTAAAAAAGTGTTTGATGATGATGATAATGGTATGATTGCTGGACTTATTCTTGCTTTTAGAAGATTCCAAATTTTTAGCAAATTTACTTATAATATTTCTTCTTCTTCTTCTTCTTCTTCTTCTTCTTCTTCTTCTTCTTCTTCTTCTTCTTCTTCTTCTTCTTCTTCTTCTTCCTCCTCCTTCTCCTCATCCTCTTCCTCCTTATTTTTTTCTTTTTCCATATAAATCTATTAATATTTCTACCAGTCCTACAAAATTCTATTAGAAATTGCAATTAATGGAAATTCATCTTGAGCAGTACATTCATTCTTCTTATCAAATAGGTTCTAACCAGGAATTATAAATTATTCTACCTTTCAAGGGCTTGTTTTATTTCTTTCCATAGTATATTGTAATTGTTTTGAAGTATGTCTTTATTGCATCCTGTCAAACGGAGTCTTAGATATTTCATTGAATCTTTTGTTATCTTACAGATGGTCAAGGCTAAAGCAATCTTCTATGCATTTGTGTTCATTTGTGCATCTCAAATGTAGATGCTGTTTACATCCAATCTATATATGCTGATATAGTATTTTGATGCAATTTAGGAAAATGTATTGTGATTAGAAAAAAATATAAGACGTTTCTGAGTGATGAGCCCATTTTTACATATAATCTGTCTCTTAATTTATTTCCATATAATAATAATAATAATAATAATAATAATAATAATAATAATAATAATAAGTTGGAAGGGACCTTGGAGGTCATCTAGTCCAACCCCCTGCTCAGGCAGGAAACCCTATACCATTTCAGGCAAATGGCTGTCCAGTCTCTTCTTAAAAACCTCCAGTGTTGGAGCATTCACCACCTCTGGAGGCAGGTTGTTCCACTGGTTAATTGTTCAATTGACAAATAAGAAATAATTTCAATAATTAATGTGGCAGTATCATACTTCTTCCCCATGACCTGGTGGCCACTGTGTCTCCTTTACCTGTTGCTCAAATGTTAACCATTGATGGCCAATCTGAAGCCCAGTGATTATTTTTTGTATAATTCCTAATCTTGAAAGTCTCAAACAGAGCTTTGAATAGATTGTCTTCCAAATAAAAGGTTGTTTCATGTAAATAGGGTCTCATAGCTACCCTAAACATTTCTCTGAGCATTATGAGAAATTAAAATGGCTGCCCAGCTTGGCTGCAGCTGAGTAAGTCTATAATTAAGATTCCCGATTTCTCCATACCAAAAGTCCTTCAAGCTCTTGAGAGGGAAGAACCACTATTTAAAATTCACAGTAAGTAACAAATTGATTAAATAAACTGTAATCAATAGTTAATTGATGGGACACTGGAAAAAAGTTCAGTCTTTTTATCTTCCAGGTTTACCTTTTAGTAAATTATTCCTACTTACCCTTCTGGCTTTGCTTATTTTTTATTATTATTCTTAATTTAATGTTGTGGATGATATAGAATAAGAAATACTTAATCCTGAAATTCTGCTTGTCTTTCCCATGAGGTTGATCATGTGCAAAACAGTATCAGAACATTTGTGTGTAATTAAACTCCCAGGACGGCACCAGGATACTAATAGATTCCCCTGGCACCAGTCAGGTTTCCTGTCCTCCCTGCACTTTTACATTTTTCAAGCATTTTTAATTTTAGAAAATGGGAAACTGCTATTCTACAAAGCAAACTGTTATCCTCTGACACACATTTTTTAGAAAATAAAAATAATGAGTAGCTGCACCCCAATGCTTTGTTTGGAAATTGACCTACCTGCTCAGAAAAAGGACAAGGTTAAGCAAGATTTATAGGAACTATCTTGCAGAAACAGGTTGATAAGTTAGGTAGCATTCTGAAAAAATGGTGCTTGGCAACTGGTTATATTGCCATAGCAGCCATTTTGAAAATGGCAAGTTTCAGCAGCAACCATTTTGCAAAAACATCTTCAACATGTTGTCAAAATTCAAATATACCCAACAGCTTGAAAACGCCCCCCCCTATAAACAATGGAAATTATGATTCATTCTGGATAGAAGCTATATGTACATAAATAAAGTCGTGGGCAAATTTCCTGTACAAAATGATATTTATGTCTATTGCCTAGTTGCACAGAAATATCCTAAAAGTGCTAATGGGGCCAGGAGGTAACAAAGCATTTTAAATTGCTCATCACAACATTGACATTCTATGAAGCCATTCCATTATCCATGGATTTGAACATACTAAAACAGTAGGTAAAGTTGACCTACTGTTTGGTGACTAGAAATGACTGGTAACTTAATCTGGTCTGCAGTTTGTCTTTGTGAGGAACATCAGTATCAAGATCCATCCTATACCATGGAAATCGTTAAAAGACTATAGTTTCCTCAATGGTGAGTACTCCTTGAGTAACTTAGAATATTGAGAACTGACACCATCTTGTCATAGGCATATTTGACAGTACAGATTTTTGGGATCAGAAGCAGCCAAAATTGGTTGCCTTGGCATTTCGGGCATCATGTAAGAAACACCTGGAATAGACTTGGTTTTGCACAAATACAGGACCTTCCTCATCAAACTGTCTCATTCCATCTGGAATTCTTCAATAATATCTGAGCACAATAGTGAAATTACTCTCAAGTCAATCTCAGTTTTTATTAATTGAACATGTCTATGTAGTTTCTTTGGCAACAATACGGAAGTGGTTTGTCATCAATTTCTTTTAGGACTCTCCTGGTCTTGTAAGGTCCTGAAAAATGTCTTGGCTTCTTAAATTATGATGTCATATGGTTCCTAAGACTTTGGACAGGCTTAGTCTGGTCAGCTTTATCTTCAACATTGTCATGGAACCTCATTAAGGTGTGAGAGAAATAAACAATCTGACAAAGCAGTTGAGATGGTAAAAGTACCCTTCATAAGAAGTACTGATAATTCCAAGTTGGATTCCTTTTCATAAGAAGCCCAGTAGTAACTGTTTTGACTTTCCCCCTATGTAAGTTTGGGTCACAGGCGTGTTTCTTTCACTGTGGCTTCAGCCACACCTCATAGATCCAGTTTTCCTTTGGCACTGTTGTTATCATGCTTTCCTCTTGCATTGATTCATTAACTGGTGCAGGACTGTCAAATTATGGGGGGAAAAGCCTGCAGGACCATTATTAATGTTTAAGACATTTGTTTCACACTGAAATAGTTCTCCTTCTAACAATTTACAGTTTACTTCTCCATTCTCTCCCCAGGGCTTGTTTTTTGGCTCCCAAGGGGGCAACAGGAAAGGGAAACATGGGGTCGCCCTCTGAGGCGGCCCTGGCCAGCACGGATGGTGGCCTGAGCTGGCCTGGAAAAAGAAGCCTGTTGTTTGTCCAAGCCCAGGCACAAGATGGGGGACCCAAGAGACCTCACCTGGATTGCATAGGTGAGGTCACCAAGGACGACATGCTTTTCAAATCCAAGGGAACATGCCAGTCTTGTGGTGCGGGAGGACCAAATCTATGGGCCTGCCTTCAGGTTGGTTGCCATTACGTCAGTTGTGGGGAGTCCTTTGCAGATCACAGCACTTTGCACGCTCAGGCCAAAAAGCACAATTTGACGGTGAACCTGACCACGTTTCGGGTGTGGTGCTACGCGTGCGAGAAGGAGGTGTTCTTGGACCAAAATCTGGCTTCCCATCCTGCCAACCTGCCTTCCATATTTATGGAACAGAACAGTGAATTCCTGCTCCAGGATGCTCTCCCGCCTGTCCATCCGCTCAAAGCTGTCCCAATCACCGTCACTGACGAAAGAGAATCGGAAGACGACGACCTAAAACCAAGAGGCCTTATGGGAATGAAAAACCTGGGGAATTTGTGTTACATGAACGCTGCTCTCCAGGCTCTCTCCAACTGCCCCCCACTCACACAGTTCTTCCTCGAATGCGGGGTGCTCGGGACAACTGACAAGAAGCCGGCGCTCTGCAAAAGTTACCAGAAGCTGATCTTGGAAGTCTGGCACAAAAAGCGCCCAAGCTACATTGTTCCCAGCAGCCTCTCCCACAGCATCAAGCTGATCAACCCCATGTTCTGGGGCTATGCACAACAGGACACCCAGGAATTTCTCTGCTGCCTGATGGACCAACTTCATGAAGAGCTGAAGGAGCCGGTGATGGCCGAGCTGCATGACTCAGATGCGAGCGACATGGATGAGAAGAGGGAGGGGGACAGCAGCCCCTCAGAGGACGAGTTCCTCTCCTGTGACTCGAGCAGCGACCGCGGAGAAGGGGACGGGCAGGGCAAAACGGGCTTGGCCAAAGCGGAGCTGCTGATCCAGGACGAGGTGGGCCGGAGCATCTCCGAGAAGGAAAGGATGAAGGATTGGAAATTCTGCCACCAACGGTGGAGCAACTCGGAGCAAGTGGACGAAGATGCAGACATTGACACCTCGGTGATAGCGGTGGAGGGCAGGGCTTCTCTGGAAGGGCTCCTGCTGCCTCCTCAACCCGCCAGCCCTGCGAGGATCCCAGAACCAGATAATGACGCCTACTCTCATTGCTCATTGTGGCCCTGCAGCCCTGTCCACCATGATATGTACGCCAAACTTTCGAATCCTCCGCATTCCAGCCCTGTGAGGCTGGGACCCTCATACATGCTGAAGAAAGCTCAGCTGTTGATGGCTGGAAAAAGGAAGAAAGAGTTGCGCTATCGTAGCATCATCTCCGACATCTTTGACAGCTCCATTCTCAGCCTCATCCAATGCCTCACCTGTGACTGAGTTTCCACCACTGTAGAGACCTTCCAGGATCTGTCGCTGCTGATTCCCAGGAAGGAAGACTTGGCTAAACTGCATTTAGCCATTTACCAAAATGTGCCAGTCAAGACAGGAGCGTGCGGTGACAACTATGCCGCCTTGCAGGGCTGGATCACCTTCATCATGGACTACATTCGCAGGTTTGTGGTGTCCTGTATCCCCAGCTGGTTTTGGGGCCCTGTCGTTACCCTGGAAGACTGCCTGGCTGCCTTTTTCGCAGCAGACGAGTTGAAAGGTGACAACATGTAGAGCTGTGAAAGATGTAAAAAGTTGCGGGACGGAATCAAGTACTGTAATGTCGGGCCTCGGGAGCCCGACACTCGAGGGGGGGCCCCTCCACCTCCCCGGCACCCCCTGCCTGGCACCCGCCGGACTTGCCTGACTCCTCAGCGGTCCGTGAGGCTCCGGAGGTCGCGCCGGACTTGACCGGCTCCGTGGCGGCCTGGAAGGCTCCGGGGGCCGTGCCGCCGCTTCAGCTGTCTTCATCCGCACCGCAGCTGGTGTCTTCGCCTGGCGGCGTGTCGGCGCAGGGCTCCCCCGCCCATGACGTGACCGGCGGAGGCCCAGACCCACTCACGGCGGCCTGGGAGGCTTCGAGAGCTTTGGCTGTGCTACAGGAGGCTCCGGAGACCCCGCCGCTGCGGCTGTCTCCTCCGGCCGACGCCGTGCCTGCACAGGGCTCCCCAGCCGGTGACACGCCCAATGGAAGCTCCAGACCAGCTGATAGCGGGACCGCCGCTTCGGGAGCCCGCAGCACGACGCCGGCCCTTCCCCGGCTTCGGGTGCCGGAACTACGTTCGGCAAGGCAGGCCGAGGCACTGGACAGTCGTGCGCAGGACTGGAGGAGTCCAGCAAGTTCTATCGGGTATTTTCGAAAAACAGCACCGCAAAAACTTGCTAAGCTCCTCCAGTATGTGGCAAATCAACTCAAGGCGGGAAAAGGTTTTGACCTCCTCATTTTGAAAGAAGTGGTACAAAAAATGGCGGGAATTGAAATCACCGAAGAAATGACCATGGAACAGCTGGAAGCCATGACTGGCGGGGAGCAGCTGAAGGCAGAGGGAGGATATTTTGGCCAGATCAGAAACACAAAGAAATCTTCTCAGAGATTAAAAGATGCCCTTTTGGACCACGATCTCGCCCTCCCGCTGTGCCTTCTCATGGCGCAACAACGCAACGGCGTGATCTTCCAAATAGGAGGGGAGAAACATTTGAAGCTGGTGGGGAAGCTGTATGATCAGTGCCACGATACTTTGGTACAATTTGGTGGGTTTCTGGCATCCAATTTGAGCACAGATGATTATGTTAAGTGGGTGCCTTCTATCGATGTCCTCTGTAACGAATTTCACACTCACGATGCGGCTTTCTTCCTTTCAAGACCTATGTACGCGCACCACATTTTGTCAAAGTACGATGAATTGAAGAAAGCGGAAAAGGGGGATTGGCAGCACGCGCAAAGCATTATGGACCAGATGCCTCCGTTTTATGCAACGTCGCACAAATCTATCGCTATTGCCCTTTGCCAGCTTCTACATGTGATGATTGAGCCCCTCTATCGAAGAGTCGGGGTCCTCAAAGGCGCCAGAGGGACCCCAGTCCCCCACTGCAAAACAAGAGAGCCCCAAAGCAAGTGGAACATTTTGAGGACTTAAGGAAAGAAGTTTTCAGCATGCTCTGCTATCTCGGCCCGCATCTCTCCCACGATCCCATCCTCTTCGCCAAAGTGTTACGTCTTGGGAAAGCCTTTATGAAAGAGTACCAGTTGGAGGAAGCAAACAAGAGGACAAAGAAAAAATGGAGATATTATTCAGCTGTTTGCTGAGTATCACCGACCAAGTTTTGCTTCCTTCTCTTTCCCTGAAGGATTGTAATGCATGTATGTCCGAGGAACTCTGGGGGATGTTTAAAACATTTCCCTATCAGCACCGGTATCGTCTCTATGGCCAGTGGAAGAACGAAACGTATAATAGCCATCCATTGCTAGTAAAAGTTAAAGCTCAGATAATTGACAGAGCCAAATATATAATGAAGCGTTTAACGAAGGAGAACGTAAAGCCTTCTGGAAGACAAATTGGGAAACTGAGTCACAGCAACCCAACCATTTTATTTGACTATATTTTGTCCCAGATACAGAAATATGACAACTTAATAACGCCAGTTGTTGATTCGTTGAAATACCTCACTTCACTAAACTATGATGTTTTGGCTTATTGCATAATTGACTGCAGGTCACATAACGGAGTACTCACCCCTCTCTCCTTGCATTCCAGGTGGGCCCCTGGTAGAGGGGGCAGCATGTTGGGCCTCGGGAGCCTGACACTCGAGGGGGGGCCCCTCCACCTCCCCGGCACCCCCTGCCTGGCACCCGCCGGACTTGCCTGACTCCTCAGTGGTCTGTGAGGCTCCAGAGGTCGCGCCGGACTTGACCGGCTCCGTGGCGGCCCAGAAGGCTCCGGGGGCCGCGCCGCCGCTTCGGCTGTCTTCATCCGTGCCGCAGCTGGTGTCTTCGCCTGGCGGCGCGTCGGCGCAGGGCTCCCCCGCCCACGACGTGACCGGCGGAGGCCCGGACCCACTCATGGCGGCCTGGGAGGCTTCGAGAGCTTCAGCTGCGCTACAGGAGGCTCTGGAGACCCCGCCGCTGCGGCTGTCTCCTCCGGCCGACGCCACGCCTGCACAGGGCTCCCCAGCCGGTGACACGCCCAATGGAAGCTCCAGACCAGCTGATAGCGGGACCGCCGCTTCGGGAGCCCGCAGCACGACGCCGGCCCTTCCCCGGCTTCGGCTGCCGGAACTACGTTCGGCAAGGCAGGCCGAGGCACTGGACAGTCATGTGCAGGACTGTATTGCTTGGGAGCCGGCGGGCCCGTAGGGGGACAGGTCCCTTCCTGCCGCGGTGCCTGGGTGGCTGGGGGCCCCGGGCGTGGACGACCACAGGGGGTTCCGGAGTTGGGCGCGGCACGGAGGGGGTGAGGGGGTGGAGCACGGTGGCGGCAGCGCACGGGAGGGGGCTTACCTGGTTGGGCGTCGGGCGAAGGGGCTTGTAGGGGAGGGGTGGGGAAGTTATAGGGAATGGGAGGGCGTGGGCGTGTTTGGGTGGAGTATGGGTGGGTGTTTCGGGTGTGTATATACTAGAGTTGGCTGCAGGTAGCGGCCAACGCTGGCTTTGTTTCTTGCTGCGGCTGTGGCCTTGGAAAATAAAGTGCTTTCAGATCGCAGCGGAGGTCTCTCGTTCCTGTGTTCGGCACTTTGCCCTGCTTGCTGCAGGACGAGCTTTGACATGTAAAGTGCTTCAGCTGCCTGAGGTCCTCTGCATCCATCTGAAGTGTTTCTGGCACGAAGTCATGTACTCCTTCAAAATCAACAGCCATGTTTCCTTCCCCCTGGAAGGCCTGGACCTGCGGCCCTTCCTGGCCAAGGAGAGCATCTCCAAAATCACCAATTACGACCTCCTCTTGGTGATTTGCCACCACGGCACAGCCAGCAGTGGACATTACATTGCCTACTGCCAAAACACAATCAACGGCCAGTGGTACGAATTCGACAACCAGTATATCACCGAAGTGCATGAAATGGTCGTGCAGAACACCGAGGCTTACGTCTTGTTTTACAGGAAAAGCACTGAGGAGGCTCTCCGGGAGCGCCAGAAAGTCGTCTCTTTGGCCACCATGAAGGAGCCCGGCCTGCTGCAGTTTTACATCTCCCGGGAATGGCTGAACAAGTTCAACACCTTCACGGAGCCCGGTCCCATCAGCAGCCACACCTTCCTCTGCTCCCACGGAGGAATTCCACCAAATAAATACCATTATATTGATGACCTGGTGGTAATTCTTCCCCAGAATGTTTGGGAATACCTGTATAACAGGTTTGGGGGTGGCCCAGCCATCAATCACTTCTACCTCAGTGTGCCAGGTAGAGATCGAAGCTCTGGCTAAGCATAGAAAGATGGAGATCGACACCTTCATCAAGCTGAACAAAGCCTTCCAGGCCGAGGAGTGTCCAAGTGTCATCTTTTGCATTAGCATGCAGTGGTTCCACGAATGGGAGGCCTTCGTCAAAGGGAAGGACAACGAGCCCCCTGGTCCGATTGACAACACCAAAATTGCCGTGGCCAAAGGAAGCAGCCACATGCAAGTCAAGCAGGGAGCCGATTACGGGCAGATCTCGGAGGAGACCTGGATCTACTTGAGCACGCTCTATGGCGGAGGCCCCGAAATCGCCATCCGGCAAAACGTGGCCCAGGTGCAGGAAGTGGAAAGCCTCCACGGGGAGCAGAAGATTGAAGCTGAGACCAGAGCAGCATAAAGCGATGGGGACGTTCAGGTCGGCTCCCCATTCAGACTCCTCCTGCCTTTTGGAACTCAACACATGTCCCCCCCCTGTCCCTAGCCAGCCACTTCCCTCACCCCCCATCTTAATTTGACGCTCCTCCCGCGCCTCTGCCGGGAGCGGAGAGCGTCTCGCCTGCCTGGTTTTGTCCCAAGTTCGTCCCGTTCCAGGCAAGGAACATCCCGGCTTTCTCATCATCTGCAGAAGCCGGGAAGGGTTCTTGTAGAGAAGTTGGGGCCACCCTTTGAAGGATCCGGCGTGGTAACCGTTCCTGTTTGTCACCTTTTTGTGACTTGAGCTGTTCTTGAAGAATGTACCAAGAAGGGGAGCACCATTGTCTTGGTTCTCCTTTTGGTTCCTCTCCTGAATTTGGGGCCATGCTCAGCAGAGATTTTGAAGTCGCCTGGAAAGAAACTCGTTTGAAAGGAACATGTGGGTGCGACAAGGTTCCCCCCCTTTTGTGGCATACAAAATATATTTCTTCTACCCTTCTCCCGTACTGATAAAAAGGGGTCTTCGGAGAGTACAGTGCACCCCCCAATTCCCTTCTATTTATTTATTTATTTGCAAGGAACAGATCGTCCTTGATTCTTCTCGTCTCTTGTCCCCCCCATTCACCCAAGTATTTCCAAGCACAAGCTGGCCACATTGGTCCCCCTAAAACCAAGCACGGGTCTCAAGCCGCATCCACTTTGGGGAGACTGGGACCTTGGATGCTTCATCCCGATGCCCAAGATTGGTTTTCTTTTTTCCTGCCGAAAACATCCGCCAATAAAACTCGCTCATTTTCAAAAAAAAAAAAAAAAAAAAAGGAAAGGGAAACATGGTATTTCACAGGCCATTAGCACAGGGAGATGAAATTTGTGGAAGAAAGTCCAGGGAGGAATTCTTGAAGTGTCATATGCCTTTGAAGGAGAGCATAAGAATGCAAAACGTTCCTCCTTGATTAGACCAAAGGCCTGTTCAGTCCAGCATTCAGTTCATACAGTAACCAATCAGTCACTTATGGAAAGCTCTCAAGCGGAACATGAGCAAAAAAACTAAGGTCCTGTGATCATTTCCCTAGTATTGAGAGGCATCTTGCCTTTTGGACTGAAGTTAATAAATAGCTATTATGACTTGTAGCTATTGATAGTTTATTCTCCATTGGTGTCAAATCTCCTTTTAAGTCCTTCATTGGTGGCCATTGCTACAGATTATAAGAAGCAGATTTCTAGTTTATACTGAAAGAGCATAGCTTTTATCTTTCCTAAAGGGGAAGGGATTGACCCCCTTTCCATGTGAATGACATTTCGGAAGAGATGATTTCATCAGGAACCTGCTTGTTTTTCCTAAAACCGATGGCAGTTCTGATACTCAAGTAGATTATTTTTAAGAGGCAGAATCGATCTTTTATTGAAAAATCTTTGTGGCAGGCTGAGCTATCAATGGCTAGTGGAATTAATGGCTGTATATTATCTCCAGACTGGAAAGCCGGTTTGGCCTAGTTGTTAAGACACAAGGCTAGGCCTAGAAAGAATCCTGAATTCAACTGAAATGATCACAGGTGTGGAGTTCTTGGTCCTCTCTGAGCTTGTTTGCACGCACACATTTCATTACCCAACTAGGTGATATCCTCAGTGTAAGTGTGGGATTTGCTGCTTGTTTATGTATAAATTTGTAGTAGCTTGCTCTCCCAATTTGGGTGGGGGGTATATTTCCTCCTTGGTGGTTCCTTGATTAGAATATTATTTTCTGCCTGATTGTTTGTCTGGTGCTGATCCCTGCTTATCTGAATATTGGCTGCTGGAATGAATGTGCTCTAGTCTTTTTCTTTCCTTCTGATATTTTTTTATTGTCTCCTTCAACTGGTGTGTAAATGAGGCAGTGGCGTAGCATGGGTTGTCAGCACCCGGGGCAAGGCAAGTAATTTGCGCCCCCTAACCCATGGATTTTAGCACTCGAGTCTCTTCCACTAGCTCAGGAATTCTGGGAGTTGAAGTCCATGAGTCATAAAAGAGCCAAGGTTGCCTACCCCTGAGTTAGGTTCAAGGCAAAAAAGGGTCTCTGGAGAAGAGGGAAAATGCTAGTTTAAAACTGAAACAAGGCAACTTTAAGGTGCCTCAGCTGTGATTTAGGATGAGACAAAGAGAGGACATGGCGTTGAAAATGGTTAATGGGGCATGTTTGTTCCACTCTTAGTGGATGTCAAGATAAACCCCACGAGAGAATGACCTTACAATAGATGTGAATAGGCTTGGACTACGTTTGTAGATTGAGTGCATACATCACATGGAGCGATGATGGGCTTCATCAAGATTTATGATCCCACAATTGGTTAGTTTTCTCCATCTTGTTATGTCATGTCATGTCATGTCATGTCATGTCATGTTATGTCATGTTAGGTGACAAACAATGACTTCCAACTTACAATGCCTCAGCTTCCCAAGATTATTCCAAAGCCGGAAAAGCCAACCAACCCACCCTACAGCTTTGCCTGCTTAGGCTGAACCCCAAGAGTTCATACTTGCTGCAGCGCCCGACCTATTTTCTGCCCAGACGCTGCTTATCCAAGCCAAGCCGCCTCCTTCTCTTTGGCACCTCGCCCCAAAGATTTGCCGGCCTGGCTGGAAACTCTCGCTGCTGGCGACATGTGTTGGGGGGGCGGTCCCGATCGCCTCCTGCAGGGGGAACCGAGTGGCCGCAGAGAGTCAATACGGCAGGAGGAGGAGGAGGAGCAGCAAGCAGCCGCAGGTGCGGCGGCTGCAGTTGTTACCTTTACCTCCGGGAAAGGAGGAGACGGGGGCGGGAGCTGGGTCAGGGGGGCCGGGCTTGCAGGTTGAGAGCCAAGCGGAGGAGAGCCGCAGCGGGAGAAAGAGAGGGAGGCAAGACGCTGCCAAGCCTCCCCACCCCCACCCGAGAAAGGAGGCGATCCGTAGCCACGAGAGGATGGGATCCCGCTCTGGCTGGGCGCAGCGAAGGCGGTTGCTTTCTACGCTCCGCCCGATCGCTTGCTCGCTCCTCCGACCCTCGGCGAAGTGGAATCGTCCCCCTCTGGCGAGCTTAATGGGCGCCCCCCCAGATGTTGCACCCGGTGCGGCCGGCCCCCCCTGCACCCCCCACGCTACGCCACTGAAATGAGGTTTCTCTCTTTGTATCTATTGATAACTGATTTGTTAAATGTACCAGTCTTGATAAGACATAATTGGAATGTTCTTAAATCCCTCCCATCTTCTACTTTAACATTAGATTGTTATTGTAAGATTAAATTGTCTGGAGTGATCTGGAATATTGTAGAACACATAGGTGGTTAATAAATCTTTAAACTAAATTAAGAGCAGCCTTTATTGTCCCACCAAGTTTTGTTTAATTAATTGGGGGAGGAATTTCAGATCACTCACAAGCTTATATGCTGTGCTCTGACTTTCCTGTTAGTCAAATAAAGAGATGGCTTCTCATATGGATTTTGGAAATGTTATTTTGGCCAATATAATTGTTCAATAAGCCATCACTTAAACATATGCAATTGCCAGTGCAAACCTAAGTTTTTGTCTCCCCATGACCTCAAAGAATACAGGGTGCACAATTTCTGTCAGTCCAGCCTAGGTCACTGGATAATTATTGTGGGGATAAAATTAGGCTAGAGAGCCATACATGTCTCCTTTTGCTCCTAAAGGAAAGGTGGCGTAGAAATACAATAAATTAATTGCAGGCTGACTCAATGCCTCTATGTATTCTTCATTCTGTAATAAAACATGTTTTGTAGAGAAAGAAATAAAAGGAGAGCCAGCCACAAATTTAATTCTTTTATTTAATTACTTCACACTCCTCAAAAAAGAAGTGCAGGACTAAAAGTATTGCAATGATCAATAAATCCAAATGCGTAAAGACCATTCTGGGTTTTAGATCAGATTATATATATTTGGTCAGCACATGAACTTTGTGTGTAAGAAGTTGGATTAGCTCAATTTGGCACATGATGCAGGGAAGAAAGCTTTCTGCTTGTTTCTTACTTTATATTATTCATGTTTTAATTTGCTCTTCTTTATTTTGTGTATTCTGCCATTTTTAATTTGTTTTGAATTATAAGTACGTTAAGTGTTTGTTTTGAACAAAGAAGTGAAGTGTAAATCAAATAAACAAAACAGCTTTGTAATATTCACCTTTCCATTGCCTGTTCCTTGTTGCTGCTCACACACAATACTCTGACACTTGCCTTTTGTGTGTCGTTGGCCTATCAATTTTCTACAGAGTGTATATCCCTATTTAGCATTCACCATAAACTAGTATTTCAATAATTCCATTTAGTTCATTCTTTGCTCAGTTCATTGCTCCTAAGAGCAAGCAGTTTTATTTGCCTGTAGCTTTTGTTGTGTGCTGACAGTTGTTTAAACACTGAGAAGTTGTGCAGTTTATAGAAATTCCATCACATCATAGCAGCTGTTCTAGAGGGTTCATTGCAGTTGGGGAAAAATAGACTGACACATTCTAAGCCACTTTTAAAAATGTCTGGATAGAAGAAAGGATGGATGGATGGATGGATAGATGAACAGATAAACAATTATATGGGGGCATCTGTTGGGGGAGGCAAAAAACTCAAGATGGTAACCAGGACTATATGATTAGAGCCCTGTCCATTGTTAATGTGTGCAAGCTGCTTTGACAATGCAGCCCCCACCATCATCTTAACATTTTTCAATTTCTGCTTTTCTCACAATGCCCCTGGCAACCTATCTTAAGCAAATATCTCTGGGCAGTGAACAACATCAGACCAACCCAGGGTAAAATAACACAATACAAAAACCATAAGGCAAGACAGAATTAAAAACAATGGTATCTGAGGCTCCAAGCAAAACTGTCTCACAACACAGAAGAGATCATACACAGCTCCACTAAGATCCTGACAACTGCACCTGGGGAAAAATCCAGGTCCTCAAGACTTTCCAGAAGACCAACAGGCTTCTGGTTGAAGCCGTCCAAATCTCAGGCTATTCCATGTCATTCCACAATATGAGATGATTGAGATGGTGGGACACAGGTATTATTCAGAGGTGTTATCTCCCTTAACCAATAATTATGTTTTGAGCAGATCAACAGATGTGGCCAGGAAGACCTCAAATGCTCAGAGATGGAGCTGTGTGTGTGGGGGGGGGGGAAGAGACCTTATCCTACCCAGAAGAGGCAATTTATGCTTTTTCATCCCAATTTATGCTTTGCCCCCAGTACTTATGGGCTGTCATCCACAGGTGCCTTAATCCTTCTAAGCATCCCACACCCCACCAACGGTGCAATGAAATAGGATTCTATCCTTTGCAGTCAGCCACTACCTATTTAGTACTTTAAAAAATATATCCACTTTGTATGAACTGGACTGAATTACCTAGCTATTTCTAGAACAGTAGGGTGCCAGCTTGGGAAAGGTTGTCTTTCAGAATTTGAATTTAATCCCCATTTAGTTCTCTGTTCAGCCATGAAGATGCCTTGAGCTACTTCTGTTTCAACCCTATTACCCCAAACTATTGCCAGTTATAGCTGGAAATGAAGAATTCTTGAATGCTATCTTGGGCTTTTTGAAGGAAAGTTGCAATGGAAATTTAATACAGAGTTCATAATTAGTTTTCCTTTCTTTTTATAAGTGTAAACCTATACCCACATGCACAGCTATCAACCCTAACTTGGCCTTCATCCTGAACTTTTGTTTTCTGAGACAATGGGTGTCCTCACACAAGTGTTTTAGGCAGTCTTCAGCATCACTTCAGAGCTAAGAGAAACAATTTAGCTTAGAACAGGATATTTTCAACCATGGCAACTTTAAGATGTGTGGATTTCAGCTACCAGAATTCCCCATGCTGGCTGAGGAATTCTGGGAGTTGAAATCCACACGTCTTAAGGTTATCAAAGTTGAGAAACACTGGAGAAGATTGTACTGTTTTATTTCGTTCCCCATTACCCACTGTTTCTAATGGTGGAGCTATCTAATGCCTACCAAGTGGCTGCTTCCTGCTTTTCAAAAGAAATAAACAGGATATAAGAAGATTGAAATTGGCATTGAATGTCCAGGCACCTTAGCATGAAGATGCTGCATTGGTGCAAAAGCAGCCCCAGATTGCTCTGATTCTGCCACATTGCCTCTGTGTGAGAGAGGACCCAAATTATTTCTGATTCAACTGTGGTAAATTTGGAAGGCCAGCAAAGCTAGTCTCTTCTTTCACAATGATTTGAAATACTGAGTTTGTGGGTAGTCTGGTTCCCCCTTTGTCAGGAACTCTTACCTCATCTCACCTCCTTCCAGCTCCTGAACTCAAGACAATCATTACTCTCTCACGACATCCATCCCATCCAAACTACACAGTTGGTCTCAGTTCTGAGGAAACTTCCACATTAAGATGCTTACTCCAAAAATTTCAAGAAGCAGCCCGGCCCTTTGGAGCTGGCCAGTCCCTGCAGCGGAGAAGAGGTAAACAGAACTATCAGTTGCACCTCTACTTGACTTATCTGGATTCCTTGGACTCTGGAAAAGTTGCAAGAACAGTCAAAATAGCCCACTTTTCTCTCTTTTTATTTTATTTATTTAGTTATTTCATCCCACTGTGGGAAGAATCCAGAGGAAAAAAAATATTTTGGGGAATATTAAAAAAGGTAGAATATATTTCCCCAAAGGAATAATGGAGAAGATCTTAAAAAAGACAGAAACCAGCCCCAGCCCCTCTCCCCCAGGCAGAAACTAGGGAGAGGCCAGCTTTTAGAAATGCAGATGTAATAATCCATTCAGGAAGGTTGGAGCCAGGAAGCTATTAGGAAGACAAGGACACCTAAAATCTACATACCCCCACCCAAATTCTAAGGACAGGAGACATAATGGGATTAACCCACTAATACCAAAAGGGCACACTCAGACTCAGGTCAAAGTACATGACACAGGAAATACAAAGCCTCAAACAGGAACAGGAAACAACCTCAAGAGCCCCAGAAGGTATAAAAACCCACCACTCCCTGCTACATGCAGTCAGTTTTTCCAGAGCTATCTTTCTGTCTGGCTCTCCTCTTCGATAAACTACAACCTTCTTTCTAAAGCAGTCTCCATTTTGATTATTCCCGGCTTGGACTGGACCCTGGTAAAGATTTTTCCTTCAACCTTTATTATTGTTTCTAAATAACTCAAGGCGGCAAACATACCTAATAATTCTTTCTCCTCCTATTTTCCCACAATAACAACTCTGTGAGTTGGGTTGGGCTGAGAGACAGTGATAGGCCCAAAGTTACCCAGCTGCTTTTTCATGCCTAAAATGGGACTTGAACTCATGGTCTCCTAGTTTGTAGACCAGCACCTTGACCACTAGACCAAACTAGCTTTGCCATTCTAGTCACACTATTTACAGCTAGAGGTATTGGGAAAAAAGCTGGAGTGACAATATGTCAACATGTTACCTTTCAGTTTTACAGTTCATGGTAGCTTTTTAACAGCATCTGATGGCGAGTTTGCAGCAGGATAGATTCCTTTCTTATCATTTGCTTAGATTACTTTGCAAATATCCAACAAGATCCCACAGTATATACTTAGAAAAATACGAGGGAAGGAACTAAGTTTCTTTTCCTTTCCTTTTTGGCTGCCTTCACCCTGAGGTCAGCTGTTCTGCCATCTGCACCAAGTCCCAAACAGAAGTGATTTAAAGGGATGGGGGTAAAGCAAAATGAGGATTCAATAATAGACAGCACAAGTCGCAGAATTTCTTGCAAACTGATTTGTAGAGCTTTAAATCAGAGTACAACTGTATAACCCAGAAATCTGATGGATAAGTAAGAGAAATGCATATCTGAATAAATCAGTAGTCCTAGACTTACAGCCAATTTGTTTAGCAGCTGTTTGAAGTTACAATGGCTTTGAAAAAAGTAACTTAGGACAGGTCCTCACACATATCCATTGCATCATCCCCATTTTCATGTGATTTTGATTCAGGCACTTGGCAATTGATATGTACTATACTGATGATTGTTGAAGTGTCCTGGGTCACATAATCATTTGTGATCTTCCCTGCTGGCTTCTAACAAGCAAACTCAATGATGAAACCAGCAGGGAAGATTACAAATGTCCTGCTTAATGATTGCCCTAAAGAAAGATCATAAAATTAGATGTTTGTCATGTGATGTCTTACTTAGCAACCATACTGCATAATGAATTTTCCAGTCCCAAATATGGTCAAAAGTCAAGGATTACCTGTACATCAAATGCAACACATTGTTTTGCTTCAAACTTTCTTCATTATTTTTTTTAAAACACAAACTTTTATTCTTTTTTTGTATAATTTTTTCTTAACAATTTTTTGAAAATAAAATAAAAACTAATATAAACTAAGAAAGAAAAGAAAAATCAAAGAGAAACCTAAAACAGCAAGAAAGAAAATCCCGTTGTCCAAAGAATTTTGTCTGGTGGGGTCCAGGAGAAGAGCCTTTTCTGCTGTGGCCCCTCCTGCCCTTTGGAATATTCTCCCCTTGGATGTGAGGTCTGCCCCAACACTCCTGGCCTTCTAGATGGCTCTGCCTCTTAATCTGGGGCTCTTACAGGAGCCTGCTATGTTTGGAGTAGCTGACAGAATAGAGAAGATTCTTACCCCCAGGCCACCCATTGTCTTGGTTTTTAACTTTTAACTTCTGTATTCAAGCCACCCAGAGTCGCTGATTCAGTAATCAAGAATTTTCTATTTTTTTATACATCCAAGAAAGATGATAGAATGTCCCTTCTTGTTGTTCACATTTCCATCATAAGCTTGACACGTCTTTATAGACAATTTCTCTTGTGACACATATCAATGGTACATCATTTTATAAAAGTTCCCTATAAGATTGTAGCTTAACTTTAAATGCAATGCTTTCAGCCACTTAATTTCTCATTGTTTCATCTATATGTTATAACCAAAAAAATTAACCCACTTTATCATACATTCTTTCATTTGTTTCAAATTTGAATAGACATTTGTACATTTTGCAATTACATGTTCATTATTTGTACACAATTCTATTCCAAAGTCAGTCTTACAATGTTCAGAACCATAACTTCTCTTGTCTATTATAAATCTTTCTAATGCAAATAAGGGAATTGTGGGCAACTACATCCCTCTGCCACCAGTTCTTCTCTTGATTTTATTTTACATTCTGCTTGACAAAATGCTAGTATCTCACAATAAGTAAAAGCACAGCCTAATTTTCCAAGAAATGCATACATGGTTTAATTTCAGATTTTATGGCCAGTTTTAATGTTGCATAATTGTGTTCTCTTCAACTGCTGATTCCCTTGAGAAAGAGGTGACTAATATTCCTTTCTCATTTGCATAAAGAAAAACCAAGGAATGCTTGGCACAAAAGCATATTTCATAGTGCAAAGTAATAGATGTGGATCAGAAAATGATGAGGAAGATAATACAATTTCGGTTTTGGTTAATTTCTCTTGGAGCAATGCAGGTTTCACCACAAGGGGCAGTTCTGTCATTTTTCTCCTATATATTCATCTCTTTCTCTCTTTATATTTATATATTCCCATCTCACTGATTCTTCAGAATGGATTAATAATTCCTAAGATAAAACAGCTTGCGTGTAGTGAAGAATAAATTAATTAAATAATTTAAGGCTACTGGGAGCCCATGAGCTTGCTCCATCTCTGGATGATGTAGGGCTGTTCTGTGTTAGTGGGTTTTTTTTTACTCAGTACTGTAAGCTTATTAAAAAAACATTACTTATTCAGAAGCAGAGGAAGGGGAGATCTGCTCAGCTATAGCAGAAGGATAAAAACAATCTTTAGATAAACTGAAATCCATTAGGGAAGGAAACCAACCAACCACCCAGTTGAATGAGGAATGAACTCCATTCTGAGGATCAGAATATCATGGAGAAATTCCTCAGTATTTGAAAGAGAATTTTTATAAGATGATGTATCATTCGTATTTAACACCAGGTTTTTCAAAGATGTATAAGGGAGTGTCAAATATATTCTGAAATCAGTATGAAGGCACTTTACACTAACTTTGGTGGACATGTAAGAAAGCTAAGAAATATTAGAGTAGAATAGAATAACAGAGTTGAAAGGGATCTTGGAGGTCTTCTAGTCCAACCCTCTGCTCAGGCAGGAAACCCCATACCATTTCAGAAAAAATGTTGTCCAATCTCTTCTTAAAAACTTCCAGTGTTGGAGCATACACAACTTCAGGAGGCAAGTTGTTCCACTGGTTAATTGTTCTAATGGTCAGGAAGTTTCTCCTTAGTTCCAGGTTGTTTCTCTCCTTGATTCGTTTCCATCCATTGCTTCTTGTCCTGCCTTCAGGCGCTTTGGGGAATAGCTTGACTCCCTCTTCTTTGTGGCAGCCCCTGAGATATTGGAACTGTTAAATACTAGGATCTGTGAAGCATTGAAGAGACGAGAGGGAAAGTAACAGTCTGTTTATTGAGTCAACACAGAAGCAGCTCTAACAGCCGCTTGACATCTATTTATACAGACTGCTGCTAGGCAGCAACCAATGAGTTTAAAGCGAACATTCCCGCCTAAAACACAAGCTTGCAAAGTCATACATAGACAGACAATTAAGGATTTAAACTACACATAAAGGTAAAGGTTCCCCTGCACATGCATGCTAGTCGTTTCCGACTCTAGGGGCCGGTGCTCATCTCTGTTTCAAAGCCGAAGAGCCAGCGCTTATCTGAGGATGTCTCCGTGATCATGTGGCTGGCATGACTAGACGCCAAAGGCGCATGGAGCGCTGTTACCTTCCCACCGTAGTGGTCCCTATTTTTCTACATTTTTATGTGCTTTCGAACTGCTAGGTTGGCAGAAGCTGGGACGAGTAACAGGCGCTCACTCTATTATGCAGCACTTGGGATTCAACCCACCAAACTGCTGACCTTCTGATCGACAAGCTCAGCGTCCTAACCCACTGAGCCACTGTGTCCCTTAAACTACACATAATTAACCATTTATAACTGCCCTTATGAATTTACATTAATACACAACAGGATCACTGCTATCATGTCATCCCTAGGAAAGGGATAGTTCCAATCTATCCGCCTTTCTTTCTTTCCCTCCCTCCCTCCCTTCTCAACTCATCTTCCTCCTTCTCTTTTCCCTACAACAATGTCTCTGTGAGGTAGGTTGGGCTGAGCTGAGAGAGTGACTGACCCAAGGCCACCCAGTTAACTTTCATGACTAAAGTGGGACTAGAACTCAGAGTCTCCTGCTTTTTAGCCTGGTGCCTTCACCGCTAGTCCAAACTTGGCCCGCATTAGGACTAGATATGTTTTTTAATTCAGAGAATTCTTAAAATAAATGTACAGTTGAAACCAGATGTTTTGCTTTTAGGTTTGATGGATCAACATATTGAAAGAAAACATGGGACTTCATTTCTTTATATAATAACAGTAGCAGGACTTTTGTATGCACAGAGATGGAAGAACTTAAAAATCCCCACAATGGATGAGTGGATGGTGAAGTTAATGGAATTGTCTGAGATGAAGAAATTGATTACTTTGATCCAAGAAAAGACTTTGTCTAGCCTTGTTTCTACTTGGAGACCACTTTTGGACTTGTTGCTTTTAGCTGAAAGAAATGAAACTTTGATTTGGGGATTTGATGATTAGAGCTGTTTATGATTATAGAAATACTGTGTATTTAACCTTAAAGTAAGAGGTTAACGAATTTTATATTTATCTCTGTAAATATAAATAAATCTTCTATTTTTTCTTTTTCTACACTTTTTTCTGATCTTTTCTTTTTCTATTTTTTTTGTTTCTGTATATGTTATCTCCTGTTGAAACTTAATGAAGTTTTAAAAAGAAAGACAAATTCCTCAGTGACTGATTGATATGAGGGGTTTTTTTGGAAGACAGAATTTCATGCTGCAATAGATAGTAACAGATCCTACTTTATTTTGGGTCTTTCCAGAATGCAATGTTCTCCTAGCACTACTGATCAATAGTTATTGAGCCTGCTTCCCCCCTCACACTTAATCCAGTCAGCCATCAATCCACCTGGTGTTATTTACCAGTAGTTCTGGCAGCACACAATCACATGAACTGGAACACAACATCACCACCTTAGGAACACAGAATCTCTGCCCGCTTTATCTGGGAAGTACTTGGAGCATCCCATGAATTCTTTTGCTGGAGAGTACTGGCATGGCCAGGCAATCAGAGCTTGGGTAGTATCTTCTGTGCTGTGTGTTATGGGCTGTGAGAAAGGAGGAAGGAGGAAGAAGCCACAATCTAAACATCCATCATGCAAAAGATATCTCAGTCCACAGAAGAAAAAGGGGTGTGAGAAGCATCTTAGAAGGGACCCTCTCTAGTTCTCTGAAATATAAAGGGGAGGGTGAAGAGCTTTTGGACTGGCAAGATTCTGTTATCGTGACCTTATAGTAAAGTTACTGTTGGTCTTCATAGTTGATGCTTCTTGACTGGTCTACAACAAAGAGCTGACACCTCCAAATCTTGGCAGTGAACTACACTGAACACAAACTTCCACTTTCAACACCTCTTTCTCTGTTCATTGGTAGCTCTGTTCTTTGGAGTTCTAGATGTATTGAGTGAGTTGACTGGATTTAGATGTTCCCACAAGCAACTGAGTAGAATTAGTTTAATCCTGTGTATGACTGATTTGTGTGGTTTCCAGATTTAACCCTTGGGGATTAATTGACTGGATCAACTGGTCTGTTTTAGTATTCTACAACTTACTAACACAGTTAAATGTTTTGGAAGAACAGAACCAATCTGTGCCATTTTTCCCTTTCTCATTTTATCTTTGCAATTCTTTTGAATGGAGCACAACAATTGAATTAAGCTGAGCCTTTCATGTTCCCCTCTTCCAGTGTTCTATTCTTTTGATACCTGGTTTCCTCTCAAGTTGGAATGCGTTTTGCAGGCAGTTCTCCAAAAGATTCAGAGTTTGTAACTCTTTTATTGCTAGTTTTGTGCCAGTCTGATCGTACAAACCAAGGCTCTTTGGAAACCTCCCTAGCATAGTGGGCATCTCATGAGGATGCTGCTTGTGTTAGAATGACAAAGATCTTGTTATAGTGCAACTCCATCTCTTTCCTATGTGCAGTGACATTATGACATGCGTACAAAAGGAGGCAGGGCCTGCATTGCAACACTGCTTTTGTCATTCAACCCCTTGAATAATCCATTTTGTTACACAGGCCCCACAAGCACCAAAGGAGTACAAATAATTAAACAGCAATTAGGACTTGGGGAATGGAGGTGCACACTATTTTCCGAACCACACACATTTCCTCACTGATGCAGATTTATGTTTTCAGCTGGGCAGCATAGAGAGTGTTAATTGTGAGGAGACTGAGGAGGAAAAAGCAACAACAGAAAAAGCAGCTGCTGGATTTCCCCACCTTTTAGTCTCTGACAATTATTGTCAAAAATTCAGCAAAGCAAGATCAGTTAGAGAACTGTGATGAAAATTAAAAGAATCAACAGAGAAACCCAATTTTCTTAATGTAAGAAACAGAAATCAGGACACGGGAAAACAACGAAGAATTCCTGTTTTGGTAATAGTAATTACAAAAAAGGATTTTCAATTAATGGTGGATTGCAAGTAAAATATGAGTCAGTAGTGTGACGTAGCTTCAAAAAAGGCAAATACAATTTTAGGTTGCATCAACAGAAACATACTTTCCAAATCACAAGAAATATACAGGTAGTCCTCGACTTCCAACCACAGTTGAACCCAAAATTTCTCTTGCTAAGTGAGACATTTGTTAAGTGAATTTGACCCCATTTTGCGATCTTTCTTGCCACATTTGTTAAGTGAATGTTAAGATATAACACATGGTTATTAAGTGAATCTGCCTTCCCTATTGACTTTGCTTGACAGAAGGTCGCAAAAGGGGATCACATGACCCTGGGACACTGCAACCATCATGAGTCAGTTGCCAAGCACCTGAATTTTGTTCATGTGATCATGGGGATACTGCAATGGTCTTAAGTGTGAAAAATGGTCATGGGTCACTTTTTTCAGTGCCTTTGTAACTTACTCAAAACCAGATTGTGCCAAACCAATCTTATTTCATTCATCGATAAAGTGACTAAACTGATAGACCAGTGAAATACTGTGGAGGTAGTACATTTAGATTTCAGTAAGGCATTTCACAAATAGACCACAACGTACTCCTTGGTAAGCTAGAAAAAGTTGGAATAGACAACATCACCACCAGATGGATCTGTAGCTGGCTGGCAAACTGTACTCAACGAGTAGTCCTTAACGGCACTACATCCACATGGAGTGAAGTAAGCAGTGGGGTGCCACAAGGTTCCGTCTTAGGCCCAGTACTCTTCAATATCTTCATCAATGACTTAGATGAGGGAATTGAAGGGGAACTCATCAAACTTGCAGATGGCACCAAACTGGCAGGAGTAGCCAACACCCCAGAAGACAAACTCAGGATCCAAAAAGATCTTGACAAACTTGAACAGTGGGCCCTATCCAACAAAATGAGTTTCAATGTGGAGAAAAGCAAAGTTTTACACTTAGGCAGAAAAAAGCAAAGGCACAAATACAGATTGGGCGAGACCTGACTCAAAAGCAATAACTGTGAGAGGGACCTTGGAGTCCTAGTGGACGATCACTTTACTAGGAGCAGCAGCAGCCAAAAAAGCTAAAACAATCCTGGGTTGTATAAACAGAAGCATAGAATCAAGATCATACGAAGTATTAGTACCGCTTTATAAAACCCTAGTAAGACCACACCTGGAATACTGCAGCCAATTTTGGTCACCGTATCACAAAAAGGATGTTGAGAGTTTGGAAAAAATTCAGAGAAGAGCAACTACTGTAAGATGATCAAAGGCCTGGAGACTAAAACATATAAAGAAATGCTGCAGGACTTGGGTTTGGCTAATTTAAAGAAAAGAAGAAATAGGGGAGACATGATAGCAGCATTCCAGTATTTGGGGGGCTGCCACAAAGAAGAGGGTGTCAAACTATTCACCAAAGCACCAGAAGGCAGGACAAGAAACAATGATTGGCAACAGAACAAAGAGAGAAACAACCTAGAATTAAGGAGAAACTTCCTAAGAGTGAGGACAATTAACCAGTGGAACAGCTTGCCTCCAGAAATTGTGGGTGCTCCATCACTGGAGATTTTTAAGAAGAGGCTAGACAGTCACTTGTCTGAGATGACATAGGTGCTTAAGTGGGGGGGGGGGGCTGGAATAGAAGACCTCCAAGGTCCCTTCCAGATTCTATTCTATTCTATTCTATTCTATTCTATTCTATTCTATTCTATTCTATTCTATTCTATTCTATTCTATTCTATTCTATTCTATTCTATTCTATAATTCTAGTATGGTTACTAAATGAACGGTTTTAAGTCAAGGGCTACCTGTATATATTTTTTAAGTCAGGCTCCATCTGAACTACTTGGTATCGTTGTGGGCAAAACATGAACAATGGTGAGACAGATTGAAACAAAATGAGAGAACAATGAAGATAATTAGGGCAATAGTCCTGTGAAAAGTATTGAAGGAATTGGGCCTGGTTGGGTTTGAAGTAAAAAATGAGTGAAGGTAGACAACTTTTAAAATATTTCATTTGCTTTTATACCAGGATTCCAGTTAAAAAGTGCATATAAAGAAGTAGAATAAATTAAAAACACACAGAATTGAACAATGTGTATGGATAAATCCAACAATAATTTAAATTATTTAAAGAAATAACACAATAAGTATCATATTACCATTTTAGTCCATAAAGGGCAGCTAGTAGATCCAAGCTGGGCTAAGCTTAACTTTGGATGATCCTGGCATCCCTAAAATTAAAAAAAAGAAAAAGAAACAATCCTCTTTGAATAACTGGAAGTAATCACATAGAAAAAGGCCCAAGGTATCCTTGTAAATAGGGAGGCGGTGGCTCAGTGGGTTAGGATGCTGAGCTTGTCGATCAGAAGGTCGGCAGTTTGGCGGGTCAAATCCCGAGTGCCGCGTAACAGAGTGAGCACCTGTTACTCGTCCCAGCTTCTGCCAACCTAGCAGTTCGAAAGCACGTAAAAATGCAAGTAGAAAAATAGGGACCACTATGGTGGGAAGGTAACAGCGATCCATGCGCCTTTGGCGTCTAGTCATGCCGGCCACATGACCACGGAGACATCCTTGGACAAGCGCCGGCTCTTCGGCTTTGAAACGGAGATGAGCACCGGCCCCTAGAGTCGGAAACGACTAACACGCATGTGCGGGGGAACCTTTACCTTTACCTTTTTATCCTTGTAAAAGGCAGGACATGATTCAGATTAAAGGAAAGTAGATTCAGATTGAATGTTGGGGGGGAAACCGCTAATAGCACAAGTAGTTTGATAATAGAACCAGTTCCCCTTCCCTTGGTACATTCAAGCAACCATCTTTAAAGAAGGATTTCATTTAGACTCTTGCAGTGAGCAAATGCTTGTTTTTGCAGTGTTTCTCAATCTTGGCAACTTTAAGATGTGTGGCATTCAGGTCCCAGAATTCCCCAGCCAGAAGTGGCTGAGGAATTCTAGGAGCTGAAGTCCACATATTTTAAAGTTGGTAAGTTTCAGAAACATAATGGTCTGTTCCAGCTCTACAGTTTTACGGCAACTTTGTTCTATCCTGATGCTTGTCATATACGTTAGCTTATAAAGCTCAAAATTCCAGCTAATATGGCTAGGATTTTCAGGAACTGTAGTCCAACAGAGCTAGAGAGTGTGGAGTTAGGGACAGCTGATTTAGAGTATCAAAGGAGTCTGCAATATAGTCATATTCTAAAGAAGAAGCAGAAGAGAATGAGGTTGGATAAGCAACTGCCATTAGGGAAAAATAGATACAGATTTGGTCTTGTGCCCCAGAAATCAGTTGACAAGGCTTTTCACTGCATATGGATCATAACATCATAGTGTTGAAAGGAACTATTACTAGCCAATCCTGCACAGAGAAAGAATCCAAATTAAAGCACTTTGAGAAATGTCTATCAAGCCTCTCTGCCTGATAGCATCCAGGAAACAAGTAGCCACCAACTTCCTAGATAATTGATTAAACTATTCCTACCATTAAGATGTTTTCCTCAACATACAGCCAGACCCTGTCTTCTGTAAGTGTCATCATTATTCCATGATGATAGAAAATATTGTTAATTTAGAGACATGGTGGCGCAGTGGTTAGAATGCAGAATTGCAGGCTAACTCACTGCTCACTCCAGCAGTTCGATTCTCACCAGCTCAAGGTTGACTCAGTCTTCCATCCTTCTGAGGTTGGTAAAGTGAGGACTTAGATTGTTGGACACAATATTCTGACACTGTGAATGGCTTAGAGAGGGGCAGTATGGGGCAGTATATGTCTAAGTGCTATTGCTATTGCTATTAATTTATGGTAGCAAAAAACCAAATGGAGTTTGATAGCACCTTTTCCAACTAACACATTTCATTAAAAGACATAATATTTGTGAGCTCCAGTGGACTTCATCAGATGCAGAGTGGCTAGGCTGAAGTAGAGTTTAAAATGGGGTTGGGGGAAATGGAGGGAAGATAATTTAGTTACGCAAATGCAGCTGACATGTGAGACCGAGTACAAGTACTTTATCAATTAAGAATTGCAATTTATTAAAACTGCATTGAGTTTTTTTGAGAACTTCTAAGATTTCCAAAAGGTTTTGATGAATA
This sequence comes from Vipera ursinii, assembly GCF_947247035.1. Classification (NCBI taxonomy): domain Eukaryota; kingdom Metazoa; phylum Chordata; class Lepidosauria; order Squamata; family Viperidae; genus Vipera; species Vipera ursinii. The sequence goes on along the minus strand of NC_139512.1, from coordinate 342,156,390 downwards.
CAAGTTCAACAATTTTTCACCGGAAGGTGCTGCTAAAATCCCACTTTTCCAAAACAGTCACTTTGAGATCCACCATGGAATGTAGATGTAGGAGGTTGAAATGTTCTTGTGTTACTTTGTTCTTGTTTTAAATCCTGTGGTCCATTAATTCTTTTGTGCAAAATTTGTCCCATTGTCCTATAAAGAATTCAGAGGGGCACTGCTGGCAGATATGAATATCACATTGAAGAAAGAACATGTGAAGGCACTCTAATCTTGTGTGGATATATGTTGGAGCCTGAAATGGTGGTGTTGGTATAGATGTGGGGGGAAAGTAGACATAAGGGTTTGTTACAAGGTCTGGTTCCCTTGTTGGCATTATTGCCTTGTTGTTGCTTGTTGCCTATGAGAATCTACTTCAGCTTGGATGCTTGTCTGAATGCAAGCTTAGGCCTGTCACCCAATGCTTGAGATAGTAATGTTGTTGTCCAGTATGGATTGTATTGTACTAATAATGCTTTTGAGTGGTTTGAGCTGTGAGCTGTAGATGACCACCAGTGGTGTTCTGTGTTTCTATTACTATCATCTGTCTTTTAATAGGTCCTCCTTGGGAATTGATCTGTCTCAATTGATTTGTCTATTGATCTTGTTGGTGGGTTGCTTAGTCTCCTGAATGCCTGGCTTAATTCCATCAGTTGAACATCTCTGTCAAATAGATCAGAAAAAATGCAATAGAAATGTAGTCTGCGTATAGGTGATAGAATTGGTGGTATGTTTTGAATGGAAGCTGTATACAACTAGGTATATATGGCAATATGTACAGTAGGTTTCTTGTTAACATGATATAAAGTGTCTGTTGTATAGTTTTGCAGTGACATGAAGGAAGCACTTGTTCTGTTAAGAGGTGTAGGCTGAGGTTGATGTTGGGGTAGAGGTTGTTGAAGTTGTGACAGAATTTGAAGGAGGTTCCTTTCCATGGGTCCAAAAATTTAAAATATCTCAAATAAATCTCTAGTAAAGGAGGAGCTTCAAGTAGTGAGAATTAAGAAAGTGTTCTAGATGAGCCATGAAGATGATGTCATAATAAGGAGACAGTTGTGCCATTGATTTGGGAGTACAGTTAGTGCCAAAAATGAAGTAGTTGTGAATAACTACAAAGTCACAGTCTGGTGGCAAGGCATGTTGTTTTGCCATCAGTGATGATATTCTCGGTGGCTTGAAGTCCATTTTTGTGGGGAATATTGGTATACACTGCCTCAACACCCACACATGATGGTTAAAAATTTGTCATTAAGAAGATTGTCTATAGAGTGAGTTTTCATAGGAAGTCAGTAATGTTTCTTATGTAGTTATTAGTGCTGGTGGCATAAGGTCTGAGTATAGACTCTCTGAAACCTGATATTAGTTCATAATTATAATGCTTGAGATGATGTGATGATTCAGATTTCCTGGTTTTGTGTATTTAGGAATTTCTTTCATCTGATTGTGTAGTCTCTGATGTGATACAGGTAGTCCTTGATTATGACCATTTGTTAGCGACCATTCAAAGTTATGACAATGCTAAAAAAGTGACTTACAGCTGGTCTTCACATTTATGATTGTCACAGCCTCTTCATGGCCACAACATGATCAAAATTCGGGTGCTTGGCAACTGGCAATGTATTTACAACAGTTGCAACATCCTGGGGTCATGTAATTGCCATCTGAGACCTTCCCAGGCAGCTTCCAACAAGCAAAATCAATAGGGGAAGCTTTTGCTTAATGACAGTAGCAAAAAAAGATTGTTAAATTGGGCACAATTTACTTGATGACTGCAACAGAAGTTCCACAATTTACTTGATGACTGTAATGGGGTCATAAGTCAAGGACTGCCTGTATTGTAGAATCTGAGAAGTTGGTAGAATGTGGTGTTTTGTTTATTCCATGTCCTGAAATCAAGTTGAAAAAGGTGTTTTGTAACTGAGGAAAATATTCTTTGTACTCTAACAGCATTTGCATCACAGTGAGTCTCAAGGCTGCCAAGGTATTATCATTCCTATTGGTTTAAAAACAGCTGCAAGGGGCTGGTGTGGAAGTCTGAAGATCTGGCTTCTGCAGGGAAGAAGCTATAGAATTGGGAATAGTGAAGATCTGCTGCCAATGGGAAAATAGCTTGCTCCAAAAGCTTATAAAGCTTCGACACTTCTGTTAGGAGAGACTTTCCAGGGCAACTCTTGATATGTTCCATCTGAGCCAGAAATAAATTGGCTCAGTTGCACAACAACAAACAACAGCATATGAACACACAAGCACAGAGCTGATCTGGGAACAGCACAACATAGTACATGAAAACTCTCCAATTTCTAGTTGTCTAATCATGTTTATTGCTCTTTGAGTCTCATCCAGGTTATCAGAATCTTTTTTAAGCATTATACACAGAACCCGAGGTTGGGTGTGACTTATCAGAACAGAGTGGAACATTGCTTCTCATACTAAGTTTTCTCAAATGAGTATCATAATAGATAATTTTTTTTAAATGATCACAGATCATTGCATATCAAACAACCCTTGCAACACAACTTCAGTATTTCTTCCAAAAGCTATAGCAGCATAGCCGTCTCTGGTTTCTTGAGACAGAAGAGTGGCAATAGCTATTTGGAAATCCCACCGCCCTTAAATTTGCCTAATCTCTTTTTAAAGATATTTCAAGCCAATGATCTTTCTATCATAACACTTCATAAGATGAAGCTCCATTCATTAATCTTATGTTGGATCAAGAGGCACTTATGTTGGTTTGACTTTAATTGAATTGGCATCCATTTTGTTAGTTATCTTCAGATTCTAATGTTATAGGATGGGCAATGGAGAACACCATCTCAGCCAACTTCATTATGCTCTATTTAATTTTAGAGTCCTTTATTCTTCCATGCCCCAAAGTCTTTATAAGACTCTCTTAAGATTATGATTGGCATCTTAAAACACTTTTTACCATCCTTTTTAGGATGACTACAAGGTAGATAATATAAATAGTTTACTGTGATATGGGAAAAGACAAAGGCTTAAGAGAAACTCACAGTGAGGTTCACACACAAAACAGCAAGCAGAGTTAAAATGTAATAGTTGGTGGTGTAATATGTTGTGTGAGCTAGCCTATCGCATTAAACCACAGTATCATGTGTTTAGGTATAGCATGATTTGTGAATACAGCACAAGACACAGTACTGTTTTGCTTACCTGCATTTAGGTTTTATTGTGCTGTGGGAGTTCAATTACTTTTACCTGCCACAGACAACATAAAAATGGAATTGCAGCAAAATACAGGAAGTCCTCAACTTACATCCATTTATTTAGTGACTGTTCAATGTTACAACAATACTGGAAAAAGAGGACCATTATGGCCAGTCCTCGCACTTGCAACTGTATATAATTATACAGCATTCCCATGGTCATGTGATCAGAATTAGGGCACGTAACAACCAGCATTTAATTATGATGGTTGCAGCATCCTGGCTTCATGTGATCACCATTTGTGACCTTCCCAGCCAACTTCCAACAAGCAAAGTCAAGGGGGAAAGCCGAATTTAAGAACTGCAGTGATTTGCTTAACAAGCATGATTGAAAGTTCTTAAAATTGTGTACAACTCATTTAACCACCTTGCTTAGCAACGGAACTTCTGGTCCTAGTTGTCATCATAAGTTGAGGACTACCTGTACCACAGTTCATTGTTCTCATTTTCAACCAGTTTTCTGCCCAAGAAGTGTTGCATATGGTTGTTTTATACTTTAAGCCATTTCTCAGTGAATCCTCTACAGCATGATACTGTATTACAAATATTTCCTTCCAATGGTCATGCATAGGCAGATGTTAGCACTCACTATTTGAGACTTTTCAGGCTTCTGGACTTCAGATCCAATTTCAGACCAGCTTCTAAACCAAAGGATCACAATCTGAAGCCTTAGAACTGTATATGGATCCTAAAAGCCTTTGGTGTAGTACTCTGAGACCTCCAATAGATTTTGCTTAACTGTAACTTTTAATGGGGACACAAGGGGGGAAATTATTACATATATGTTGCTCCAAAATAACCATACTAACAATATCCAAATGTTTAGATGTAAAAAAAAAATCCCCCATTCAGTTGTGTTCAGCTCTAGGGGCCAGTGCTCATCTCCATTTCCTAGCCAAGGGAGCCAGTGTGCTCCAAAGATGCTTCCATGGTCATGTGGCCAGCATGACTATACTCCAAGGTGCACAGAATGCTGTTATCTTCCCATCAAAATGGTACCTATTCATCTACTTGCATTTGCATACTTTTGAACTCTTAGATTGGCAGGAACTGGGGCAAGGATGGGACCTCACCCCATTACACAGTGCTTGGGTCTCAAACTGCCTGCCTTTCAGGCGACAAGTCCAGTATCTTAACTGCTAGGCCACCCTGAGTTTAGATATTACAAAGTTCACATGTTTAGTATGTAAATGAAATGAAGCAAAACTACATTTGGTTTTTGACTGGATCCTACCCCATAATTGTCAGAATATTATACAAAACTGAAATGGGGCCTTTGCCTCCCTCTCCCCAAATATTGCACACTCCTGTACAGATTTCTGCCTCTTTGTATTTCACTCTTACCTTATTTTTCACTTTCTGGTGTCCCTGCACAGCTCTCTCTCCATGTTCTCAGGTCAGGTACCAGTGCTACTGTAACTGTATGATCATAATTGTGGAATTTTTAAATTAGGAAATAACCCTAGTACCCTAAACAGGGTGCTGCCAAAAGACAGGGAGAAGGATGAACACAGCCAGCAAGTCTGTCTTTATTGTAATCCAAGAAATGACAGCCCTATAAAGTAATTGATGTTTTCAGACTGAATGGGAGTGCTATGTTAGAATTTATATATGGTCAGTTCTCAATCGCTTTAGGCTTTCAGAAGAGGAGAGTTGATTCCCTTTATCCCAACCCTTGTAGAGTCTGTTGATGACATTTGTCTATCATATCTTCTTGCTTTCTCACTGTTTACTAGGTTGCAATCTTTTAGCTCCTAACTAAGTCTGAAGCGTGCATTGCTGACTTTATCTATGTGTTGTCTATGTGTTGAAGGTTTACTATAGGACATGTGACAAAGATAAAATTAAAAAAAATACTTTGCAATGAAAAAAGGATCAGTGTTGAACAGCCTCGAGGCCAAAGCCTTGAAACTTCAGGACTTAATTCAATGCCACAATTTTCTACCAGTGACTATAATGACTTCCAAACCTTCAAGAGGAAAATGGTGCTGCAAACAATCCTATGACCTCTCCATCATCTTGTGGATTAAATATTTCCAGCCACATCTTGTTCACCTGTCACAACCGTGTGCGACCAGGTGGAGCAGTGACATCCTTGTGGGGCTGGATACCAAGTCAAGCAGTGTCCATCAGGCTTGTCTGCATCGATCCAGAAAACCTAACAAAAAGATCCCTTGTTCCCATGTCATGACAACAAGACTGATATTTTTTTAAAAACAAGCTCTTTTATTCTAGCTTTAAAACAGCAGTGGGAAACAGACACCACTGCCTTTTCTTCCTCACCTCCAACCTTAACTTGTCATCTATCTGATGAGCATCTCATAAAACAAATTGAGAGGTTTAAATCTCCGAGACAAAAATCAATAAAGGGATAAGTAAAGAATAGGAGAAAGTCAGGCAGCTGAGATTTATTTCCCTGGAAATGTTTTTTCAATGGATTTACTAATAAATCTAAAGTGGCTGTTGCTTGGACCTTTGATATACAATCTCTCCCTTTACTTAGATGAAAGGCCCACATGGAGAAAGAAAAAAGAAAAGGAAGCTTCACTTATTGATTTTAACAAGGGCATAAATCAAGGAAGTCCCACATGTTGCCACCATTGGCACGGCTTGGAGAAGGATTCCTAGCATACACCCACACACGTACCCATGGACAACTGCCGTTTCCTCCTCCTCCTTTTTAATTTATGACAAGAGAAAATTAGAGATATAAACTACTGACTGGCCAAAGAGTTGTTGCTAAATACTCTTTGGAATGTTATTATTGCAAGCTGACTTGCACTCACGGGCTCAGTTTTTATCCCTTTTGTCTAAAATATTTTCCCAGCTTTGCCCTGGTAAGCTCGACAGCACTTCAACTATTTCAATAGCCACTTAAAGTGTCTTCTGGCATGTGATATAACATGAAGTGATATAACCCCTTTTCTCCATTAATGTTATAATGGCACATCAATGAATGGATGACTCTAGAAAGCCTATGTAAGTGTCTAACGAGTATAGCCCCTTTGCTGGTATTCTGGTTTACGATTATGCCAAATCTTTCCTGCAGAAATGGGGTATGTGTTTTATTTATTTAATTCGTTTAGGCAATCAGTCAATCATAGAATCATAGGGCTGGAAAACACCTCAGAGGTCTTCTAGACTAGCCCCCCTGCTCAGGGCAAGGGACTTATAGTAAGGGCTATAAGCCACATGATCAGGAAGATTTTAATGTGTTTGAGCAACATGGTGGAACTAAGGTAACATACGACATACGACCGACAATCTTTGCTGGCATGGTGAGTTTCTAGTTGTTTTGGAACTGTTGGTGAGACTGTTAAAAGTCGTTGGCACTGTTTGAATTTGTTCTACCAGAAGCAAGATCTGACTGCTGGCCCAGTGATGGATTGTATTGCAAATCAGGGCTGTTTCCAGAGGAGGCAGAGGAGGAGAGGACCTGGAGCTTATGGAGCAAAGGAACTGGATGAGGCTGTCGGCAGGCCCAGAGGAAGAGAGAGAGGCTTTTGGAGGAGTTGGTGGCGGTGGCAGCTTGCTCCAGGGGCGAAAAGAAGCAAGGCCTCTTTAAGGAAAAGGTGGAAGAGTCAGGATCAGAAAAAGGAAAGAAGGCGAGGTTGTCAGAATACAAGCGAATTTGAGGGCTAATCCACATGGAGCCCCATTTCCATCTGTCCTGTGTGCCATCGTTCACTCCCTAGAGACTAAAATGGACAATGTGAAATTTGAGCGGGCCACGAACAAGAAATATATATCAGAGGTGGTGACCCTTTGAGAGCTGTATGCAATGAAATTTCATTTTGATGTATGCCGATTGGTGTACATTCAAAATGACAATAAAGTTATCATTATCATTATACCATCCCAGTCAAATGGTTGTCCAGTCTACTTTTGAAAACCTCCCGAGATGAAGCACCCATAACCCAAGGAGGCAAGCTATTTCATCGATTAATTGTTCTCACTGTCAGAAAATTTCTCCTTACTTCTAGGTTTAACCTCTCCTTCACAAGCTTCCACCCATTACTTCTTGCCATGGCCTCTGGTGCTTTATAGAATAAGTCACACACACACCCTGTTCTTTGTGACATCCCCTCAAGTACCTGAAGAGAGTTTATCATGTCTCCTCTAATCTTTCTGCTTGGTAGGCTAGATATGTCTAGTTCCGTCAACCCTTTGTCATACATTTTAGCCTCCAGATCCTTTATCAATCTTTGTTGCTCTTCTGTGCGCTCTTTTAGATCTCAGGTCTTCAGGTTCCTCCTTCCTGGAAGTTCCAATTGGTCCAGAATCCAATAGTGTTCCTAGGTCCATCCATAATACATCTCTTTTGCATGAACTGCACTGGTTTCTAGCTTCTTTCCAGTGTAATTCAAAATACAGGTTATTACCCTTTAACCCCTCCGTGGCAGAGGACCAGGGTATGCTTCTCCCTGAAGCAGATTGATTCTGTCTCATTCCAGCAGACTGATATAGTACACAAGCTCCAGTTATATTCCCTTAAATATTGCCATCTCATGGGGCCTATATCTTTCCATGGCAGCCTCTGCCCCATGGGACTTCCTTCCCCTTGAGATCCAGTAGGCCTCCCCATCTTCTTAACTTTCCAGAAGGCCGAATAGAGCTGACTGTTCATCCAAGCACTGGCACAGTGTGAGATTGGAGCTCAGAGACACAGTAGTGGTGCAAATTGCATTGCAGGGGATTGGTTAGGGTGCCAGGTTTTAGGTTTTGCTTTTATTACATTTAAAATTGTTTTTATGGTATTTGGTTTTATGCAACTATTGTGACTTGTGTTTCTTAAAATGGACAGCTATAAGTAAGTAAGTTGGAGAATTTATTTATTTATTTATTTATTTATTAATGGGATTTATATCCCGCCCTATCTCTCGAAGGACTCAGGGTGGCTAACAACAAAACATATAATAAGTACAGAAATTAAGATAAAAATAAAATTAAAATCATCTGTGCAATAAATTAAAATTAAAAATTAAAAATAAATTAAAAATTGTAAATATAATTAAAACGCCTGTCAGTCCAGGTCAGCCAGGTGGAAAAGGAGTGTTTTGAGGCTGCGGTGAAAGGACTGGAGATTTTGGGCCATCCGAAGCTCAGGGGGGAGCTGATTCCATAGGACTGGCGCTCCCACAGAGAAGGCCCTCCCCCTGGGGGTCGCCAGTCGACATTGCCTAGCTGACGGTACCCTGAGGAGGCCTTCTCTGTGGGAAGTTATAGTTGATGTCGGTAATGCATATGCATGCCAGTAGGCACACATGAATGTTAAGACATTAAATAACCAAATAATCACAGATTCTGCTCTGTCTCCTATCCAAGTACTGTTGGGTATTGCTAAGCTCTTGATTCTTTTTTTCTGGTTTTCCTTATTTTTAACCCAGATGGGTTTAAATGGACATTTAAAACAGACTGACTGTTTGTTTCTATATTCAAATAGTGGCGTGACAGCCATTGAAACAGGAATGGGCCTATGAAAAATACACCAATTGACCACCATACTTCTGTTAACCTTCTTTATTATTATTTTTCTTTAAGAACATTTTTTTTAAAAAATGGGAAATTTAATTTATTCCTGTAATGAGAGAGAATTTACCCTCACCTAACATCTGATTTTGAGCTCCAACCCAGTAGTTGAAGATTACAGCTAGGGTGGAACTCATTGACAATTTAGTTCCAAATATATCGAGTAGTTTATCACCAATAGTGAGACCAACAGTGAGGCACCAATAGTGTCTCCCTACTTCCTATGCTCTTATTATGCATCTTCTAAATTCTACCCCAGAATTCTTTGCAACATGCCAGATAAATTACTTTGGAAATATTCCTCCCAAAGCAGTGAAAGTTTAAGAACTTTTAAAGCCTTGAACTGATGAAAGGAAAACCAAACAACTTCTTTCATACTTGTCACAGGAAGTCAATTTCCTGGTTACAAAAATGAATTTCCTGTCAATATTTCCAAAGGCCCGAGTCATCAAACCCATTGCCATCTTGAGAAGCTCTATACAATCAGTTATTTACTGTACTCTGCAGAAAGGAATCCTGTTTCTCACAGAGACTATTTCTCACTTTGGACACAGGATTTCTAGCTTTTTCTCCAACCTCGATATCAAGACGGCCTGAAAAACAGAACGCTTCTTCAGCACTGCAAGGTACTTCAGGTCTGGACTGGTTCCAGCGTAAAGGAGGCCTTGATAAGATAGTTAGCACACAGTGTGTGTGTGTCTCAAATGACCAGGGTGTAATTTTCATTTACTTTTTTCTAACAATGATGGAAAAATGAATTGGCAGTTGGATTCTGAAGTCACCCAGAAATGGCAGAGTATGTTCTGGAATTGGCTGTGTAAATGTTGAATCAAATATAAATATGGGAACTCCTTTGTTATGCTTAAGCTTGGCTTCTTTGCTTTTCATGGATTCCCTGAAATGTTCACAAGCAGTGTGTGAGTCTAACTGAATCATCTTCTCCCCTTGCCTATTTATTACATATATTTATATACTGCCCAATTCCCATGATTCCAGGTGGTGTACAATAATTACAGCTCATGAAAAACAACAATAATAATATACAAAATTAGAAATAGTCCACAGCAACTCGGTACAATTAAAAAAAACAGCAGTTGGGATCACCATAAAAATCTCATAATAGTCTTAATAACCATAGCCCAAACATCTGTTTAAACAGAACCTGTAGGTGGTCAATTAGAGAATTCAACTGATCTACCTCTATAGCATTTCATGATCACACATAATCTAATCAATCACCCATTTATTGTTGTTGTTTTTTTTAAAAAAATCTTCCTAACCCAACATCAGAGTCTGTTCCTGGCCCCTTTTCTTTCCCAGTACAGCTATGGATAGTAAACAAAAACTGCAATAGATATGATCATGGAAGGGAAGATGTTCAGTTAACCCTCTCTTTACACATTCAGGCATCGTGGCTAACTGTGGAGATCTGATTTAACTATAAACAGATGCAGGACTCTTTGGGACTTAATCTAATCTGTTTAGGGTTAATTGACTGGGTTTATTGACCCAGTTTTCCTTTTTGCATGACATACTGTTCCTTTGTGACCCAGTTAAATGTGTCATGGAAACAGAGCCTATGTGTATGTGTTTACATTTGTCTGCAATGAACTAAGTAAGCAATTGTTATTTTAATGCTCAGTTTGGAGAAATCCTATTGGAAGATCTCTCCAAAAGGAAATTAGCTGGGCAGTCTCTGGTTGTTTTATTAAGGAGCTCTAGGAGATGAAGGGAAGGAGACAAAAAAAGAGAACTTGACTGAATGTGTGTGTACACATAAACACACATGGCAAAATTATCTGGCTGCCCATCTTAATCAAATCTCTGCATCTAACAAACAAACAAACAAACAAACAAACATACATACATACATACATACATACATACATATATATACATATATATATATATATATATATATATATATATATATATATATATATATACACACACACACACACACACACACACACACACACACACACAAACAAACAATAGAAACAACAATTAACACAAATAAAAAGGATCAATTCTTCAACCAGCATAGCAAAAACACAAATTGGGCTCCACTGACATCCAGACCTTAAAGCCCAAGAGAAAATCCAAGTTAAGGGAAAAGATCATTACTGAGGTGCCAAATCAGTTGGCTGTCTTATTTAGAGTAGCCAACTATTTTCTGGAGAGAAATGAGCAAATACAGCAGATCCCTCACATGGTTGCTGTGACAATTTTGGATAGCACCTTGCCAACAAAATCACTCAGATTCACTAAAGTCTTAATTCTTCATGAATCAGATGCAATGTGATGACTGGTGCAACATGTTGCCATGTTATTTGGGATTTCTTTGACCTGTTCATTTTGAGAAATTTGACAAAGTCCTTTCTAACATCACTTTTGCCATCTTTGTGCTTGACCCATGTCCTTCCTGATTGCTGCATGGGATGGGGGATGGGATTATCATAGGTTGGATTCAGGAATCTGTCCTTTTTTGTGGAAGAAGATGTTGCCGATTGCCCAGAATGAGATCATTATTTGTTCCCTGCTCAAGAGAACTTTCTTGAATCCAACTGTTCTTGACCATTATTTCCTATTCTCCAATCTCTCCTTTTGGAATAAGGTTGTTAAAAGGATGGTTGGAATCAGATTCAGAACAGTCCTGGAAGAGGGATGTCCAACCTTGATAACTTTAAGACTTGTGGACTTCAAGTCCCAGAATTCTCCAGCCAACAGTGTTGAAGTCCCAAATCTTAAAAGTTGCCAAGGTTGGACACTCTCTACCAATTAGGATTCAGGATTTGGCGTGGGATGCAAATAGCATTTCTTATGATGGTCATCTTTGCCAAGATCTGGAGAGAAAGTATGTCCCTTCTGATCCTCTTGGACTACCCATGATTTCCAATACTATTGGCTATTATATCCTTATAAACTATCTGAGACACGTGGAGATTGAAAGTACTGTTTCCTTCTTTACTCAAGAGTTTCATTCAGTATGGGTGGGGGGTGGTTAGGAGAATTCTGGTAATCAGTATGGAGTAGTACAGCATTTGTTCCTTTCTTTCTTCCTGCTGTTGTTAAGTCTTGTGGTGTTATGTGGCAGGTGCCTGTCTGTTTGAATTGTGAAATCCCAGAGCACTTTAGCTTCTTCATTTTCTAATAATCTTCTTTGTGTTCTTGCTTGCAGGCAAATGGTATTTCTTGCAGATATTCCCATGCATCATTGTTGCTACTTTGTCATGCTGTTGTTTGTGGTCAGTCCGTGCAAACTCCTTGCAGCAGCTAACCAAGCAGTCCACTACTTCATTAGTTTCTTTGCAGAGGCAGCATTTGCTGTCTGTTGCTGTTTCTCAATTCTGATTTTGTATGTACACATTTATTTAAGTTTGGTCTTGGGCAGCCATAATGTCCCTCTGTCTCTTTCTTCAGCTCTCTTGTTCTTTTATTTTTTTTGACTGCATTTCCAACTGTAAAACTCACTTTTTTTTGAAGTTCAGTACAACTTTATAAGTTCATTCACAACAAGGTTAAAATGGCAAGAAATAGAAAGTACAGCTTTGTTTTAACCACCCATAGATCTGGCCTGAGGTCCTTAAAGCAATGTCTCCAACCATCTCTCCTAAACTTTGTACAATTCATAATGATCAGGTCTTTATTGCCGAGGCCATATCAAATAAATCAGATCTAGCATTTGTTAAGGAAACCCACATTTTAGATGGCTCAAGTTCAATAGTCAGGCAGCTGCTGCTTTCTTTGCATGATGAACACTAATCAGCATGATCACAAGGGAGTAAAACCATTTTCCTTGACACGGGGGAAGCAATTTTCATGATGCCTATTTGAGCTTATCATTATTCCCTCCATATTACCCTGACTAGGGAGGGCTGGATAATTTAAAAAGGCCAACACTGCAACTTGCAAGAGGCATCAGCTTGTTTTTATGAGACTTAAATCTTACCCTCTTCTCCCCTCCATAGTTTTCACCCTCAAATCAAGCTGCTATTAAACTCCGCTGCCCCAAGCGTCAACAGCGCAATTATTTTTATTTACTCATTTGTTTATGCACGTGGCATTTGGCCAAGTAAAAAAAGATAGCTCACTGCCCTGAGGAGTTTACAATCTTATAATCTATACATCTACACAAATGAGATGCATCATAGGCTGCTTTTCCCCGACCTGACATCTTCTGGATGTATTGGACTTGTAGCTCTCCAAATTTCCAGCTAGCATGGTGATGGAGGGCACCAGGTTGGGGAAGGTCCCAACAGAGAAGGCGTATTTGATTAATCATCTAAGATGATGCTTATGGTGTCTTAGTAGGCAAGACTTGAATTGCCTTCCTCCTTCCCACCCCAAGAGTTCATAAAGTTTCTATATGTTAAGTTTTTGAATGACTGATAAGCACAGCTTGATTCTGACCTACAGATGTCCTGCCACAAGTATAGGAGGGTTATATCCCAGGTTGCCCTTTGACTCAGGGATCTCCTATGCATAGTTGATCACCTGTTGTAAATCACTTAGGCTCTGCAGAGAAATCATTAACCCAGAGAAGAGTCAACTACCCTTTCATCTTTCTACAGCAGGGGCCTTCAAATTTGGCTCTTTTATGACTTGTGGACTTCAACTTCCAGAATTCCTCAGCCAGCGTGCTACAGACCCTTGCAGAGTCCGTAGCACCATTCACCCAATGTTTTTTTCAATTTTCTGGCTTTCTACAATATTATGAAGCATAGCCTTGGTGGAGCAGTGGGCTAATGCCTCCTTAAGTAACATCAGCTGCCTGCAATGAGTGCAGGTTCGCATCCCACCAGGCTCAAGGTTGACTCAGCCTTCCATCCTTCCGAGGTAGGTAAAATGAGGACCCAGATTGTTGGGGGCAATTAAGCTGACTTTGTAATAATGCCGCTTGGGGGGTGTATGAAAGCCCTAATAAGCAGGCATATACATAGAATGAAGGCTACTGCTAAGCTTGTAAGCCGCCCTGAGTCTTCGGAGAAGGGCGGGATATAAATGGAATTAAAATAAAAAAATAAAAATAAAAATAACCATCCGGTGTGGGTTTGCATAATGTGCTCATTCACCCAAAGCCTAACCAAGACTAACCTGCCCATCAGATACTGCAGAGGAAAAACAGCTTGAAGGTACTTGTTTCCATGTTTTCAGGAGAACTCTGTTCCAACTGCCAGTTGCCTAGAGGCTCCAGAGTCAAAGAATAGGATGTTTTGATCACACCAGTCAGCTAGTAGACCAGGGGATGCAACCCTTCTTTCCAAGTATGACCACAAACGATGGAAATTAAACAACTTGAAGATGGTTAGACTAACACCCAGAATATCTCAGATGATTGAAACTGAATTGAAATCCACCTGTCTTAAAATTGCCCCAAATTGAGAAACACTGAACTAAAATGATGTGGTCATTTTGGAACCAAGGTAACTTAATGCTGTTTGCAATAGCATTCTTTCTGATAATTTTTTTTTAAAAAAAAAATCAGCTTGGACTGCTATTGAAGCTGCAAATATTGTGGTCCACCTGGATTTATCAACAGCTGTAATTGATGCTCTTTTTGTCCATTAATTGGAGAACAAGAAGTGGTAAAGAAATGCCAACAACACCCCTTCACTGAACTCTGACTTGATCTCCCCATTCAGAAAATGAAGTGCCAGTTTGTATGACAGCTAGCTTTCAATGAATGCTTCTTTAAGTAGCATAGCAAACTGTAGAATTTGCTTATGTTTTCAGTTCTGTACTGTATCTTGTTATATTTGTATTCTAAATCTCTCTGGTGTGTAGACGAAAGACAGTTCAGATTGCAAACCTACACATACTTGTCTGCAAACAAGTGGTATCCAACTTAGATAGTTATACTTTAGCAGAATTATGTTGGGATTGTGTTTAAAATGACCCTGTCAAGAACTCAATTGTGGTTGGTTAGTCTGTGGTTTCAATCAATTCATATATATATTTGTGTACGTGTATGAGTTTGTAGATAGATTAATTGATAAATTATTGCTTCCTTCCTTTTGTGTTGTATTGATTGCTTTTATCTTATACACCATTCAGACCCAGTATGGCCTATAAATTTGATTTATAAATAAATCAATACATACATTTCCGGAATATGATTCATACACCGGCATGCTGAAAGGTAAGGAATATTCAGCCAATGTAGCAAAAAGAAAATCTGCATGGCTTGAGCTATCATCCACTCCCAGTTTGTATGAATTGGCAAGACAGATTTCCTGGAACTCTGCATTTTTTAAATATTGAATGCATAGCTTCTTTCATACTTGATAATAGATGGTGAAAACACAGCAAACATTAATTATTGCTTTTAATTGCTGTTTATTATGATCAGAATCTAACTTTTATCTAAACGGGTTTTCTCCTCCCAATTTAATAATAGCAGTCTGGATTTCTACAGAGCTGGCATCCAAGGATCACAATGTACTTTGCAGTCAGACCGTCTCCCAACATTCCTGGAAGGTAGGAAAACCAGTTTTAGTTTTTTCCTGCAAGATATATAGGAGACTTTTGCTACCACCAACCCCTTCCTGCTCCTCGGTCCCCACCCCTGTTATCTTGAATTGAAACGATGAGAAAAAGTTTTAAAATCTATTGCATCTCTTTCAACAACCTCTTTTCTAAATACTGATTGGGAAATGTGCAAACACTGTTTATCAACAAAAAGCACCATTGATGGGTGAGCCAAAATATTTCCTCCAGGCCTGGATCTGTTCAGCATAGCAAAAATAATAATAATTTAACAGCAAACTATGAAATGCTGAGCGCATGGGAATCTCTTTTTTTATTTCTCTGCAAAATCCCTCTCATTTTCCTAAAATTAAACCTCTACTTTTCCGGAAGATTTAAACCAGGGGTCTTCAAACTCGACCCTTTTATGATTCATGGACTTCAACTCTCAGAATTCTGAGAGTTGAAGTCCATGAGTCATAAAAGGGCCGAGTGTGAAGACCCCTGATTTAAACCAAAACTAGGTAGCCCTCTGCCAGGGGTGCTGTGGTGATATCTTCATCACAAGGTTGTTGGACCAGACAATTTGTGAAATCTCTCTTGGCTCTGGGCTTCAGATTCTATATGACAGAGAAAGGAACAGAAAGTCCAGAATATAGTACAGGGACTCCTCCACGTATAAATATTCGTTTAGTGACCATTTGAAGTTACAATGGCACTGGAAAAAGTGATTTATGACTGGTCCTCTCACTTACAACTGTTGCAGCTTTCCCCATGGCATTTGAAAACAGGTATATTTGAAATCACGTGATCCCCATTTGCAATCTTCCCAGCCAGCTTCTGATAATCAAAGTCAACGGGGGAAGCCAGGTTCGCTTAACAACTGCCTGATTCACTTAATAACTGCAGTGATTTGCTTAATAACCATGGCAAAAAAAAGATTGTAAACTTGGCTGTGACGCACTCGACAGCTGCCTTGCTTAGCAAAGGAAATTCTGGTTCCAGTTGTGGTCATAAGTTGAGGACTTATGCTGTATTGAGATACAGGTTATCTTCCCCTGGAGATAAGATTGGATGCAAGGTGGGAATTTCTTTGCCTGATGGAAGAAGTTGGCCTGCTGTTATTTCCATTTATGTTCTTCTTCTGTCTTTGTAAAGTAATGAAATGCAGGTAGTCCTTGACTTACAACCATTCATTTAGTGACCATTCAATGTTACAATGGCACTGAAAAAAGTGACTTATGACCATTCTTCACATTTATGGCCATTGCCACATCTCCATAGTCATCTGATCAACATTCAGATAATTTTGGCAATTGACTCACATTTATGACGGTCTAAGTGTCCTGGGATCATGTGATCACTTTCTGAAAACTTCTGACAAGCAAAGACAATGGGGAAGCCAGATTCACTCAACGACCATGTTACTAATTTAACAACTGCAGCGGTTCACTTAACAATTGTGGCAAGAAATGTCGTAAAATGGGGCAAAGCTCACTTAACAAATGTCTCACTTAGCAACATAAACTTTGGGCGCAATTTTGGTTGTAAGTCAAACTCTACCTGTATGGTGAAGGAGAAAGGGGCCAGACAGGCATCTCTGCTTCCAAACTTTTCACTGCTTGAGGGAACTCGGAGTTCATAGCTTTGTTGCCCTTTTGCTTTGTATCCCTTTTTAACTGGCAAGTTTTGTTCTTGTGAAATATTTAGAGTTTGGATAATTCCAGACTGCAACTCAAAGTGGAATGAATGAGCAGGCTCAGTTTTAAATTCTTTTTAATTTCTTCAAGGTCCTGTGACCCAATTTGACATTAACGTAGAAATGGTTGCACTTTTAGGGCAGAAAGGCAGATTGCCCAAGTATTATACTTGCATTGCTTCCCTCCTACTGCTCAACATGTTTTCCCCCCTTAGGGGGGGGTAAAGGTTCCCCCGCACATGTGTGCTAGTCTCCGTTTCAAAGCTGAAGAGCCAGTGCTTGTCCGAGAATGTCTCCGTGGTCATATGGCCGGCATGACTAGACGTCAAAGGCGCACGGAACGCTGTTACCTTCCCACCATAGTGGTCCCTATTTTTCTACTTGCATTTTTACTTGCTTTCGAACTGCTAGGTTGGCAGAAGCTGGGACGAGTAACAGACGCTCACTCTGTTACGCGGCACTCGGGATTCGACCCGCCAAACTGCCGACCTTCTGATCGACAAGCTCAGCATCCTAACCCACTGAGCCACCGTGTCCCTTAGGCAGCTGCTATTACTTCTCATAGATGTTTTCTGTATGGTCCTCACCCTCTTGGGGCTCCTCACTGCTTTGAGGATCCTGCAACTGCTGCTGTTTTCTTTTGGCTCTGGTGACCCACATACAAGGGGTGGTTGATGAGTTGTCACTGTCTCATAGGGACATGACAGCTCAAATGAAAGCATCCAGACACTGGACATGAGCTAAAGTGTTACTGAGGGTCACTGAGTTCAAAAACCTAAGTTAGGAAACCAGCACTGATAAAATGTATTTGTTTATATTGGGTAACGGTAGCCCTTGGTGATATTAATAGCTGAACATTCCTTGGGTTGACAAAGTTGGCAAAAACCTTGAGATCAAATTGCACGTGGAAATGTTGCAGGAGTTGGAGAAATTCAGGCACAAGAAAGTGAAGAAATAAAGATTGTCAGATATTTGATCATCACTGATGAGCAAATCACTTTTCCATTGATCCAGGTAGTGTTTCTCAGCCTTGGGAACTTGAAGATGTGTGGATGTCAACTTCCAAAATTTCCCAGCTGGAAATTTGAGGAAATATGCTGGCTGGGGAATTCTTAGAGTCCACACATCTTCAAATTGTCCACCCTGCTTCAGATGGACCTTCCCTAAATCTAGTCACCAGCATTTCCATTTTGGAGAAAGTTTCTCTGGAGCAATGAAAAACACATATACTGGAATCTTGCCTAAATATAAGAAGGATCATAGTATACCCTGGGAAAACACTTATGATTGTAGGAACTGCTTGATGGTAGCTCAGATTGTCCTTCATTAGATAAATGCTGATAAGCCACCTAACAGGGCTGCTGCTCTATCTGTGGGTGACCTGTATTGCTGGGGAGAGTGTATGTATAAGACTAGACAACCCCTGAAATTCTTCCAAAGGTGGGTTAAATGCTTCTAAAATTTTAAAAAGTTTCCTGAGACCTGGGGACTGAAAAAGTGTTATGCTACAAACTCAACGCTTGCTCCTCAGGAGGAAAGCCATGACAAATCTAGACAGCACACTAAAAAGCAGAGACATCACCCTGTCAACAAAAGTGTGTATAGTCAAGGCTATGGTCTTCCCAGTTGCAATGTATGGCAGTGAAAGTTGGACCATAAGAAAGGCCGAGCGCCAAAGAATTGAGGCCTTTGAGCTATGGTGCTGGAGAAGACTCCTGCAAGTCCCTTGGACTGCAAGGCGATCAAACCGGTCAGTCCTAGAGGAGATCAACCCTGACTGCTCTTTAAAAGGCCAGATCCTGAAGCTAAAACTCAAATACTTTGGCCACCTAATGAGAAGGAAGGACTCACTGGAGAAGAGCCTAATGCTGGGAAAGATTGAGGGCAAGAGAAGAAGGGGACGACAGACAATGAGGTGGCTGGATGGAGTCACTGAAGCAGTAGGCATGAGCTTAAATGGACTTCAGAAGATGGTAGAGGACAGGAACGCCTGGAGGAACGTTGTCCACGATGGATCAGACACGACTTCGCAGCTAACAACAACAACAAACTCAACAAGAAAGGGAAAAAAGTATGCTGTAACTTCTTAGTCTCTGGACATAGCTGAACAGATTCAGCCCCAGCTTTTAAGCAGCCTCTAACTGGGAGAATTAAAAGAGGAGGGGGTCTTCAACTGCTAAGTGCTGTGAAATGAGAACAGAGAGAAAGATTGAAAACCAGGGGTGAAGGCATATTTCTCACAAAAAAAGAAGCCAGTAGTAGCAAAGAGGTCCTGGGTCCTTTCCAAAATTTTATTTTTGGATAAAGCAATTTAAATTAAAAATTTCTGAACCGTCACGAGGAAGCATTTAAAAAAAGTATAAAAACTTAAAACTCCCTCAATATAAAAAATAAGCTAAATGTTAAAATAAAATCTATTTCTCTGAGAACTGGAGTCGTTAAAAACAAACTTTTAAACTTGATGGATGGAGTTTGTTACTGTCTCAATTCACATTAAGGCTGGGTTGGGGGAAGACTCGGTGTATTTTCTTTGGATTGGCAAATGCTGGCAACTGTGCTTGGTAATAGTATTTTCCCAGGTTATCACAGAAGACAACTTAATTGTCGAAGGACAGACAATCTGTCTCCACTGTTCAACCGCCTAGGGATCTGTGCGAAGGACTCCCTCCCTGGGCACGCCAGTTTAGTCTGGTTGCTTTCTCAAACTTGTCCCTGCAGATTGTTCTTCTCCTCACCCCCCCCCCATTCCCAACCAGTCCCTTTTGTGAAGTTTCCTGATAGCCACTGGGATTATTCAGGACTGCTGTTGCCCTTACTAGCATCTTTCAAGTTATTTAGGCTAAAGGAGGCGAAATATGGGACGGTGATGACAGTCTTTTTCTGCAGAACAAGTGGTTACAACACAATTGCTTTTACGAAAAAACAGGCGAGGAGAAAAAAAAAGCAGACAATATGTAGGAAATTGGCCAGGTGCCAGCCTATATCATTGGCTTAAAATAGGTAGATCTGCAAACAAACACCTGCCAAGAAATTAAACCCTGTTCAATCAGACCTACACCCACCCTCCAAAGAATTCATAAGAGAGTTACTTTCATGAATAATGTTAAAATTATACCCATGCTCTGAAGAATTCTTAAGAGAGTTAGTTACATGGATAAAATTAAAACTATCCCTACATTCCTGGGTCTTTTGTTGCCTTCACACTGAACACTTTAACCTGTTTGTTGAATCAAGCTGTGTTTTAGCTTGAAGCCTAACCTAACCAGAAGAGATGGGAGGTTCAGCAGATAATGTACATCATTTATGAGAAGCAATGTGATGCAATGTAGCTTTCAGATGATAAAGTTCTGGGGAATTAAAGCACACCAGGGATCAACTTGTAGACCTCTAATTTGCAAGCAAATGGAGAATTTTGGATTCTCAGTGGTCTGACAATAGCAGCCTCTCTCTCTCTTTACCATCTCAATACATACATACTGTTAAGCTGCTAAAACACAGAACATTTGAGAGGGAAGCCCATCGAAGGATTTTGTTGCAAGAAGACAGAGAAAAAAGACAGCTACATGGCTCAGATGAAACATCACAGCTGAAGCCATGATGGAGCAGGGAGTTCTTCGCATCTTAACCACTACATTACCCCACTTCAGCTCTGTGGCTTATTTTAAAGCTGATTTTGAAAGCGCCTTTATAGTATTTAATTTCCAGTTAATGTTTCCGTATCTGGATTCTTCTGTCCTTTGTAGGGCCCAGGGTACATGTACTTCTACTGTAGGAATAACTGCTGATCGGATAACGTGAAGAGAATGAGTAATATAACTAATCTGCTTCTGAGAGCTTGGTCTTGCTTATGCAAATGCCTGCTTTCTATTGCCCTGGTGTCAACGGCCATGCACAGGGGTCGGCAACCTTGGCTCTTTTATGACTCGCGGACTTCAACTCCCAGAATTCCCGAGCCAGCTATGCTGGCTCGGGAATTCTGGGAGTTGAAGTCCGCGAGTCATAAAAGAGCCAAGGTTGCCGACCCCTGGCCATGCAGAAAGGCATCTCCTGATCTACTATCCTGATCTCTGTTCACAAGCTGTAAAACAGAGGAGTTTCTGGAGAAACATGGTGTTCCTGATAGCATCTCCCAAAAGAGAACATCAGTGAGGATTGTGTGTACCTTAGAGACTGGCTTCTGTCATAAGAACTCATCAGCCTAAGGACCTGTAAAAGGCCCTCCAGCATGGCCATTGAATGTTTATGTTGACGATGCAGTTGTGTCCTTCACTGTCTCTAAAGCAGCAGTTGACTTTATGAGCTAAGAACAAGTTAAGGTGAATGCTCAGCTCTTTTTGCAATAGAGAGGCAGGCAATTAGAAATTGCTGCAAGGCCCTGGGGAGTAAGCAGTGTATAAATACTGCAAAGAAATACAGGTAGTCCTTGACTTACAACAGTTTGTTTAGTGACCATTTGAAGTTACAATAGCACTGATAAAAGTGACTTATGACCATTTTTCACACTTACAACTGTTGCAGCATCCCCATGAAAATGTGATTTACATTCGGACTCTTGGCAGCTGACTCGTATTTATGACGGTTGCAATGTCCCGGGGTCATGTGATCACCTCTTTCAATCTTCTGACGAGCAAAGTCAATGGGGAAGCCAGATTCACTTTACAACCGTTTTACTAACTTAACAACTGCAGTGATTCACTTAACAAATGTGGCAAGAAAAGTCGTAAAATGGGGCAAAACTCACTTAACAAATTTCTCATTTAGCAACATAAGTTTTAGGCTCAGTTGTGCTTGTGAGTCAAGGACCACCTGAAAATACACTCTCTGCCTAATGCCAAGACTGTATCCTTTTCAGTGTTTGGGAATCATAGCAAGATCATCAAAATAAGCAAATATGTCAGGGTTAAGATGATCAAATCCTCATTCTTTGTTCTTACTGAAATCCCACATAATATCATGCCAGGAAACTGTTGTGGGATTTTGGTGCTCTTCTAAGGTTGAAGCCATTTTCATGTTTTCATTTATCCAGTTAGGTCCCTTAGCAGAGGAATAATACAGCAGTCAAGAAGTTGGACGTGGGCTGGAGACACCCAAGTTCAATCCCCCTTTGAACACGGAGATCCATCTACCTTGGTCAGGTAGAGCTCTCAGCCCTACCTACTTCACTGGGATCTTGTTGTGGGGGTAAACTTGGGGGAGGCCTCCAGGTTATGCTGCCTTGAGCAGAATACAAATGCCATATTAAATAATAAATATATTCTAATTTAACCTGGGAGGCTGAAGAACGTCATCTAGGAAAGCTGCAGCCTTCCTGGCTCCTATGTCTACTGCTTTGCTGATTCTGGCCAAGTGGTTTGGCAAGACTCAACTTGCCCTTTCTTTCCAAGCTCCAGTTTTGCAAGCAAGGGGCTTCATCCATCCTAGTCCTCTTATCAGTTACTCTCCCTGGGTTTTCTACCTTCAAACAAAGAAGGCGAGCATTTTCCCTTCCTTTGCTAGGACAGTGCTGCTACCTATCGCAGTAAGCTTTCAGGTAGATGCTTAGGGATCTCCAAACTGTACAGTTAACACATCATTAGGAAAGGAACAAGCGTGAAAAAAGAAACGTCATCAGAGGTGCCAATTTAGATATATAGATGCCAGCTTGGAAAGAAATACTTTATTTTTAATAAAAAAGTAAATGAAGTGCATCTGTCCCTAGAAAGAATATTATGACTAGGTCAGGGGTAGGCAACCTCGGCTCTTTTATGACTCATGGACTTCAACTCCCAGAATTCCTGAGCCAGCCATGCTGAAGGAAAAGTGAGAGGTTTCCAAGCTGAGCCATGCTGGCTCAGGAATTCTGTGAGTTGAAGTCCATGAGTCATAAAAGAGCCGAGGTTGCCTACGCCTGGACTAGGTGATCCATGTGCCTCCTCAGTCTCTGTGAGATCCAGAGGATGAGTCTCGACCAGATGATAAGTGTCAGCATATCCCTCCTTTCCTTTTCATGGTACTTTATTTTAGTTTTAGCTGAGTAGATTCTTAAATGCGATGCCTTCCATGGTCAGAAGGAATCAGCTCAAGGACCAGGAAGAAGAGTCACAACCAAAACCATGGCCAGATTAAAAAAAAAATCTGCATCTGGGCCAGAGCTATACCCTGAGTAAACATCTCAGACAAGACCCTCTCTAGTTTTCATAAAGGTACAGGAAGAGATGGGGTAAGCACGTTCAGATTGGCAAGATTTGGTTATTCTAACCTTATAATAAAAGTAGTAGCATGCATGTTTTTTTTTGTTTCCTAGTCTGAAGGGCTGACAACTTCCTAGATTGCTTCCCATTCCACCTGATGCATTGTAGATGATGGGCATTACTGAATTCATGCTAGATTTAGTAGTATTTGAGGGCAAAACTGGGAGCAATTCCACACAGTAAGTTGTTTTTCTTTCCCATTCTCAAACTTCATCTGTTCCATCCAAAAATCATCTAAGTCATTTAAACTTCAAGCACCCTGATATTGCAACATAGAGCAATGGGTATAATCAATACAGAGCATAATATCTTACAGTTGGAATAGGTGGTGACATCTGGTCAAACCTGTCTGGGCTTGGAAGCAGGGATGGGCCTAATTAAAATTTTAATAGGAGACCACCAAGGAATACTAAGGCCTGGAGCCTAGACCAAGATGGGTTTTTTTGTTTTTTTTTAAAAAAGACTCCAGGAAAAAATCAGCAGGAATCTTTTTCCATCCTTTTTCCAACAAAATTGCATGATGTGTCTATGAAGTCACCAAGAACAGAGTTCAACTCAAAGGCCTATTGTTAAGCCTCCTAGTTCACCTGTAGTGGCAAACTAGAACTATAGCATCTCCATCAGAGGATGTTTAGCTTCAGCTTGAAGAATCCAGCTAATGTAGCAAGAATTTCCCATTTTTCACAGTAATTAGCTATATGACTACATTGATCTTGCCATCAAGAAATTTTTGACTAGGTCCTGCCAATATTTTTATAATTTAATTTGAATGGGACAATGATCAGTTGTGTGGCACTTCCATCATCTCAAGAACCATACCAGCTTTTGCATGGTTTCCGTATCTTAAGTATCTGCAAGATTTAATGCACATGTGTTTTCCATGCATCTTGGTTGCTCTCTAACAAGGTTAGGTAGCCTGCTGTTCCAGGGCCCCGGATCTTTGTGGTCCTTTTGAAATTCTCCCTAAGTATGATTACTGATAACCATCAATTACCATTTTGAGATGGGAAGCCCATTAAAAACTTTTAGAAAGGCTTACCACCTTGTTAAAAAGTACAATTTCCAACTCGTTCCAAAAAACCAACTGTTTATAAAGTGGTCACTTTCCACTCTGGGATTCTCAGCCTCTTACAGATGGTAAGCGTAGTATTTGGCACTAATCTGATCTAACTGACAAGTTTGTTTTCCTCACTAACCTGTAGCATCCAGAATTGGACACCATAGTCTAAATGAGGCCTGATTATTCCAAACTAAAGTAGAATAACTTAACCCATGGCTTAAAATCAGAAAGATTAAAAATCTATACCCAGTGGAACTTTGCAGTGGAAGAATTACATTCAAATATCCCTGACTGTTGTTCAGCCTCTACTTGAACAGGTCCCAAACTAATGGGTTCCAGTTTCTCACTGCTATATGTGTCCCCTGTAATTCCTACCTAGCCAGTTTCGTTCATTTTTTCTTCTTTTATTTGGAAGGAGAACATATACTTGACAGAGCTTAATTGATGCACCAAATCAGGCTTTTTCCACATTCTTTTTCTGAAGGGCTGATAGAACTTGTTTTGGATCCAATGACA
Source organism: Vipera ursinii (assembly GCF_947247035.1). Taxonomy (NCBI): domain Eukaryota; kingdom Metazoa; phylum Chordata; class Lepidosauria; order Squamata; family Viperidae; genus Vipera; species Vipera ursinii. The sequence goes on along the minus strand of NC_139512.1, from coordinate 342,131,643 downwards.
AGCCCTGGTACGTCTGAGACACTCGTATATTATCTAGCTTACAAATCATGAGTAAATCTCTCTATTTATCATTAGGGTTGGTCAAAAACAAAATGTATCTCGAATGAAAGGAGGAAGATTTAGATTTCATTAAGGGTTGCTTTCGCATTGCTAACACACGTCTTTAAGTTCCCCCACCCCAGGGAGTCAAAGGATAGGACCAAAGTAAAGTCTGAGTCAATATTTACCAAAATGGTTGCATGTTGGAACCTGGTAGAACTCCCTTCTGAAATTTTGGCAAAATCCTGAATTTAATTCTTTTACAGACCATGCCATTTCATCCTGAAATGACCATAGGTGTACCTTGCAATGGTTCTAATTGTTGCATAATACCTTCAGCAACTTGAAAATCCATCACAATCCGATGATTCATTTACCTGGTATATATTGCAGAGCATATGACTAGATGAGAAATGGGTTATACAGACAGGGAAAACATACAGTTAGGATGGTCATTGTTATCGGGGCAGAACTTTGAGGTTGAAATCCAGATTCCCACTGAACATAATGAGGAAGAAAGGTCCACAAGAGCAGCAATGTTGCCCCATTGCCTTTTGAAGTAGGACAAGAATCCCTTATGAGCCACACTAAGGAAAGCAAGAGCCACGAAGCTGTCCATCAACATTTTATACATTAATAATTATTTCTCAATGTACATCTCTTTGTAAATCATCATATGCACATTTTATGCAAAACTATTATACTTTTGACCTTTCTTTCAGTGATGCATTCAATCACCATAGGTACTTTGGTAAATGTAAATGCTCATTTCCCAGATCCATCAAAGCAAAGCCACTCGTTAGACAACTAGATTAAGCCTTCCAACAAAGGAGACCTTTGAATTAATGTTCCTAGACTTTTCTTGTCAACATATTAATGTATTTGAATGTGCAGAATTCCCTTTTGGAGGCGAAGAAGTCTAGAATGTCTTGAATTTGAACAAGGAAATTAGTTCCTTCTATCAATGTTGTTTTTACTGGATTCTGCAAAATGGAACTATTTTTGCATAGTAACCTTGGGGAAATGTCTCTTTGTCAAAGCAAACCATCCTCATGGTAAATTTTGCAGGATGATCCTTTTAATGGGGATGTTCCAAAGGTGCTTTTTCCGAAAGACCAATGGACTTTCTTGGTTTTTCTTTTTTTATTTTTCTTTGAAAATGTTTCACCTCATCCAAGAAACTTCTTCAGTTCTAACTGAATGGTGGAGCAGTGGGCTAATGCCTCCTTAAGTAACACCAGCTGCCTGCAATCAGTGCAGGTTCGCATCCCACCAGGCTCAAGGTTGACTCAGCCTTCCATCCTTCCGAGGTAGGTAAATTGAGGACCCAGACTGTTGGGGGCAATTAAGCTGACTTTGTAATAATGCCGCTTGGGGGTGTGTGTGAAAGCCCTAATAAGCAGGCATATACATAGAATGAAGGCTACTGCTAAGCTTGTAAGCCGCCCTGAGTCTTCAGAGAAGGGCGGGATATAAATGGAATTAAAATAAAATAAAATAAAAAAAATTAAACAATGCTTGGGTTATGCTATGAAGACGTTACTAGTGGGAAAGGTTATGAACCTAATAGTTCATTCTTGGGAACAAATTGAAAAAAAATCAGCAGACCAAACAGAACGGAATAGGTTGGAACTGATAATGATTGGAAATGTGAAAAAAGGCATGACAAAAAAACCCACAAAACCACTAGCACATTTTGTTGCAACATGAGATAACAATAGTGATGATGGCGATGATGATGATGATAATAATGGTGATGGTGATGATGATGGTGATACTATTCAACACACAGCCACCACCACATGAAAAACCTAGATGAAAAACGTTTGCTGATTTCTTAAAAGCTTTTGGGTGTGATCCTGGGGCATGGATGATTCATGAATCAAAATTATAGACTTACACAGGTGTGTGCAAAGCTAGGGTGGGGCTTTAGGAAGCAAAGAAATCTAATGTGGCAGTAAAAATTGGCATGTGATATTAAAGACATTTAATCAGACAAGAGGCGACTTCTATTTATCTGAGAAGAGCCAGGTAAGGACTGGACTGATGTCTTCGCCAAGGAAGGACACATTCCGATCCACAAAAGGTGCTTCAGAGTCTGAAGCTGTACCTAGGAACTCTAACTAGCAAACTAATAGGCTAACAAATGTTAGCTGTAGCTTACATAACCCTGTGCCTTTTAATAGAATTTGTTGGTCAGAAAAGTTGGCCAGACTTTTTTATACTTGCCTACCATAGATTAACACAGCTCTTCTCCTACAAGGTCTACACTAGGAATTCATTTGTTCAGAAACTCTGGATATGAAGGCCAGTGTGTCAGTGTCAACTGAAGTCTCACACCCTCTTCAGGCTGGAAAGGGTACAGGCAACTGATAGATCTGCTAGAGTCATCTTAAAGGGAAGATGGGGGGAGGCATAAAAAATTAATAAATAAAAATAAAATAAATAAACATCCTGCTTCTCCAGGAAACTGCCCTTGTGTGTTGCCTCAGAGACAATTTGGTGGTGAAACTGCAGGAGCTTCTGGTCCAGATAAATTGCCTGGGCAATCCCAAGGCCAAGTGAGAGAACATTTTCCAAGGAATGCTGCATATCTTTGGAGGAAACTACATCCCACATGTGTTAAAAATAGCTTTAACATCTTTACGTCTATTGCCCTTGTAAAATAATCTCAACTAGAGACTTTGAACTAGCCCTGTGGCTGAGGTTTTGTGCTAAGATGACACGACCTGAATTGTACAGTGAAATCCCAATTTACTTTTCCTTTTCTCTCTCAATTTCCCAGCTTTATAAGAATGCATTAAATTGTGCACTTGGCGTGGGGAAAAAAATTCCTATCCAAAAATAAAACCCCTGCTATTAGCCTTTAAAACTAGCAGCAATTAGAGACAGATTAATCTGAGGGAGGGCTGTATCTTTTGGGGAAGATACAGTACAGAGTTATCCCTTCACTCCCAGCATTAACCTCCCCCAAACTATCCTGTTCATGACAATTATAGGGTTTTAGCACCACTAAGAGAATTAAAAGTTGGATTTCAAGAGTGGTGATGGCCTTTTCAAGGGGGTTGAAGCACTGGGGCAGAAGAGGTGGCAGCAGGGGGGGGCAGATAACCTATCATAAATACATATCTGCATTCCTTACCCTGAAAAGGGCTCCAATAGAACATTCTTAACTGATACCCATAGAATATCTTAAAAGCAAAACAGTACTTCTTTGATTGGAGATAAGAACATTTTCCTGCCTACAGTTAAAGCTTGGAGCCTCCAGGAACAGCAGGCCCTGTTTAAGATTCTGGGAGGCTCCTAGACAGAATGATAACTTGACTCCCAACTTTTTCTTCTCCTTGCTCCTTGGGTTGATGTCATCCCCCCCCGTTTTTGCTGTCTCCGCCCCCCCAGTTTTGAGGTCCAGTGAAGTCCATGACACAGTAAGTATGCATGTGGAAATGCCAGATAATTCTTGAAGATATTAATTTTAAGGCTTGAAATAAAAGCTACAAGCTTGATCATTTCAAATAAGTAACCATACTGTTTGTTTTATATCCCCCCGCCTCCTGAAATCTGGTTGTGTTGCTTCATCATGGTGTTGGAGGGTGGGGGATGGTCCAGAGAGGGCTGAGCAAAGAGTGCTGAAAATGTATATCTATGCCATACAGGGTCACCCAAGGCACAAAGGTTCTCCCAGCTTCCCAACGAAAGTAAGTTGGCACCTACATTGGGCAGCAGCCATATAGGAAAATGCTGGAGGATCACATTAATGACGGTGGGAAAAGATACATTTCATACAGCTCAGGAGAGGATAAAGTTAAACTCTTCCTGTATTTTACTAAAAAACAACAACAACACATGGGTGGATAAAAGAAATAAACAGAGGAAGGAGGAAGAATTAAGATCTAGGTTAGACATTAGAAGGCCAGAGAGAGAATGTTTCCAGGACAGAGTTTCCCTACATCTATAATGGACATTCTTATGTTTGCATGCCAGGACAGATTTTGCTTTAAAAATTAAGTATCAGCATCTTGAACTGGCTCCAGGATGAATAAGCAGACAAATTAGATGCCACAAGTACTGGAATACAACAGAGGCCTGGGGGGAACAAATTTTGAGAGATGAGTTTTAGTGGATTCAGTGAGTTTTAATATCTGTTTTGGTATGCCCAGGACTTACTTACTTATTTACTTACTTACTTACCTACTTACTTTATTTCCCATCTTTATTAGTTTTACAAATAACTCAAGGTAGTGAAAGTATCCAATGCATGTTAAGAGAAATGGTGGACTCTCTGTTTTTTTTCATAATTACTATCTAGAGCAAGCATTTCTTTTGGGGGCAAGAGAATAAGAAATAAAGGATGGTGGCTGCCCATTTGCAAATGTACTTGATAAAAACTGATAATCATGATCTAGTTTAATCCTATCTCAGTTCTCAATGCAGCACCTGCCTGACAAGATAAATGACTACTATTGCAAGAAAAAGAGGGATGGGGTTGATTCTATTGATTCTCTTGGTGGACATTAACAACATTGGTCAAGAGATATTTCTGAAAAAGTGCATCAGTTTTGGAACTGGGGGCATTCTTATGTTTTCACATGAAACATAAGTAGACACTGCAATGGAATAGGAAAGAAGATGATATGATGGGGAGAGAAGGGGTATATGCACTAACATACAGGTTATCCATCCATGCATAGTGCTAAACTTTTCCAATTTCTACTAAGTTTCTACTGTGGAGCTATGGTTAGACTGGGAAGACAAACGTTATCCATGAAATTAAATGACTGATCTAAGCAAGTATCATAATTCAGTCTAACTTCTCACAAAATTGTTTCAAGAATAAAATTGAGAAGCGAAAGTACTGTGATAGCAATGGTCATGTTAACATAGAATTATTTACATGGATCTAGTCCTCTTTTTAAAGAAGTCTAAACCTATGTCAGGGTTCTTCAAACTTGGCCCTTTTATGACTTGTGGACTTCAACTCCCAGAATGGTGGCTGAGGAATTCTGGGAGTTGAAGTCTACAAGTCATAAAAGGGCCAATTTTGAAGAACCCTGACCTATGTATAGAAGATGCTCACATAAGTTATGAAAAAAAAGCTTGGAAAATGCCATTCTGTAGAAGTCCCAAAGCCAATTATTTAGGCAACATGTCCCTGAAGGACAATCACAATGATTGCAAGAAATAAGATGCAACTGCATCAGCCAATTTGGGCTGGCCTCTCCCTGACCACGTTATCAATTACATTGTTGATGAAACTGCTAGATCATGTTCACCCTGAAAATTGGGTAAGGAGAAAGTGGAAAATACTACTTTAAAGCTGAAACAGCCAAAGGTTATTTTAAGATGCTTCCATTATGAGCTGGGGATGAGAAAAAGACAATATCAAAAAGGCATGACTTATAAAAATTGGCTCCCTGGCCATGTTTCTGCTTTAATTAAAGAGCCGTGGTGGTGTAGTGGTTAGAATGCAATATTGCAGGGCTAACTCTGCCCACTGCCAAGAGTTCGATAGTGACCTGCTGAAGGTTGACTCAGCCTTCCATCCTTCCGAGGTGGGTAAAATGAGGACCCAGATTGTTGGGGGCAACATGCTAACTCTGCAAACCGCTAAGACTAGAGAGTGCTGTAAAGCACTACGAAGTGGTATATAAGTCTAAGTGCTATTGCTATTAATTAGAGAGGTGTGAAGATGAGTCTGTATAGGTACAAAGTGGATCTCTCATCAATTTCCCCTTTGCTAGAGCAAGCTGCTACTGAGAGTTTATGATCTGAAGGGAGAACTGAAATAATCCCCGGAAAGGTCATCTGAAGGAGCAGAGGCCACTCAAGGGGAAGCTGTGTTAGCTACTAATAGGACAGAGAATTTTAACGAATCTGATAAATTCCATCAAGGATATGAGCATCAGAGCTGGCAGGTCCATAGCGGTGGAAATGATGTGCTTGGACTTGGATGAGGTTGTGTGTGTGTTTTTTTGTTTTTTTTTACAAAACAGCCCTGCAAGCAAGATGAGAAAATGTAGGTGGGAGCACTTGTGGGGAAACTCAATGACTGGGGCATGGATTTATTTTCAACCATTGGGGATCAGTTGTGAAGGCAAAAGAAAAGAAACAGTAAGCAAACTATGGAAGGTGTGATGAAGGATGCAGAGGGAGCTGAGGCTGATTGCACCAGATCTTTTGCAGCATTGGAAAACTGAATAAGGAAAAATCAAGAGAGGCAATGCAATGCAGGTTCACAAAAAATGCCTCTTTCGCCTTTGGAAATTCACAGTTGAAGCAATGGGACAACCTACAACAACAACAACAACAACAACAACAACAACAACAACAACCTTGGAGGTCATCAGGCAGGAAACCCTATACCATTTCAGACAAATGGCTGTCCAGTCTCTTCTTAAAAGCTTCCAGTGTTGAAGCATTCACAGTTTCTGGAGGCAGGTTGTTCCACTGGTTAATTGTTCTAACTGTCAGGAAGTTTCTCCTTAGTTCTAGGTTGCTTCTCTCCTTGACTAGTTTCCATCCATTGCTTTATCCTGTCTTCCAGTGGTCCTATAGCAAATGGAGCTGGGGCCAAAATAATGACATGTGTATAATGGTCCTCACAGAAATAAAGCCATTATGTGTTTGCCACCTAATGGCAGATACAAACACAAGTACTCCTTGAGTTATGGCTGCAACTGGGACCAGGATTTCCCCTGCCAAGCAAGATGGCTGTTAAATGAGTCACTCCGATTTTATTACTTTTTTGGCGCAGTTGTTAAGTGAATCACTGCACTTGCTAAGTTAATAACATGGTTGTTATTGACTTTGCTTGTCAGAAGATGATCACAAAAGGGGATCGCATGACTCTAGGACACCGTAACCATCGTAAATATGAGTCAGTTGCCAAGTGTCTGAATTCTGATCACGTGACCCCGGGGATGCTGCAATGGTCATAAGTCATAAATCACTGTTTTCAGTGCCATTGTGACTTTGAACAGTTATTAAACAAACTGTTGTAAGTCAAGGACTACCTGTATGTCAAGATGTTTTCAAGCATCTGAGAACTGGGGGTGGGTGGGTGGGAATTTGCCAACATCCCCTAATTCCCTTTTTAGCCTTATGCATGCAGGGACACACACTTTTGGGTACTGCATTGTGTTTGCATATTTAGCTAAACTCCCCGGAACTGAATGTGAGTTGCTTCTTTCTCTTTGCTCCTGCTTTGGAATGACCGTTTCCTTGTTTTCTTCAAATTTAGCAACTTTAATCTTTGATATTATGTCGTGTTTATGCCTTTTGCTTATTACGGGACCGGTGCAATCTTAACAACACTGCAAATGTAAAAAGTAAAACCTCCTTTGAGTCACGTTCAATCCCAGGTGACTTCTGGAAATCTCCATGCAGTTCTCATCATAATATGAAAGAGGTTGTTTCCCTGTTGCTTTCTTCCAGGTTGTTTTTTTTTTTAATTTTCTAGTGTAGCCTACAGCCCTGGGTCTCCTGTCGGTCTCCCCTCCAAGTCCTAATAAGGTTTGACAGTGCTTAGCTTTTTTAGATTATCCAAGGTCAGCTAATCCATTTGAAAATCTGCTCCAAAAAGGGAAGAGTGACTTAATGATTCTGACAAGGGCTAGCCAATCAGCAGTGTGTTAACTCTTATCCTTTCTGGTATGTTTGGTCCCAAGAGGCAAACAACAGCTTCAGGGTGGGGAATTAATTAGGGGAACAATGCAGATAGCAGTCGGGCAGGGGCCTACTTTTCTAGCATCCTTGTCCTGATTGGATTTCAATAGAAGGGAGGTGATCAGTCCTGCAGTTGCTAGAGCAGGGGTCTTCAAACTTGGCCCTTTTATGACTTGTGGACCTCAACTCCCAGAATTCCTCAGCTAGCATCATAAAAGAGCCAAGTCTGAAGACCTCTGTGCTAGAGTATTAGTGTTTAAAAAAAAAACATCAGCAGGAAATCCAGTTATCACATCTTCCAGTAGTTTTGGTCCTCCTTAGGACTTGGCTTGCTTTCTTCCTCTCTGACAAAATGTTCAGCCTGATCCCTGAGGATTTCAACATGTCTGTGGAGAATCTGCCTGGCCCAACTGCCTGTCTCCCCATAACTTCCGTCTACTTCAACCGCCGCCTTTGAATCATCTCCCAAACACAACCATTGCCTCAGCTAACCTCTTGATCATGCCTCCTCTGAGAACAACTCTGACTCCAGAGACTTTGCTGCTAAATACTCTGTCTGGTCATCTGCTAGTCTCCTTCAGTTTCACAGTCATTTCAGGTTCATGACTTTGCCTGCAATTTGTGAAGAGGGGTGTGCTAGAAAACAGATCCGGATCCACTCATACAGGATTCTGAAGTGACCTTTAGCAGGGCAGTAGGATCTTCTGATGACTCATCATTATAATGCAATCTCTTTCCACCTTTAAATATGTTGGACATCAGTTCCCAGCATGTTTTGATTAAGCTGGATGGGGATTCTGGGAATTGTTTCAAAACAGCTGGAAGCCAGCATGTCCACATATGGAGTAACAAAAGAACTGTAGCAATGTTTCTCTAGCTCTGCCCCCTCCCCGCAAACACCCAAAATTGATGCAAAAGAGAGCTGCATGTGGTCCTCTGCTTGGGCTGATGGTGACACCATGCTTTCTTCATTTTTTGAAAATATCATCTTGCCATTTGAAGAGCAGCCATCTGAACTATACATGGGGGTGTGGAATGTTGCAAGTACACCAGACAGTTAAAAGGCATTGGAAGAATATCTGAAAGACAATGAAGAAGAAGCATTGAAGCTAGTACATCATGAAGGCTTATTGAATACTGGAGAAACCAAATTGGCCTACAAAAGACCAACTGAAGAATAGAAAAGAGACATGGCAAGGTAAAGTATTACATGGCCAGTACATTAAAAAAAAGCAGGCAACACAGATAACAACAAGACCTGGCATTGGTTAAGAATAAGAAAATTGAAAAAAGAATCAGAAAGGTTAATTTTGGCTGCACATTACCAAGCCTTAAGAAAAATGCATATAAAGCTAGAATTGAGAAGATACCGATAGCAACAGATAGCAAATTCCATCTCTGCAAAGAAGCTGAAGAAACAGTGGATTATCTAGATAGCTCTGCAAGAAGATTGTACAGACTATAAACAACGTCATGAACAAGTAACAATAATGGTGCATTGGAATATCTGCAAGAAATAGCATTTGCCTGGAATCAAGAACTCCTAAGACAAAAAAAAAGAAAATTTCTATTAAATGAAGAAGCAAAAGTCCTCTGGGGCATAGGAATTCAAACAGACAAGGCCCTATCACATGATATCCCAGACTTAACAATTTTTAATAAGAATGATGAAAAAGTCTTGATGGTGGATGCTGCAGTACCTGAAAACAGCAGAATACAAAAGAAAGAACTGGAGAAAAACCACAAAATACTAATACCTGCAAATAGAAGTAGAATGACTGTGGCAAAATAAAGCAAATATACTCCCAACAGAAAAGGCACAGCCCTAAACCTCTGGAGAACCACCTGAACAGCATCAGCATTGAGAAACCCACATCAGTCAATTGCAAAAGCCAGCCAAACTTGAAATAGCTAATATCCTGGGATAATACATTTAACACCATCAAACAAAATCTGCCTATCCCAGGTCCTTGGAAAGAACTCAATAGGCAGATAAAAATGCCAATCCAGTTTAAACATCTGTCTGACTGTGCAACCAAACACAATTCCTTATTCCAAAGGAAGTAGATTTAGCAAAGGGAAAGGGAAAGATTTAGCAAAGGGAAAAAAGCAGACTTCTTTACAGGCATGGTAGAACAATAACTTCAGTTATGGTTCTAATGCAATAGGGTCCATGATCAGAATATTTCTTCTTCCCTTTGTTTTTAAATCATGTGAATAATTTCACTCTATTTCTCTTTTGATTTAATGTGTAAGTATTGCAGAAGTTATAAAAAAAATGTATACGCTCTGAGCACATGTGGATTGCAATCTATGCATTTACAGTAAAGGTAAAGGTAAAGGTAAAGGTTCCCCCGCACATGCGTGCTAGTCGTTTCCGACTCTAGGGGCCGGTGCTCATCTCCGTTTCAAAGCCGAAGAGCCAGCGCTTGTCCGAGGACGTATCCGTGGTCATGTGGCCGGCATGACTAGACGCCAAAGGCGCACGGAACGCTGTTACCTTCCCACCGTAGTGGTCCCTATGCATTTACAGTAGTTCTTGTTAAATGGCCTGTATCTGTTTCTTGCCATATTTTATACTTAACTCAGATAGGAATGCATGAAAGACGCAAAGCTCTTTCCCTAAGTAAATAAGGTTCCTAAACAGTTTACTAAAAACATCCGAATTTCATTCTGTGGATTATTGGAGCGCTTTACAATGCTATTAAGATCACCATGAAACCACCAATAAATAGAAGTACTGAGAATATATAAATCAACCTACCAGTTGCTAGCATGGCTAATAAAAATGGATGAAAACAAATCTACCCCCCCCCCTCAAAAATGTGAAAGATCTCATTACTTGTCAAAGTGATGTCAGGTTCAGTAATTCCCTTCTGGGAAGGGAATCCTATCTCTGGGTGCCACTGCTGAGAAGACCAAGCCTCTTCTTTCTACCTTGCACACCTCTGATGGAGAAAGTCTAGAACTTGACTAGACTTGCTTGAAAGAAGGTGGTGCTTCACATCTTAAGTCTGCTAAGTCAAAAATGGCACATTGGGGACAGAAATGAATTGAGAGGAAGAAGGGACATCTTGCAATGGATGAGAAGTAGTTTATCTAATAATTTAGTTATTTAAGCTGCCTGGAGCGTGAGTTGGGTAAGTTGGATGGCCGTGTCAATGTGTTTAATAAATAAATGGTCCCAACAGGCTGGCAAAGATTTTTATTTCCTGAAGCAAAGTTCAAAATAGTTCTCTCTTCCTCCCTTCATCGATGCTGATAAGACAGAAGGATACATCTTATTTCAACACAAGCAATAGGATGCCGTTTTGCAAGAAGCTTGTTTTGGCGTGCCCAGCAGGCTGACTGGCACACATTATTCTGCCCTTCAGCAGCTCCTAGCTGGATGCTCTTGCCCTTCAACCATCAGGGCTGGCTGCTTGTTCACATCAATAATTTTCCTGCTGTGTATTAGATCAATTACTCTATAGGTAGCACTCCAAAAAAGGATGCTACCAAAGACTAGATATCTGTGACCAAACCTCTTTTGCTGAAGAGAAGGTGGTGGAGAGGTTATTCCATAATAGATTTCTCTACTCAACAGAGACGGTTTTATAAATGTTACTTATTTCTGAGAGGAAACAGTGATAAGCAGAAACCAGATTGCAAGAGGACAATTTAATTAGAAACATGGGGGAATTATCAGAAGGCAGTGGAAAAAGAATGGAAAACAAAGAATATTGCTTAAAAATGGGGTGTTCCTCTCTCCATCTTTCTCATCTCATAGTCTTTCTTAACTACCCCACCCCCCGCAGTTCCAGTAATACCAGGATGCACTTAGTGAATAAAATGTCTTCCTTGCTAAGCTAACTTTTTTTGGCGTCTTCAAGCTAGGTGACTTCTGTCCTCAGGATTACATAGCATTTTCTCAGAAAAGGTTTACAGGCTCCGGTCGAATTTGATTAATTGTGTATGTGCAATTATTAGTAAAAGGGTGAAGTTGGGTGTGGATCCATTTAAATACCAGAGAGAAAAGAGAGAAACGTAAAGGTGCCGTAGGGAGTGAGCTGGATAATGGGCACAAGATCTAGGGAGGGACAAACCAAGAAAGAACTGGGAGGGTTGAGAGTTTAGTTAACTGCATGCCAACCACCTTGAGAAAACCCTAAAGAGAGAGATTTATGTTTATCTCCTAGCATTTGATCTATGATCAAAGTAAATACATGATGAAAAGTTATACACACACACACACACACACACACACACACACAGATTTTATCTTCAAAGCTTTGCAACCTGATGTCTTTCAGATATCTTGAACTACAATTCCCATCACCCCAGGCCAGCATGGCTATTGACTACTTTAGCTGAATGACGGAGATCTGAGAGATCTTCAGACGATCAAGGTGGGAAAGCCCTTCTAGATCAGTGGATGTGCCAGGATTCTCTCGTAGATCTCAGCAGGCCTGCAAGGTATCCATGGTGCAGGAGCAGAGATAACAGAGCAATACTGTCAACCATGGTATACAAAACATATGACCAACCACACATGATGGCTATTATTTTGATAAATCTTCTCCCTGGCTAGATATTTCATGATAGCACAAAAAGCAAGTTTTCAAAGTTCCAAATCACTGATTGATAACAAAGAGATACAGAGAACCTTAACTCTTTACTGCCATTTAGTGCTCATTTGGGTTTTTACAGTCCAGATAGGTTGCTTCAAACCATTAAATCCTAGCATGTGTGATAGACTATATGAGTAATTGACAGTCCTCCAAAATAAACTAGACTAGGAAACCAAAGTTATGAATGCTAATGCTACTTTTATTATAAGATTATAATAACAGAATCCTGCAAGTCTGAATGTGCCTGTCCTCTCCCTCCCTGTCCTTCAAGAGAACTAGGTAGGGTCATGTTTGAGACACTTTCTCAAGTTATATTTTGCACTGGACTAAGATATCTTTAAAGCAGAGACATCACCCTATCAACAAAAATGCGTATAGTCAAGGCTATGGTCTTCCCAGTTGCAATGTATGGCAGTGAAAGTTGGACCATAAAAAAGGCTGAGCGCCAAAGAATTGAGGCGTTTGAACTGTGGTGCTGGAGAAGACTCCTGCGAGTCCCTTGGACTGCAAGGCAATAAAACCGGTCAGTCCTAGAGGAGATCAACCCTGACTGCTCTTTAGAAGGCCAGATCCTGAAGCTAAAACTCAAATACTTTGGCCACCTAATGAGAAGGAAGGACTCACTGGAGAAGAGCCTAATGCTGGGAAAGATTAAGGGCAGTAGAAGAAGGGGACGACAGAGAAGGAGGTGGCTGGATGGAGTCACTGAAGCAGTAGGTGTGAGCTTAAATGGACTCCAGAAGATGGTAGAGGACAGGAAGGCCTGGAGGAACGTTGTCCATAGGGTCACGATGGGTCGGACATGACTTCGCAGCTAACAACAACAACAATACCTCGGAATACCTCGGGGACCACCTGCTGCCGGCGTCGACTCCCCTCCGCCCCGTGCGTTCCCACAGATAGGGCCTCCTCAGGGTGCCTCCAGTCAGAGAATGTCGGCTGGTGGCCCCCAGGGGGAGGGCCTTCTCTGTGGGCGCTCCGGCTTTGTGGAATCAGCTGCCGGTTGAGCTCCGGATGGCACCGGATCTCCGCTCCTTCCGGCACGGGTTAAAGACCCATTTATTTGAACAAGCTGGCCTGGCCTGATGGGGAATCACTTAGGGTTTTAATATTTATATATATTTTTTATTGTTTTTTTATTGAGGGCAATAATTTAATTCTTTTTTTAACTTTTGTACTTTTGTAGTTTTAAGATATGCCCTGTTCACCGCCCTGAGTCCTTCGGGAGAAGGGCGGTATAAAAATTTAATTAAATAAATAAATAAATAAATAAACAAAGATATCTTTTCTCTGACTGTTCTCTTGGTTGAGGCTCTTCCTTCGGTTCCTCAAGGCTATTGTTACTGCTTCTTACAAGAATCCACAAACTTGTCCCCAGTAAGTAATCATCCAACAACCCCTATTTGAAAACTTCACTCAGAAGAGAGCTGAGCAGCGTTGTCCCTTTTGTTTGGCATTTCCAATGCTGGGGATTGAACCCCTAAGTTCAGTCCTCCACTGAATGGGAAGCCTGCATTCTATTGCAGAGCCACAGTCCTTGACAATACAATTCATGGTAGTGGGAGCTGGGAGATCAGATGCTACCTCGGTCTTGGCAATCCTTTGTCGTATGTGATTTACACAAGGCATTCTGCATGCTGTTAATGAAACAGTTGACAACCGCAAATTAGGACCTCAGAACAAAATTATCTCCAGATGAACATCCCTAAGGAGCAACAGCTCTTGCAATCTCAGCTATGCTGAGGTGGCATCAGGTTGTAGCTGGGAAGAAGGTCTAAATCTACATGGAAATGTGGTGATCTTAAAAGCTCTGAGAGAAGGGAGAAGAAAGCAGCAAAGTGCCCCAGAGGAAAAAAAAAGTCATTGCTATATTACCTGACTAACCTTCTGTGTTTTTCTCTGATGTAAAGTGGGTTTTAAAAGGAAAAAGATGAGATATCGTTCCTCCTTTGATTTTCAAATCTCCTTTTCCCTTTCTCTCTCTCTCTTCCTCCTTAGAAAAATGTCCAAGCTGCTCCCTGGAGCTAAATTAAGAGCAGTTTGAAGTTTGGCTTCTTCTGTTGAAGTAATTACGTATTAGCAGGATGTTAAGATATAGTTGTGAGTTAAGGAGGGAGTTAACTAGGAGAACAGAAGAGGAAGGATTGGTTGGTTTGCGCTTCTAGAATCACTGAAGATTTGGAAGAGTTGCAGAAATTATTTGGTCTAATGAACTGTTCAATGCAATACAAGAAAAGTTAGAGGATCCGAAAAGATAGCATTCTCATCTTCTGCTGAACTTCCCCTACGGATAATTCTCGACTTACAACCATAACTGAGCCCAAAATTTTTGTTGCTAAGAGAGACAGTTGATAAGTGGGTTTTGCCCCATTTTATGACCTTTCTTGCTGCAGTTGTTAAGTGAATCACTGCAGTTGTTAAGTTAGTAACACATTGTTAAGTGAATCTGGCTTCCCCCTTGACTTTGCTTCTCAGAAGGTTGCAAAAGGGGATCACAGGATCCTGGAACACTGCAGCTGTCATAAATACATGACAGTTGCCAAGCATCTGAATTTTGATCATGTGGTCATGGGAATGCTGCAACAATCATAAATGTGAAAAATGTTCATAAGTCAATTTTGTTCATTGCCATTGTAACTTTGAATGCTCACCAAATGTAAATTCAGGACTACCTGTACTCTAACTCGAGGAGTACCTGTACTCTATCTTCATGCCTGGAAAAAATCTCCCCAAGGGAGCAAATAATGATAATAACATTAAACATTAGAGTGAGGATAGGGTAGCACTTGTTATCCATGAAACTTGAATAGTTTTCAGAAGCTCTGCTCCACAGATTATTCCCTGGGTGAGAATCCCTCTAGTTGAGCTCTACCCACTGTTCTTGTAACCTTCCTGCTACATCTAGACATCCCTGACTCAACTGCTCAGGTTGACAGAAGATCCTCAAAGCTGATGGTTCTTGAGTCTCTGCAGTCAGGTGGCCTTTGGTCCATGGAAGCTTAGGAGTTCGTGGCTACCATGGTAATCCTAGTCTCGTGTAAGTCATCAAGGGCCTAACACATATCAGGGATTGCAGATTGGAAGTAGGTTTTGTCTTGTCTTGGGAGAAGGCACAAAGTGATCTGGTAGCAGAGGGCATTACCACCAGTCCTTTACCATGTCCTGGTAATCAATTGCTTTTTGGCTTGCCAATATAACCCACACCCCAATCTATTAGACTGATCTGCCCGACATGACTAGTGGATGTTTTGGACAGATGGGTGGCTATACAAATCTGATAAATAAATACATGGACCCTGAGGGCTTCCAGAGAAACCTGAGTGTGTATATGGGTCTGTTTCCCTGAGGATCTTGGAGGGAGGAGGTAGTTTGATTGAGTTGCTGCCTAGAGCGGTCATGTGATGTGGGCTTTGGAACAGAACAGAAGAGAATAACAGAGTTGGAAGGGACCTTGGAGGTCTTCTACTCCAACCCCTTGCTCGAGCAGAAGAACCTATATTATTCCAGACAAGTAGTAGTCCAATCTCTTCTTAAAAGCTTCCATTAATGGAGCACCCACAACTTCTGAAGGCAAGCCATTCTACTGGGCTCCGACATGGGGCTCCTGCATCGTGTATCATCTTCGGACTGCTCTTGCAGTGACGCCGGTGATTCAGACTATTTTTACTCTGGCCTGCCTATCCTCCTTGCCTTGGACACACTTTTTACCATCTGCCTGCCTATCCTCTCCCCTCTCCCTTTGGACTTTTGACATACCTGGGTATCGGCCACGGTGGGAGAGTGGCTGGACTTTTCCATTTGCAACCTCATAGAGGTGGGAGCTCTATGGGGTTTGCCTACCCAGAGGATATCTGGTCCACCCCCAGGAACGGAGTCTCTACCCGTTGTGAGAGAACGGGCTGCGGCCTGTCTTGGGGGCCGCCCAACTGAGTGGCAGTGAAGTTGGGTGGGGATCGAGACTTCTGTCATGTTCAATCCTCCCATGGACAACTAAGGGATGCCTATCCTGGACTGTTTGGACTTTTTTATACTTATGCGGCAATATACCAGCATGCGTTTGTACGCCCTCAGGGGTGCCCCCCTCTCCTGGGTGCGACCTGCCTCCTTAAACGTCGATAACCTTGATGACGGGCCCGAGTTTTGGGTCTCTGAGAGATGGCTGGGCAGGGGCAGGGGCTATCCATGTAAATCTAGAAAGCCTCTGATTATTTTTTTATCCAAATTTTTTATAAGGCTAGGGAGCGGGGTGGGAGATAGCGGTGGTTTGGCTATGGGGGGTGGCCGATCTACCATGGTTCAGACCAGCCTTGGGTCTGATAGCACGGGGGGAGAACGGAGTGGCGTTGTCGCCGGGGCTCATGAGCGGGTCGTGGGATTATCAATTCCCACGACGGGGAATGGCAGCAGGCGGATAGACAGGGGGCCGTATCGCTACCGGGAGGGCCGTCCCCGCTATTTGCAAGCGGTGAGGCGCTCCGACCCTCTGCTTCTTCCCCGAGATCCCGGGAGCGAGGATGTGCAGCCTCCTGAGCTCCGGCTGGTGTACCTGAATGCCAGGTCCGTGGTTAATAAAGCTCCCCTCGTTAGGGATTTAGTTGAGGGTGAGCATGCGGACCTGGCTTGCATCACGGAGACTTGGCTGGGCCCAGAGGGTGGGGTCCCTTTGGTTGACCTCTGCCCACCAGGCTTCCGGGTGCTACACCGGCCACGAGCTCATGGTAGGGGTGGGGGAGTGGCGGTTACCATTAGGGAGACCTTATGTCCGCGGGAGACCACCGTTTCTCAGATAGTCGGGTGTGAGTCTCTCTTTATGAGATTTGGTCCTGGGGCGCAGTTGGGCTTGCTGCTGGTGTACATTTCGCCTGGTCGCACAGCGGCAGCCCTGCCCGAGCTGCTCGATATCCTCTCGGGCTTGGTGGTTGAGTTTCCCAAACTTATAGTTTTGGGAGACTTCAATCTACCATCCCTGGGAGGTTCATCTGAGCTAGCTCGGGAGTTCATGGCTTCCATGGCGGCCATGGACCTGACGCAAGTAATTTCAGAGCCAACTCATGAGGGAGGCCACACCCTTGACCTGATTTTTTTATCTAGACGGTGGTTGGATGATCTTGGTGGGGGCTCTCCATTTATTATGCCCCTGTCATGGACCGATCATCATCTCCTGCGGCTGGTCTTCCGTTTTGCCACCCCCCGCCGTGGGGGCACGGAGCCAATTAGATGGTACCGCCCCAGACGCTTAATGGATCCTGATAGATTCCAAGCGGCGCTGGGGTCCCCACCTGCCTCCATTGCTCACAGCTCGGCGGATGCCTTAGTGGAAGCCTGGAAAAGGGCAGCCACTGAGGCACTTGACCGGGTTGTACCCTTGTGGCCCCTGACCCGGCGCAGATCCCAGCGAGCTCCATGGTTTTCCGCGGAGCTCCGGGAGATGAAGCGTCGGAAACGGGGCCTAGAGAGCTGCTGGAGGTCTAGCCGATCCGAACCCGACCGGTTGCGGTTAAGAACCTATATTAGGTCTTATCTCGCAGCGATGAGGGTGGCGAGGTGCAATTACTTCTCCACCCTCATCGCGTCCGCAGATAACCGCCCGGCCGCCTTGTTCAGGGTGACTCGCTCACTTCTTAATCAGGAGGTGAGGGAGGATCCCTTGCAGGGTCGTGCCGAGGAATTTAGTCAACATCTGACGGATAAAATCGCTCGGATTCGGACCGGTTTGGACTCCAGCTGGGCAGAGTCTGGCGATCAGGACACGGGCGGTCCTGTCAATGTTATCTGGGAGGAGTTTGATTCTGTGACCCCTGATGAAGTGGACAGGATTATGGGGAAGCTGAGTTCCACCACATGTTTATTGGATCCGTGCCCTTCTTGGCTGGTTTATGCAGCTAGGGAGAGGACACGAGGCTGGCTCCAGGCGGTTATATCTGCTTCTTTGAGTGAGGGTTATTTCCCCACCGTCTTGAAGGAGGCGGTGGTGAGACCTCTCCTCAAGAAGCCTGCCTTGGACCCAGCTGTATTGAACAACTTTCGTCCAGTCTCCAACCTTCGCTTTCTTGCGAAGGTTGTTGAGAGTGTGGTGGCGCATCAGCTCCCTCTGGTCCTGGATGAAGCAGATTATCTGGACCCTTACCAATCGGGTTTCAGGCCCGGGCACAGCACGGAGACGGCATTGGTCGCTCTGGTGAATGATTTCTGGAGGGCTCGGGATAGGGGATATTCCTCTGTCCTAGTCCTATTAGACCTCTCGGCGGCTTTCGATACCATCGACCATGGTATCTTGCTGTGGCGTCTCAGGGGATTGGGAGTGGGAGGCACAGTTTTTCAGTGGTTCTCCTCCTATCTCCTGGGACGCTCGCAGTCGGTGTTGGCAGGGGGGCAGAGGTCGACCCCTAGGACTCTCGCTTGTGGAGTTCCTCAGGGATCGGTCCTCTCGCCCCTCCTGTTCAACATCTATATGAAACCGCTGGGTGAGATCATTCGTGGTTTTGGAGTTGGGTATCATCAATATGCCGATGATACCCAACTTTTTATTTCGACCCCAAACCACCCCAGTGATGCCCTCGCTGTGATGTCCCGTTGCCTGGAGGCGGTTCGGGTCTGGATGGGGAGGAACAGACTTCAACTCAACCCTGACAAGACTGAGTGGCTGTACATTCCGGCATCCCGGGACATTCAAAATGTTCCATCTCTTTCTATGGGGGGTGAGCTCTTACCCCCTGTGGATAGGGCTCGCAACTTGGGAGTCCTCCTAGATTCACGGCTTACCCTGGAAGATCATATAGTGGCCGTGACTAGGGGGGCTTTCGCCCAGGTTCGCCTGGTGCACCAGTTGCGGCCCTATCTGAACCGGGATGCCCTGTGTACGGTCACTCATGCGCTCGTGACCTCTCGCCTTGACTACTGTAATGCTCTCTACATGGGGCTTCCCTTGAAGACCACTCGGAGGCTCCAACTGGTACAGAATGCGGCCGCGAGAGTTGTCTTGGGAGTTTCCCGGTACTCCCATGTTACACCTTTACTCCGCGAGATGCATTGGTTACCAGTTGTCTTTCGGGTGAGGTTCAAGGTTTTGGTTACAATCTTTAAGTCCTTACATGGCATGGGTCCGGGATACCTCAGGGACCACCTGCTGCCGGCATCAACTCCCCTCCGCCCTGTGCGTTCCCACAGAGAGGGCCTCCTCAGGGTGCCGCCAGTCAAGGAATGCCGACTGGTGGCCCCCAGGGGGAGGGCCTTCTCTGTGGGCGCTCCGGCATTATGGAACCAACTGCCGGTGGAGCTCCGGACGGCATCAGACCTCCGAACTTTCCGTCGTGGCCTGAAGACCCACCTATTTGAAATGGCTGGTCTGGCTTGACGGGGGATTATGGGTTTTAATTTGTCGTTTTAGATTTGTATTACGGTTTTTAACTGGGCATGGGTTTAATCTTTTTTAATTTTTGTATTGTCTTTTTTATATATGCCCTGTGAACCGCCCTGAGTCCCTACCAAGGAGAAGGGCGGTATACAAATTAAATAAAACTTGAAACTTGAAACTTGGTTAATTGTTCTCACTGTTAGACAATTTCTTCTTAGTTCTAGGTTGCTTCTCTCCTTGATTAATTCCCATCCATTGTTTCTTGTCTTGCTTTCTGGTGCTTTGGAACATAGGTTGACCCCCTCTTTGTGGCGGCCCCTGAGAGATTGGAAGACTGCATCATGTCGCCCCTAATCCTTCTTTTCATTAGACTAGACAAACCCAATTATTGCAACTGTTCTTTATATGTTTTAGCCTCCAGTCCCCTAATTATCTTTGTTGCTCTTTTCCAGTGTCTTAACCAAGACCTCTATGGCCTCTTGCAGTACATCCAGTGGTGAGATTCAGCCAGTTCGCACCAGTTTGGCAGAACCGGTAGCTAATTTTTTTGTTCCCCTGGCTCAGATTGGACTTCCGGAAGCAGCATCCAAACAGAGAACTGCTTGTTCACATATTTGAATCCCACCACTGAGTACATCCATCCCAGAGTGGTCCTTGGCATTCCAAATAGTTCTAGAAGATGAAACAGCAGGAAATAGGTCTAGAGTTCCATTAGAAAAAGATGAAGAATGAATCTAACCAAACACAAGTAAGACCCCCATATTAGGGATTGCATAGTAAAGATAAAGCGGCACATTTTATTTTATTTTTTTAACTCCTATCATGTGCACAGATAACTGTCCACTGGCCCATTTTAAAACATGACCTGCTAGAGAGAGTGACAAGCCATAAGGTCATCTACAAAGGCAGTGTGAAAAAAAGTTGCTTGGATTTATTCAGATCTGAATTCTGACCAGGTAATATTGAGATGACAGAAGCAAGGTCCTACCTGGTTAGCTGAGATAAGGTTGAATCTAACTCATGAAGAGGTGGGCAGGGTCTTCAGGGCTGCTAACCTGACCACCTTTCCATTAGGTCAATGTCCCACTGGCTTGTGAAGGCTGCCCATGCTGACCTTATTTAAGTACCCCTCCAAAACCTGAACTCAAGTATGTGGTGAGCCTCATATAGAATGAGCAATACTTTATTGCTCATTCCACGCATTATCATCATCATAATTAATTTGCTCTTCTTACATTGGTCAAACCTTTTAAATTGTTCACTTCCCAGGCATGATAGGATCAGGCAGCCTTAGCAATCAGATAAATCCATAAAGTCATTAAGCATATGGAAGTGAAACCATCAATATAATAAAAAGGCAAACAAAAAGTCAATAACATATAGCCATAATTAGAAACTATAATTCAGCCATTATTTCCCCCCTGAGCCACAACATTTAGACATTAATAACGTGGCTGCAGAAAGAGGACAAGACATCAGTTAATAACTTTTCCAAGCAAAGACTCTTGAAAGAGAGGGGCCCTTATTGAGAAGGCCCTGTAGTACAAAGTGCTTTGATTCAGGATTATTCAAACTGACATTCCCCCCCCCCCTTTGCTTTTTCCTCCTTTCCAGCAATCAATTCACATTCCATGGCTAAAAATCATACTCAGTGTTTCATTGAACTGATTGTCCCACCCTCCAGCCTGGCATTCTTTAGCAATATTGGACTGAAAGTCTCTTTGGCTGTGCTGGCTAGGAATTCTGGGAGTTGCAGCCCATTGTGTCTGGAGGTTGTCACTGGGAAAGACTGGGTTCCTTTTTTCCCCCCTTTCTTTTGCAGCCACCCCTCCCTTTCTCTCATAAATGAGGAATGGATTGTTGCTCTAAGACCGGGGTGTCAAACTCAATTTCATTGAGGGCCGCATCAGCATTGCAGTTGCCCTCAGGGGGCCAGGTGGGTATGGCCAGGGTGGGTGTGGCCTACTGGGTGGGTGTGGCTAGAGTGCGTATGGCCTACTGGGTGGGCGTGGCCAGCTCTACATCGTTCGCATCAAGGGTGCCTGTGGGGGCCTGGGCAGGAGTGGGACAGATCTGAGGGTCTCTGGCAGAAGGAGGGTCTCTGGGCCAGGGCCAAGGCAGTGGGGGCCCTTCCCTTACTGTTTCCAGGATGGCTTCGCGGGCCACATGAAACCACTTCGCGGGCTGCATCTGGCCCCCGGGCCTTGTGTTTGACATGTCTGCTCTAAGATATATGGAAAATTATAGTTTCAGTCTCCCGGCATGCTGAGTTACAAGGAGAGTCAACTAGCATTGGATGATAAACGAAACTCTGGAGAGCTGCCACAGGTCAGGAAAAACACGACCGACCTACGTAGGCACATTCTCTGACCTGGTATGGGGCAGCTAGTTATCATCTTCTCTACTTTTGCAAGAACCCTGTGTAGAGCAAGCTTTGAGGAAGGAGAGTGATCCTGTAAGCTTAATGGATAAATAAGTATTTAAATCCAAGCTGTTCCCTGTCTTAACCCAACCACCATCCCATAGTGCTTTTCCTGACCTCACCCATGTATTCATTTATTTATTAGCAATTTCAATTCCTAAGGTCGCCTGTTTGTGCATGATTCTGAGAAGCTTAATATGGACTTTTACCAACCTTTCGCAATTGTCAAAAGAAAGTAAAGAAAACCATGGAAATTAGATCTATATTGGAATTGTCACAAGTGGATCACAAGCATAACTGCTTATGTCTTTGGGTAGATTTGAAAAGCCTCTGCAAATGACTGTTTTGGAGATCTAGCAAGGGTGATCTCCTTTAGATGCCTACAAAAGGCAAAAGAGGTATAGGAAACAAAGACACAGTGAACAGTTTAACCAGCACAATTTATTTAACTACATAAAGTTATTTTAAACCAGGCCAGAGAATTGTAAATCATGCATCACCTAAAATGTGATTCCTCAACTTTTCAGTAAATGAGAGATGGAGAATCTATTCTAAGAGGCTCCTCCCAGGTTTTCTGGGGGACTGTCTTCTCCCAGTTGTTTCTACCTGTCCAATCCTGTCCAGTAGGATGGGCATGCTCTGGGTCCCATCAGCCAGTGAAAGTCAGCTACCAGGAACCAGGAGGTGTGCCATTTCTGCTGTAGTGCCTGCAACATTTTTCCTCCAGGGATTAGGATAGCCCCAATCCTGGTTATGTGCCTAGGCCTGGGGTCCCCAATGTGTGAAGGCCCCATTTCTGGTTAGGTTAGCTTCTATGAATTATTTTTCTTGGCTAATGTATATATTTAATTTTCTTTTTGTATTGTGATTGTAATTTGGTTTTAATTGATTTTGACTGAAAAGCAAAGTCAATGGGGGAACTGGATTTGCTTAACAAATATATAAAATTAGGCACAACTCACTTAAAATTGAATCATTTAGCATGGAAGTTCCAGTCCCAATTGTGGTTGTAAGTAGAGGACTACATATGTACACACAGAGACACACACAGACATACATGTGTGCACGTGCACGCATGCGCGCGCACACACACACACACATCTGATAATTTCACTTATGCACACACTGTAAAAAAAACTAGGCATCAATTTCAAAAATGTTTTTAAAGTATTGTCTTAAGGTGGGGGTCTGAAACTAATTATAAGGAAAGTGGCATTCCTGCACATGTGCAGAGTGAACAGCCACAGCAGTATCAGATCTGGAATCCAACAAATAAAGGGATAGATTGCAAGAAAGGCACTCAGTTCATGGAGTTATGATTATAGATAAGCATATCTGCCAATTTTGGAGTGATTGGTTTTTGTAGTTCTTTATAATCATCCATATCATTTACTTTTGACCTCAACTTTTGTAAACTGAAGTATCTGAAGCAATTCACCCATTTTTCCTCACTGGATGAGCATTGGGCAAAAGATTGCCACTCCATAATTGCTACAGGAAATGGAACAGTTGGTGAAGAAAGATGGGAGTTGTTTCATTTGGAAGTCATAATCGTCTTAAGGATGCAACTGAACAGGCATGTTTGCTCAACATGCCTATCCAAGTGAAGTGCCATTCATGGATGAATTCATGATCTAGCACAAGATAATCAAGCATCTCAAGGGCTGTTCTGATTATATCAGGAGCAGTCACCTTTGCTGATATGCCAACCATCTTTGCATCCATCAATTCCTGCTTAATTACAACTTTGCCTCCCTTTGCACCACCCATTTCATCCCATTCCCAAAACCACATGGCAAAAAGATGGTGCACTTGAGAACATTTAATGGACATTCTGGCCTCTCATCTCTATGCCTGGAGGTGAGAAACAATGTTTTGTTCAAAGGAAACCTCTCTTCTGTGCTCAGATGAGCCAGAAAGAACACAGTGAACATAAATATCTCTTTGGGAACAATGCCAATCCAGGCCTTTTGTAACCTGAACATATTGGGAGGTCAGTCCTGAGAACAAGGCACTATTATTCTGGACTGAAGCCCATCTGAGTGGATAGTGGCAGCTTGGAGAAAACGATTTATAAACCACCAGGTGAGCCCAGAAGACCAGGAGTAAGTAACTCCTCCAGAGGCACTCAGGTATGCTGTCTGCCTGCTGGTTCACCAAGAATGTTGCCTCATATTTTTTCCTGGACATTTTGACACCTGAGTGAAAGAATCTATGTTGTCCCAGAGAAAGCAGCAAAGCCAGAGGCTCAAGAGACTGCTAGGCACCTGAACGACGACGCCACAGAGCAGCAGGATCAAGTCTGCTTATTTATGCGTCTCCTTTGCTGATTAATTTAAAGAGAGATGCCAGTGTCTTCCATTGATTAGATTAAAGGAGCTGCATGCAAATGCTTGCTTGATTGCCAGTTCCCACCCTACCAGCTGCACAGCAATTCCTAACCCAGTTGAGCTGTGGACTAGAAATCCATCCTCTTCAAGCTTCCTGCCTGTGGATGATGGGAATCAGAGACCTGCAATCAGGGGATGCTTTATTAGCAAAGATGGCAAAGTTTAATTTTCGTAGAGAGTAGATAGCTTTATACAACAAAAAGAATGCATGGAATGAATAATATAAGTTAGGAATACTGTTAACTATTTAATATACTATAGTATATTATTGAACAGTATGGTAATACTGTAGTACAATCTTAAAGTATCTATGAGGCTAGTGTTTGCATGAAAATGTAAAGACAGGCTTTATTTAGAAAATAGCCTGAATTAAGTCAAATGAATACATGAACAGGAAGAAAGAGAAAGAAAGAAAGAGAGAGAGAGAGGGAGGGAGGGAGAGAGAGAGGGAGGAAGGAAGGAAGGAAGGAAGGAAGGGAAATTGCAATAGCACTTAGACTTATATACCACTTCACAGTGCTCTGCAGCCCTCTCTAAGCAGTTTCCAGAGTCAGCATGTTGCCCCCAATGATCTGGGTCCTCATTTTACCAATCTTGGAAGGATGGAAGGCTGAGTCAGCCTTGAGCCGGTAAGAATTAATCTTTTGGCAGACGGCAGAATTAGCCTGCAATACTGCATTCTAACCACTGCACCACCACACCTAAGGAAGGAAGGAAGGAAGGAAGGAAGGAAGGAAGGAAGGAAGGAAGGAAGGAAGGAAGGAAGGACTGACTTGGAAAAGATAAATAATAAAAGCTTCAAGAGGATCAGTCAAGCCAATAAGAGGCGTGTTTCAGCCTTCCCAGGTAGAACTGTCAGGAAACACAACCAGACAAGCTTAGTTTACTTTATTGTAAAACTGTATTAACAGAATCTTGCCAATTTAAAAATGCAAATCTCCTGCCATCACCTTTACAGTCTGAGAACATTTTGGGAGCAGGGGTGTCCTTTCTGAGTCTATTTCTCCATCTATTAGGCAGCTGTGGGCTATGTCCTCTCTTATCTGACTATTCGCTAGACTGAATCTCCTCCCTACGTCTCCCAAAGTTGTTCTCACATACCATTACATCATGTTACTTAGGCAGTGATCACAAAAGCAATGTCACTGCAATTTTACTTGCATTTCTATTTGCAGTGCGACATTGCACACATGCCCCAAAGGGATGGAGCTTGCATTGTGACACTGCTTTCACCAATGTGACAAAAGTTATGGGAATCTGCAGATGTTGCTGTGTGCACACAAAATGTTGTAGCTGAGCAAAGGAGAAAATTATGCAGAATCCCTCTGCTAACAATCTCTACATCTACATAAGTGGTCAATAGTGTTATAGGTGCTGAAGGTAGATACTAAATGGCATTGCTACAGATTTATGAGAATTATGCTTAGATCTAGCCTGCTACTCTCATGTCAGGAAGGCATCCAGCCAGTAAATGTTCAGCTCCATCCAGTTTCCCCTTCTCCCCCACTTCACCCCAAATTAAGGGATTACAGGGTCGTAAAAATGGAGTTTTATTGTCCTTCCCACTCTTGACTAAGGAGCTGGCAGAGATTCAACCGTAGAACAATCAATTTCCCCAGACATGTTTGGGCTTCTACAAAAAGGCTTTTTTTTTCCAAATTGTCCTTGGAAAAGTCTTAAACTCACTTTTTTTTCTTTGATCCTCTGGTGTTGTCTCATTTGTTCTCAGCCCCAGTGACTGGAGAAAAGAAAGTAAATGTAACAAAATATTAAAAGGAACTGAAAGAAGAGAACATCCACTGAAGTTTAACTGATAATAGTAGGAACTGTTCTCCTTAGGCTGCAACATTTTTGCAATCCATTCGGGTATGTTAAGATATGTTCCATGCCAGCCTTCAGGGAAGTAAATTGCACATGTTCAAATTGCAGGATTTATTTTGATGCTCAGGAAAAAAACCAAACCACTTGTAAACCATCCAGAATAACAAACCTGCGTTTCCAAAAGCTCTTTTGGTGTCAAATAGGTGCCACCTGGTGTCAAATGTGAGAATCTTCATGGGTGCACATTATTACTAATCAGAAAGAAGTACTTCCCTTATTAGATATTAATAAAAGAGGAAAACTTGTAATTTACCTACAGCTGATGCTTAAGGAATAGAAGAAGCAGATAAGATGGCTAAAAGATTGTATCATGCACAAAAATAAGGTTTTGTCTCAAAATATACAAATGCAGCCAACATCCAGGAAACTGGTTAGAAATATGTTCGGAAGATCTCTTAACATCTCTTGAGCTGTCATAATAGCCTATTGGTTTCTATCTACTGAAACATATGTTTACTTTAATATATTTTCTCAGTCTTTACATAAAAAGAGTCTTAAAAAGGAGCTCTCCTCACAGATTAGGGCACAGCTTTAGAATTCTTCATAATTTTGTCAACATCTACTATCTGAGTTAAGGAAATTGAGCATGTTTCCTTGTTTATATAAGGACTTTTCAAATTGTTTGTAATGGATTGTGCATTTGTAGTTAAAGTTTATTATTAAATATGATGCTGTCACTGTATTTTCTTTTTTAAGCAACCTTGGAAATTTGTAATTGGGAAACGAGTGATAAAATCCACACAAATCTTGCCCATTTAACATTTGCATTCTAAAAATAATTACCCCATTGTTTTTTTCAATTATAAGAACACATTTTGAAAGATATTAAAGATACAGAATCCTGTGAAGACAGAGTTTAAACTTCAGAGTATTTTTTTAAAGAAGCACCCCTAAAATTTTGTGTACAAGTAAAACACAATTTCATGCTATAGGATCATGTCGATATATCATGAAATGACTAAGGTAAAGGTAAAGGTTCCCCCGCACATGCGTGCTAGTCGTTTCCGACTCTAGGGGCCGGTGCTCATCTCCATTTCAAAGCCGAAGAGCCAGCGCTTGTCCAAGGACGTCTCCATGGTCATGTGGCCAGCATGACTAGACGCCAAAGGCTCACGGAACGCTGTTACCTTCCCACCGTAGTGGTCCCTATTTTTCTACTTGCATTTTTTACGTGCTTTCGAACTGCTAGGTTGGCAGAAGCTGGGACGAGTAACAGGCGCTCACTCTGCTACGTGGCACTCGGGATTTGACCCACCAAACGGCCGACCTTCTGATCCACAAGCTCAGCGTCCTAACCCACTGAGCCACCGCGTCCCTTCATGAAATGACTAGGTGGCACCAAATTTAAGTTATACCTGTTTGGATGAAAGAGTTTCCTGCCATTGTTTAGTCTTGATTGGAAAGAGACAACGAAGTTGTAACCTAACTTGTAAATGACATCAAAGCTTTCAATGGCTCATGAAAATGTGTGTCCTGCAGATAGATCAAATCACTCATCAGATAGCTGCAAGTCAAAGCACGCTACACACTCCCAACTCACAATTACCCTCAATATTTTAGTGACAATTGGATTGTTCCAAGGATCCTGCACAAGTTTAGTTCAGACATGCTAGAATTTTAGGACCAAAAAGGTTGAAAACATCAGTTTGAATATTAGGTTCAGTTTGAACATTAGGCTCAAACCTATTTGTAACTTGTCTGAATAAAAAAGAAGAAAATCCTGAATCCTGTTGACTTCTTTCAGAATTATTGCTTTTCTTCCCTTTCCTCTCCCCTTCCTCAGGAAATCTGTTTCGTTTTTCCTCCAGTTGTTGAGCCTCTCTGAGGATTTCAATTTATGTGTGTAATCATCTGTGTGGGAATAGCAAGCAGCAGGTCATCTGAGTCACCCAAATAACTGATTTTCCTGAGGGGAGAGAAGAGGGTCACCAGCCACTATATTAAACTTACCTTGCAAAAGAACTCTTAGCATAGTTCAGAGACCAGAAGGGATATAAATACCTGAGCATTTACTCCATCCACCCATTGCTCTACAACAGGGGTCTTCAAACTTGGCCCTTTTATGCCTCATGGACTTCAACTCCCAGAATTCCTCAGCCATGCATGCTGGCTGAAGAATTCTGGGAGTTGAAGTCCATGAGTCATATAAGGGCCGAGTTTGAAGACCCCTG
Organism: Vipera ursinii; assembly: GCF_947247035.1. NCBI lineage: Eukaryota > Metazoa > Chordata > Lepidosauria > Squamata > Viperidae > Vipera > Vipera ursinii. The sequence continues at coordinate 342,103,111 of NC_139512.1, read as the reverse complement.
CTCTACAACTATCAGAGCACCATTCAGTATTGAGGGGTCCTTGGTGCTCCCTGTTTTCTTGCAGATGTTTCATTACCCAAGCTAGATAATATCATTGGTGTACTGAAGGATGTTACCCAGTTGGGTAACGAAACATCTGCAAGAAAACAAGCAAGCTCAGAAAGCACCAAGGACCACTCATTTCAACCTGGAGCTACAAATGTTCTCTTTTATTGATACCATTAGATATTATCTTATTGTTTGGGCCAGGTGTGCACCTCTATCATTTCCTTTTAATGGTGCATATGGGTACGTAGTGTTGACAGAAATGGAGCCAACATGGAACACCGTCAGCTGATCTCTGAATGGGAGCATTCCTATTTGAAATGGGATTCGATAACATTTGGTGTGTGCTTTATTCCATTTTTAAAAAATGGAATATTTTGTAATGGTCTGCAAAACTGTTCTAGGGTAATGTGGATACATAATTTGTTTATTCAGTATGTAGAACTCTCTAATTGGCATGACTCAAGAAGCTTTTGTATGCCAGTTGATGGTATTAAAGACCAAAAAGTACCTGATATGGCCAATGTTTTCAAAGCTTAGCATTTTGCAAACACTAGAAGTACATTGCTATTGTTTACAATTTTAATAGATTTATATATGATCCTGATTTTACTAATGTTGTTTTAATTGTTGATTGGAAGATGCCCAGAGTTTGACATAAGATGGGTGACTATATAAATATTTTAAATAAATTGTGAGAGCCTGGTGAAATCAAAGAGGTGTTTTTTTTCTTATAGAACCCTGCCTTTTCTTCTAACTGTGGTCAAAACAAAATTCTCTTCCACATGCTCTCATGTGTAGGAATACCAATTGCTTTGGAGATATTAGCAATGTATGCCCAGTTTTGGTAAACAATCCAATTCTTCTTGGCCTGAATTCACAGCTGACTATTTTCAGAGATGATTCATTAGTAGTTCTTCATCAAACTGAAATGAGATATCAAGTCGGAGCCCCAGGTTCTTGGCCCTGCTAATCTTCAACTTTTTAAACTAACAATGTGAATGAAAAGTTGCAGGACGTGCTTTTTAAATGGGCAGATAACTTTAAACTGGGTGGGATACCTAATCCTCTGGGAGACAGAAACACAATTCAGAGGAACTTTGATAGATTAGGGCTAAAAAGAAGTAAGTAAAATTTGATAGAGACAAATTATATCAAATGATGTTGTACAGGTTCTATCTGGCTGGATAATGTTACACGAGAAAAGGGTCTATAAGGTCTAAAAGGAATTATTGGTAATCAAAAGCTGAACATGAGACAGCATGCAGATGCAAAACAGATAGACACTGTTTTAGACCACATTAATAGAAATTTGGTTTCAGAGTCATGGTATCTAAAGGTCCTTCACTCTATTCTGTACTGGTGAGACCCCCACCTTGAATATTGTATCCAGTGACTAAGGCCACATTTTAAGAAAAATGTGGAAAAGGTGCAAAAGAAAAAAGCAATGAGAACGATGAGTAGACAAGAGATTGAGATTTATAAAATGAGAGGGAGGCAACTGGAAAGGTTCAGCCTCAGGGAGATAATTGAAGGAGGACCTGAAGAGTATCACAAAGAAAGAAGGCCTTCTGTCCTTCTGGAGGACATGGAATAAATTATTTTGTTTACAGGAAAGCTGTTTCTTGTTGAATAGTAGGAAAAACTGTCTAAGTGAGAGTATTTAAATGTGAAATCAGTTATCCTGGAAAAAAATATTTATATCTGCCTTTATTATTTTTTACAAATAACTCAAGATGGCCAACATATCCAACACATCTCCCTACTTTCCCCACAACAATAACCCTATGAAGTGAATTGGGCTGAGAGACAGTGACTGGCCCAAGGGCATTCAGCTGGCTCTCATTAGGCATGGCTAGAACTCCCGCTTTCTAACCTGGGGGTCTTAACCTCTAGACCACAGGTCTGCAACCCGCGGCTCCGGAGCTGCATGCGGCTCTTTCAGCCGTCCCCTGCAGTTCCCAGTCCTCTGCCATGTGCAGTCCAAAAAAAAAAAAGTGGGACTAAAAAAGTTCAACCAATCAATTCAAATATGCAGGGTAGGTGCATATCTCGCTTTGGCTCCACTCTTCAGTCAAACCCTGTTCTGCACATGCGCGCATGTACGCACATGCGCATACAGTTTGTGCGGCTCCCAGTTTTTCCTTTTGTGAGGGAACCGGTTCCGAGTGGCTCTTTCACTGTTTCAGGTTGCTGACCCCTGCTCTAGACCAAACTGGTTGTCAAAATGTAGTCTTTCCTTCATTTGGATACCTTCAAGCAGAGGTTGGATAGGGATCTGTCAAGGATGCTTTAGTGTGGAGTCCTGTACTGAGCTGGACCTTGTAGGCTAAAAACCCTCTCCTAACTTTGATTCTATGAAGTGCCTTCCATGTGTGAGACCCAGACAGTGATGTCAGCAGGAGGCATCAAAAGAGTCAGACTGATGGAAGCAGCATTGCTGTATCATGCTGAAAGTCCCAAGTCATGTGCCTGTCAAAAAGGGGATGCACAAAAATGTGATGCTTCTTTTTCCACAGGAGCCTATGGATGCCCAGAGACCCATGCTTGTCCTCCCAGTTCTTATCTAAGTCCTTGGCAGAGATCCAGCTATTGAGCTGGAGTCAGTTCTTCCTTATATATAATTCTTTATCGGATCCTCTCTTTCCAGAAATATAAATGCATGTAGTCTATAAATCTAGACAGGGCTAACAATTTTCTCATACTCATACCAGTATTTTCTCCCTTTTCTTGGGAGGGCCAGAGACGACATCCATCCTAAGAAAAGCCCTCAGCAATCACCCAAACAGCAATCACATGAGCTTAAAGTTGGTGAGAAAGTACCTTGAAGTACAATTGTCTAATTTTAGGCTGTTTAGAGAGGTTTATGGATAGAAATGGGAAATCTACTTACCAGAGACTTCTTATTTCTATTTCCAATGTGATTTTTTTTTAGCACAACATTTGTGCAGTTAAAAATTTGGTTGTTTTGCTACCCAATTTTGGAGCAAAGTTCAGAGTTTTGGACAGGTAGCAAATGGTTTCAAAATGAGAAATGAGGATCCCATTGATTAGTTTGGACAAAGCAATTATTAGTATGACCATTCCTTTTAACAGAATAGATGGCCTGATCTATACATGTCAGCCCTGTTCAGTAGACAAGAGCAGAAATTCAATTTCACAGGACGACTAGAGCTACACTTTATTGAGCTTGGCTATAATAACAGAATTTTGCAAGTTTGATTGCCGAGACCTCACCCTCCTTCTTATACTCAAGTGGATTAGGGAGGTGTCTGCCCAAGCTGCTTCTGAATATTATTTTATTTCTCAGGACCTATAAAATATTTTGGACCTCTTTGCTTTGGCAACAATTCTTTCATATTTCTATCAAGATCACTTCCCTTATCCTCTATACTAGTGTTTCTCAAACGTGTACGAATAACAGAATAACATAGGTGGAAGGGAGGCCCTTCAATCCAAACCGCTGCTCAGGTAGGAAACCCTATACCATTTCAGAAAAATGGCTGTCCATTCTCTTCTTAAAAACTTCTAGTGTTGGAGCATCCACAAGTTCTGGAGGCAGGTTGTTCCACTGATTAATTGTTCTAACTGTCAGGAAATTTTTTCTTAGTTCTAGGTTGCTTCTCTCCTTGACTAGTTTCCATCCATTGCTTCTTGTCCTGCCTTCAGGCGCTTTGGAGAATAGCTTGACCCCCTCTTCTTTGTGGCAGCCCCTGAGTTATTGGAACACTGTTATCATGTCATCCCTAATCCTTCTTTTTATTAAACTAGACATACCCAATTCCTGCAACCGTTCTTCATATATTTTAGCCTTCAGTCCCCTAATTTGAAAGTTGTCAACTTTAATATGAGTGTACATCTATTCCCAGAATTCCCCAGGAAGCCATAAATTCTTCTAACCCAGCCATGGGTTGAGGTCTGCCCATCTTAAAGTTGACAAGGTTGAGAAACAGTGCTCTATACCATAGGTATCAATTTTATTAGACAACAGAATGAGGTTGAAAGACTCAGAAGAATCATTCTTCATCCTAATTTGTTCAATAATGCACTATCATGGGGTACCCAATCTGAGAGCTGCTGAAAGCTTCCTGGACATTTGGAAGGGCAAAAAAGTCAACATGGCAGCCATAATTGTGTGATCAAATTCCTGCTCTTTTGGATTACACTGTTCTGGATGCCATCTTGACGTTTTGAGAGAGCCCTCAAAGTGCAGGCAAATTCTGTCCATAGCCTGGAGTTGGATCCTGATGGGACTCAAGGTTGACTCAGCCTTCCATCCTTCCAAAGTCAGTGAAATAAGGCCCTAAATTTTGGGGGCAATATGCAAATAATGCTTCTATCTTGTAAACCATCCAGAGAGTGCTGTAAAGTGCAATAGGGAAGTATATAAGCCTAAATGCTATTGCTATTGCTATTTTGACCAAAATTGCCCTCAAATAGGAATGGTTAATGTACAAAAGGGGAACATTATATTAATCATACTGAATTCATTTATTTTATCTTCATTCATTTACATCTCAGTTAAATCAAATGTGCCTTTCATTCTAGTCTTGTCTACTTATTGGTCTTGCCAGATTGGTCTCCTGTGTTTAGAGAGCTCCTCTTGGTATGCCACGCAATGGCTAAATGCAACCCTAGCAGAAAAAAAGTATAGCAAAAGTATAAACTTGCATACATGTATAATGGATAGCATACATATTGCATACATGTACAATGCGTAGAACTACTAGTGGCTGAATTTGTCTTAAGGTTGTTAGGGCAAGCTACACAGCACACCTGTGAAGTGTTAATACCACTTTACAATGCCTTGGTAAGGCCACACTTGGAATACTGCATCCAGTTTTGGTCACCACAATGTAAAAAAGATGTTGACATTGAAGAAAGAGTGCAGAGAGGAGCAACAAAGATGATCAGGGGATTGGAGGGTAAAACATACTGTATAAGGAATGGTTGTTAGAATTGGGTATGTCTAGTTTAATGAAGAGAAGGATGAGGGACATGATAGCAGTGTTCCAATATCTCAGGGGTTGCCACAAATAAGAATGGGTCAACATATTCTCCAAAGCGCCTGAAGGCAGGACAAGAAGCAATGCATGGAAACTAATCAAGGAGAGAAGCAAGCTAGAACTAAGGAGAAATTTCCTGACAGTTAGAACAATTAATCAGTGGAACAACCTGCCTCCAGAACTTGTGGATGCTCCAACACTGGAAGTTTTAAAGAAGAGAGTGGACAGCCATTTTTCTGAAATGGTATAGGGTTTCCTGTCTGAGCAGGGGGTTGGACTAGAATAGATGACCTCCAAGGTCCCTTCCAATTTTACTATTCTATTCTATTCTATTCTATTCTATTCTATTCTATTCTATTCTATTCTATTCTATTCTATTCTATTCTATTCTATTCTATTCTATTCTATTCTATTCTATTCTATTCTATTCTATTCTATTCTATTCTACCTTCTCCTTCCTAAAAGCACGACCAGCCCAGGAAATAGTCTATCACTCACACCAGATTTGGAAGATCCATTGCTGGAGTAAATTTTATTTGGATGTGCACTAGAGAGAACGAATTTCTCCCTCTCATTGGTGATTTTTTAAAATCTCCAACAACCCCCCTTAAAATTTCAATAAGGATTTCCCAGCCTTTTCCCCAAAAGCAAATTCAGAACAGCCTTTAGAGCAAGCAGGACCCTTGGTTATTTAATGTCAGAGAGTTTTAAAGAATTATTGCAGATCAAGAGAGGCTGCAGAAAGGCTGGATTAAGAAGCATATTAAAATAATTATCCCAGTCCAGCTTTGCTTTATGTTGGACATAAAGCAGAACAAATATTCCAAGAATGGAAGGATTAAAGACTAATTTTGATCACGTGACCATGGGGATGCTATAACGGTCATAAGTGTGAAAACAGTCACAAGTCACCTTTTTTCATTGCCGTTGTAACTTCAAATGTGTTCTGTACCAGCCTACTACCGGCCCTGCAGAAAAGGCAGGGACAACCCCTTTACAAGAAGGCAAGAGGCTGGAACTAAGCCTGCCAAATTTATGGACACAAAAGCAAGCAGAGCAAAACAAAACACGAACCATGAAACAGGAGCTATTCAAATGGTTGCCTTCAGCAAACCAGCCCTCCCACACATTTCCCTTTTAAACAGTTCAAGGCGTGGCTTCTCTCTGCCTCCTTCTGAGGTGCCCCATTGCCTTCCTCTGTTTACTCCTGCTTGACTGCCTCCTGCGTCGGGCGTCCTTGAACAGGGCCAGCTGTGGGTCATCTTCATCCATGCTGTCAGGCTCACACAGCTAGGTCTGCGTCGTAACCAGATGGGAGGGGCCTGGCTGAGGGCTCTGCGGAGCCTCAAGGCTATCCTCATCAAGCTCTCCAACACCCCCCCTCCTCCTCCTCTGAATCGTCCGACCCAACTGCCGAACCCACAGGCTGACCCTGAATCACAACAAAATGGTCACTAAACAAACTGTTGTAAGTTGAGGACTATCTGTAATGTACAGGGACTCTGTGAACTGGGGCCCCTTGGGAGATGATCTTCCTCTGCCTCCAGCTCCCTGGCAGTGGAACATTGTCACTCTGATTATTCTGACCCCGGATGATCAGAAAACAGACAGGCGGGGATTTCTCTCTCTCTCTCTTCCTTGCCTGTTTCACTCCTCTTTCAATTCTGCTAGTTAAAGGAAGCTGGTGTGTTTTCAGGGTAGTTCTGGGGGGAAGTGAAAAGGACAGGGACACCGACATGCAAAGGTCCTTGTTTGGAGTAGATTTTGACTCCATCTGGAAGAAATCTCATCTCTTGTGAGCAGCCACAATTTCATAGCAGTCGAATTTTTGATTCCGAAGTCTCGTTAGGAGAATTGTGTTGTCATCCCCATTTTTTAAATGAAGTTTGACTGGCTTTGAAATATCTCTTTTCCCAGAAATATCACTTACAGCTATAGATATGTAGACATGGATTTTTTTTTTTAATCAAAGCGGTTGAGAGCAACATGATTATTGATTCTTCAGAGTATCTCATTGTGTGCATGTTGGGTTTTTTTTGTTGTTTTTTGTTCGCTGGTCATTGATCGCAAATTCAGACTTTGACTTTGAGCATCTCATTGACTTGACTCTGCTAATAGCCATGTCCCTCTTCTTCTCTCCGTCTCCCCTACACATTATCTGCATTCGCATGATATGCTGAACCTTCTTACCTAATAAATTTAATGGTGCTAACAAAATGGGATGATTTTCACAAAACAGTAAGACCCAGAGACTAAAACTAGCCAACAGTACCATGTTATGTGAATGTGGCCAATAGGTTTTTAATTTTTCTAGTTAAGCATATTGTGTGACCACTGTGCGTTTGTTTGTTTCTTTGTGTTTCTTTCTGTTTCCTCTCCCTCTCCAAATTATGGGGTAAATTCATTTTTTTCAGTTGGAACAAGTGTGTCATTTGATTTATCTTACAGAGAATCTAGAACTAATTTAGAGAGATAAGAAAGTGCAGTGGTGTGTGTGTTTGTGTGTGTGTGTGCAGGTGGGCAGGGGTGTGTGTGTGTGGGTGGTGAAGAGATTTAAAACCTGACCCTGAGCTTTTGACTAGGATCATTTATCATTTCCTGTCACAGAATGGAGTGTGAAAGGCTTTATGGCATTAGGCAGCGGAGTGACAAAACTACAAATGATGTTGTGGCACTTTTGTGTCAGGTTTCTTTTCCTGAGTTGTTCCCCACTCCCATGGCGCTGTTTCTCCTTCCTCTGGCTTTGATTTAGCTTCTGTCCATGATTTGGTGGCAAACAAGCGGTATCTGCAGAATATGGTCCAAAAAATTAAAATGCGGGCCATAATGGGGCATTGCCTATAAAAAAAACAGGTGAAAATTTAATAGCATTATTGTGACTTCCATCTTGACATTCTGGGGAGAATTTCCTCAAATGACATTTGGATATATAGTTCGTGGAACTTTGTGGCATGATCTGTATTCTGCCCTAACATCAGGGTTTTTTTTTTTTAAAAAATCCTATTTCAAACACAGGTAGTCCTTGACTTACAATTATTCCTTTAGTGACCATTCAAAGCTACAATGGCACTGAAAAATTGACTTATGACTGTTTTTCACATTTACAACCATTGCAGTATCCCCAGGGTCATGTGATCAAAATTCAGACGCTCGGCAACTGGCTCATATTTATTATGGTTGCGGTGTCCCAGGGTCATGTGATCATCTTTTGAAAACTTTTCACAAGAAAAGTTAATGAGGAAGTCAGATTCACTCAGCTGTGTTGCTAACTTAACAGCTGCAGTGATTCACTTAAGAACTGTGGCAAGAAAGGTCATAAAATGGGGCAAAACTCACTTAACAAATATCTCATTTAGCAACAGAAATTTCAGGCTCAATTGTGGTCTTAAGTCGAGGACTACCTGTATGTAATAACTAGTTCACCTGCTTTTCAATTGTTTTGACATCTGACCGAATGGGCAGACTCCACTATGGTTGTATGTCAAGGATTGCTTATATATGAATAATGTTGCTTCAGAATCATAGCTCAAACTGGCCTTATTGATTTATTTATTGAGTCCAATAGACTCTGAGCAGTGAACAAAACTAAAAAAGGACATAAAGTGAGAAACATTAAATCAGCAGGCACCCAAGGCTCAAATATTCTGCTGACAAAACCCACAAAACAAAAGATCGACTCCAGGCCTGGGACTGTCCAAACCACAATCCATTGTTGCAACTAAACTGTGAAAAGAACCCGATTTTCTTGGTGCCTGGGTGGCCCCTGGGATTGTTCTCCCTGACTTCCTTAAAAACACATTCCTTTGAATGTTCTACATGAGAAGAACAGCTGAAAACAGCCTATGAAATTGGGGTAACTGGAACAAATAGGGTAATGCTGTCTTCCTCAAAACTGTGTCCTGCAGTTGTGCAGGGCTACAAATTTCCAGCTAATGACCCACTGAAAATATTCTTGAGATCGTTTGTTGTCTTTATTAGGATACAACATGATTTACCAACATATGATATTTTATTTCTTCCATCTGACCGTTTTGGAACAATGCAAGGTGTAACATTTAGGTCTGCTTTTGAAAATAGCCTGTACATTTCATTTAGTTTCAATGCAGAGCAGTTAAACTGAGAACTGTGGGTATAATTGCCCTTTGCTACTTTAGCCATCTGTATGGGCTCGGGTCCATTTCCAGAGTCATTCATTCATGGGTGCTCATATTAATGTATAAAGCCCCAAATGCTTGTGCCATTTGCTTGGAAAAATGTCCCCTCCCATATGTTTTTATTAAACCCCCAAAATCTCAACTTAAGACCTCTGTTCTGGCACTGTTGCCCAATAAGACATGGCAGACAACTGCCAGGGTGTGATACCAAGGGTATCTGCAAGCAAGACAAAAATGATGGCAGCCACCTGGCAATTACAGGCCAGGTGGAAGGAAGACCAGAAAATTGGTTTTTCAATGATTGATGAAAATCTGGTAAAGCAAATTAGAGATCAAGGTCAAGCACATATTAAAAGGATATATCTTGCATTGATAGAAATTGATTCAGAGACAGAACTTGTTAAACACTGTATGATAAAGTGGGCTCAGAATTTTCAAGAAGTCATTACAATGGATACTTGGGAAAAGATTTGGGTGAGAAATGTAAAATTTACGCAGGCTCAAAACTTAAGAGAGAACTTTTATAAAATGTTTTATAGGTGGCACTTAGATCCTAAAAAATTAGCAAGTATGTATCCGAACTGCCAGCCCAAATGTTGGAGGTGTGGCGGTGAAGATGCAACGTATTTTCATATATGGTGGACCTGTAAAAAGGTTAAAGCTTTTTGGATTAAAATTTGGTGGAACATGCAAAAGATATTCAAGAAAAGGATAAAGTTTTGTCCGCAACTGTTTTTACTGGGCATTATCACAGATACTACCGTTGTGGACACTAAGCTGATGTTGAACTTAATTACGGCAGCGAGACTTTTAGTAGCGCAATATTGGAAGAAGGAAGAACTGCCGACTATAGAAGAATGGACTTTAAAAGTCTCCAATCTGGCGGAAATGGCAAAGATTTCAGCGTACTTGAAAGATCAGTCGCAACAGAGATATATTGTGGAGTGGAGAAGATGGATTGATTATATCCAGAATAAATATGGGACTAAAAAGTTTCATCTAGCATTTGAATAAGTATTGATGTGATATTTAAATTGCTTGTAGTTATTTTATAAGAGTTAAAGTGCGATAGATTTAATATTTTATTGTTGTTTACATAAGGTAGACTACGATTGTTTGTATATTTATACCCTGTATTAAGCTCTGGGAAGTCGGGGAGGGGGGAGGGGGAGGGAGGGGTTGGGGAGGGTTGGGGAGAGGGGAGGGGTTGGGAGGGGTTTTGTCTTTTTAAAAAATGTATTGTAAAACTTTTCAATTAAAAAAAATGATGGCAGCCACAAGGATTTTTGTGATGAAACTTAATTGTGACTGCCACTTTTTTGGAAATATCTCTAAGTAGCATTTCCTTACCTGTTGAATGCCCTCCGTAAAGAGATTCCACAGGTGCTTACAGTGTGATCTAAAACTTTCTCAACAGTTTATTCAATTTACATACCACCCATTCCACTCTGCAAGGAGGCTCTCAAAACAATCGTTTTCATGCTTTAGAATTTCAGTGTTTTCTTCCTGCATTCTTACTCTGATGTTTGTTTTCACAAAGAGGGTGGTGTTGTGTACTGGGTTCGTTGAGCAGGAATGAAGACGAGGCGAGTGAGTTCAGCAAAGATCATGGTTTATTGCTTGCAGGATCTGAACTAAAGAACAGGGCTGCAGATGCAGCAATTTATACCCTGGCCCCTAGGCGGTGGCCAATAGGTTTGAAGCAATGGCAATGCTGGAGACGGGCTGCCTGAGATGGTGGGAGCTGTTAGCTAGCTCCCTGCTACAGCAGCCTACCAGCTGTTACCACGTGGTGTTAACAAGCAAGCCCAATAAATTACACCCCTCCCCCCTTAGAACAAACAACATTATAGCAACCATAGAAAGTAATTACAGCAATACGCTTTACAAGGACTTAACAGTCGTGTGAATAGGTTCCACTTAGCAGCACAAATAAGAACTTACAACATTATAGCTCCATTGTCCATTAAAATCGCGTAGGTCAGCATTAAATACAAGGGTACATACAACAGTATAGCTTTATTATTTCAGAACAAAATCTTGCAGATAAGCAGGAGGTTTGCGTGGCCTTGTGGAATGCCTGGGGGACCCAGGCACATCCTGGCCTACCAGCTTGTCCGCCGGGCTGGGTAGACCAGTGTCTCTTAGTTCAAGTGATTCAGAGTGGCTCAGTGCTCTCTGGCTGGCCTTTCCAGGTTGGCCCACCCCAGAGTCAGTTTGTTCAGCAGAGTTAGCACAGCGGCTGTAGCCATCAGGTTGGCTTTCTCCATCAGGGGACCCATGTTGCACTTCCGGGCTCCCCTCCTGTACAGCCAACTCCTCGTTGCTCGGGCTGTGTGAGCCTTCAGAGTCTATGCATGGGCCGGCTTGGCTGCCGGTTTGTGGACCTTGGTAAGGACTTGTGATGAAGTCCTCGCTTTGTGGCCGTTCTGGGAAATGCTTCCTAAGCTGATCGATGTGGCGCCGGACAACTTGCCCACCCTCCAGCCCCACTTCATAAGAGAGGGGGCCTGACATTTTAGTAATTTTTCCAGGCACCCACAAATTCCCATGCCCATAGCTCCTTGCCCACACCCCATCGCCCACTTGCAGCCCCCTCGGGGGTTTTGGGCATGAAGCTTCTGCTGCCACCCTATCTGGATGCAACCTGTCCAGTTTTGTGATCAGTCACCTCCCCCAGCGCAGCTCTGCTGGGCTTTTCCCTGTAGCCATGTAGGGCGTGGAATGCTGGTAAAGTAAAAAATCTGCCAATCTGTGATGCCAGTCCCCAGTCACTAGGTTGACTCAGCCTTCCATCCTTCCGAGGTAGGTAAAATGAGGACCCAGATTGTTGGGGGCAATAAGCTGACTTTGTAATAATGCCACTTGGGGGGGGCAAAAGCCCTAATAAGCAGGCATATACATAGAATGAAGGCTACTGCTAAGCTTGTAAGCCGCCCTGAGTCTTCGGAGAAGGGCGGGATATAAATGGAATTAAAATAAATAAATAAAATAAATACGCTTCAGTGACTCTTTTGTGGTCTGGACCATGCGTTCAGCTTGACCATTAGAAGAAGGGTGAAATGTGGCCGAGGTTGCGTGCCTGATGAGGTTTGCTCTCAGGAATGCCTGAAATTCTGCTGCTGTAAATTGGGCTCCATTGTCAGATACTATGACGTCTGGCAACCCATGTATGGCAAAGAGTTTCCTAAGCACCTGGATGGTCCTAGCAGTAGTCATGTTAGAGACTGGAATTACTTCAAGCCATTTAGAGTGGCTGTCGACCACTATAAGGAAGAGCTGTCCCTGAAAGGGCCCAGCGAAGTCTATGTGAATTCTAGACCAGGGAGTGTGAGTCTCCTCCCACCTGTGAACTGGAGCGTGCGGCATTTCAGGCCTTCATTGTTGTCATGTGTAACATCCATGCACCTGGGCTTCAATGGCCTTGTCTAAACCTGGCCACCATAAGTAGCTTCTAGCTAAAGCTTTCATACGGACAATACTGGATGACCTTCATGCAGTGATTGTAAGACGCTGTCTCTTAGAGAGGTGGGGACTATGACCCTGTTCCCCCATAGGATGCAACCCTTGTGAGCTGATAGCTTGTGTCTTCTAGTAAAATAACTCTGAAATTCAGGGCCTGGGCTTTTATCCAGACACCCTGTGTGCACCCAAGAAAGCACTCTACTTAGTGTCTTATCAGCTGCTGTTTCTGCAGCTATGTCCCCAGCGTGGAGGGGAAACTTTGGCAAGTCCTGAATGGACAATATGCAGGCTGATGGGGCTGGATCTGGTTAAATTTGTGGCAGTGGAAGCCTACACAGGCTGTCTGCATGGCCCATTTCTTTGCCGGGTTTGTGAATCAGCTTAAACGTGTACGCTGATAAAAAAAAATAGACCATCTCAGCATTCTAGGGGATAATATATGGGGTGTCTGTTTGTCTGTGGTGAATAACCCCAGTAGCGGTTTGTGGTCTATGAAGACCATGAAGTCCCTGCTATATAAGTAGTTGTGGAATTTTTTAACTCCAGCTACCATGGCCAATGCCTCTTTGTCAATTTGAACGTAGTTACACTCAGCAGAGGACAGTGTCCTTGAATAAAATGCAGTGGGAACTTAGGTTCCATCTTTCTCTAAGTGACTCAAGACTGCACCCACCCCTTGCTAAACAGACTGGTTTAGACTCCCTGAAATGAGTGGTAGTGGAACTAACTGACAGAAGTGCCTTCAGGTCCTGAAAACTTTTTTCATGAATGCTGGTCCACTTCCAAGAAGCTTTTTTATCTAGGAGCCTGTGAAGCGGCTCTGCCACTGCAGCCTTGTTAGGAAGGAACGCATGGTAGTAGTTGAGGAGGCCCAAGAATGCTTGCAGCTCTCCTTTTGTTTTAGGGCTAGGTGCCATCTGAATGGCCTTCACTTTGGACTCCGCTTGGTGGATGCCATTAGCATCAATGCAAAACCCCAAAAATTCAGTTGAGGGAACCCCAATACTGCATTTGCTCTTTTTTAGTTTGAGGCCTGCTTCACGCAGCCTCTGCAGGACGGCTCTGAGCCTCCTTGCTAGCACCTCTGTGGATTCTCTGGCAATAAGCATGTCGTCAAAATAGGGGCAAACCCCTGGAGTGCCCTTGAGTGTGCGTTCCATGATTCCCTGAAAAATTCCTGGGGCTACACTGACTCCAAATTGCAAGTGCTTTACTCTGAAAGCCCCCCCTGTGGGTCACAATTGTCTGTGCTGCGGCTGTGGCCTCATTAACAGGTAGTTGCTGATAGGCCTGTGCCAAATCTAATTTTGCAAAAGTGGAGCCACCCTGCAAAGATGCCAGGATGTGGCTCACCATGGGTACTGGGTATGCGTGCTGTTTAAGGGCCCGGTTAATTGTGCATTTATAATCTGCGCATATTCTGACTTCCCCGTTGGCTTTAAGTGGTGTTACAATAGGAGTTTCCCACTCCCCACCATCTACTGGTTGCAAAATGCCCTGTTCCACAAGCTTGTCTAGTTCCATGTCTATTTTGTGCTTGAGGGCAAAGGTGGCCCTGCAAGGCTTTATCCTGATGGGAACCACGTTTGGGTCTAGTCTGAATGCTATTGGCGGGCCCGTGTAAGTTCCTAGGGCTGAATCAAATACGTCTGCAAAGTCCTCGCAAACTGACGCTAGACTCGCGACTTGTGTCTGGTTGATACCAGTTACTTGGATGCCTAGTGCATCAAACCAATTGAGCCCAATTAGGCTCATTCTCTGGCCCCCTACTATGACAACATCCAGGTGCCCTGAAAACCCCTTAAATTTAATGGCCAAGGTGGCTTCATCCTTGACTGCGACTTTTGCGTTCTGAAAATCTGTTAAAAGTATGTCAGAGGGCCTCAGCTTGGCCCATCTTCCACTGCGACTGTACATGAAATTAAATGTGTACCTTGGTGGAGCAGTGGGCTAATGCCTCCTTAAGTAACACCAGCTGCCTGCAATTAGTGCAGGTTCGCATCCCACCAGGCTCAAGGTTGACTCAGCCTTCCATCCTTCTGAGGTAGGTAAAATGAGGACCCAGATTGTTGGGGGCAATAAGCTGACTTTGTAATAATGCTGCTTGGGGAGGGGCGAAAGCCCTAATAAGCCGGTATATACATAGAATGAAGACTATTGCTAAGCACATTGGTTTGTGCTTAGAATTGTAAGCCGCCCTGAGTCTTCGGAGAAGGGCAGTATATAAATGGGATTTTTAAAAAAATGTGTCCAGAGAAATAATGGAAATGGTGGAGCCTGTGTCCAGCTCCATCTTACAGGGGACCCCTTGCAGCTCCACTTGAAGTCTATACTTGGGTTTAAGGGAGCATCGGGCCCCGGTACGGCAGACACTTCTACAGCTTGAGCAAAACCCTATGCTGAACAGCCCCAGGGCCCCGGTATCTCTCCTGGTCAGACCTTCGAACTGGCGATTTGATGGCCGGTCCCTCTGGCGACCTCTGCAAACTGATGCGATGTGGCCGGTTTTTCTACAGGCCTGGCAAATGGCTGTCCGGAACCTGCAGTTCGAGCATTGGTGGCGGCTGCCACAACCTGGACATCTAGGCAAGAGATCTGCCTTGTGAGTAGTCTCTTGCTGCTTGCTGCTGCGGAGCTGCTGGTCGGGTTTTCTATGCAACTTGTTGACTTTGGCATCTTCTTCTGAGTCCTCGGTGAGTTCTGCGTCCTCATGGTGGATGGCTTCTTTGTGTTGCATCATTTTGGTGGGCTGGATCGTTCAGATGGCTCCACTGGCAGCTTCGTCTGCCATGACTTCATTCTGGGCATCTGCGAACGACAGGACCTCTCTGGCAAAAAGTCTCTGCTGCAGGTCTCGGTTCTGGAGGCCGCAGATGAGCTGGTCTCGAAGTTGCTGTGCGATGTCTGAAAATTGACAGAGGCATGCAGCCTGCCTCAAGGCCGCAATGTACTCGGATGCAGTCTCTCTCGGCTGCTGTATTTGTTGTTCGAAGGCATAGCACCATGTAATCACCGACATCTTTGGTTGGAAATGTTCTCCGAACTTCTTCAGTTCGGCGTAGGAGATGGATTCCAATGGTGTGGGCACAAACAGGTTTTCGGCCAGATCGAATGTCACTGGGCTGCACACACAGAGCAGTGTGGTGGCCTTCAGTCCATCCTCTGTGACCTGGTTTGCCCAAAGGTAGTTCTCGACCTGGGACAGGTATGATGGCCATCCTTCTAGTTGCTTGATGTTGAATACTCACAGGCTTCTGACCTTGGGCATTCTGCTGGTCTTTGCTGCTGGATCTCAGCGTCTTCGAATCCTGCCTCTCCTTTGCCCAGGGATTGGTCCTCTGAGCGCGTGGTCGCTAGCGTGGCTTAGCTAGCCGACCATAGGGGGGGGGGAATTTGCTTTTCCCGCCAGGCGAACGCTGCCTCTCCCCTAGTGACTTTCAGCTTCAACGGAGAAGCAGGATCCCACCTTCGTCGCCAGTGTTGTGTACTGGGTTCATTGCGCAGGAATGATGAGGCAAGTGAGTTCAGCAAAGATAATGGTTTATTGCTTGCAGGATCTGAACTAGAGAACAGGGCTGCAGATGCAGCAATTTATCCTCTGGCCCCTAGGCGGCGGCCAATAGGATTGAAGCAACCTATTGCCGCCTAGGGGCAACCAATGGCAGCGCTGGAGATGGGCTGTCTGAGATGCTGGAAGCCATTACCTAGCTCCCTGCTCCAGCAGCCTACCAGCCGTTACCACGTGGTGTTAACAAGCAAGCCCAATACATTACAGATGGTGTACTGTAAAATTTTAAAATATAAGATAGCATATATCAAAGAAAAATTTAGAAGGTGGCAAGAGTAATTAACCACTATTAAAATTAGTTATGAGGTGAAGGAAGGTCTTTCAGGGGATTAAAGAGCCCCATGGCTGCACGCTCCTCTGGGCTCCCCATGCCAGGTCACACAGCCACGTAGTAATTCCTTTCCAGAAGGCCAGGAGACTGAGGTTCTGCCTCACTTCCCACAGGAGAATATTGCTCAGCAGAAAAGGCTCCCTTCTTAGACCTCACTAGTCGGAGTTCTTTAACTGACGGGGTCTACATCATACCTTCCCTACCTGAACAAGTGGGATCAGCTAATATGAAGATGGTTCCATAGGTAGACTGGTCTTGTGTCATGTGGGGCTTTATAGGTCAAAACCAATACCCTGAATTGGCACCCAATGCAGCTAAGCAGAGCAGAGGTGTTATATGCATTTTTCTTTGGATGCCTAAAATTGTCCATGTGGCCCCATTTTGTACAGCTGAAGCTTTCACATACTTTTCAAGGGTAGCCCCAGGTAGAGCACATTGTAATATTCCAAAAGGGAGATGAACTGAGTGACTGAGTGGAGACCCTCCCTTTTGTCCTTTGCTTGATGGTAGAAACTTTAGTTGGGTTATTGACCAGTAAAAATATATTCAATAAAATAAAGCAAAGTTAATCCCTAATATCAAAGACTGTTTGCAACTGTTTGTGGGCAAAGCTTATACATAAGGCAGCAGAATTTTGCAACCTTTAAAAGAAATAGATTTGACCTGGGTGTCTAACAAATATTGCAAATAAAAATTATCAGAGTGCCCTGGAAATTTAGTTTTAAAAGGAGTGATCAACAGGTGGTCCTCTGTTCTCTGAGAGCTTTATATTGTTTGCAATAGTGGCAAAATCTGTAGCTCGGGCATAGCATGAGGTTGAAAGTTTGTTCTCCAAGCTTTTGGATTGCTTTCCAAACATTTCATTACCAGGCTAGGTAACATCTTCAGCAGAGTTTAAGGGATGTCAGTGTCAGTGTTCTTCTGTTTATAAGGCCTTCAGGTGTGGGTGTGTCAAGTGAGGGTCTTGTGATGGGTTAGGTGTGAGTCATCAGTGACAGTCTTGTGATGGGTCTTGTAATGGGGAGATTACATCAAGCCAGGGTCATTGGGAGGTGAAGTGCTGGTTGGGGGGGGACTTGTGTGGGTTGGTTGAGGGTTGGTGCTGTTTGGCTGTGCAGTTGATCTGGATTCTGAGGGGTTTATAGGCTAGTGGTAGGTCAATGTGCCTGTTGATGGAATTGCTTGTGGAGTGCCAGGCTTCAGTGAACAAGCTTTATATTGTTCCTCAGTTGTCTTACATTGCCTTCATATTTTTATATAACCTTCCCTTTTTGTGTATGTTTGTACTATTTGTATATCTATCTATCTATCTATCTATCTATCTATCTATCTATCTATCTATCTATCTATCTATCTATCTATATCTTGAGTATTTTTTTGATGCACCCTGTCGACCCAAATATGGGAAGAAGAAATCTTTTGCCTGTATCAGTCTCCCTTTAATTCTTTGTTAGCAATCCCAATTTATATATATATATATATATATATATATATATATATATATATATATATATATATATATATATATATACATACATCCCAATTTATATATATATATACATACATACACACACACACACACACACACACACACACTGGTTGAAAGCTGCTCCATTTATTTGCAAACGCAGGATATCAAATCAATCTATTAATTACATTCCAAATGACGGAAACATTTTTCCAGGAAATATTACCTTTACCTCCAGCTGAGTGAAACAACACTCAGTCAGGGAGACAGGAAAGCAACTAGCTTTTTTTAGTCTATTCCCAGCAGCAGGCTCTCCCAAAACAGAGACAAGAGGTTTTTCAGGAACTGAAAGTGGTATCATAAGTTCAAGCTTTTTTTGTTTTTAATCATAATGACCTCAGGGTTAAACAAGTTTTGCTGAGTTTTGAAATGCTTTCAAAACCCCTGTGGGTTAGATTGCCAAATGTTAGAGAAAGGCCCAGGGGTCCGATCCATCTTGAGTAGGCACCCTGGCATCCTCCAGATGTGGCTTTTAGGAACATCTGTGTGGCATCAAAAAGTAATCACATCCATGCAGTCACAGCCCCACTGATTTTTACACGTTAAAAAAGGGGAGAGGTTTTGATCATGCAATCAGAGCCTCTATCTTGACATTTTTGACATACATCTCTTGCAAACACTCTTGGTAACTTTTAACATTTATTAATAGTACCAACATAATTAGAGAAGCTCACATCCCAAAGATTTGGAAGACACCCTGTGGTTTAACTCTGTTCACCACTTGAAAACCTATAGAATCAGAAAATTGGTTTTGCTCTCTGTGTACACACACACACACACACACACACACACACACACACAACTGCCAGGATCTTTCTTGTTGGAGTTTGTCTAATAATAAAAATATTTCAGTGGGAAGCTGGCAGCTTTCAGGACAATACACCAAATCCAGTCTCCAATAAACATCCATGGAAAATAAACATGGTAGTTGCTGAGATCTCTTTAGCAAAGGTCCTGTCTGTCCAGAAAAGCAAAAAAAAAAAAAACTAAGTTAGCGATGGCAGAGAATGCATGACTGTTGACACCCCCTTGCAGAGATGATCCTGGATGGACTAGATGATTGGCACAACCTTACCATACTCCCTTCTGATAAATTGGTATTTTGTGAGTGATCCTGCCATGGTGACAGTTATTCTTTTCAATGTCCAAATAGGTGGTCCAGCCCACCCAAATTGGGAGACATCTGTTGTGGAAACCACAACCTCCTTTGTTTGACTTCCAATATTCTGAACAAACAAAATGATTTTTTCTCTAGGGAGAGAATTGAGAGGGCTGCTCATGCCACACATCTCTGGGCTAATCAAAGCTACAGCTTTCGTTAAGCCCTGATCTGTTTGTATGAAGCCTCCTTGCTAAGACCTGAGGATCATCTGCCTTCATCCGAGATGGGAAGAGAGCAGAATGTGAAAGGTCAGTGTGTTAGATCAATATTTAATTGAACTGCAGGCCAAGCATTTGGCCATCAATTGATGCTCTGCATTAAGATTCTTTCCTTGACCTGTATTCACCCTTGACTAGGATGAATTATCTTTCTGGGTTCCCTCATCATTTCCCCTATGACAGCTGCAACCTTCTGTCTTAACAAGAAAGCATAAGAGTATGAAAGGATGGACTGATTTTGCCCACGTGTATCCACACCCATGTGCTGATCCTCATCACACTTTGTCCTCTGTGTGTTTTGGCAGTCCAAATAGGACAGGACAATAGCTTATGCCATGGTCAGGAAGAAACAGAACTCTTGACCAAAGTTGTGTTAAGAGTGAAAAAGACTACTCATAAAGATATCCTCCAATTGAATAGGTGGTTGGGGATGCTTTCTTCATATATGGTGGTTCAGAGACAGGGATTGCAATTAAACAACGCTTTGTCAATCAAGATGGACAATCAAGAGATATCAGATTATAATTCTGTTCCCCTATCCATCACGTGCCACCTAGGAACTTTATTATACAGGTGTCTATGGAGATTCTCAGTCATCCAGGTCATGGTTGTCCCAAAGATGCTTTTTCAAAAGGCAACTGGACTTCCTTTGTTTTTTTTCCTCTTGAAGACGTTTTGCTTCTCATCCAAGAGGCTTCTTCAGTTCTGAAAAATTGAAGAAGCTTCTTGGATGAGAAGCGAAACATCTTCAAGGAAAAACAAAGAAAAATCCAGTTGCCTTTTGAAAAAGTGCCCTATTATTCAGGATTTAATTACTGCAGAGAAAAAAAAATGCTTTGGCAAGACCCTGGCTCCTTCACATGAAGCTGATTCTTGCATAGTGGCTGAAAAGGGAGCAGCACACTGCAAAGGTGTTACTCAAGTGCCTGGTATTTATAAGGGAAAAGGAACTCTTCAATTCGTGTTTATGCAGACATGTAGCTTCTGAGATTGTTGAGATTTGCACTGAATGCATGTTCCAATACTCACATTTTTCTTTCTGCTGTAACAAAACTCTAAAGGGGAGGCGTAAGCTGAACCAAAGATTAGCAGGATGGAGTCCATCTGCCTTTGAGAGCAGAGCAAATGCAGCGATTTGTAAAGGATTAAAACTGCAATTTAAGAGAGAGCAGCTGCTGTTACACCATTGCCAGCCGAACCAGCTCTTATCTCTTGCCTTGTTGCCTTCACTTTTAGTTTTCTAAAAGTTACTATCGTCTTCCGCTATGGGAACAGATTGGATTTTGGCTTTGTTCCCTCAAGACTTCCTAGAGTTCAGTGAAGGATGCTTGTTAGGACCAAAAGCTAATTCTTGGTTGTCTGTAGCATCTTGATAATTATCACACAGCCATGAAAGAAAGAAAGAAAAAATAAAAAAGAGGCAATTAAACCAGTCACACATCGTTTATTTATGTATTTATTAACCCCCCTTTTCACAGTTAAAAATAGAGTCAGATTCGGAAAAAACAGCAGCCAAGTCTCTGGATTCTAGCATTGTGCTTCACAAGTATGCTTTATTTTATTTTTTATTTTTTAATTCCATTTATATCCCGCCCTTCTCCGAAGACTCAGGGCGGCTTACAAGCTTAGCAGTAGCCTTCATTCTATGTATATGCCTGCTTATTAGGGCTTTCACACACACACCCCAAGCGGCATTATTACAAAGTCAGCTTAATTGCCCCCAACAATCTGGGTCCTTAGATTGTCCTGCTACTCAAATATTTTGACACTAACTTTTATGCAGTAATGGAGGTTTTATTTTCTAAAAAAAAACCACCCAAAAAACTACCGTAGTATGCAAACTTCTAGTTGCTGTTATTACTTTGAATGTTTAGCTACAATTTTAATTGTAATATTGTAAGCAGATCTTTGTTCTAATAGGTAGAACCTGATTCATTTTAATCAGCCATCTAGTCAGCAGTTCTAGAGTAGCGTCAGGCAGCCTTTTGTAGAACAGTTAAGCAAATGTCCATGTGAAATCATAAATGGAGCAGAATTTTGGAAAAGGTCAATGGCAAGTTGATCAACTATTTTGGAATGCCTACATGTAATCCTCAACATACAACCATAATGGGGCCTGCCCATTACAATACCAACAGCACTTATATACTACCTCATAGTCCTTTACAGCATTCTCTGTAATGTTTTATAATGTCAGCGGATTGCCCCCAACATTCTCTGTCCTCATTGTACTGATCTTGGAAGGATGGAAGGCTGAGTCAACCTTGAGCCAGTCAGGATCAAACTCCAGGCTGTGGGCAGAGTTAGCCTGCAATACTGCATTCTAACCACTGTGCCAACAGGGCTCCTACAGTCACAAATCATGATGGTTGTAAAACAGGTGAGTCATATGACCTACCCAATTGTACAACTTTTTACAGTGGTCATTAAGCGAACATGGCATTTGTAGAAACATTGCTGGTTATGGGGGCGGTTTTGCTGAAAACCGGAAGTAACTGCTGGTTTTCAGGAAAACCATTGTAAAATGTGTTTGTGTGATTATGGGTCCTTGCAAATGGCACATATAATATTAATGTGCTCAATGATCCATACACATTAAGATATAAAAGAATAAAAAACAAATAAATATATAGTCATACAGTATTTGATGGCAAATCTTAACTGCTGCCACAGAAAAATTGACCACAATATTCATGATATTGAAATTGGAAGCATGGAGTAGAAACTTTGTACAGTATACTAAAGATCTGTCTGTCCAGGATGTTGCTGCATGATAGTGAAATAAATGAGTTCTTTAGATACTTACAAATATTACAGTACAATAGTATGTGAGTGCTGTTTCTCATTTTTTCTTGAACTGCATGGACAATTCTATTCAAGTAAAAGGTTTTTTTTAATGATCTAGTCAGCAAAAATGCCAATGGCAGGATGTTATACTGAAATCCTTCTATGTAAGAAAAGTGAGAAATATCAAACATTTAGTCAACATGTTCTCTTAGAATCCAGGTTCTGCTGTTTTATGGGATTCTACTGACCTCCTATTAATATTCCACATCTTTTATCCTCTGAATACATGTGTAGCTTTATTGTAATCCAAAATAAGAAGGGGCTCAGCTAAAATGCCATAAAAATCTAACTTGGACTTCATAAGACTACTGCAAACTTATTTATTTGTAAAAGTTATTAGTTGCCCATCTTACTGCATATTAAATCAGTTAAATGTTTCTCTGTAAATACAAAAAGTAAAGGGTTGATTGGAAAAAATAAGAATTTTTTTTATATTCAGTATCAAATTATCAGGTTCCAAGTCAACATCTCAATTTTGGGCATCCACATCTCAAGTCTGAGAATAGTATTGGGTACACATCTGTGGCAGCCAAAATTCCTCTTAAGAATTTTGATTGCATCACTTCCTTGTGCCCAGAATAAAATCTGAGGTAGTGCTTCAGCTTAAGACTGCGGCCATCTTTGTGTTGTGGGAAAGCATGGCTTTCCAGACAACACTGGAAGCCCAACTTATCTGGAAAGTGCCACCTTGGGAAAAGCTTGTTCTTGAGTTATTCCTACTGGAGAAATCTGTAATAGTCCTTCTTGTCCTGAGATTTTTTCTATATTGGGGTAAAGCTGTAACTGTGCCAGCACCCAGGCTGTGTGACCATGTTAGGACTTCTACTGAGTTGACCGTAGAAATGTGCAGCTGCCTTTAAGGTCAAAATGACTAAAGAGCTTTATATTGGCAAATAACAATAGAGACCCGCCAGCTGCTAAATAGTTGCTTTGCTATCTCACATGGTGGTCCGGCGGAACAAAATGGGGAGGGATCTGATTTCATTGATTCCTCCTACACATATAAAAGGGATCTGATAGAACTTTCAGTCTTATTAAAGGTTGGCATCAAGTTACTTGTGGTTTGCCTGGAACATTTTTTAGGATCAAAGCATAAACACAACATCTGCGCCAAAGATTAAGAGAGGGAAAGGGAGGCAGTTTGCCAGGTTTAACAAGGGCATGACTGCCACTCCCCAATCCCAGTAAAACCATATCCCATGTCACCTCAGAATATACAAAATGCAAATGGCTGAGATTTGGGGTGGAGGGTGGGGAGAGGTACATCCGGAAGGTTTTTCCCCCAGGAAAGTTCATGATACTCTTTGTCATGGGATGATTGCAAAATAACTTCCCAGCTGACTAGATTGAGGTCAAAGAGGCATTTATGAACACTTTTCTTTACAGGTGTATGTACAAAACTACAAAATGGCATTCTTATAATCTCTTACACTTGTTAGTGAATTAAACCATTTTCTGGGTTTGTGTGTGTAGAACAGCAAGCTAACCAAGCATTGGTTTTCACACCATATACTGAACATACTAGTGTTAGCAACATCCAAGCTTGGGATATTGTGACTGCAGCTTCAACTCAGATAAATGAGTTGGTTAAGCATGTGGTGTGAATATAACTAGTCATGACCACCAGAGATAAAACTGTGTTTCCACGAAAGAGCAGAAACAAGGAAAGGGACATAGATTCAGATAAAGCAACAACTTTTTCCCAGCCATCAAGCAGAGAGGAAGCAACAGTAGTATGTTTCTATTCTTAATCAGAAAAACAAACAAACAAAAATCTACTTCAACTTCACTGGTAAACTGCCTTAGGATTGTAGACATGATAAACACCATTCCAAGTGCTACTTGTGTTAATTTGGATGTTGTCTCCACCTCTAATACAGAACAGTGTGAAGATCACCAATCCTATATCTTTTGGATGGTGAGTTTCATGGGATTCCACTGTGATTGTTCAGCATCTGATCAAGTCCCTGATAACTGTAAAACTCCAGTCCTTCCATAGAAGTGCCCTGTAAACTGTCAGAGAGCAGACTTTGTTACCTGACCACAAAGCTCAAGTACTGTGATAACAATTGCTAAGGAATTTATGTGTGCGCTTATTCAGTGGCCTAATTCTCACCCCAACTCTGCTACACATGTTTTGGTTTTACTTAATGTGCTATGTGAATCTAGCTCCTGATGTTTGTTAAACCATTGTTTTAGAGGTGATCTTATTACACTGTTGAGTATTTGATCCATCACATTCTATTCCAGGATGTAAATGATGAGCATTTTAGGATTATGTGGCCATTGGTTATTGGTGTGTAAGAATGCCATCAAGGAATGACAACATTTCAGGTAGGATACAGGTCAGCGTGTTCATTGCTTAAGGTATATTGTTTAGTTATCCTGCATTTTTCTCCATGAAGCTGCCTGCTTGTGATTGCAAATGGATTTCAAGCCCTGACCCAACATGGCATTCTACTGAGGCCACATCAGATTATGTTTCCTTCCCTGGTGCTTATTTAAATTAGTTTGTTTTCCATTTTTGACAGATTATCTTTTCTGATGGAGTGTAATGAGGTATAAATAAGCAGAAGTGAGCTTGTAGGCTGAAAAGGAGCACTGTGTTTGTCAGGTTAGATACAGCAGTTCTGGGTCCACAGCAAAAGAGACAATCACAAAGCAACAATTCATTGCTGGGCATTTGCAACCAAGTTGCCAAGGCAGTTGCAGTGGTGGAATGCAGAATCTGTTAGGCCTATCCTTGCCAGTTTCTTCAGGTGGTGTGTGTGTGTGTGTGTGTGTGTGTGTGTGTGTTTATTAGAAAGGGAACGTTTCATTCATTTTTTCCAGTGTCCTAAACTACCATTCTATATATGGTGTAGTGCAGTGTTCCTCAACCATGGCGGGCTTCAACTCCCAGAATTCTATGCTGGTTGGTGAATTCTGGAAATTGAATTTCAACTATCTTAAAGTTGCCAAGCTTGAGAAACAGTGCACTAGAGCATTCTTGCTTTTATCCATTGATTATGTTCCTGTTCAGAACTGAATCTTATTTTGCTCAAACATTTCAAAATGGGGATAACACAGCTGGCTGGGGAATCCTGGGTATTGAAGTCCACCTATCTTAAAATTGCCAAGGCTGAAAAACATTAGTGTAGTTTTAAAAAGTTGGACTGATACTGGGAAGCCATCTAGCATTTATCTCATCCTCAGTGAAATTGGGTTAAGTTGGGTACATCATTTTGAGCTCCTGGACACAAGGCAAGCTATAAAACTAAGAAATAGTTTTTGTGGTTAAGTTCTTAGACCAGCAATGAGGAGACCCAGGTTCTAATCCTCCCTCAGCCATAGAACTTCACTAAGTGATTGACTCTTTCTCAATGCACCTTGCCTCATGTTGGTGGTGAATTACTTATTCATGTGATTTGTCTACCACTTTGCAATAAAAAAATCAGTCATTCAAAGCAAGTATTATGAGATATGAATTTTGATCCTCTTGAAAGTACAGAATTATTATTTTTTTTTAAAAAAATCTGTTGTTACCCTTTGTTATCCTTTGGGCCAGAAAACAACCATAAAATATGTAGACCTGTAATTATTAGTAATATGTAAAAAGTAATAGCATTTATTAATAAGTAATAAGTAAATTACATAAAATGCATTATAATAGTAGCTGTAAGACAAATAGCAAAGGAAATCACAAAATTTCCACTGCCTTCCAAAAAATGCTAAACCTGGAAGACTGAATAAAATTTCTCTGTGTTTAATTAAATTAGAATGGTAGATATTAAACAGATACTTTAAAAAGTCAATCCACGGGATTTTAAAGACACACATACACACACACGTGTGTGTGTTTGTGTGTGTGTGTGTGTGTGCATGTATATATATTGTTATTTCTTTTGAATTGTTTACAGCTCTGTTAAATATAAGCAGGATATAACATCTTAAAAAATAAGAAATAATTTTTATTTTATTTTATTTATTTTAATTGCATTTATATCCCGCCCTTCTCCGAAGACTCAGGGCGGCTTACAAGCTTAGCAATAGCCTTCATTCTATGTATATGCCTGCTTATTAGGGCTTTCACACACACCCCCAAGCGGCATTATTACAAAGTCAGCTTAATTGCCCCCAACAATCTGGGTCCTCATTTTACCTACCTCGGAAGGATGGAAGGCTGAGTCAACCTTGAGCCTGGTGGGATGCGAACTTGCACTAATTGCAGGCAGCTGGTGTTACTTAAGGAGGCATTAGCCCACTGCTCCACCAAGGCTCCTAATAATAATCATATTTCTTCATGTAAGGAAGTTCATAGGAAGTAGAGAGCAGCATTAATTACTCACCGTCAATTAAATTTTTCAGAATTATTTTTTTTATATGAACATGGGGATCTGCTGGGGACAAGAAAAGCCCAATATTAGAGAAAAATAAGGTTTTCTATTTGAGCAGTGTTTGAACTAGAAGACGTCCAAGGTCCCTTCCAACTCTATTTTTCTGTTATTCTGTTATAACAGAACAAATCCAGAAACCTGTAATTTGGAAGATGATATTTCAAGTAAATATTCAGAGCCTTTTATCTTTGTGCATTTTTTTGTCTTCTTCCTCCACTCCGTCTTATATGGCAATTATTTGCTGAATCAGCTCTCCTAATTAGCAGGTTGAATGATGGATATACTTAGGGAAGGGTAGATTAAATAAACATTTGCCTTCCCTTTTTATAGGTATTTTAAAAATTCTCATTTCTCCTTCTTTAGTACTTCTATGTTCAGACTTGGAATTAGCTGTGTGAAGAATCCAGATGGTGAAAGGCAAAATATTTTGCCAACAGAATTTTCACTGTGGAGATTTTAGAACTAAACAGGAATCAAAATCCAGTTAAATTATTTCTCACTATTACACATATAAGATTCTTTAGGCACAGGAATATTCATTTTTTATTTGACTGGGAGGCACACTTTAAAGAAGGAGCCAATAGAACATGGAAATGGATTTAAAAGATATAATCCATTTATTAAATATAGACAATATGTCTTTCTCATACATACAATAAATTTTAAACCTCTTCTATATGATCAAAATTATAAAATCACAATCCAGTCCATTTTCTGCAGGCGGGTCAAAAAAGTTCAGCTATCAGCCCTGAGTGTATAATCCAAGATCTGCATCTTTTTACATGTGTTTCTTGTGAGGATGTCCCAGATTAAAATTTAGCAGAAGTTCTAGATTGTATCAGAGGTTCAAGTCTTTTCTTTATCAATGCCCACATTGTCTTCAATGTCAAGGTTCCGAATGACGAACCCAACCAAGCAAACACCTTCGAGATATTCCGATTTCTTAATGTAAAACTTTATTGAGTACATCATCTCGGCACATATGAAAGCAAAACCAGCTCTAGCAAACCCCATCCCAAACCCCTATTAGCAGGAGTGTCAAACTCGCAATGTCACATGATGTGTAGTGATATATCGCAACTTTTTTGCCATTGCCGGCAACAGGGTGGGTGCGGTTTTGCTATGATGCATCTGGCTTGTGGGTCAGCAGTTTGACGACCCTGCCTTATAGTAAAAGAATAGAATTTTCCCTCCCATTCATGAATAGGTCACATTGCCCAATTTGGTGCAGTTATGTTGTTATAAGAAAATGTCTCTGAGTTGGACCAGACACCTGGTAAATCGTCCTTAATTCTCACGGTCTGCCTTCTTTAACTTTTTAGCCTGCATTCCAATTCCCCGTCCTCCCCCAAGTTTGTTGGCAAGCTAAGAAGCAATAATTCTTGCACCACCAAAGCTAGCTTCAAGCTTGACAGGACTCGGATTTTGCATTCCAAAAATACACATGGCCAATGCCATAATTAAGCAGAAATGGGAGAAAAAAACTGCTTTTCATTTAAATACAGGTTGTCCTTGATTTACAACCATTCATTTAGTGACTGTTAGAAGTGATCAAAATTTGGACACCTCGCAACTGGCTCATGTTTACAACGGTTGCAGTGTCCCAGGGTCATGTGAACACCTTTTGCGACTTTCTGACAAGCGAAGTCGACAGGGAAGCCAAATTCACTTTAACAGCCACAGTGATTCACTTGACAGCGGTGGCAATTAAAAGACGTAAAAAATGAGGCAAAACTCACTTAACAGCTGTTTCACTTAGCAATGAAAATTTTGGTGTCATTTGGGGTTGTAAGTCGAGGACTACCTGTAATTTTGTTCCCCAGCTTATACAATGTTGTGTCCAGGAGTTCTGTAATTGTGAACAAAGCAGGACAAAATTAATCGTAGCAATTTGGAATGAGAAACTGAAAAGGACCATATTTGACCCACAGGCCTCAGTTTTTCCACATAATTTGGAAAAATAATAAAGGCCAGATTCAAACAAATAAAAATAAATAGTTTTTATTTATTTTAAATAAAATAAATAAAAATAGTGAGGGATGATGGGATTTGAAATCCATCAACTCTTGGGCGAGCATGCTGCTTGATTATAA